>NC_140663.1:172379858-173579858 GCF_054131305.1 Coturnix japonica | reverse complement strand
TAAATTAATAGAGCTAATCAGTTGTCCTCCCATTGTAATACTCATGATAGAATTTGGCAGTACTTCAGTAGGAAGTAGTTTTAGGGCTTCTGTCCAGGATCACGTTTCTGCAACCTACAAACAGAGGAAATTGAAGTTATCTCCACATCCTATTAAAATGTCCAAAATGAATCTGGTCACCTGAATATTATCTCATTAGTGTTTTTGTTTGGAAGGAATCTCAAAGTGGGAATCATAATGACGGTACTAAAGTCGATCAAGCAAGATCTTTTTTTCTTCCTGGAGACTGACACTAAACTCCACAGACAAAACAATCAAAAGTAGGAGCACTTTAGTCTTATTGACATAGTCTACCTAGACTTCAGTATAGCCTTTGATGCTGTCTTCATGGAGAAGCTGGCAGCCTGTGCCTTGGACATATACTCTCTTTGCTTGGTAAAGAACTGGGTAGATGGCCAGGCTCAGAGAGTAGTACTGAATGGAGTTACATCCAGCTGGTGACCAGTCATGAGCTGTGTTCCTCAGGGGTTGGTTTGGGGGTCAGCCTTGTTCAGTATCTTTATTGATGAGGGCACTGAGAGCACTCTCATTAAGTTTGCAGATTACACCAAGTTGGGAGGAAGTGCTCATCTACCTGGGGATAGAAGATGTACAGAGGGATCTGGACAGGCTGGATAGCTTCCCAGAGACCAGTGGGATGAAGTTCAACAAGAGCAAGTGCTGGGTTTTGCACTTTGTCTGCAACAACCCCAGGCAATGCTACAGGCTTGGGGCAGAGTGGCTGGATGACTGGGTAGTGAAAATGGACCTGGGGGTATTAGTCGATGCTAAGCTGATGTGGACAAAAAGGCCAATGGGAGTTTGATTTGCATCAGAAATAGTGTTGCCAGCAGGAGTAGGGAAGTGATCATCTCTCTGTACTCAGCCCTGGTGAGGCTGCAATTTGAGTACTATGTTCAGTTTTGGGCCTCTCACTACAAGAAAGACACTAAGCCCTGGAGTATGTCCAGAAAAGGGCAACGAAGCTGTGAGGGATCTAGAGCTCAAGTCTTATGGGGAACAGCTGAGGGAACTGGGATTATTTAGTCTGCAGAAGAGTAGGCACAGGGGAGGCCTTATTGCTTTCTATGACTACCTGAAGGGAAGTTGTGGTGAGGAAGAGATCAGCCTCTTCTCTCATGTAACTAGCAATAGAATGAAAGGGAAAGCTCTATGGGAGATTCAAGATGGATTCTTTTCTGAGAATTGAACGGTCAGGAGCTGAAACAGGCTGCCCAGGGAAATGGTGGGATCACCATCCTAGTGGTGTTCAAGTATCATTTAGTGTCATTGAGGGTCATGGTTTAGTGGTGGTGATGGGTTGATAGGTGGGTTAGGTGATCTTAAAGATCTGTAAGCTCATATTATTGTCAGACTGCCATGTAGTTCTGTAGGCATGAAACTTCTGGAAAGACACAGATCTGTTGCAAATAACAGAATCTCTCTTCTGCTCATGAACATCAACTTCTACTTATGTTAAATGTGAGATATCTTGTGGACTTCCACAGCTCACACTTCTCAGAAATGCAAACTTACTGTGCACAAATAGGAAGTCACTGTAGGTAGGTATTTGCATTTAAGTAAACATTTCTATTCAAGTTAAATGTGTTTTTCTGCTACCTACACAGTGACAATGTCATTTGAGAAGACCTGTGAAAAACAAGGCAACTCCATAGGGCTGACAAATATGTCCAAGCTGAGGCTCTTTCATCTAAATAGAAGTAGCACTGAAGTGTCCTGATACCAACATGAAAATGAATGAGTGACCCATAAAGGAACTGCACTGTTCTGGGAAGGGAGCTGCAGGCCAGGCAGGATACCTCAGGGTACCTAGTACAGCATTAGCCACCTGTACTTTCACACCCTTTCCTTCATAACAGCAATGCAAACTGCATGGCAGTAATTTCTTCTTTTCTCTATTGACTGCATCTGAAAGTATGGGGTGGAGCTTCAGACGAAGACAGCTACTTAGCAGATGTCTAGATCAAGTCAAGGCAATTCTACCTGCAGTGGCTGCATGCATACAAATGCATTCGTGACATTTTGGGCATTATTTGTGCAGACTATGCTGCTGATCTTACTGGGCTTTGTATGTCTCTCATATCAGATTACAGGAAGGGACTTGGAACTTTACAGATTAAGATGCATATAAAGAAATCTGAACTACATTAAAAACAAAAATCTTTAGAATCTGATTGGTTCAATTCTGTAGACAGAAAAGTAGGGCATAGTTATCAGCAGTTGCTTGTCTGACAGTGTATGGCTTGATAGCGGCCACAGAACAGTGACCTGAACAGGTACTTAAGTTTCAATTTCTGAATTAGTAGAAGATCAGAACTCACATGACTTTTAAAATGAGGGAGATCAGCTACAGGAGCCAAGTTATATTTCAATTTATATGTTCAATGGAAGGTTGAATTTTGAGTCATCCTCCAGAACTGACCCTGCCTCCTACTAAGGTTAATCATGCAAGAAAGTAAAAAAGCAAAGAATAGAAGTTGTTCTGGCAGTTACAGGGCAACTGTTGTGGTTTAACCTGGCAGACAGCACAGCTATTCACTCACTCACCCCACAATCACAGAATCACACAGAATCACAGAATGACTAGGGTTGGAAGGGACCTCAAGGATGATGAAGCTCCAACCCCCCTGCATGGCAAGGCCACCAAACTTCCATGTTACTAGATCAGGTTGCCCAGGGCCCCATCCAACCTGGCCTTGAACAGCTCCAGGGATGGGGCATCCACAATGTCCTGGGCAGCCTGTTCCAGGACCTCACCACTCACCCCACAATGAGTTGGGAGAGAGAAATGAAAAAAAGGCAGAACTCTTGGGTTGAGATAAAAACAGTTTAATAAGACAGAAAATGAAGGGAAAATAATAATACTAAACATAATGATAAAAGAATATTTTAAAAAATAGTGATGTACAATGGAACTGATCACCATCCACTGACTGAATGATGCCCAGGCTCTCCCTGACCAGCAACTGCTCCCATGACCAGCATCCCCAAGTTATACTGCATAATAATATTGCCATATGAGTATGGAATCTCCCTTTGGCCAGTTTGGATCAGCTGTCCTGGTTCTGTCCCCTCCAAGCACCTTATGTGCCCTCAGCCTCCATGCTAGCATGGAAATATTAGAAGCCAAAAATTCTTTCACTTTGTGTAAGCATTACTCAGCAACAACTAAAACATTAGTGTGTCATCAACATCATTCTAATCCAAATTCAAAACAGGGCACTGTACCAGCTACTCAAAAGAAAACTAACTCTATCCTAGCAGAAACCAGGACTGTAATTCAAAGCTGTATCACACTGCTGATAATCTGCTTCTTATCTTCTATTGACATGCAACGAAAGTGAAAGATTGTCATTTGTATTCAGTCAGCAAGAATTACACAAATAGTGAAATGGGGACAAAAGGTTCTGCTCTCTTTATAAGCACACAGAGTGCTTTCTCCCATACAATTAGACACAAAAGTTCTTCAGTGACTCATAATTCCTCCATTTCAATTCAGAGCAGAGCTGAATGCTAGTCAGATTCACTGGGGGGCTGAGTATGCTCAACATATGTTACCAAGGCGCATGTGCTCAGCCAGTCTAACATAATCATGGGTTTTGTTGGCTTGCTGAAATGCCTTGCTGTTTTCTAACTTCAACTTCAGAGGCAGGTAACCTTCATCAGCTAATCAGACTGGAAATATTCACAAAAATACACAAAATCTATAAGGTAAGGCTAATTATTTTCTTATTCAAAGTAAATAAATAAATTGCTCTCCATTGCATTCTTCATTTTCTTTAGTTTCAAAAAAGTTTTATTTAACTATTTTACACTCATGGCCAACACTTGAAAAACAGGTCTCTTATTTCATGTCTCCTTAACAAAATATAAAATTAAATAAACCAGAAATGCATAACAACGTTATGCAGAAAAATATGCTCTGGAGCTAAGAGAAATTCCTATGAGCAGTTAAAAGCACTGGAATAGGTTTTCTGACAAAGACTAAATACTAATTAGAATTTTATCATAAGAAAAAAACTTAAATAATGATGATTATAATAATAACCTCAAGAAAGAAAACATTACTGAAGCGGAGAAGTAAAATGAAAATAAGAAAATACAAAAAACATAAATTTGCTCAGAACAGCACCCAAGGACCTTAATTTATTTGCTGATATCCAGGAGGAGCAACAGCACGCTGAAAAATAAAAAATACATTCAGTAATGCTTATGGGGATTCTGATCAGTGACAGCAGCAACTGAGTTAACACATAATTACAAAGATAATATTTATTGAACCCAGTCAAGCCTGATAACCAATTGGGATTCCATTCAGGTCATCAAGTCAGTTTTTAGGATCCTCTACACTCAATTTCCCATTCTTGTTACTGTGGTTGATTTTATTGAAGTTAAACTACTGTAAAACTAGGCTCATGCAGAGTAACTCAGGCCTCAGTATCACTGTTCCTCCCTCTGATAATTGTTTCCATAATTGTTCCTGTCATTGTAGTAGATGATCTGCAAAGATGGGAAGAAAAAAAAAAAAAAGAAGAAAAGAAAAAAAGAGAAAAAAAAAAGGTTGTGTCCTTTCCTGCTACTTTATAAGGCATGATGATAGCTTCATAAAATTTTATTGTATTACTATACCAAGACTATACTGCCATTCCTATACTTTATTACTACAGCAAGAGCTGGAAGTTGAACTCAGACAAACTCAACACTGAAATAAGATGCAATTTGCTAGTACCGAAGGCAGAGAAGCTGTAATGATTTGTTGGGAGGGCTAAAGGAATAGAAGGGAAAATAAAAGGGAAAAGTTCCCCAGTAGAGTCAGCTTGAAAAGAAGAAAACAAATCTGAAAGCTTATGAAAATGATGTAGCCCAGTGCAAAACATTCTACCCTGTGTGGGAGCCACATTCCCAGTTAACCTTTAATAAGGATACAGGTCCCTGATGTTCTCTGAATCTGCTCGTCCCTGTTCCACCTGCCAATATTATTCTGAAAGCTTAGTAAATGTAAAAGCAATCAGTTCTTAAAGTCTATATCGTTCCTTCTTTTGCACAATAAACAGCATTTTTGATGTAGGCAAAAAGAGAAAGAACAAAAAACACCTTTCATCTTCATCCATAAAAGCCACATTATAACTTCTTTTTCATGTATTTTTTCTTTTTTCTCCTATGCAGTCCCTGGAGAATCAGCACAGAGTTTATTTTTTATAAACCCATCTCAACACAGACTTGAAAATGTCACTGTTGAACAATGAATTATCCCACATGTACCGAGAGGACTGTGGTCATCAGTAGTTCATTCTTTCCACACTTGATGATCTGAGCCACTGATAAAAAAAGAAAGTCAGTGGAGAAAACAATTATACAGCAAATAAATTTGACTAGTATTAAGAATTTAACATGCTGACTGGCACAATCAACTGACTAAAGCAACGTATCAAACATGAAATGGTCTACTACACAGTTCACTCAGACTTCATTACCCTGTCAGTAGCCAACATTTGCAAAAAGACCAAGTTACTTATAGATAACAGTATAATAGATTTGTTAAACGGAACACTTCTTTCAAGTTAAATGTAGAACATTCAGTCCATTTTAGAAAGATAGACATATCAGAGTTCTTTCTTGCATTTCCAGTTAAACATTAACTGCTACCAGCTTAAATAATTGCTTACTTAAGAAAATATTATAAATATAAATGTGTGTTTTAACTATATAATTGCAAACTTCTGTAGAAATTGCTAAAGAACTCAAGTAGCATTTTTAAAATTAAAAGACATATACTTTTCCCCTACACAATTCACATGCTTAAACACAGACAAAACTATTAAAACAGTCAAAGTGACTGACAGCTTTGCAGTTCAAAACTGAAACAAACCAAACAATACTTACTGTAGAGTTTTATTTTCCAGAAAACACTGGGGAACTAAGAAACTCTATTAATTAGTAACATTCACAGTGTCTTATCAGTTGATGTGAAAGGGTTCTGTATATAAGGACATACCAAACTTCCCTTTTAACAGACAGGGAAACTGAGGCAAAATATTTTCTGAAAGAGTGTCCTGGTCAATAAGCAACAAATCCTTCAACTTCAGCTCAGGAAATGTCTGTAGATAATCATAGACACATAGAATCACTTAGGTTGGAAGAGGCCTTAAAGATCATCATGTCCAATTACAACCTAACCATGCTACCCTAACTAGCAACCCTCCACTAAATCATGTCCCTGCACCACATCCAAATGGTTTTTAAACACATACAGGGATGGTGACTCAACCATCTCCCTGGGGAGCCTATTCCAGTGCTTAACAAGGCTTTCTGTAAAGAGATTTTTCCTGATATCCAACCCAAACTTACCCTGGCACAACTTGAAGCCATTTCCCCTCGTGCTGTCACCTGTCACCACTGAGAAGAGACCAACCCTGCTCTCGCTGTAAGAACCTTTCAGATATTGGAAGAGTCCTCTCAGCCTCTTTTTCCTTCATTCTCTCCTCATAGGGTATATTCTCCAAGCCCTTCACAAGCCTTGCTGAATTTCTTTAGATCTGCTCCATCTCCTCTATGTCTTTCTGTACCAAAGTGCCCAAAACTGAACACAGTACTTGAGGTGAGGCCTCACCAATACCAAGTACAGGGGCAGGATAACTTCCCTAGTCCTGCTCACCACACCATTCCTGATACAAGTCAGGATGCCATTGGCCTTCTTGGCCAACTGGGCACTGCTGGCTTAAATTCAGCCAACGTTCCATCAGTACACCAAGGTCCCTTCCCATCAGGCAGCTTTCCAGCCACTTTTCCCCAAGCCTGTTGGGTTGCCTGGTGTTGTTGTGACCAAAATGCAGGATCTGACACTTGGCCCTACTGAAAATCATACAGTGTGCCTTGGCCAATTAACCACTATATCCAGGTTCCTCTGTAGTACCATTCTCCTCTCAGGCAGATCAACACTCCCTCCCAACTTAGTGTCATCTGCAGACTTACTGAGTCTCAATCCCCTCATCAAGATCATTGTTAAAGATGTTAAAAAGAAGTAGCCCCAGTGCTGAGCCCTGGAGGACACCACTTGTGGCCAGCCACCAATTGGATTTAACTCCATTGACCACAACTCTTTGGGTCCAGCCAGTGTTTAACCCAGCAGAGTGTACGCCCATCCAAACCATGGGCAGACAGCTTCTCCAGGAGGATGTTGTGGGGGACAGTGTCAAAGGCTTTACTGAAGTCCAGGTAGACCACATTGACAGCCTTACTAAGATCCACTAAGCAGGTCACCTTGTCATAGAATGAAATAGATTTGTCAGACAGGATCTACCATTTGTAAACCCATGCTAACTGGGCCTGATCCCCTGGTTGATCTAAGTAGTCCATGATGGCTGTCAAGTTTATACGTTCCATAACCTTCCTGGGCATAAAGCAAGTTGACCAGCTGAGGCTTTATAATACAGACAGCTCTTAGAAAAAAAGCATCAAATTTGCACATGAAAATGACTGTATGGCAGAGAAAGTACAATAGGAGATGAACTTAGCTCCACTGGGGTCTCTTTCCTCCACATCAAATTAGATGTGAAAACAAAGTTGGACTTGATGAGTAAATATGATTAGAACCACGGCAGTTTTAGGATCAAAATTAGAAAGAACAAACTATGTACAAAATCTCTAAGAATACATTTTCAGTTTAAGGATAAAACAAGAAACAGTTAATTCAATAGATACTGCACAATGAATTTATCAACACAAGGGAAAAACATCTGATGCCTTTCTTGTAGCAGTCTTACATTTAAGAGGTTAAATGTGGTCAGACACTGAACACAAACAGACACAAAGAGATAAGAACTCATACTTCAATGAAGGTAGAATAAGTTTAATATTTCTTGAAACACAGATGCTTTCAAAGGTGGTGGACACAATGAGCACCTTACTTCAGTACTTAAAAAACTGTTGTCTTCAGGAGAGCCACTTTGAGATCTGATAGAAAATGTACAAAGTTCTGTAGGACTGAAAATAAAAAAGAAAAATGGAGTGACCATCTTTAAAGTAAGAGAAAAGGAGGAATGAGGGAACTTTAAGTCACAGGAAAGTACCGTCATAAATAAACAGTTTGTAAATACCTAGATGAGAACAGGGAGACAAATTGCAGTCAACATGACTTTCTCAAGAATTAATCATGTCAAATAAATTGAATTTTCTTCTCTGGCAGGGTAAAAGGCTTTACAAAGTGGGGAAAAAGCAACAGATAATCTATATCTTGATTCTAGTCCAGCTTTTACTTTGCTTGATATGGTGTTCTCAGAAGGAAGGTTAGAAAAGGCCTGTAGCTTGGGTATAGAGGTATCTGGAAAGTCATATTTAAAGAGCAGATATCAATGACTTGCCTTCAAAAAGGAATGATGCATCAGGTGATGTACCCAAGCAGTTTGTCTTTGGCTTAGTATTCTTACATGTCTGATTGAAGGAATACAGATTGTGTTTATCAAGTACACATGATATTAAGCTGGAAAAACATTGGAAGGCAGGATTAAAATTTCAATGGGACAAATTGTTTGGAGATGACAAAGAAAAAGAAAAAATCCCTAATGTGATTTAATAAGAACACTGTAATAACAATTAGAGGACATAATTACAAACAACCAAATAAAAACAGATTACAGAAAAGATGACTTAGGCAACTGGGACCCAGGAAAAGTTTTGGGGTGTTGGTGGATCAATATAAGAATAGTAGAGTGAAATATATTCTCACAAATACTATACGTGACTTAACCCTTTCACTTCATCACTACTGAAAATATAGACTCATAGAATCATTAAGGTTTGAAAAGACAATTAATAACATCTAGTCCAGTCACTAAATGAAGTATTCTGTTCAGTTATGAATATTGAAGTCAGATTATAGAATGCCAAGATGAAACATAGACCCATTAATGGTCTAGAAATCATAATCTGTAAGAAAATACTGACAGAATAGAATTAGTTAGAAAATTCTAATAGGTGAAATCATAGAATCATACAATCACAGAGTCACAGAATGGCTTGGGTTGGAGAGGACCTCAAAGATCATCTCATACCAAACTCCTTGCTGCAGGCAGAGTTGCCAGCCACTAAATCAGACACTACATTAGGCTGCCCAAGGTCCCATCCAACCTGGCCTTGAACATCTCCAGGGATGAGGAGTGAGAGTACAGTCATTCAGGACACAATAAGTTAGGGAGGGTTATGGAGCACTGCATCTGATGTCCTGGAAGCTTTTGGAACACCAACATCATGGAATTTATTGAGGTTAAACTGCACTTGCATCTTACTTACATAGAAACTTTTGAGAATCTGGTTTGGGATGTAAAAATCTGAGTTTCTCCTCTTCATCAGTTAAGGCAAATATTTTCTTCTGAATATGACCACCAGTGATGACAAAAGAAAAGCTTTGGAGTACCAGAGCAGATGGTTGTTTATTTTGCTTCCCAAAGAGCATTGGTGTACCCTTGAAAATACATGCTTGTTAAGCCTCAAAATGTTGTGCTTGTTTTTGCAACATTGCAAATTCCTTCAGAATTACCCTGCTGTTTTTCACTTTGATGAACTTGCTTCTGATAAGAAAAGACGTTTTGACCATAAAGGCAGGATTTGCATGTGAAGTCTCCCTTCCTGTGTTTAGGCTCCACTAGCAGGAGGCTGGTGGCTCCTCAGACCTTTGGCATTTCAAACCATTGAAAAATCTACAATCCAGATGTCTGGATCTGACTTTACTCAAATATTTCTCCCATTATTTGCTCCCACTCGAGTCTCTGCCTCTAAAACAAGAACCTTACTGTTCTGCTGTCATTGTACCTTGATTTAATCTGGCACAGTATGACTGAAGTTTTATGCCTATCTATTTTCAGTTCTCTACATAATTTCTGAGCCTATTTGCAGGAGCAGAAGACTTTAAATTTAAAAGCTCTTCATTTGTGGGGTGTCCTCGACTGCTCTGCCTGCACAAAGAAGCTGAGTGCCTCAAGCTCCAAGGGAGAGCCAAAAGTAATCAACCACACAGAGATATTTTTATTATCCTTTTTGAATGTCAGTGTCGGAGTATCACATGGCACAGACGTAGATCTAAAAATAAATATTCTTGACTTCAAACCTCTCCCATTGAAAACTGTATATGGTTTGTTTTTGGGGATTCTTTTCCCATGCCTTCTCAAAGTAGATATGAATTGTGAGACTCAGCATCAGGAACAGGGATTGTGCCAAATTTCCCATGCTTGAGCATATGCTTACCCTGAGAAGAAATACCATGTAGTGCTGCACTCCTTCAGTTTGACTTGATTGCATTCCTTTGCTGTACATGAAAGGTCTGTATAACCAAGAAGGCTGGTGAAAGTCAGACTAACTGATGATACAAGCAACCTTGTCTGTCCACAGATTTGTTGTCCACAGAAATTCTGGCCACATCTCTGGAATCATTCCAGGATGAGTGGGGCCTTGGGCAGCCTGATCCAGTGGTTGGCAGTCCTGTGCATGGCAGGAAGGTTGGAACTAGATGATCTTTAAGGCCATTCTGTGATCCTTTAAGCCATTCCGTGATTCTGTGTTACTTACACATTTTGAAACACCACCCTCAGTCTCAAGCCCTGGAATTTATGTTAACTTCATGTGTTGGCTTCGCATTGATAAACAGCTAAACACCACTGTTCTTCCTTCTCACACCCTATCAACAGGGCAAAGTGGGAAAACATGATGAAAAGAACACTCATGGGTTGAGATAAGGGCATGGAATTTACTTATCAGTTACCAGAATCACAGAATGGCCTGGGTTGGAAGTGACCCCAAGGATCGTGAAGCTCCAACCCCCCTGCCTTGCAGGGCCACCAAACTTCCACCTTCCATCATGGGCTAAACTGACTGTACCTTGTTAAATTAATGTAATTTGTTGCCTATTGCTAGCAGAGCATTAAGAATCAAAAGCAAATTACAAACACCTACTCAACACCCCACCTCCTCTCCCAGGAGCAGGGCAAGGGAATTGGCAATGGGGGCTGTGGTCAGCCCATAACCCTTGATCTCTGCCACTCCTCCATGGTCAGTCTCTGCTTGGTGTGGATCTCTCCCACGAGAAGGAAAGTTCGGTAAAACCTTCATGTGGGGTTCACCATATCACTATAGGCAAATAAAAGTGATTTGATTATTTGGATTCAGAAAATGCTTTTTTCCTTTTTTTTTTTTTTTTTTTTTTTGGCTATGAGGTAGACAGAAGACAAAAAAAGTGACCATGTTGTTTGGAAGTACCATGCAAATCACTTCTTTTTTTGCTGAGAGCTTTTTGAGGGACAAGGATGAAGAAGTATGGACTACTTAAAGATATGCAGGACAGAATTAGAGTCTGATTTCTCGGTATATTCAAACTTCTATTATAGGAAAGAGGAAACAATCAATATGCAAAGCAAAGAATTTATTGTTACTATAATGGAAATCTTAACAGGCTAGTGTAAGAGTTAGTTTTACTACAAATCTAATTATTACAGGGGAAAAAATAAGAAAAGGAAAATAAACTGAAATTAACTGAAGAATACCACCATACAAAAAAGGTGGTAGATAATAATAAAATGCTTCAGACTGTTAAATATACTGTCTTTGTCTTTCACCCTTTTTCTGGGTATTATTCATTTTTTCAATGCTGTCTAGGCCCTTGAGTCCATGGTTCCATCTGGTTGGGTCAGGGCGTGAGGTAGGCAGAACTCTACAAGCTGAAGGTACTTCTCTGGAAGGAGTATAGTGGTGATGGTGATGGATTCTTTTCCTCCTCGGGGTTTGCTTGGAGTAGTTTTATGTTTTCTAACAAACTTAAACATCTTCCTCTTTTTTCACTGTTTTGCATGTTCACATTACATGTAAATTTAATAGGCACGTGCTGTTTTATGGATTCTCCCTGTGTTAGTTTTAATCCAGTTTGGTCCCAGTCCTGATCAAAATTTCTGGTCTGACCTGTTTACAGGCTTAGCATTTCTGGTAGTATTCTTCTACAGCACATCCTGTGTCTCCAGCTTTCCCAGGATTCTGCTGTCATACAGAGTTCAGATTTATACCATGTTAGAATCAGAATTATGTAATTTCACTCAGAATAACTGCTATTGTAGGTTTTGTATTCATGCTACACTTTATATAACAGCTATATATACTACAAAGATAAACAAAAGTAAAACAAATTTGCAATAGGCACCAGCTTTGAAGAAAAATTGCTGCAGGCAGGTCAAGGTAAGTTCAGACAGATGAAGCCTGACAAGCCACAGCCCCACAGTTTTGCAAGCTCAGTGCAAACCCTGAGACAAATTCCTAGCAATGGCAACATCCTATTACTTGTCTGCACAACTACGTTCTCTAAATGTGTTGTTCTATAAAAAAAGGCTCGCTTACTCTTCGATCCAACTTGATGACAGGCTATATGATTTCTATTAATTATATTAGAAAGATTCTTCTTTTCATTTAATATTTGGTACATAAATATAACATTTTCTAAATGCATCACTTGTTCTCACACTTAAGCATTGGGTGTTCCTTCCAAATGAGATAAATTATAATTTCCCCACTGTTGAGAATACACAATGAGTTTTGTTCATCTGTTCTAGTACGAACTGACAGTAATGCACTTGGAATTTTCTGCACAACCTACAGAACAAGCCTTAGTATGTTAATATGTTAATAAATATTGTAAATTAACAATATTTAGTAAGGACATCTTTTCTGGCAATGCAAAGGAAAAGAGGGATAAATTTTGGGAAACCAGTGGCAGCATTAACACACTGACCACCAAACGTTATCTGTAGTGTAGTTACTCATGGGTAGTAATCCCTTGCGGCAAGAACAGACATGCTTAAAAGCAGAGCCATATTTCAGGTAGGCTGAGTTCCTCATCTTTACAGTATTTCCAACATTCCCATATCTCTAGGGTAAGTAAAATCAGCTCCAACCCAAAAGCATCATGGGCCCACTAGTTATCTACTGGCTGAATTTGGACTATAGGACTCCTTCATTTTGTTTGATACTTTTCTCCAGAAATAAGTAGCTGAGCACTCAGGAGATCCTATCAGTGTCTGTTGTCAACCTGGACAGTGTCATGGACTGTGGAGATCCCAGAAGACAGTTCCCAACAAACTTTTATATTTTTTATAATATTGAGTTTGCAGGGTTTGTTTAAAAATACATATGCATATGAAAGCATTGTTACCAAGTCTTCCTTGCTCACCTACACCAATATCTTCACTATTATCTTAAATTTGCAGTATCCGTTTTGGACTGGACATTAACAAATAACTAAAAGAATGCTGATGAGTGCAGTTAAAAGGTCTGCATGCTTGTCAGAAGTTGTTACGCCTTCCTCATAGTATCCCTCACAATTATAGAGCAACAGATAACTCAAAAGTAAGTGGGAAGAATAACTAGATTATATTAAGTCACCCTCTTACTGGTGGATTTGTTCTCTGGCATGTGAAATCTGATTCTAGGGGTGGGGGGGGGGAGGGGGAGTTTGATGTGTTTTTTTGGTTGGTAGGTTGGTTTTTTTTGTCATTGTCCCAATACCTGAAGGAATAAAATACTTGATTTTGTCTATTGTTCCTCCTGAGAGATGCCTATTATAAAAGGTAAATCATCTGTCATATTAACTCTTCTATTTCCTTTTGCCTACATAACTCTGTATGTTTTATCTCATGTTCCTTAATATACCCCTCACTCTCCCATGCCATATTAATAAAGCAGTTAATGGAAAATGAATTTATTGCTAAAATTTTCTAACAGAAGGCCAATATTCTTTTAATCATTGCTCACAACAGAATGACTTTTCTGGTCACTTTTGTAATTTGCACGTGTTCATCACTCAATTAACTTGTATAAAAACTATTCTTGTTTTGGTAGTGTCAACTTTTTTGTCCACAGTAACAGTGAGGAATGTAGTCATGAACTTTAATCTTCACTTTGAAGTCATATTTTCCAGACACTTAATCACTGCTACTATCTCTATTCTTCGAATGCCTGTAAATGATCTGTATTTTTCTGGTGATGCAGCACTCAGAATTGACTGTAACTTTCCAGCTGTAACCTAAATGAATTCAAGGGAAAGACTGTCCCCAAGTAATGAAAGAACAGAATTAGCTCATCCACCTCAATGCATTATATCATTATTCCTTCATTAGATAAAGTGTTATCATAGAATTGTTTGAGTTGGAAAGGACTTAAAAGGTCATATATTCCAGTTCTCCTACAATGAACAGGGACATCTATATAAAGATCAGAGCCCAGTCCAGCCTAACCATGAATGTCTCTGGAATCCATACAGAAATTGCTAACTCCAGTTGCCCTGCTTTGGGATTGTGTCCAGAATGGTGTCTACAGTCAAGGAAACTGACTTCCAGCTGCCAAGCACCACCAGATTCTGGGGCCCTACTCAAAGCATAGAGAGAAATTTTCATGCAACAAAAAAGTAGTGAGTGCTCATAATATAGAAACACAGAATAGTTGCTTATGGAAAGCAACCGTGGTGTCTTCACACTTAATCTAGGGGGTGAACTAGATAGCCTCCTAGCTCCTGCTTAAATAGGGCCATCCAGAGCAGGTTGCTCACAACTCTGTCCAGTCAGATTTTGTCTGTCTTTAAGGACAAGGAATCTGCAACCTCTCTGGGCAGCTTCTCTTTATTCAGTTACCCACACAGTCATTTTTGTTTGTTTGTTTAAATATGTCTGCCTGAACTTTTCCAAATCTACATCAACCAGCAAACTCCTGTTTTGATGTGCTTCACTATATCACCATCTCAGCATTTAACATTGCTGCCTTCTGATATTCATTCTGTCCTGAAAAAACAACTACTTTAACTCATGCAAGAGAATGTCTTCTTAGACATTCATGTTCTCATTTCAAAGCCTTCCTAATGTGTCTTCTGATTAAACTGTCAACAAGCTGGAATTTGTTTCTTGTTTTAGTATATGGGCTCTAGAGAAATATGACTGTTGTTGTTCAGCAAGACATTTTGGTATGGACTATCAAACATTACTTGCAAAAAAAAAAAAAGAAGTTTCTGCATCAAAGTACTCAAAAGAAAAAACTAGCTGTATATGACAGCTGTAATGCTGGGGATTTATCAGAAGTGTGCCCAGCTGCTGGAATTCGGCTATCTTGCAAGAGGAATTGCATCTGTCGCTGAATTTTTTAAGAATCACCCTATGAGAACAGTTGCTACAGCAGTGATTTGAGATCAGATGAGAAATGCCTTAATGTATTCATCTTTCTTAAAGGAGTGCAGAACTGTGGGTAGCTATTCCTGAGATCAACAATTATAGTCTATATCTGTCTATGTATGGAGAAAAAAAAAAAATTGCAAACCACATTGCACAGAACAAAAAATGTAGGAAAAGAAATTTTTGAGCTGAAACACGTGAGAACACATGGCTAGAAAGTGAGTCAAAATCATGAGGAAGTCAAACTATTGTTTTGTGGAACAAAAAAAAAAAAAAAGAAAAAAAGAAAGAAAAAGAGAAGTCTGATGGATTTTAAGGTCTTAAAGCTTTATAAAATTTTTTTGTCCTTACTGGCAATCTCCTGACATCAGTACAAATGCACTGGGCCTTATTTCTTTAAGTCAATGAAGCACCACAACTCACAAAAGATAATTCGGTTGCAATATTTATAATGCATTCATGTGGAAGTAGGAACAAAGGAACATGAATTTGAGTGATTGAAAAGCTGGATAATTAAATAACTTTATATAATTTTATAATTATTATAATTATAATATTATATTATGTATTATAATTATAATATATAATTACAATATATAATATATTGTGATTATAATATATAATTATATATAATTAATATATATAATATAATTATATATATTATAATTATAATACGTAATGTAATATAATTATAATCATAACATATAATTTTATAATTATTTATTTATAATTTTACAATTGCTTGTATTATATAACAACATGTAAAGGCATTTATGCTAGCTTCAGCTTGCAGTAGGGGTATCTGAATGAGCACCTCCTTTGTTCCATTTAAAATCTATAAATTCAAAACCTGATTATTCTCAGAAGGAACTAATTTACCCATACTTTGATCAGGAATGTATGGATGTATCAGACAACAGATAAGTAAATACACCATGTTAGCAGTCCTGATCTTTAACAGATAGAACACCAAAAGCCAGTTTTTCTTTGGTTGCTGGTTTTCTTGCATGCTTTACACATCATCTGTTTCTTATGTTATCTGCAGTGGGCTAACTCCCCAAGCTCTAACTCAGTTTTTACTGCCTTGGAAACCTGCCTAGAATATGCTCATTTCAGTAATAGCAAGAATCTGTATTTCTGTTGAGGATCTGAGTGTATAGCTAAAGATAAGTAAGTGTTGTTTCTGCCAGGACCAAAAACAAGCACATTTCAATAATGGAGACATGGAGACATGGAGACAAAAAGCAAAAGCACCTTGAAGGCCTGGATGTAAAAAGTAATTTTCCATTTGTTTTAAATCTGCTTAAGTTTAATTTGACTTGGATGATGAGCTCAGCAACAAGAACACTAAAAATCCAAATAAATTGGTTTAGCAAATGCAGTCACAAGCTATGTGCTCCTAACTGCCCTGATCCTGGATGCTGACTTTGGAAAGGCATACTAAGGCTGATATAGAACTCTTGATATGCATGCTATTTTGCAGTGAAGTAGACTAATTATGCAGCTCAACTTGTCTGATAGCAAATCCTGTGAACTGTGTTCAATGATGCAATCCAAACAATCATTTACTTTGCAAAGCGAATATACAGTCTTAAACTATAACATTTTTCAAGACTGCAGTATTTTTGAGAGATGTCGTGAACTGCCATGTAATAAATTTGCATGGTCTACTACTTCTTTAGTAATATTTAGAAATATCCAGACATTTTGCCATCAAAATCTCTCTGTGTGAAATTCTTTTCCCTGTATTTTTGATACTCAAATACTAATGGTTTAGTACATAAACAATACATTGATTGACTTCAAGGGTGCAAATACTTAATCACTCCTTTGTAATAGATCCTGCTCAATAGAGCTGATAAAATCAGTCAATTACCATGATTAATTAGTCCTTTTTTGTTGGCCAATTATCCCTGAACATATTTTTATTTCTTATTTCATTAGTTTAATTGCTGTTCACAAATAGTTCCCTGGCTTTACACTTTTTACTGTGGGCAAAACTGACAGCTATCCAGCACAAGACCTGATCACTGGTCAAATTCCAGGAAAGCCAGCAATCTCATGGAGCACAGCCAGACATCAAATCACACAGGTTTGTTGTTTTCTTTCTGTATTTTTTTCTGCTCTACATCATTTATTTATAGTTCCCAGTAAAGGATAACAAGTGTAAAATGTACTTAGCATTCCATGTTATTAATGACCAAATTCATGTACTAACATGAGTACACAGAACAATGGCATCTATTCCACAAATAGACAAATAAATGCACATTTGCAGTTATTTTTCTGAGCAGAGAGAAGAAATGTCATCAGTAAACACAAACAAAGGCAGAATACATTCAGAATTGAAATTAATTATATATATCACTACCAAGTATTCACGTCTGTGATTAAAATTATCTGCAACAATATAATTAATTATTTGACAGTGGAAGCATGCACTCTGCAGATTCATCAATAAAACAATTACCATTGTATTTTGCCCAAAATTAATAGACTTTTTTTTCAGTATACTTCACATTTTTGAAAGTCTGGAATTGAATTATTAATAATATTATTAATAAAATATCTTGACTATTTTAATACTATTAATAAAACATGTGATGGATTTATTAATATGGTTTTAAAGAGTCCACACACATCCACTAAAAATCACCAGTGATAATGCAAGATTCTGTTACATTCTGTTTGGATGTAATAGACAATCACTTTTCCAAGTACGTTGTAATTCAGAAATTTCAATTGAATTTTCAATAGAATTAATTATTTACATGCTATTTGAAATTACATGGCAGGTAGCAATATATTAAAAGTTCCTTGGTCAGTGAAATATCATGGCTGATTTTTCATGGTGACCAAGTACTTTCAATTCCATGATATTTCCTTCTACTATTTTCTAATGAATCTAACATGCCACCGCATCTGTAATAGCGTTACACCCATTTCTATTATCTGGATGGAACTAAGAGGACCTTGAAACTTTATCCTTAACTCCATAATAATTTAAAATTCTCCTAAGAGAGATGATTCAGTCCCCTAATCATCTTTATGGCTCTCTGCTGGGCTCTGTCTTAAAGTTCCCTGTACTTCTCAACTGGGAAACCCAAAACCGGACACATTACTCCAGATACAACCTCACCAGAGCAGAGTAGAGGGGGAGAACCACCTCCCTCATCCTGCTGACCACACTCAGGTGACCAGGACACCATTGGCCTTCTTGGTCTCAGGGGCACACTGCTGGCTCATGGCCAGCCTGTTGTCCACCATAACACCCATTTCCTTCTCCACAAGGCTCCTTTCCAGTTAATCAGCCCCTAGCCTGTACTGGTGCACGTGGTTACTGCTTCTCAAGTGTAGCAAGCATAGGAGCACTTGACTTTGTTAACCTCACTGTGTTCCTCTTCACCCAGCTTTCCATCTTGTCCAGGTTGATAACTAGCGAGTAGGTGTATGTTCTTCCCAGGACTGAAAAGATTCACTAGCTAAGGTTTAGAAACAAGGATTCTAAAATTGATATATATTTTAAGGAAGGTATCTGAAGTCAAAGGCCATTCATAGGTAGATAGTTATGTAACTGAGAATTCTACATCTGTAGTATTAAGCTAATATCTTAGGTTACACTCCAAACTCCTCTACTGTCCCTACTGTTAAAACTGACTCCTTGCTTGGAGTCACAATTTTTATCATGTCATCCAACCCAGACATAAATTCTGCAGTAAACTCTGGTTATCATGTGGCTGTGCTGTAATGAGGAGATAAGAAAAATCAGTGAATATTGATAGATCTCCAGTTCTTTCTCACAGTTCCTCATTTAATATGAAAAATGCTAAGATAACCCGAGGAAGAAAGGATCCTAACATCTCTCTCATCACAACAAACCATTGGACACGCACCTGTGTTCCCACACACTTTTCCATAAGCACTCTTGAGAAGGCAGATACAATGCAAATGTAAGAAATGCCCAAAGGCAAACCTAAATATTGAAATCTCACAGTGGATCTCATTATTAATTATGTAATATAGATATCTTGGCAAAGTTCTAATGTCTTCCATCATCCCTGAGTGCAATGAATAATCTGTGCATATTATTCCAGGTCTACTTTACTTTTCCTCATGTACACTTTATTGAGACTGAAAGCACTTAGCTAATGCATGTTCCAGCAGTTATTGACACTTCTCGCCTCCCATATACTTCACAAAATTAAAAACCCATCATACAAGTCCCCAAAAACCAACACTTAATTAAAAGAGGTAATCAGTTCAATACAGCTATTCTTACTGCTTAACACATCCTAACACATGTAGTGCAGAAATTAAAGTACAAATAAACAGTTATTCACTACAAACAAGTAAGCAATGGTACATACACTCATTTTAATTCTTGTTGCAGGATGACTGAACTGCTCTGTTATGGGAGATTTGTTTTATTTTCTAGTGATTATACAATGTGTCACTGTAATACAGATGACACACTTAGCTAGCCAGCCTTGCAAATTGGGATAATAGAGTGAGTTGGTTGAACAGGCCTGAAGTACACAAATAGATGCCAATATTTTATCTGGCTGGATTTCTGTCAGCTAATGAATTGACCTGAATGTAGATGAAATAGAAAGCCAGAGATGGTTGGATATTCAGAACTCTTAACTATAAAGATGTAGAACCATTTTTAAAACATTGGTATGTCTAACTCAGGGAGTTTTAATTGAAACATTAAAGCATGTTAAAAGAAAAAAAATAATAATAATACAGGGAAAAAATGTGATCTATACCTTATTCTGGCAATTCATGCATAATGTTATTGAATTCTGCCAGAAATCACCCATCTGTAATGAGACAAAAAAAAAAAAAAAAACAACCCGAACTGTGCAAAATATATTTTTATGCTGTCTAGATAGAGTAAATGAAGGGTATGAATGAACAACTGTACGCAAAATAGACTGGAATACATTTAACAGTAACCTGAGGTACCTCTTGAAGGAGGTTACTAAAGTTCCCTGATTCTGCCTCATTTCACACTTTGGACTGGAAGGCTGAGTCAAAGCTCAGGGAAAGTCAGGTTATTTCCTCACATTGAATTCAGGCAGCTCTCACTGCAGCAATTTAAGCAGTCCTTTTACTCCCAGACTTCCTGCACACCTGCTATCCCAACAGGATTTAAAACCACAACTTCATCCACAACTGTTAGAAGCTATGTTTCACAGGGCCTACGCTGGGACTGGGCCTGACAATAAACAACACAATAGGACCATCTTCTCCAGTGAGCAATTTGTTCTCTCTTATCTTGCCATCTGGTATATCCATAGGGGTTGCCTCTGCTATAAGGTTACCATAACCTCTGCCAATGACAGATTAGGGAACTTAGTGTATGAGTTCTCTTCTTCCTTCAGCAACTGCTCAGAGGGCACGTTAGCTTCATTTGCAGGTTGAACTAAGCTGAAGCTAATCCCCATGTAAGAAAACAGAAGATGGTATAGTCCTTGCCTCCATAACATCCGAGGTGAAGTACTGGCCTAATTTTACAAATTGTTCTGCCAACCACATGAATAAAATGCCAAGAAAGAAACATCAGCACATCACAGCATATGCAGGAGCTTCCATACATTTCATGCTTTAGAACCACAGGGATCAGCTGCAGCGTGGAATGAATTTAAGACACAGACATAGAAAGGAACCTCTATTTTTCTTCTTTTCTGAAGACACCATTCTTGGTTTCTACACTTATTTATAATCTGAGAATGACTTCACCCAAAGCCTATAAAAGCCAATGTAAAATTTTCTGTTGCTATCAATGGACTTTGAATAAGAATCCAAGCAAAAACATATTCCAGATGAAACCACTCTGAGCACCACAGTAATCAATTAGAATACAGATAACACACTGCTGTTTCTAATTGTTCATTATTATAGCATCATAGGTATTAGGAATGTTTTTGTTTTTGTTTTCTTTGCTAATATTACTACATCAGTCAAATGTCCCTATCGCTAATTATTGAGACATATTTCAATCTCACATCAAAACTCACATTAGTGTAACTGGAAAACAACAGTGGCAATGTTCTATAAGGAAAACTATGTTTCATGAATTATTAACAGCTGTATGTAGGCCTTTCTTGTACTGCAGTTTTTCCCATAATGAGGTGCTTTTCCCAGGTGATTCTGGCCTTGCTGAACTTTATCTGCTCTGTCTGAGCTGGTGTATGCCTGGTGATTACTCACATTTCACTTTCTTCAAATGAAGCAAGGTTCCAAGTTTGAAATTGTACATGAAAGCATATTCATGCAGCACTGAATTGACATTTTACTTTCAAACTTAATTCTCACATAGAAGTATCTTTTAGCTCTTTTAATGCAGCTCTGCGTACATGTGAGTGTGCAATACCCTGCACAGTTACCAGCCTCTCATACCTTTATGTTCTTGCTCTTTCCATGTAGTCATAAAGAGCCCTTGGCATCCATGTTTCTCTTATCCTGCTCTGAAGAAACAAAGATCTCAAGGGGCACACAGACCTGTGTTTGAATGCGTTTTTTGAATGTGTTTGTAGAAGTTTCTGGCAGAAGAATCTGCAGGCTTTATGGTCTCCTCTGTAGGACCAGCATGGCTCACCTTTGTCTCTTGAGCCAGTGTTTTATGGATTAAAGTAGAATTTTGATATCTGGTAAGAGAAAGGCCACTCATCCCTACTTGACAAAGCTGGCTGTGGCAGAGTCACTTCTGAAAATTCCTTTTACCAGACTACTTCCTAGCATTTAAAGTGTTCAACTGAGTGTTGAACGTCTTATCTCCCATAGTTTGGTTAATATGAATGACTGTCCCTTTTAATTGGCCAGACATTTATCACTGAAGATGTCTCAAATTAAGGAGAAATGGCTGATAAATGGCTCTGCCTGTCTTTGTCTGTGTTCGTATCATTTAAATAGGGAGAGGGTGTTAGTCTCTGTATTTTTCAGTGAATTTGCTCCTATTAACTTAGTTAATCATAATATCACGAAGTCATTTGTCAATATCTTTGTCAGTGAATTTTGATGGAATACCATTAAAATGAACGTGACTACAAAGACACAGCCCACAGACATTTACAGAATCATTGGGGGATGTTCAGAGGGGATGAGCAAAAACATTCTCATTGCTGTTGATAATATATGACTGGCTTATGAAAATCCGATAGCAGTGCTTATGACAGTGTTTAAGTAGTCTAGATGGTATCTCTCTTCCTTACTAAAATGCTAAAGCCTGCAGTTTTCATTCCCATTTGTAGGAAGACAGTGCTTCCCACTGTGGGCCCTTCAGCCAGTCTTGAGCATATATTGGGCCAATCTCTGAAAATAACCCAATCACCTGTAATTAACACTGTGATTAATTTAAAACAACTTCCTTTTAAATAGCTTCCCTTAATAGGAACTAAGAGGCATAAAAACATCAGGAAGAAAAGAATCACTCGTATCTCCGAGGCTTTGGCTATCATACCTGCATTCACTTTTGGTCTCATATGTCACTTGCTTTTGATCCAATCTATGTAATTGTTCCCTTCATCTCCCTCTTCTTTGTCACAAGGCTGTTTTGTAACTCACCAGAAGTGTCTCCATTACAGTAGCAATTACTGTCCAGTGTGGTTACTAGCTGTCTGTCTTCTATTTGAACAAGCTGGATAAATGTTGTCAATTGTAGCCCTTCTGATGATAGTCATTTTCTTTGCATGAGTTAAATTGCTACAGAAATATGCTCTCTTTCTGGGACTTCTAGGCTTTACCTTCCTTTTTCATTCCCCAGCTGTTTCCTCCAGCAAAATTACCTGTGTTGTATCTGACTCTTCGAAGAAACAATACGAAACTGAAAATATTTTTTTTGCCCCTTGCTGGTGTGCCAAGTCCTTCGAGGAAAGAATGAATGATGAGTCATAGCCGGTGCCAGACATTCAAGACCATTGCCAGAAATGCAATGCAAATGTAACTGCAAAGCAGTGGTAGGTGTACTCTTGACTGCAAAAGTATTTTGCGTTTGTCACTTCTAATGTGAGGCTGAAGAACAAATATATAGCAGAACAAAAGAGTTTGAAAATACAAATACCCTGAAACCTGTAAGTTCAAAGCCACAGGGTAAACTGAATCTACTTCAATAAATTACATTTTTGGTAATGTTTTGAACTGTATACTTTTTTAAGCCAAATTGACCAGTGCTCAGAGATTTGTAGTGCTTGATATCTTTTCAAAGTACCACCCTTTTGTCCTCCAGCAAAACTGCTAAACCACTCTAGTTTCTCCTAATGCTCCACCATTTCTCAAACGCTCAAATCTAACTTAGTTTTCACCTTCTTTCCTCTAAACATGCATGGAATACCTTCCCCTCCCACCTTCACCAACCCAAACTTGTGTTAGTACATAGGTGGCACAGAACCTTTCCCAGCCCAGAAACTTCCTTGCTTAAAGTTTAACCAAGAAAAACTGCACATCCTGCTAAATGCAGTGAGGAGATTAAAGTCTCTGATTAACATGCTATGTGAATCCACATCTCCGTTGCTTATGAGAGAAAGGAAGAGTCTGTGTCAACAACCTGACCTGTAAGTCTTCCAACTTAACCTATTTTTAAGACTTCTCTTGTCTCACCAAAGTATGTATATATTTGCCCTGAGTATATCAAAGTCATAAACAACATCTATGACTCTATTTAAGTACCAAGCTCACAAGCTAAATAAAGAACTAATAGAAAGTGAAGGACAAGTAATTCATACAAGCAGGTCTTGGGAAAATGATTAAAGTTCTGCATTTTTCCAATCCATCCTCCCTCTGAAATTCACAGTCAAGTTACATGGGAAATGATACAAAGGTTGCCCAGGGTTTTCTGCTTATGAGTGAAAAGTGAAATTAATCTTTGATCCTCTGGCCAAAAGGGATATTGATGTGAAATCTCAAAATTTACTAAGTCTTAGCTTGTCCATGGAACTGGCTGAACCTTCTCACAGGCACAGATGCCAGTACCTCATGCTGCTTTCAGCTGGTCCACCTCAGAGAGAAGTTTATTACTGTAGTCTTACAGTTTCATTACTGAATTCCTCAACAGTAAGCTCTTTTTCAGACTTTTCCTACTCAATGATCTTCATTTAGTTTACCGCTATTGTTTCCAGAATTATCCCTCTGCAAGGAATATATTTTATCAGTAAAGAAAATCAATCATCTCAGTTACAGAATAATTGATATTAATATCCTGTACTTTTAAGAATTTGTACTTTATTCTTTTTCCAAGATAAAAAAAAAAAAAAAAATGTAAGTAAAAACAAAAGAATACTTGGGCTTAATCTCACTGCTTCTGAACATGGTGTCCTAACCATCTTCTGTTCACCTTATGTCCTGGCCTGTTGTCTCCCTTTTCTCCTGACCTCAGGCACACTCATCCAGTTGAACTTCACTCTGTGAAGATTTTTTTTTCCTAAAGCCAATCTGATTTTCTCTATCACCAGAGTCAGTGCTATATCTCTTACTGTACTTTTCTTCTTAATAGAAACTTGGCTGCTGGCTGTGGAAAGCTTGATGCATTTATATGCAGATGACATTTCTATTTTCACTGAATGATGAGGTTTCCTCTCTTCTTAATTCCCTTTCTTCTTAAATGGCAAATGTGATCATCTGATTTAATGAGTGCCTTTTCTTCAAAAGGCATCATTAAAAAAAGGGTGGCATTGCCTTTGTGTTCCTTTTTCTACTCAAAATTTCTTTAAAAAAAAAAAAAAAAAAAAAGAGTAGAATTTGGGTATAAAAGGTATGTAGCTCCTAGACCTAATCATTGACATTTGTAATCCAGATTCACAGGACCACTTAGATGTTGTCTAAGTTTGAATGTTCGTTGGTATTTAAGACACTGGTCTCTAACTGGCCAAGTAACAAACTGTGAGTCATCTGAACTCTCCAAACAGTAAAGCTCGGGTGTACAGAAAGCACCAGTCACTAAATTTTATCTATAGTTTTTGGAATACTGAGCATAAAAATCTTTCAAACATTTTATATCTCTGATTCAATTGTATAACTTCATCTGCTATCACTCCGTAGCAACAGCTTTCCTGAATGTAAAAAAGACTGTTAAAAAATGTTCTCACTCCTTCAATTTTCTTCCTATCTAAAATGACTCATTTTAACTTTTTCAATTTTCTTACCATCTTAAAATTGAATTATTTTTAAATATATATTTAAATACATGAATTTCTGTATTTGATGTAAGTGCAAACTTGGATAAAAAATAAATCTCCTGTTTTGTCTGTGAAAATCTTCAAAATAAAATCACCGGCAACAAGAAAATATTTGATTACAGAAATTTACCTTATGGAATTTTGTAATTTAAAAGCATATCATGGAATTATACGTTCACCAAAAACACTGAAAATACACTGAAAACACACTTCTGCCTATGAAGTGTACAGACTCATTACATTAGTATAGCTTGGAGAAAAGGCTCTACACCAGCAAAATCTGTACTTCAGAAAGTGAAGAATTCTATGAATTCTATGTGTTGAACTCTGTTAAATTTTGCAGCTGATTTCATCCTGAAGTTAGGCTCCAATCTTCCTAAGTTTCTTTGCACTATAGTCTTTCTCAACAGAGTATTATAGGATGTCCTAACCAGTGTATAGCCTGCTGAAAAATAGATGAAGTGGGAAGGCAATCTCATCAGGTTATTTGACTTAATGAGTACAGGTTTTACATTTCATGTTAACTCTCTCCATATGTTCTCTACCCTGTTCAGAAATTCACTGGAGTCTCTTTAAAACCTGCAAAGTACATCTGTGATGCTCACTGGAATAAGGAGTGCTTTTAATATAGATTTCTTTTATTCTGCAGGAGACTCTAGAAACACATACCTTCATCAGTATCTTTCTGCCAAGATCTTCTTTCGGGTAACTTGTTTGCATCTGTTTATTTTATTTCTTAATTTTATAACAGTGATCCAGATGAAGACCTTGGAGTGAATCTTTCTAATCATAACCATGATGATCACAACTAAATAATCTGCTTTAAGAGTCTCTGAATTATTTCTTGGGAATTGAGTTCTCCTTGTCTACATGTAGACATTTTGTTCTAGATAAAGATCAGTTTATTGGAGAAAAGAAGTGTCCATACTGTAAATAACATCAGATCATATCAACCATCATCTTCTATGAATCAGAGTTAGTACCTCCATGGAACTACATTTTTTCTTCAGTACTTGTGAATCTGAGCACTAATTTATAAGCTTGATTTTGTGTCAGCCTATATTAAGAAAGGATTTGCTTCAAAAAAGATTGCAGTTCTACTTTGAGCTGAGTTTCCAATGGAAATAAACTTACACAAATGTACTGGATGTGTGTAAGCCTTCACTACTAGATTTCAGTTCATTTTAAGGGAGGTTTCAAAGTTATTAAGAATATAATTCATCTTCTCATCTGTACCAATCTTCTATGTTTTACTCTAGTTAGAACAGAAACTTTATGTATAGTTTCTCTAAGTGTCTAAAATAATCTAGATGAAATCTGCTAATTATCTGCTCCAGTCACTCAAAAAACATGTACCACTTTTTCAATATTCAGCCCTTTCTAGTCCACAAACAGGTCAAAGCTCTGCGGTTCCTTGCCTTAATAACCAGAAAATCATGGAATATCCTGAGTTGGAAGTGACTCTCAAGTCAAGCTCACACATCAAGATCAGGTCCTGGGTCCACATAGGATGAACCCGAACCCAAACCTTATGTCTTAGAGCTATAACCAAACACTCCTTTAACTCACTGATAACCAAAGTCAACATCAACTTGAAAGATGTATTCAGTCCTTGCTGGGCAGTTTCCACTCTGCTTCAAGAGATCTCTTGTAGCTGATTTAATTTGTTGTTAAAGTCCCTCTTTTTTTCCCATAAGCACAAAAAGATTATGTTTTATTAAAGATGTACGTAAAGATCTTCAAAAGCAACATGGTTGCTTTTTTTTTTTTTTTTTTTAATAAGAGAAATCCTTGCATTCTTCTTCTTTTTGCTCCCTGAAGTTGTTTAAGGAAACAGCCAAAAAAAAACCCAAAACATCTTGCAATGTAACATATTTAAGAGGGATGGAGAGCAAGGAGTAAATCATACTAACATAGTAACATCTGATGATGACTGTCTTCATCATCTATTTTTTCCACAAAATTCAAAAGTAACATTGAGAAACTGTGCAAAAGCAATTTTCTATAATATAAAGAATGTTTATCTGCATTATAATGATTATGAAGTCTGGAATAAAGGAATCTTTGCTTTCCTCAATTCTTTAACCCCACAGAAGAACCAGTCTTCTCAATCTAAGAAGTGTAATTGTTTCATTTTCTGTTATACCTTCAGAAGACATAACAGCAGCTAGACATACATTCTGAACCTGTCCAAGAGCATACATAATGTACTCCTTCCCTCAATAGCACAACATTCAGAGTCAGTAAGGGGGAGAGGATTTAGAGTTGTGATATTGATCAATATCAGAGTAATTAAAATTCTTCATAATTAAAATTCCCTGACCTTGAAAACACTTTTTTTTAATCAACATTTCTTGATCTATTTTGTCTCACTGCTATGTAATCTATTTGACGGTCCAAGAATAATCTGACTTTACTTATCACCTTGAGCTTTTGTTCATATTATTTGTGCTGCATCAGCCCTAAATACCAATATAATTTCTTGGCTCACAGACATATTACAAGTCTCACATCACAGTCATCCTGTTCTCACTGTTTTATTTTGTCCACAGCTCTGTCAAGCTTTATGTTATGAAATTTAAAATTCCATTATTTTTTAATTCTGTCTTGTGCCTTTTGTTCTCATAATGTTATGCATGTTGGTATCTGAGCTGAATAACTGATTAGAAATGATACAAAGTCCAGTGCGAAAGACTTGATTGTTTCCCTCCCCACAAAGGAAGAAACATCTGTGTTACATTTAAAAGAGAAAATGCATTAAGATTAACCAAAAGGAAGATTATCTGATCCATCTTCCAAGAGGAGTTGTTTTGTACAAGGCACTTGTTTAGATTCTCTTAAACAACTGAGGAAGTCGCATCGAATGGATGAGATGCATCTAATGCTTTGGGTATAATCCACTTCCATGAACAGACAGTTAAACATTTATGTGTATTACAAAGTATATTCAAAACCTAAGAATTTCTAGTATGAATTTACATTAAAAAATATAATTACCTTCATAGGAACAGTTACTGTCCCGATGAGGATTGTATTACTTAAAATAAAAAAGACACTTGAGATTTACTCCTAGTTTCATATTTAAGTTTTCCTGACTTCAGTTTCCAATCCAGGTTCTGGTTAAGACATCTTTGCTAAAATAATGCATCCATTGTTATCCACTGTAATCACAACCTTTTGTCATTTGACACACCATATAGATAGCTCTCTCTCACTATAAGTATTTTTTATCCAGATCTCAGACACTGTTTTTGTTTTTTCTCCATCATCCCCAATTTTATAAATAGTCATTGGTGTGGACATCTGAGTTTCACACAGTATAAAGCTGTTCACAATGCCAGATTCAGTTCTCCACTGCAGTTATTCACTCAGGCTACCTTTCTCCATAGTTTCATCCATGAGTTCATGCTCAGTTTGCTGACTGCTGCCCTTTCAAAGTACCATGCTCCTCTCTTTATTTCATTATCATGAGCAGTCACCAGTTGTAACAACAAGCACTTCAAAATAATCCATGAAGAAACAGTTTTGAAATTATGATAGGTGATGTTCAGGATAGGTAACTGGATCTGGCCAGTCATTTAGACTGAAGTTCAAGGAGATTTTGAACAACAGTCTTATATGTATAGTTTGCTTTTTGGGTTGTTCTGTTTGGAACCAGGAGATGGACTTGTAGGTCCTGTCCAACTCAAGAGATTCTGGGATTCTAAGATCCATTTAGTGAAACAGATGTGACTGCAGACAATAAATCTGATTGTTTTATGTGTGTGTCTGGAGAATGCCTAAACTATCTTCTAGAAGTGTTCACAGACAATGAAGGATTCACAGTTATCTATCTCAGACAATTTGAAACATGTAAAGATTAATCCAACACAATGAGGGACATTTTGAAGTTAAGTGCATACCTCAGTCAACAGAAGAATGGTATGTAACAGGTTCTTTCTGTTTTGCTTGTTTTGGAAAAAGCTTTGAAAATGGAACTGAGCTATTTGTGCTGCCTGAATCATTGAACTGCGGTGTCAAATAGAATGAAACATAAAAGACTAAGCTAGGCTATTCCGAATAACATTTGCTACAAACCAAGTTCTGTTTATCACAAAAGGTTCAGTCTTTGACAAACACCCATAAAAATACCTTTGGTACAGAAGATGGCTGCAAATACTGCATAAAATCTTTGTGGAAGGGGCCACAAAGTATAAGGACTGAGTAAAAAAAAAAAAGTCTTTAGAATTCAATTTGAGTAACATGGAAAACTAATGAAAAGTGTTTGGCACAGCTTTGTTTAATAACCAAAGCAATCAAATGCTTAGTCACAAGGTGACTTGTATTGCTCTAAATAAAAACAATAAAACAAAGTAGCAAAAAAGTTTGTTCATTTGCGTATATATGCAAGTGTGTATAGGACAGTTGTGGCATATGGGATCATCAATAATTTTAATTACCAGACCTGTTATTCTGTCCCAGAAACAGTGCATTTTAAACAAAATTTACAATCAAGATCAATAAATTGGGATGTTTTTATTAAGCTGCCTAAACGAGGAATTTACAAATTGGCAGTTGAGTCATGCAAAGACAAATTCAATGATTCGAGGACTGAAGTCATATCAGCCTTGACTGATTCTCTCTAAAATCTGTACATCGCTTCCACAGGCTTCGCATGAGAATGACTGAGACTTCAATATCAATGTACATACTGGTAGATAAAATCCATCTAGAATGCATGTTCATGACACTAAACAGTAAATCTCTGTTAAATTGAGATTCATCTCACGTAACTTTAAAACATCTAATGTTAGATTAGTGGGATTTGATGTCTGACATTTAGATGCCTAAGGTTATATAAAGTTAACTTTGTGATGTAAAATGCCTATGCCAAATAGCAATATTCTGTGAGACAGGCATCTATAAAATAGGAATTTTGGCAGTGAATCTCTCTTTACTATGTGTCAGACTCAAGAAAAAAGCAAAACAATCCAACATCCTCATCTCACAACAAGTCATGCCATGATGAGCACTGCTTAAGTGATATAAAGGCTAATCAGCTTCTACTTACCAACACTATCAACACCAGTCATTGGGATATTTCCTGAGCAAGCTACTGGAAAACTGATGGGAGAAATAAAAAGCCAGAGGCAGAAAAAAAAAAAAAAAAAAAAAAAGAGTTCATAACTAGTCCTTGACACAAAGAAATAAGAGTATTATGGAAATAAGGTTCTGGGCATACAGAGATAGTGAAGATAGAAGAAAGCTTAGCTGCCTGAAGGCCAAACTGGATGCAGGAAAAATTATGTTTATCCTACTAACAACATGGTATCAAGATGCCTGAAGCACTGTAGTGAAGCTTTATTTTACAGGTCTAATTAGTCCTGCTTAGAAATTCCATCCTAACCATGATAAATTACTCCAGTCCCTAAGCCAGTTCGCCCAGAGTCTCCAGTGTGGACATACTTCCTTATCCCCAGAGAAGTGCACATGTTAATTCCTTTGACTCAAGAGTTTTATCTTTTGGGGCTCACAGTAAAGCATAAGATTAGACAGGAGTAAGTGTGTACTCTGTTTTTCAACTCCATTTTCTCAAATGTGCTGTTTAACTGCTGAATAAAATACTTCACTTTAAGTAGTCTCTTGGTCAGATGCTTTTGGTGGAGGTGAGTCATTATAGCACACACAAATACAGTGAGATCTGTAGCTTGGTAATCCAAACCTGCTGAGATTTATTCCCTCCAGAACAAGGGGTCTCATTATCTTTTTATATTGTACAGTGAGATATCACTCCAGATCTGTGTGACAAAAGTATTTGCATTCACAGACAGCCAGGTTGGACAGAAATAAAGCAAAGCATAAAAATCACCAATCAGTTGAACAAAATCATATATAAATAATCCTTTCCACCTTTAAATGCAGAAAACCGACTCTATTTCTTTCTTTGTCAATAGTACAAGAGTAAGATTATATTTTCCCTTCAGGCAGACCGGGATGTTTACACACTTCATTGTATTTTCAGTGCACTGCCAGACACTTTAAGCTGTGCACTTGAAACTAAATTTCCAGATTGTCCACACTTGTCTACAGTTCAGAGTTCCCCTTGAGGAACACAGAGAGCACCTAATGAAAAACACTAAGTGCAAAACTGCTGAAAAGAAGGCTTTTAAACTGAAAGAGGGGAGTTTTAGATTAGATGTTGGGGGAAAATTTTCACTGAGAGTGTAGTGAGGTCCTGGCACAGACTGCCTTGGGAAGCTGTGAACGCCCCAACCATGGAGATGCTCAAGGCCAGATCAGACGGGATCTGGGCAGACAGATCTGGTGCGTGAAAACCAGCCCACAGCAGGGGGTTGGAACTAGATGATATTTAAGGTCCCTTTCAACCCAAGAATTCTATGATTATTTGGCCCTTACTCCAATATGTCCCTACATGCTGTCCCGTCTGAGATATCCTACATTTGGCAGTACCGTACGCCAAAGCCACAGTTTCAGTGACCCCCACCCAATAATCACTTTGTGAAAGTCCACTATTACTGCTCCTTTTTTAATCTGTCATCTAAGGTGCAAAATACGTCTAGGCCTCTTCAGTCCTTTCCGTGTTCATAGAATGCAAAGCAAGACAGTTATTCAAAACCACATTAGCCAGACACATTTATCCATAAGTAACATGGCACAGGCTTTATAGTGTTTTTTACTGAGATTTGCAGGTATTTGAGCACAAAAATATTACATTTAGCTTTTGCCTGTGTGTTATATTCTTCTCAGGGAGGCCCAGAATAGAATCATGAATCTGTTAGTAAGCCTCATGAAGTTGGGAAAATCATTTCTTTAGACCATGGCAGTGCTAACCATGATTTTTTGTACAGAAGTCACTCAGTCTCAGAGGAAATACTGAATATCTTGCCTGCACAAAGCCACACAGTTTGACCTCTGTTATCTAAAAATTGTGTCATATGTGATCATATCATTCCTGAGGAAAAACGTGATGTCCCACCAGATGATTGTAAGTACTCAGGCTTACAAACACAAAAGCTGAAGGTGTACAGCTAAAATAGATGATGCTTATGAAAATTTTAAAAACAATGGAATGAGTTCATGAGTTTTGTTCATGGCATAGCTTTTGGCAAAGGCCAACTAACATTGTCCAGGACATTTCTTTGGTACAAGTGATAACATAATCATAGACTGTTCTTGATCTTGTAGTCAGGTTGCATTCAGTCTTCCTGGTTTGAAGGCTGATATAATTTATTCACATAGACATCATTCTGTGTCTGTTGATATCACAGATAGACAATGATCATATGCACATTTAATTCAGCAGAACAGACATATTACCAAAGCTTAATGATGGTAGTCTTTGTCAATCTAGTCATGTTTTTGAGAGCAGCAGATAAATGATGGTCACTCTCAAGATCCACAGGTATCTGCCTGGGTACAAATAGAATAAATGTATATAGCATTTCTACGCATAGAAATGTGGAAAATATGAACAGTAATGCCCATTTCCCCTTTACAAAGGGGACTTATGAGACTGAAAGTGCAGAAAGAACTCAGAAAATTACAATAAGGATGTTGAATATATGATTTATTCAACAGTATTACCCATTCAACATTATTGGCACTAATGCTACTAGAAAAAGATAAAAGTGTCTGAATAGACATGGTAAGAAACGAACCACTTAGAAATTAAAAATATATTCACAGAAAGCCCTAACAGAAGACAATTACGTCCCAGACAACTTAGGCATTTATTCGAGCAAATCAAAAAATAGCCCACAAGTCAAGTAACAATTGAATTAAGATACCAATCACTGTATCAATTAAGTTTTTTAAATTACATGACAAAGTTTAAAAGAACATTCCAGTATAATGTGAGACATTATTCTTATTTCTGTATCTAATTACAAAGAGCTGTAAATCACTTTAAGAAAAAAAGAAGCTACTTCAAATGCATAATATTAAAAATTGAGAAGAAACATGCAGCTTCCATGTGAACAGATTACAAAGCTGGCAGTGAAAGAAGTTCTATTGAAAACTGCAAGCTCTTTTCACAGCAGGGCCATAAGACTGAACCCAACCAAGGAGTGATCACACTGTCAGTCCATGTGCTGAGGAAGTGTATCTTGCAGCGTTACTGGGGGAGGGACTGGTGGCCTCTATTGGGCTGAAATAAAGTAACTTGGCCAGAAGTAGGTTGCCCAAGGGAGGTGGGCAGGTACAGTAAAGTCCAGAAGTGCCATCAGGGTCCCGGTAATTATGACCTCATCTGTGCATTTAAGCTTGTGTTTTAATTTTGAGATTCAGATAAGCAGTTAAATTGTGACTAGTTTTACCTTAAAAGCAGTTCATGTCAATATGAATTTCTCAAAGGAATTTGAGTGCGTCTCTTCAATACAGACCGTGTTTACTTGTATTGAAAAATTAGTCAAGTGTTTAAAGTACTAGACTGGTTCAAGATGGGATAAAAGAACTTTATTCATAACATGATTTTCTGCCCAGCAATCGACTGCAATTGAATAGTAATGATATCATTAATTTTTAGGACTTCAGCATTTTTGTAAATTAATTTGGCCTCTCTATCTTGGAAGGCAAAGGTCAGAGAGAGAGTCCTTAAATACTGATTAATTTTTTTAATGGATGGTGAGCACCTTCAGTGGTGGAAAAACACTTGCTGGTTGCACTATATTCCAGACATCGCTGTGTCACTTTCACTTCTGAAGTCCGCTACAGTGCTGAAATAGAATGCGACATTAAACTCTCTGAGATGAAGTACAGTGTATTCTATTTCCCTCAGACTGAATAAATTACCAAGCTGTTTTATTTTTTGTTTTAGATTCCCATTAAAGACCAGTGTCAATCCCAAAGTTGTTTGGTTTTTTTGTTGTTGCTGTTTTGTTGGTTTTGTGTGTTTTTTTTTAACTTATTCCAGTCCACACTGGCAAAACTGGGTGTAATTGTGTCCTTGTTAATCTATTGGAAAGTTTCCCCTTACCCTATCAGCTAACAAATGCTTCATGATGTTACTAGTAAGTCATTATCAGTTTTGCTTGGACAATTTTATGAGATTTTTTGGGTAGAAATGTAGTCTAAAGGAAAAAAATTGTAGTATAAGATAGTATAGGATACTTGCCGGATGAAAGCTAATGGCTTAATACATTTTTACCACATTGTTGGGCATTAGAAAATCCCAGGCTTGTCCTTTTGCATACATGTAGGTTATTGCTATATCTCACAGGCTATCACTGCATGTAATACCTTGCAGGTGCAAGAAGCAGTAGCTGTGTTTTACTATCTGTGTCTGATCCATAAGTCTAAGAAACCAGCTGTCTCTCAAATCTAGTGCTTAGGGGCACCCCTTATAGACACATATGACAATGTAGATTTTATATGCTCAGAGGACAGCACAATGTCTTCCTGGGCAGTTCTTTTTTTGCATATTTCTACCTGGCTAGATTGATAAATACTAATTCTGTTGCATTGTAATGCCTCATATGTTAGTAATTTGTCATTATGAGTTTCAATACCAGGAGCCTAGTTCTTTGCCATATAAGTTAATGGTAGTTTTCCATTAGCTAGCAAGCACAAATTCTACTATTGACAACAATATTACTGAGCTGTTCCCTGATACTGAAACAAAATGGCACATAATATATTTTATCTACCTTTTTAAACTCTTTCAGCCTCTAGTGCAGGATGTCCACATCCAATCTGCTTGTAGGGAATCACCTTTGAATGCTTCCCAGCTTGGCTTGGGAGATATTTGACAGAAGTCTAGATGCCTCTGGCCAAAACCATACCAGGGACAATTCTCATAATACAAGAGGAGGGATGGCTGAGTTGCAGCACACATGAACATTATTTTACTCACTAGCACGGATGTGGCGATAGCCTATCATTATGATAGCAGAACAGTTAAAAGCGGAAATAAAATTCCCTATTTTTCACAAGGTTAAAAACTTTGGGGGATCACAATTTGAAAATCTGCTCTTAGCTACTTATGTACCATATGTAACAAAAAGCAACAAAATTTAAGGAATTTAACATATCTCAGCAGAGAATCAGGTCTAGGCCAGGTTACCCAAAAGTCTTTTTTCATCCTTGAGTAACTGAATACATAAACATACCTATTTTATGAGAAGAACCATTTTCTTCTTTTCCCTTCTCTCCCCTACTTATAATGTATCCATTATACAGATCCTCCATCTGTTTCCAAGCCTTCAATGTCCACATGCTGCAGATCATCAAACAAATTTCACATAAGTCATAGCTAGAAACAGCAGCTGTAGGCATTTACTTCCTTCTGGCCATCAAGGGGCATCAAGATCAAACTTGATTCTTTTCCTTTTACATCCCCTCAGCAAACTCTGCAAGTCCAGTGTAATTCACTGACAGCCTTGCCCTCTTCACACAAGGTGAAAAAACTGTACATGAAAAGGTGAAAACCAAGTCAAGAAAGAAATGCAGTAAGTAAATAAATAAATAGATAGATAGACAGAACAAGAACAGCCTGAGGTGCTGAACTGGATGATTGCAAGAACTCTCCAACACAAGCAAGTTTGTGATTCTGTGACATATTAGTGAGGTCATGTTATTGAGGGCTAAAAATCAATGCTTGATCCTGAATGGTTACATATATTTACACACTGAGTGAAACTTAGTGGTTAGAGGACAAATGGATTCTTCTACCTTGACAGCTGAATAGTCCACTGCTTACTACTGTGGCAGGAGCAGGAAGGGTGAAAAGGAATTATAGGCTTGGGTTGAAATGGACTTCAAAGGTCATCTAGTTCCAACTCCCTTGCCATGGGCAGGAGTGCTAGCTTTCTGATCAAGAACTAGATCAGATTGCACAGGATCCCATCCAGTCTAAGTGTATCATGTGGCACGCAACTTTCAGGTCCTTTAATATGCAGTGTAATCATCCTTCACTGTGTACTGATTATTAAATTGTAGAAGAGAAAGATAAATAGTTACGTGCCTGACGTTAGAGAAAATATCTGAGCTTCTCTGTCCTTTCCCCTAGGATCTTCTACCCCACTAAACCTACATTTTAGCTAGAGTTAAGTTGTACTATTAACTTTCACTTGGGTGCCACAATTAAGCACAAGATCCTGCTTAAGCCACATACAATAGGAGCGAAAGATATCATCCTCTACAGCACCTAAATGTAAGAAAGGAGTGAGAGCTTGATGTTAGACTTTACACCTGTTGGCCACTAGGTTAGCAGTGGTGAAAATTAATTGTGTCATCTGTATGAGAAATCCATTATTTTCTACTCAAACGACCCAGAAAGCATAGTTGTGTTGTGTTGCATGGAAGAACTGCTCCTTGCATCAAGTCATGAGGTCTTTATGTTCATTAAAGTATGTATCAGCCTTCTACTCCCCTGTTGAGATACTGGTTTGGTGTTTCCATGCATACACGAGAGGTTGATGTTAAAATAAGAGCATCCTGAAAATCTTCTGCTCTGAATTTCTGGAAGAACTCCAGGAAGATGGTCCCTCCCCTTATAAAAGGGGACAACAAAAGACAGGATTTCACTGGAAGTGGCTGCAGTTCAGCAGTGGAAGTCATACCCATATGAAAGATGCATGCAGAGCCCTCAGTAAAGGAAATGGATAAAAATAATTGAAGGACAGTGTAGAGTGGTGTTTCTTAACTGCTGAAAAACAAAAAATGTATTAATTGAAATACTCTGCTAGTTCCAAGGGAGCTCAGGAATTTCTCATATTTGATGTAGGTAAGGTTCAATTTCTAACTATAGCATGAAGAGATTGAAGGTAAAATGCTAAATATTATTCCTCTTATCTTTCTGAGACAGTATTTCATTCACATTTCTGAACTGCTTCAGTTTGCCTTGAATTTTATCCATCTTTATTCTTTTTTGAATGCCAAATCTTGACCTACATTTCCTGTAGGTTTTTTGTTTGTTTGTTTGTTCTTTTTTTAATGAATCGTTCTGGAAAGCACCTAAGAAGATTCTGAAACAGCATACATTGCATTTGACCAAATGATTATCTCCTCCCTGACTGTTCCATTTTAAACAGAATCTGTTTGGAAAAAAAGGAATTGGATTACAAAAGGAATCAATCTGTAATTCAGCAATAAGTACCCCCTTCATAATTTACATAGCCCTGCTGCTTCACCCTAATTAATGTTCATCTGTATCTTATTCTTCCTGCAGCTTTGCCCTTCTAAATGAGTGAAAAATGATAAGAAACCTTTGGAAAGCAGTTTGCCATACAAAATTATAGAAGAAATTGGGCTGACTCTTTTAAAATCCCTAGTAATAGTCTCTAAGGTCTTAAGAAAATATTGTCATTCAATTTAGATAGGATTTTATTTTATCCAGGTGCAGCTGGATATCAGAATGGTAATTTAAATGCAACAATCTATTGTCAGGAGTGTAGGCATTTTAATTTCTTTGCAGATGACATAAACCTGGATTTTCTGTTTAACTGGCAAGATAATCAGCATGCAACTGTGAGAAACAACCATTAATGCGATGAAATATGGAAACAAGACCTGTGCATAGAGAGAGAATGGAAGCATAATCCTGGGGTGAAGGACTGGATTTGTGCTCTCAACTTGATTCCTGACTGCAGCAGTCGGAGTTCTCTGTCTACTGAAAGAAAATAAAGATTTTCCCTTTTTCTTGCCTTTTTCCTATTTGCAGTTGAAAAACTGAAACATGAGGATCAACTTTAATCACTTGCACATTAAAATCTAGGGAATGGGACTTCACTTGCCATGCAAATTTATGAACATTAGCATACGGAACAGGATGTTCAGAGAGGTGTTGGATTACTGCCCTTGGAGCTGTTCAAGAAATGTTTAGATGCTGTACTATGGGACATGGTTTAGTGGGGAAATGCTGGTAGTAGGTGTATGGTTGAACTAAATGATTTCTTCACAGAGAAGCTACTGTATTCATACAGCCAATTTAGGTGTTTTAAGTAAATGAGTGTAACCTACAAATGATTTTTGCATATCTGAGCCATGTGTACCAATTCCTAGACAATATTTTAGAAAGCCTACGTAGATTCATTTGTATTAATTACTGCATTTCACAAATCAAGTCCAAATGTATCCACTATAAGGAAAGTTTTCCAGTGTTCCTGTTTTTCACATGAGAAAATAATTTGGCTGCAAAAGTAATTTATTTGAATCTTCGAAGTTTAATTTATGGCATACACATGAGGTTTTTCCAAAGCAACGTTATCCCAATGCTGAATTTTAATAAGATGGAGCACAGTGCTGACTTTTATTTTTGATTGTAATTCAGATAATTACGATTACTTTAACATTTTAGACAAAACACTGATAAGACCAGCAATATATATGGAAATGGGATTTGAGTTTTTGCTGAATTTATTTCTTCTAGGTAACAGCAGTGCTCAAGTTCTCAAAACTCACTTGCTTCATATCACAGAGCACATTAAAATTATGTTTCCATTTCACTTTTTGTAAATGAATTAACCTTATTTAATTTCAGCAGTTTGCGGAAGGCATTGGAGGGCAGACATCTCTCCCTACATCACACGTAGCAGAAAGGTTTTACTGTAGCTCTAACATATCTGCACCGCGAGGGTAAATATAGGAAGAATTAACATAAAGGACATGGTTAAGTGCTTAGATGTTCATGTGGGTGAACAGGCTTTCTAGGTTCTTCACCCTATTTCACCATCCACTTTCTGCGTGATCCAGATCTCATGACATGTTGTTGCACAGGTTTCTCACTGGTCACTGAGGCTATGATCATGAAAGTCTGCATAGAGCACAGTCTAAGCACTAGAACACAACCATGTATTTTACAAAACTGTAGATATGTTCCTGGAATGAGTTTGTCCCCATCTAACTCAGTTTAACAGTTTCTGAGCAGAGTTTATCTGTTGATAAACACACTCAGGGCACCATTTCCAAAAAACAACAAACTTATAATTTTTCTCAGTCTAAGACTGTTTATCTGCACGGATATTTCTGTGACTGGTGGTGGCCTCTGTGACCACAAATATTTACAACAACTTTCCAGAATGGTACTTAAGCACCCCTTAAGCAAAGAGAGATGTGGAAGGAGATAGAGATTCTCCATGCCTCCCTCCATGGCTCTGCTTTGGACCACTTTGACTGGTGCCATCTAATATGGATCTGTTCAGCAGATTTGATGTGAGCCCATCTGTACAACCTGGCTTTGATCAACCACTGCCCTCTTGGGTTTAGTGGTATTGTCATTCCAAGTGACTCCAAGATGAATAGCATGAACAGTGACTATCAAGGATAATTTGTTTTTTCCTGTGCCTGATTTAAATGGCTGATAGGACTTAGATGTGTAGTTACTCCACATAGTCCAGAGAAGACTAAAAGGAAGATTCTCAAACACAAATGTCAGCTGCCAACTTAACTCTTGAAGTGTCTAAAACATCCATATGTATCTCAGTATTGTCACTCCTTAGTTTTTTGTTTGTTTGTTTGTTGTTTGTTTTGTTTTTGTATTTTTAGTATTTTTAGTCAAGAATCAATGCATTCACCCAGAATGCGCGTGCCCCGGTGGCACAGTGGTAGAAGTGCCGCTTGCAACACCAGAGGCCCAGGTTCGAATCCCCCTGTGGTGCAAGTGGTAGAAGTGCCACACTGCTACACAGGAGGCTCGAATCCCGGGGGTTGGACTCAATGATCTCTAAGGTCCCTTCCAACCCGCACGAGACTGTGATACTGTGATACTGTGAATGAGTTAGGCTAAGATTCAAGTAAATCACGTATCTGAGGAAATCTGCAACTCAGTGTTCAGCTGTAGAATATATCAGAGAAAGATTTTCTCATTATTTCAGTGAGAATCTTCTGAAATACAGAATACTTACTGAACTAAGTTGCTGCATATCCTTGTATAGAAATATTCACCTTGACACACTATTTATCATACAAGTATCAGTGTGATGAAAAGAATGTTATCTGTGATGAAGAAAATGCAGCAGCAATCCATAAGATGATTATAAGCAGGATAAACTTGGCATTGGTACCTCAGAGGCCCACTTGGCACATCACTGTGTTGTTGCAATAAAAGCAACGTAGAAACAAGCTCCTTAGGCGGACCTTCACTTATAACCTCCAAACATGGCCTGAGGAGATGTGTTGCCTTATTTCCTTGAGCTCACCCTGCAAACAATTGTTATTGACTTTGGGTGCTGATAGAATAATTCTTCAGTACTTACTGTCATTTACTGTAACAGCAATTTATTTTAACAGTACCCATTATCTTCTGGGGACACTAAAAAATGATACTGAGAAACTGGAAACGGAAATTGGATGACATGAATGCAAGCATCTTTCCCACCTAAATGTTAAAATCTCACAAGGCTATGGAAAATAGAATTGCTCTGCTGATTTCCCTGTCCACTGAAAGAGTCACCTGAGTATATTCAGCACAGCAGGAGGAATGGATGGACAAATCTATACAGGCATTAAGGAAGTTTACTATTCACAGTCTTAGCAGTGAAGAAGAACTATGTCCAAATTTTTAAAACCGGCTTTGTTATTCAACTTAAGAATCCAGTTTGTTACCTGACTTCATTGTTAGTATGCCAATTAGTTTGACAATATCTTTGAACATTGCTTGAAGGATTTGTTTTTATACAAAAGCAGATGTGTGTATGCCTTAATGCTTTATATTTCTTTGGGGAGTTTTTAACCAGAGCATAATTTCTGTTCTGTTTTAAATCACATTTGTTCATTTTTCACTCAACTAAACCACAGCAGGGACCATACTGCTTACATACCAAGAAGCAAAACCGGAAAGATTTTTACAAGAGTATATATGAATTAAAGCAGGTTGATAGAGTTTACTTAAAGAAAGATTCTGGACAAACTAAAAGAACTTTTATTTTACACTCAGCATCCCATAGGAGTTGCCCTGCCCAGAACAAAAGATGGAAAGGAGACGTGTGCCTGAATTATTTGGGTAAAAAACACTGTATACAGATATCACCAGAGGTTATAACAGATTAATAATGTCACATTCAATCAGGGATTGCAGTCACCAGATCTTGATGGCTAAAAATCAATTCCCACCCATCATGGATCATGGGATGAGAAATCTTTGCTTTCCTTCCCAGATCTTACTTCAGATATGGATAACAGGCTTTCTCTTGGTATAATGTTGTAACCATCAATTACAGGCTTATTTAATTTCCCTGAATGGTTTTACTGCATATGTTTCCAGTTTCAATGTACTTGTTTTTCTAGGATTACTCGCTAATCTTTGGTTCTTCAGTGGTACTGGCCCCATACAGTGCCACTCAGTTATTCTGGAAATACAGGTCCAGCAAACCTGGAAAAGGGACATGAAGATAGCCAGTGGGCTTAAGCAATGAAATACAAGGAAAAATTGAGGGAGGTGTGTTTGTACAGCCTGGAGAAGGCTTATGGGAGATATTGCTTTCTTACTGAGAAGCTACCTAATAAGAGGGTGCAGCACAGATGGAGCCAAGCTCTTCCCAGAAGAGAGCAGAAATAACACTAAAGGCAATGAACACAGGCTGAAACACCAGAAATACTGATTAGCTGGAAGGGGAAAAAAAAAAAAAAATCACTATGAGGATGGTTACATTTTTGAAAAGGGCCCAAAGAGGGTGTGAAATGCCTATCCCTGGAGATATTTGAGCTCTAATTGGAAACTGCTGTGAGCAAAACGCCTTGCTTTGAGCAGAAGAGCTTAACTAGAGATCTCCAGAGTCCCCTTCCAACCAGTTATTCTGCGATTCAGTGACTGCATGATCACCTGCCCTTGAAACACTGCAGAGCTCTTTCACTGATGGACATCAAAAAGCTGAGACACTTTACTTACATTTGCATGAATACACTAAATAAACGAAGAGCCAGTAAACACTCAATTAGCATTCAAATTAAACTGTTTTTTGTACCTACTATTTATGCTGCCCCTAAGCAACAATATGAGGTATGTAACTGAAAACTCTGAATTACATGAAATAAGCTGAATTCACAGTTTGACTTACTACCACATGAAAAAATTATCCTGAATAGAGTTATTCTTTATTGCCAGGGATTCCTCTTCCCAGCCAGTCAGACCTACCTGTCTGCTAAATATTAAGATGCATCAACTAAATGTTAAAAGCAAAGGTAAGCAGGCTCAGTAACTCTAAGACAAGAATTGTACCACATGTACACACAAACATAAAGTAATACACAAAGCACAGTCATGAAATGAGATGCTTCATCAGATAAATTCCTCAGGAACTTGTTAAAAAAATATGATGGTGTTTATCTGGATACATATTCATGTGCTTGTAAAGGAAGGAAAATGTAATGTGATGTGCTTCAGCACATAATTTATGACAAGAAGAGCTGCAATGAAAAAGAAAGCAAAAAAAAGCGAAACAACAACAACAAAAATAAGAACACCACAGCTTTATCATACAGCAAAATCAAATGATGGAGAGAATCTGCAGAGTGTTGCACACAACTCATGTAAATACAACAGCCAACCAAAGTTGTGTGCTACATGCTGGACACATATCTTGGGGCTGACTAAAAAATAAAATGCAGACAACTGCTTAGCTGGTAATGGGAGGGTGGTTGGACCAGATGATCTTGTAGGTCCTTCCCAACCTTGTGAATCTATGATTCTATGATTAGCTGAGTTTCACAGTGACAGAAACAACCACACATAAATTGGCTGCATTCAGTGTGAGATTAGCGAGAGAGAAAGTGATTGGATTCACTGGGGCTTTTGAGTTCCAAAGGAAGAAGAAATCTGGAAGTATCAATTCACCAAATAAAAGAGAAAGAAGCAAACCTGAGATACTGAATCACTGACTAAATAAACAGATTAACCACTTTCTGTCTGGAGGGTAGCCAAACCAACATACCACTCTGAAGTTGTGTGTTTTCCTTTTTTTGTACTCTTTTTCACTGGTGAGGGAGTGGTAGATCATATTCCTGCATGTCTCTTGTGTCCTGCAAGATCCTGTGTATTTTAATCACTTACCCATACATTCTTACTGGACTTACTCTTACCCATACACTCTTACCCACTTAGCCATACACTCTACTGGACTTGGATCAATGCCTATTCTCCTTTCCCACCCCAATGTTTAAATAGATATTCAAGAGCAGACATTAAATGACCTCATGGAGTTCTTTGGTGAGGAAGAGACTGAGAAGAGCATGAGATCCCCAGTGCTAGAGAGATGCACACACAGAAAACCTAAGCCATGTATTATCTAGAGTAATCCAATCAATATGATCTACAGTTATTGTAAGAGAAAGTATAGACAGAAAGGAAGTGCTTAATGTGACAAGTTTCAAGTGTGTTTTTGTCCTCAATTGATTGAAAGCTGGCTGCAGATCTAAAAATTGCAACTGGCATGTGACAAATATAATATACTGGCATTTTCCTAAATAACAGAAATACCTGTAACTACACTGCAGCTGAATTTGTTCCATTTATCTTGGCAGACCAACACACTTTGGTAGGTATAGCTAAAAGAAGTTTCTTTGCCTAGACAAAATTTCTCAGCTGGCCTCACAGCTGCTCTTCAAAACAATGGTTTGAGTTTGAGCACAGATTAGGAAGAATTTTCAGTGCATTCTAGTATTTGTCTTTCTTTCAGTCATTGTCTGTTTTCTGTTTTCCCATTTTCTTTGTTTCCTCATTTATACTCAGCTGGTCTTTCACTCTGTTCCTCTTTTAGCATCATTACCATTATTATTTTCCAGTATCTAACTTTCCTACCAGCCCTCATCTGAGCCATTTGCTTTGCTCATTGTTTTATTCTTGTCTTCTGGACTGGTCTTGCAATAAGAGATGACTGCACAGCAGGGAAATCTTTCATCTTGATGTTCAGCCAGTAAACAGAAATGTTGAGCTGACCCTCTGGGGTGCAGATTTTCTCTCCCCATCAAACAGACAAAAGTAAAACACAACAGCTTTCCCCAGGTAAGCCTCAGAGCTCTGTCCTCAGCCAGGACAATCCTCATAGATTGTTTGGGATGGTTTTCTCCAAACTTTGCAATCAAAACTCCCAGTTCACCAGCATGGACTTTATTGTTGTGCTGTTCATGCATCATTTCATTTTATCTTTAGCAATTTCATATTCTGCAAAATATATTTAATGATGCATCCTTCCTTTATAAAACACATGAATACATATTCAAATAAAAACCAACAGAATTTCATTTTTTTAGCAAGTTCCGGAAGACTCTAGTCTATGTATGTAATCAGACTCAAATTTCTCAGGATTTATTTAAGATTTTCAAAGGAAATTATGTGGCTGATATAGCCTAAACCCTAATTACTGAATATTAGGTATTTAATCTGACTCCTATTTATTGTTTGTTCTTCCACTTGCATCAAAAAATTGCTACCTACAGAAATCCAGTATTTCCTTCTACTTATTACTAGTGGATTTAGGAGGAAGAAGAGAGACTGCCTTAATGTTCTCTCTCTCTCTCTCAATCTCTTCTCTGACAGACTGACTATCAAGTAGATAAAATTTCAAGAAATGTGTGAAATAATGTTTCAAGCCAAATGAAAAGGTTCTGGCTCCTTAGATCTGGCATGTTAAAGCTTGTGTTGAGGGGACAAGAGTAGATGCTTTCCCTTCTCAAAGTTTTCTGCGTGCTATGTTTTATATTTTCCATGTAATTTGGAAGATGGTTCTTTTATGTTGTTGTTTTTGTTGTTTTCTTTTTATTGTTGTTGTTGTTTGTTTTGTTTCCTTGATTTATGGGGTTACTTTTTCATTTTTGCCTGCATATGAAATAATATATCATGACCTGGCCAGAAAAAAAGGAATTTGTATTTGATGAGAAATTCAAGGTGATTGACATTTAATTCTGTGTTGTAAACTTACTCTCCTGCAAAATAGAATGATTCCAGTTACCTGGTTCCTAACAAAATCATCCAAGGAACTTGCATTCATCCCACCTGCAAGACATCTGTTTGGCTCTCCCACTAGTTGGCTGCCCACCAATTCTTCTAGGCAGACTGCCAATAGAAAAGTCACCTGAGAGCAACCTGCCAGGTGGATGTGAGAACAGTCACTCATAAGCCAAGGGAGACAAACGTCATGTTGGGCAGAGAACATGGCAGCCCAGGGAATCAACTGGCTAAATACTTGAAAATCCAAATTTTTAAGTAACTTAAATCTGAAGCAACTTGCAGCCAGGAGTCCTGAAAGAAACATCTAAGATCCCCAGAATTCTGATGGTCACTGAAAATAAATCTTAAGACACATTAATATGGAATAAGGTTTATTTCTCAATGATATTCAGTTAGCAAAAAAGGGATTATCTAAGTAACTACAGGCCTGTTAATCTGATATCACTCTCCAGCAGAGAAGTCCCAAAGCTGATATGAAATTCAGTTAATGAAAATTAAAGATAGAATTATAATTAACACTAGTCAATATAGTTTTATAAGAACAGCTCATGAAACTAATTTGATTTTCTTATGTGATTTAATCATATATATGCACTCAGTATTAAGATGTTTGCCTTGATACTATGTGATATTCAGATGAAAAAATGAACTCTAAACATTATCAGTGGGGCACATATTAAATGGCTTGAGAACACACTGCCTGCTCTCCAGGAGAGAAGTCAGTGAAAAGACCATCATCAAATGCAGACATTTCTAAAAGGATTCTTCTAGATTTGTATTGTGAGAAGCACATCTACAAATTAATATGTCTCTAAATTTGGCAAATGGTGACTCGGAGAGGGTTGGTAGGGTGTGTGAACACACTCCATGAATTCCTAGAAGTTTGAGAGGAAAAAAGGAAATATATATTCTTGTATGAAGAAATAATAAATCAATAGGAGAGACAAATGATGTTACCATGGGCTTATTGGCTTAGGCTGTTGTAGGAGAATACATGTAGGCCATTCCTTTCTCCACCTAATTTAGCAGCTAAATAAAGATATGTTAGCTACAGAAAAGCAACAGGGAATAGCTTTGTAACATAGGGAGTGATGCCTTGGCAGTATTTTTAACTACTGATCAAGTTATCAGTCACTAAAGAGCTTTCTGACATAGCTGGAAGCTTAGATCAGATATATAAATAATTGGGCACAGTTTTCAATAGCAAGGTCTCTTTGGTTAATCTTCACTCACAAGATACAACATGAGAGTAAGTCAGAGAAATACGAAGACTTGAGTAAATAGAAGTTGAAACCGAAGAAGGCAATATTGTTCTCAGTCTTTCAAGTTCATGTTTAAAATACCATTAATAGATGAACAGTTCTCATGAAGACCTCTGCAAAAATTGCTATTCCATCCCAGTTACTGGGGACAGCTCATGTAAACTACACAGGACAAATCTGCGCAGCATAGGACAGAAAAGGAAAGTACATAGAAGTGGTTTAGCTAAGAACAGACATAGCATGTCAGGCCAGCCTTTAGAATATAATAGTTCCACTGGACCATCAAAGATCATCTACTCCAACTGCCTGACCTCATACTCATAAAGGCTTTGTCCAAATGTCTCTTGAACAGTGACAGGCATGTGGCATCAACTAGTTCTCCAAAAAGCCTGTTTCAGAGCTTGACCACCCTCATGAAAAACTGATTTTTCTTAACATTCATTCTGAACCTCCTCTAGTACAGCTTTGTGCCATTCCTATGAGTTCTGCCAGGAGACAAGACTGGCACTTCCCCCTGCTTCCCTCCACAGAGAGTAGCAGGGAGCAATGAGGATACATTCAACTCCCGCATCCAGATCACTGATGAAAATATTGAGCAGATCTGGAGCAAACCCTGGGGAATACCGTCAGTGACGGCTGCCAGACAGTTGTCCCTTCATCTACTGCAATTCTTTGAGCTCTACCACTGAGCCAGTTTATCAGCCAGCATAGCATGACCCTGTTTATCTCACAGTTGGACAATTTGTTCAGGAGGATACTGCTGAAATCCAGAAAGATGAAGATTCTTAGGTGATTTAAGACATATATTTCTCTACAAGCAAAGGTATTTCTAATCCGGTTTATTATTTTCATGAACAAAGTTTTGCACAATGTCTCGGATGCTAAAGGGCTTTTTAGGCATGGTACACAAAGAATGAACAGAAGTGAGAGACTGAAGTTCAAATAAATGTATCAACTCTTAGTGTTTTACAAAATATCCATCCTAAAATGAGTATTCCAATACAGAAATGTCTCATAATCTTTTAGAAAGTAATTCTGGTTAGATTGTTTACAGCTATAGGATACTAAAATTCAAAATTTCCTCTTCAGCTAATAATCTTTTATCTCATTCTGTTTCTTTCTGCTATATTAAGGCTCTGTGTTTAGGAATTCTGTGCAGTTCTTGGATTAATACCACTCAACCTCTTGTTAATAAAACAATCTTTCTCCTTTGCCCTTTCTAAGTTATGCAAATTACATCTAAGGAGTTGGTCTTTGGATTAAGATTCCCTACTGATGGATAGGTAATTCTCTGTGGCAAATAGTGCCTCCCTTACACAGATATTTGAACACTGGTTCAATTTTCTTGATCATCAGTAATGATGACGTCTGTTAGCCTGACTTTATCCAAGCACTGTGCAAAAATTTTATTTTACAGCATTTGCACATCTGATCATTGCTGACTGTTCCCACCACTTGAAAGTGCATCACTGCTATGGCTTTGAATATACGAGCTAGATGTTAAGAAGAAAGGCTAAATTCTGTGCCTTTTGTGGCATCTCTAAGGTGATGTGAGTTAATCAATGAATAACCAAAAGCCGCACAGAAGGAAACATAGCAAGGAAGCTCCTTGTTCCAGGGATAATGGAACAAGTATCATGCGATACTTTCCCTTGAATTCAGCAGGTGTCTGCAAAGGCTGCTCTCTGCAGTCAGTAAAATATCACACCTGTAACCATGAAGGATAATTTAACCTGCAATAGTAACAAAAAAAAAAAAAAAAAATAAGTGTTTTGAAAACTTTGGTTCATCCTGTGATTGAGACTCTCCTAGGTGCAAAAAATTCCACCCCAAACACACTTACAGATGCCTAGACTTCCTCCTAAATTGGGGAAAATTAATACCCAAGTTTTTGAAACAGTTACACCATACATTCAACAATGAAATCATTCCTATGGGAACACTGCAAGGTTCGTCATTTTCCAAAGAGGTGCATTTCAAATGACCCTGTCCATGGAGTGTGCAGTGACTGTCTTTAACCATATTAAAATAAATGTGGGAAAAACCTTCCAACGCTAATGATCTTCCTTACTTTTAATGGTGAAATTGCCCAAGTGAGTAGGATGGTTCCCAAAATACATTGTCTTTTAGAAATAATCTGGGAATTTAAGTACTTTCAAGATCTTCAGATAGTACTGTTGTTTATCCTGTGTGTCTTGTGCAGCAAAGCAGTTCGTCCTAGCAGCTTTCAAAAAGACAGACAAGAGATTTCAATATTGTCTTTTGTACAAAGAACCCAGCTGCTTTGTCACAGGTTTTCTCACCTGTGTCTTATTCCTTTCAGACCTTCAACCCAAACAATACAAGAAAGAAGCCATCCAAATGGCATTGTCTAATGTCTGGATAGAAGTAATCTTGTTATTAATTCTGAAAACAGTATTTTCATCATTATCTGTTACTATGACATTTTCTGTTGTGGAAAGAATGAGATCTGCTTTATTAAACAAATTATCTGACTTTTGAAACCAGGCAATATACCTATTAAAATAAGAGGTAACTTACAGCTTTGGTGAAGAAGCATATACTGATGGAAAGCCTGGAGCTTTCTCAGATCTGACAATAAATCATACAAGTAAATCAGAACATTTTTTAGTTTTAGCATTTGTAGACCAGGTTACATGTCCTTAGTTAGAAAACTTCAGAACAAACTATTCAGAAGTCAATGACATTTGTCTCTTCACTGCATGATGTTCTACTGGCGCTACAGAATCTACAGCATTTCACATGTTCACCAGAACTAAATAATCACAGTGAAAACAAGCTGCTCAATGAGATATACAGTGAGCAGAATGTCTTAATCATTTCTGTATAATTATACCGGTTTAGCTGATGTAAGGTTTCAAAACTTGAAATAACTGTACCTAGAGAAATTTATCACTATATTCCAGGAAAGTTCTGTGATATGGGAATACAGGATCTTATGTATTTCACTTACTGTGAATGTAATCATGCCTAGAAAACATGAGGAATGGTAGGGTGGACACTTCACAAGTGGAGACCTTTGGAGGGACTGAATAAAAGTGCAACATGAGTGCCCATAGCTTTGCTTTCATTTTGAGAAGATATATGAGACATCAGTCTCTTTGGAAATAAGACAGAATCTCATATCAGAGCTTTAATGTGCTATGCAAGTTCTTACAAAAGATCTTCATAGTAATGAAGACTAGGAAATACAAAGAAGAATGGAAGCTGTGGAATGCAAAAAGGGGGGAATAAAAACCATAGTATTTCTACTAAAATAGGATGTATTTTTATTTCCATAGCTAGAGAATTTCCAGGCAAAGGAGAGGAATACACCTTGTACTACTGGGCAATACAGATGCACATACACATAAACATAACCATGACAGGAAGTGTCTGCATTCCAAAAGCTTAGATTAATAAAGAAGTGGACAGACAACATTTTTTGCCTTTTCTTTACTTTTTCTTAATTCTGATGTTCACCCTAAAGGACAGCAATATAATCTCAGCTTTAAAGTGTGTATATTAAAGAAGGACTTGTTAAGCTTTTGTCCCGTTGCCTAGCTCACAACTTAATATTCCACTCTCATTCATACTGAAAGGTACAAATTTTCTTCACCTTCAAAGTGAAATGGACCACACCTTTCATTAACAAGGCATTTGATTGCATGCACTAGGTGTCATCCTGCTTACAAGGAAGTGTCATATTACAATAATGTGCCCATTAATATTAATATAAGGAACTTTATTCATGAAAATTAAAGGTAAGTTGTTTATCTTCTTTTAAAATAATTTAATAGCTGGAAATAAGGAAGAAAGCTAGCAGTAATCAGTGACCCTCAACTCCATGGAGCACCAGACAGTACCCATCATCTAGGTCCAAGAGAGCTGAACAAAAACTTGTATAATTTATTCTGCTCCTTGCATCCAGATTGATTTTGTAATAGTAACGGAGGGAGGAAGGGGTACGTCACCTCTATTTGCACTTTCAAGCTCAAGAAATCATAGAATTATTTGAGGCAGAAGGGATCTTTAAAGGCCATCTAGCCATCTAGTCAAACGTCCCTGCAATGAACAGGGATACCTAGATCTCCATCGGGTTGCTCAGAGCCCCATCCAGCCTCACCCTGAACGTGTCCAAATACGTGGCATCTACTCTCTGGGCAACCTGTGCCAGTTCCTCAGTACCTTAATCATAAAAACCTTTTTCCTTATATCCAATCTAAATCTCCCCTCTTTTAGTTTGTCCTTGTCCTAGGCATCATGAACTCACACTTGATGAACGCTAACTTGGAGATTATCTGCACCCAAGTTCTCCAGAATCATTTAAAAATGTAAATGCAAATATTTGCCGATTTACCAGAGGTTTTTTGTTAAACCATAGATTCCAGTAATGAAAGAATAAACAACCAGCGACTGTATTTATGAGACCATTAAAGGAACCATCTTAGGAAACTGCAGTTAAAGTCTGTTTATCATTGCTGCTGTATACTGCTTCCAGAAGCTTAACTTTAATGAGCTATAAAAAGGAAAACAAGCTATTTCTAATCAATTCTCACAATTTAAATAATAATTAACAAATAAATCTAGCTACTATAAAAGAAAATAGTAAGTAGGAGATAGAGTTCCAGTCAGGAAAGGACGGTATGTGCCTGATGCTGTACAAGAGCACACAATTCCAAACAGCATCGAGATCTAGGCTACTAGAGCTCATGGAATTATACCATAGCCATGACATCAGTTTGCATGTAAAGAGTCAGTTACTGACCTGCTACTGTGGAGATATCTGAGTAGAACAGTGCTAGTGTGTACTTGAGAGTGAAAAGTGAAGGGAAGAATCTGGGTCTGGATTCTAGATGGGCACAGATGAAGCTATAGGGGTGATTAGTTTCTGGGGATATGGATCCCTGAACAGTGGAAAAAACATCCAATCTTAGAATCACAGAATATCCTGAGTTGGAAGGGACCCATAATTGTCATAGAGTCCAACTCCAGGCTCCACACAGGACCACTCAAAACCCAAACCATATGTCTGAGAGCAGTGTCCTAAAGCTCCTTGAGCTCCAGCAACTCAAGGCCTTTCCCTAGGCTCCCCTGACTCAGATTCCTTGGGCCCTGTCACTGTCACCTCCACTCCCTTTGAGGAGCTGCAGCCACCATGAGACCTCCCATCAGCCTCTTCTGTTCTGAACTGAGCAAACTGAGGGACTTGAGCTCCTCATACATTTTCCCCTCTAGACTTTCAGCATGATGGCCAACAACTCTCTGCTCTACCTCTAAGTCACTTATTCTGATCTATCTGTGATGTCCCTGTTAATTGCAGGAGCCTGGGACTAGATGACCTTCAGAGGTCCTTTCCAGCTCTAACAATTCTATGATTCTGAGACTCTGGTAGTCTTCATGGAACAGACCATCTTCTTGCTCCTGCCCAGACTGTTGAACCATTCCTAGTCCACACAAAGAATTTTCCCTAATTTTTTCATTCTCCAGGATGACATTTTGCAAAATGGAACGTGGAGTACATAAAAATTCCCACTGTTGTGGACTGTCACATCTGAGGAAATCCAGGTCCTTCATGGTAAAGCCAGAGTTTTAAACATGCTTTTTTTCTTTGTGTGAGCCACAAGATGTTTGCTAAAAAAACTGATTTGGGAACTGAGCCTATTTCTAAATGTTTGTTAAGTTAATGGTTAAATTATTATGGCATCCTTTGGCTTGATCTACTGAAATGCTTATTCTCACTTTCCAACAGAAGATTGCAAGAATGGCTATGCTGTGGCATGTAAATGTCCATCTAGCCCAATATTTTCTCTACTGATGTGGTCAAAAGCAGATAGCTAGGAAAAACAGTAATAAAATTAATGAGGGGCACATACAGTGATATTTCCCTGATGCAATCTCCCCGCCTCCAGCACTCTGTGGCTCGGGCACATTTTGTGCTTAATAGCCCCTGAATGAATAATCCTCCCATAAATTTGTCTAGTTGCTTTTTGAGTGTATGTAAACTTTTGACTTCCAGTATATCCTGTGACAGTAAGTTCAAATATGTGTTGTGAGTTCATAAACTAACACTTGATAATTTTACTTGATATCCTCTCATACCTGTGGGAAATGATGAACATTATTTTCATAGTCACCTTCTGGAAGTTAGAAAGTTCAATAACATTTGCAGTCAGCTTAGTGTTAGCATTAATATTCCTCGGCCAGGACAGGTTCTTGTGCTCTGTCCAGAAGCAGATATTGCCTTTTGCAAAATGTGGTTGTATTAATAACAAAGATATTAATTGACTTCAACTGATATGGAATAAAAGGAAAATTAGAAAAGATAAATAAACACAAGGGAGAACATTTACTTTTCAGACCTCAAATGCAGCTCGATCGATGTACAGAGAATATAAATATTGGTGTCTGAATCTTGCAGTGTTATTTAAGTGTAAAATCCAAGCAGACTCTTGGACCATTTCTATTCCACAGGGGTAACTACTCATATGAAACTGAGAGCACAGGCCATATTTCAGGTATTCTCCTCCCTTCAACAATTCCCATTATAATCTTAGGGATTCCCTGATACAGCACGCAGATTTTAAGATCATCATGTTCCTCATCAGCTGTCAAGGTTTTCCACTGTTTGTGAATCTGAACCTTAATCTAGTTTGACTCGTGTAAATTTTAATGCATGCCTTCTTGTCTCTTTCAGTACATAAATATTTGCAAAAATGTGACCTTGGGTCTTGGCCCAACTCCATTCTTACATAAAAAGTGTTGATCAACCCAGACAGTTTACATATACTCCAAAAATACTCAGAAAAGAATCCACTTCTTTTTTTTTACCTCCTTTGAAGCAGCAATAGCAAAATTATTGCTGAAGCATTAACAGCTACAGCTCTGATTTATATTTTTATTTATATTAACGGAAAGAGATAATGTGATAGGCTTGGAAGGAACATAAAATAAATGAACATGTTAGCATTAAAAACAGATTAAATAAGTCACAGTACATAAAATTAGTTTATCTGGCTTTGTACACAGAACTGAAGCCAATATGGGAAAACTCAGCTTTCCAGAGAAAACCTCATAGTACTGAAAGTTTAAACTTGCACTGTTCTGTGAGAGGTGAGACTCTGTTCCCTTCAAAAAATTGAGTTTCTACCTGAATAATGTGGGTACTCAGTAGACAGGATATATCTCTCTTTACACTGATGAGTCTTTACAATGTATGCAGCTGGAGAAGTCCATAACCTGCTACTTACACTGGATATTAAGCTACTAGGTAAGAGTATAAATGCAAGTTTAAGTTATAAGTGAGGTTTCAAAGGTGAGACATTTGCATCAGGTCATCATATGGGTAGTGAAAAACAATTTACTACCACTTCATAGCAGTGCTCTTTTTCAGCTGTTTCATCACATTGCTGCTATGCACATTGTATGGAATTTTTCACTTTGATTGTCAGTTGTTAGTTCTAAGTTGTTAAGAAACAGATTTATGTCTCTGACTGTTATTTTAGCTTTTGATTCCATGAATAAGTGGTAGTGAGTGCCTAACTCCCAGAGGAGCTATGAACCAACATGCCTGTGTAGATATCAGTTATAGTTCCTTTAGACTTCGACAAAATGAAAGGAAAACATTTATTTAGCCCAATTACTCGAACACTGTTTGACAATGAAAACTTCGAGATGTAAGAATGTAATGTAAGAAATTAGCAATTTTGCTGGTTAGACACATAGTGCATCATCCCTGAGTAATGAAAAATAGACCTCCCAGCTTCACATATTGATCCAAAAACTTCACAGTTTTGAAGTGATGGTCATTAGGAATTACATGAGTGTCCTATGGCTTGGCTAAGAATCTTTGGGTACCCTACTACTTACTCTAGAATATGCTGTAAAATACCTCAAATTTTATATAAGATAGAGGGCAAGGGGAAATGGTTTTAGATAAGAGGGTAAATTTAGATTGGATATAAGGAAAAGTTTTTTATAATAAGGGCAGTGTGGCACAGGCACAGGTTGCCTAGAGAGGTGGTGGGTGCCCCAGCATGAAGACATTCAAAGTCAGGCTGGACAGGTCTCTGAGCACTTAGTCTAGCTGTAGGTGTTGCTCTTCATTGCAAAGAATTTTGCCTAGATGATCTTTAAGGGTCCCTTTCATACTCAAACAATTCTCTGATTCTATGATAAGCCAAAATTTTTGTTCTGCTTTTCCTACAGGCACTCTGTATGAATGAGCAGAATCCATGGGTTTGCTGCATGTCTTTTGTTTATACAAACAAATTTGATGTCATTGTTAGAATCAACTTTATTTTTATTTCCCCAAATTCTTAGAAAGTAGGATTTCATAAATTTTATTTATTTATTTGTGACAGCTCCAGTTTCTTTCAGCTCTGGTTTGTCCAGTGTTATGCAATCCATGACTTCACAAGAAAAGAATCAGCAATAAAATCCAGTCTCCTTGCTCCAAACAGATGTTACAGTTATACTGATACATTAACAGCACCAGAAAGTGTCCTCAGGGACTGGAATTCAATCATGTTTACTGGTAAGTTTCTTCAGCTTTTGGGCCCAGCCCAATTAGTTCATACCTGAGCAGTTTCTGGGAATTAATTTAGCATGCATCAGGGATCATTCTCAATCGGCAGAATGGTTGCAGGCAACCTGCAATGGAAGCTAAGAGGTATTAATGTTATTTACTCGAGTTAGTTCATGACAGTTGTCCTTATCACCAGAAAATAATCCTAGGCATTTAGAGGTAGACACGGAGTTTGAGTACTTGAGACAAAGATTAATTACCTTGTTGTAGTAAATTTTAGATGCACAAAGTATTTGGATTCTCTGCACAGAAGACAGCTTTTTACCTAACCTGGGCAATAGCACAACATTTTTTAAAATAAACAATAATAAATACCTCACCTCTGCTGGTGAGGTCTCACCTGGAGTAGTGAGTCCTCAGTACAGGAGAGACATGGAGCTGTTGCAGCATGTCCAGAGAAGGGTCACAAAAATGATTCAAGGTGTGGAACACCTCTCCTACAAGGACAGGCTGAGAGAGCTGGGGCTGTTCAGCATGGAGTAGAGAAGGCTCTAAGGTGATCTGATAGCAGCCTTTCAGTATCTACAGGAAAGAAGGGGGCAGACTCTTTAGCAGGGTCAGTGGTGATAGGGCAAGAGGAAATGGTCTCAAGCTCAAAGAGGTTATGTGTAAGGAAAAAGTCTTCTACAGTGGGGGTAGAGGCAATGGAACAGGTTACCTAGAGATCTGGTGGATGACCCGTCCCTGAAGACTTTCAAAGCCAGTCTGGATGGAGCTCCGAGTTTCTGATGGAGCTGTAGGTGTCCTTGCTCATTTCAGGGGAGTTGGACTGGATGACCTTTAAAGGTCCTTTCCACCACTAAGGATTCTCTAATTCTAATATCATATCTATAATTAGATGATATTTGAGGTCCCTTGCAAGCGAAGCCATTCTATGGTTCTTTGATACCCTTGCCTCACTCCTTGCCACTGTCTGAGAATTCCTATTTCAGGTGCCTGTTGTGCATACATAGTCAAGCAGGGCATATAGTAGCTGATAAATGAAATGTACTTGTAAGTTATTTAGAGGATGGTATTCCTGAGAACAAATACTGCAAGACTTCTCCAGTCTTGATTGGAATATGTTGGCTTGATTGGTTTCACGGTTTGCCTATTCAGTTTCAATGAATAGATTTCAATTTCACTAATTCTTGTATGAGTATTTGGAAATTTTCTTTAAAGTCACAACCCTTAGAAACCCTTAATCAATCTTTGACCAATTTCAGAGCCGATTGTTTTCCAACTCTTGTGATTTCAGGGGAAAAAAAAAAAAAAAGGAAAGAAAAGAAAAGGAAAAGAAAAGAAAAGAAAAGAAAAGAAAAGAAAAGAAAAGAAAAGAAAAGAAAAGAAAAGAAAAGAAAAGAAAAGAAAAGAAAAGAAAAGAAAAGAAAAGAAAAGAAAAGAAAAGAAAAGAAAAGAAAATGCAATCTCTGTGGTCTTCAAAGCTTTAAAAAAGCTGCAAGGACCTTTATGCTACATGATGGTGATTCTTAATGAAGCTCCAGACTGGAGGTGGGAGAGGAAAAATGATCTGATTTGTGAATGCCCAGACTGGGTGTTATTGCAACCTAGTCATAAGTATACGATGTGGCTGGGCTGATGCCAGTATTAATTTATATTCTAGCAGTATCTTATGTGCTGGCATTGTAGTATAGCTCAGACTAGAGCTGCTAACCTCCCTGGAAAATGGCTTCCTCTGATCTCTGACGCTTTTTCCTGATTAAAGAATGTTTTTTCATTTTTATGGCCACATGAGAAGAAACTCCAAAACATTTTTGAGAAACAGTGATTTTTAAAGCAGGTCCCCAAAGAAGGTTTTCTTTGCTTTCATGCCACAATAGCCATTTCTTAATTCCCTAGATTAACATGCAATTAAAAAATGTTGATAAACAGCAGGCAAGACAAACAGACAAAACTGCCATTGTATAAGCAGTTTATTTGCTGTGGTGTCATTCCTCTTAAACATCTCTTTGCACATTCCAGATAGCTCTTGATAAAATACCTCTTCTGTTTACTGCTGCACTACAATTAGCTGGCTGATGATGTAATAACTATGAAAGCTGAGTGTATGCTTGATTAGTGAGGATCTTTTCCTAAGCTATAGTACAAATTCTTTTAGTTCATATTATGACATATTACAACATTCATTAAGTACTAAATCTCTGTGTGCATATGTATGTATATATGTAACCTGGGATCACCATCTTAAACCTATATCAGCTGTTATATCATACACCTGTAATTACACCATTTATTTTATTTGTTTACTGGGACAGAGCTGTGCTGGCTGCTATGACCTCTCTGCAAGATCCAAGCAATACTGGAGCTACCTTCCATGCCCTTTTGGCTATCATTGATCTAACCTGCAAAGGGTCTAGGAGTGTAGCTGCTGTTTAGACAAATACAGAATTGCCCTACACAGCAACCTCTGTGCTGTACTCTCCCTTAATATAATATAAGAGAGCTGGGGCTGTTTAGCCTGGAGAATGCTGAGGAGACCTGACAGTGGCCTAAAGGGAGGCTGTAAGAAAGGGGACAGACTCATTTGCAGGGTTTATGGTGGTCAGAGAAGGGGAATGGTTTCAAACTAAAAGAGGAGAGATTTAGACTCAATATAAGGAAGAAACTTTTTACTACAAAGGGTGGTGAGGCACTGGAGCAGGTTGCCCAGGTTGGTGGTGGATCTATGAGGTCATTCACAGTCAGGCTGGACCAGGCTCTGAGCAGCTGATCTAGCTGTATGTGTCCTTGTTCACTGCAGGGGTGTTTGACTAGATGACCTTTAAGACTCTGTTCCAAATCAAACAATTCTATGATTCTGTGATTCTGTGAATACCTTTAAACACAACCTTCAGCTTATTCCCAGGGTTGCACCTGCCTACAATCCCAGTTGCAGGGATACAGGATGGAGGGGAATGTGTTGAGCAGAATAAGCAGAAAGGCACACCTCACTTTAGAGCAATATCATTGTATGCTCTTTCAGTGTGAAGTTTTACAATATTCTTTCTGAAATACCTTGCTTTCTTCAACGGACAGTGATGTTCTTTCATCGTTACTCTTTATTCCTATAATATTTGCATCTTAAAAGTTCAGTGTCTCACTAAGTTCCATACAATTCAAAATTATGAGTATTCTAAATTCATAAAATCCATTTATCTTTTTGATTTTTAGGTTTATGAAATTTGTGAAGGAATATATACATCTGGTCTTGGTCTGGTTACTTATTTCTAAGTGCCAAGCTTAAAAAGGTCCTTAATTCTTGAGGCCAACCATTTTTCTTCCTTGCTTTATCTGCATTTTATGAACTTCTGTCTCAATTTTTATTTGAAGATAAAGATTTTTTATGATTTCATCTTTTTGATGTAGGCTCTATCAAGCCTAAATATTTCCCTAGTTTCTAATAATGGGAAACCTTTCTTCTCTATAACTTTTGTGCTATCATACACTGGGAGACCTATTCTGTCACATCACCTTTTTAGTCCTACTCAAGCTACTCAGTGAAGTTCAGAATGCAATATGAATTTTTGGTTGGTATTTGGTGTTCTGTTATTAATGATTTAAGATGATTTCCAAGTCATCTCCCTTTCTTCGTATTATTCAGTTTATTTGCATCATTGTGTTTTCCTAGCACTCACCATTTTGTCATCTGTTGTCATTTTCTTTCTCTTCAGCACACAAGCCCTTTAGGGTGATTGTTTCCTGTTCCTGGTAGAATAGCCCCTGTCTCTGTTTCCCTAATATCCTCCATTTTACTCCCTCTAAACTCAAAAGAAAATATTCTTGTTTTGAGGTCAACAGAATGCCCTCACTGTATGTCCAGATACTTTACAGGAAGCATTAAAGCTGGCTTGTGGTTTTAAAAGAAGTTTCCATAAACTCAGTGTTGTATGAATGCTGAGAAACACTGTTTCATCTGGAATTCTTGAACATTTTGCACCTTACAGAACACGCAATATATCAGGGCCAACAAGAAAGGATTCCATAAATTAAATTAGATCCTTTTCGACAGAGCGTTTTTATACCGCAGTGTTTCCATTATTACGTATGCAGCCAAGGCTTTCCTGTGTTTGGCAAACCACCGCTTGAATTTAGCAGGCACAGAGAATAGTAAATTCTCAGTAACTTTTGCAGAGTTATACCAATTTACACCAACTGAAAATATTTCCAGTGCTTTCTGGGGAATAAGAGACCTATATAGAGTTCTTCCCTGACCTTTCAAGGGAGGGTATTATTAAAGATTTATTCCTTCCAGAATTCTAATTGGTTTCTTTTGGTGACCTTTCTGGATAATGGTGATGTTTTTCTCAGCCTTTACAATGCTCTCAGGTAGGGAATTCTTTTGCTGCACTAACACAGCAGCAGAATTCTAATCTGCATCCAAACTCCATCCCCTCCTCCTTTCTCAAGAATTTCTTGCTACTGTCTTGAACCAGAGGATTTGTACTGTTGTCAAACTTCTGCAATTCTCTTTGAATAAGCATTAATCTCTCATTTCATACATCAGGAAGAATTAATAAATAAATAACTGTGGTTATGGGGACACATTATCAAAAAAACGATCTTAAAAAAAGAGCATCTAATGACACAGAAAAAAACTATGAAGATCTATCAAAACACCTGAGCAGAAGATATAAGGTAATTTATAAGCAACCTGACTGCTTTTGGCTACATCTTGTTCTTGTTCTTCGTGCCTGGAAGGTAGCTTGACCTTTGTCTCACATCTATAAATAGCTGCAGGGTGCAGGTCCTAAAGTGGATTAGGTTCACCAGGATTTCTCTAACAGTGAACAGTTTTTCTCCAGACTGGATCCAGGGTACACCAGACAGTATCTCTAGCATGAATTACCTGAGGAAAAAGTTTGAAATGGATCAGCTTTAGTATTCAGATGTACTTTCTTGTGAATCATCTTACTATTCATTATGGAGATGCCCACTTATACTTAGGTGATATCCAGAAAGAGTAATACTTACACCTTTACTGTTCCAGTTGGTAAAAGCAGAACTCCTCAACTCTGGAAGTAGCACACACTTTGCTTTCCATAAGTTTGGGAGTTATGTAAACTAAAATTACAAGGTAACATCTTCCTTTCTGTTATCTTTTCACCATTAATATTTGACTCTGTAAAACCTTTCTTATTGTGGTTCAATACTGCAAGCACAAAAGCAAAGATGGAGATAAAAATGGAGCATGGATTTCTCTTACCTCAGTGTGTGAAAAATAAGCTTTGCAGTTAATCAACAAGTCTGAAAAATCTCATTCTCTTCAACATTGTTGACACCTCCTAAAGTAAATATTTGTCTCTCCCCTTATCAGCTAAAAGTGTGAGAATGTTTTTCCCTTTATTACATGATTCTATTGGTTCTATGACTTCTCCATCCTTGCTACTTCTACAACGCTGTCCCCTACAGCTTCAAGCTGCAGCTTTTCAGCTTGTGGGATGAAGACACCAAACCGAAAGCAAGTAGTGGAACACAGGGTAGGGATGCAGCTCATCATCCTGTATGACAAACATCTACACCTCCTATTCTGGGCCAAATTGGTGGGCTCAGAGATGGACACAGAGCAGTCTGTTGATGTGCTCAGCCTCCCAGTTCCTTGGGGATATTCAGGAAAATTTCTTCCTTGAAACGTGGAGATGTGGCACTGGGGGACATGGTTTAGTTAAGGTGAGATAGGTGTTGTGGTTGGACTTGGGGATCTTGGAGATCTTTTCCAGTCTTAATGAATCTATAAGTGGATGTGGTAGTGGCTGGGTCAGTGATTGGACTAGATGACCTAAAAGGTCTTCTCCAGCCTTGAGGATTCTATGATTCTGATTCTGTCATTCTATCATTCTGTGATGATTCCTTATTTTTCTACTGTAAATATATATACATACACACACACACACACACACACAAAAAAAAAAAAAAAAAAAAAAAAGCTCACTACACTTTATTTTCCTGACAAATAAACTGACTTTTTCTCCAGCTGAAATGTAAATAAAAAGTTGGATATTACAGACTATGGGATTTTTATATAGAACATTTGATTTATCTTCTTTTTTCCCTCCCACACTGATTTATAGTCTACTTGGAAAATATTTTTATTGACATTTTATGAACATGATTTCATTCCATATCATTCTACCATGACCCCATGGCATGTTAGCCAGAACAAAACCCCTAAACAAAATTTAAAGTTCCATGCCTTTGAATATTACCTCTTATTTTTACCATTCATTTCAGCTGTAAAATATGTGGCCTTCTGCCAGCATTATTGTGCCAGCTTCCCATATGAATGTTAAGCAGGCAACAATGATGCACTATAATTACAGTGCTTGAAATGATTGGAAATAAATTGGCTCTCCAATTATAGATGCATGAAAGAGGCTCCAGTATATCACAGTCAGTCCATTAATTTCTAAAGTAGTTCAGGCGATCTCACTATTTTAGTGACATTTGCTATTCACTGCTGCAATGAATCACAGCAAACAGTGGGGCCTTGAAATTAACAAGTTGAAGGACATTCGAAAAAAAAAAAGAACTTAAACCATTTCATGTTACTTTGTGCCCTGAAGAGAAAATAAGCTGTAAAAACAATATTGAAACCTATTTGCTACATCTTGAGAAAGAAAATGCTAATGTATATTTCAGTCTCACCCAGTGTCTTCAGTGTATTTACACAATATTCCAACAGAGCACAGAAATAATGTTGTGGAAATCTGCACAGTAAGCACATCCACATTTCTAAAGTGTGCTACAAATATTTTAATGGGAAAGCCAGGACTGTAAATGTAAATACTGCATGTTACATTTCCTTATCTCAGCAGGCTCTGTCTCTCAGGATAACACATTATTAACTTGGTATTGGTAAACCTGTCCAAGTGAAATGAAAATTGGGGCCTACGACAAACACCCATGTTGAACTCAGCATGTACAGTGCAGAAATTTAACTTCTTAAATATTTTCTGTGCGTGTATTCATTCCAGTTGTCTCCAGGGTAATGGCCCTGTAGTTGGTCTCTTCCAGCTCTGTGGATAGACAAGCAGGAGAGTGAAGAAAAACACCCAAGCTTCTGACCCCAGTGTGCTTCACCCTGTGTAAGATCCAGTCACTTCAATTAAACAGATATCTAAGATCCAGTCTCTTCAATTAAACAGGGATAATCTAGGAACAGAGATATTTTAAGTCTATATGGCACCTCCGTTTCAATATGGATAATTGAATGAGCTTGTCACAGCACAACTTCCTTTCAGCAGCATGATGCCTCTAGGCATAGAACTTGAAGATGAATATCTGAATACCACAAACACAAATCTAAACCTTTTAATGGTAATTTAAAACTAGAGTAATTATTTCTAAAAAAAAAATTAAACTTCAAAGAATGAGTAAAAGTCTAAGCTACTCATTACTGCCAAGTCATCAGAGCCTGAAATTACAATTTAAATGTTAGTAATTCACCATTGCTCTTTCAAGGATTTGCAATTATGTCACTCCAGATTCATAAACAAGCAATGAAACAAAAAATATATATAAACCATCAGGTATTTTGAATGAGATTTTTGACAGAACATAAAAAAAAATGAGCAATAAACTTCTTTCTTATGTACGTGTGCCTTTTCCCAACACTGTGAAGTAAGTATATGTTGTGATAATAATACATCATTAGTATGCAGAATTAAACAACTGGTTTTGAATATATTATTGATGGTTCTGTTCAAATTTCCATGCCAAGATAAAGGTAACTACGAGGGCAGTTCAAGGATACCCATTTAGGTGACACAGCTCCTGAAAAATCCAGGCAATCAAGACAAAGATTTTCAGTTCTGTAGTTCATAGATCATTTTAGTGATCCTCCTATGGAATCACTCTTTCCACTCTTTCTCTCATGCCAAGGGCCCTAGAGATGAACACAGCAGTGCAGGTGGGTTCTCACAAGTGCAAGGCAGTAGGGGGCAATCAACTCCTTGCCCTGCTGTCCAATCTTCTTTTGATGCAATCCAAGCTACAGCTAGTTTTCTGGGCTGCAAGTGCACATTGCTGACTCTTAAGTAGTTTTCATCCGCCAACACCTTCTAGTCCTCCGCTGCAAGTCTGCTCTCACTCCAGACAGCCCCCAGTTTGTACTGATATTTGGGCCTGCCCAAACCCAGGTGCATCATCTTGCACATGGACCCCCTTTTCAAGACTGTCTAGATCCCTTTGGATGGCATCCCTTCCCTCCAGGGGATCAATTACACTACATATCTTGGTGTTATTAACAAACATGTTAAGGCTGCACTCAATCACAGAATCATAGAATTGTAGAATCACTCAGATAGAAGAAGACCTTAAAGATCATCAAGTCCAACCACAACCTAACCATACTACCCTAACTCTAACAACCCTCCACTAAATCATGTCCCCAAACGCCACATCCAAATGGTCTTTAAACACATCCAGGGATAGTGACTCAACCATCTCCCTGGGGAGCCTGTTCCAGTGCTTAACAACCTTTTCCTAATCTAATATCCAACGTAAACTTCCCCTGGCTCCACTTAAGGCCATTTCACCTCGAAATCTCACTATCAGTGTCTTTAATAAAGTTATAAAGCAGTTTTGGTCCCCTGAAGGACACCACAAATAACTGATTTCTGAACATCTTTACTACAACCCTCTCTCTCTCTGGCTGCAAGTCTATTATTTCTTATTCATCAAATAGTTCACTCCTCAAATCTGTATCTTTCCAACTTAGAGGCAAGGATGTAATGAGGGACCTTGTCAAAAGCTTGACAAGAGTCCAGATAGATGATAACATTTTGTCTTCTTTTGTCCGCTGATGCTGTTACTCCATCATAGAAAGCCACTAGATTGGTCATGCACAATTTGCTCTTATTGGGACCATGTTGGCTTCTTCAGAAGACCTTGTCTTCCCCTTGCCTTAACACAAGATCCTGGAGGATCTGTTCTACAGTTTCTCCTGGTTTGGGGAAGAACTGACCAGCCTATAGTTCTCAGGGTCTTGTGTCCTACCTTTTTAAAAATGGGAGTGATATTTCCCGCTTTACAATTACTGGAAGCTTCACCTGACTACCATGGATTACTAAATAAGTCATCCTTTTACAGTGCATGGGATCTCATTCCCTCAGTCCCTGTCCTGAGGTTCAGAGACTTGAGAGATATGGTAAAAATGACTATCAGTGAAGACTAAAGCAAAATATATTATTGAGTATTTCAGCATTCTCCGTGCCTGCTGTCACAAGATTCCAACTTGTTTCTCAGAAAGGCTAAAAATGGTTCAGTCTTCCTTTTCTGGTTGATGAATCTGCAGAATCTCTTTTTATTATTCTTTGTGTCCCTTGACAAGTTCAGCTCCAGCTGTGCCTTGGCTTTCCTGATCCCAATCCTACCAACATCTTGTTGGTATCCCTATAGTCTTCTCAGGCTATGCATCCCTGATTCCACTGTCCATGCATTTCCTTCTTACATTTCAGTTTGTCAAGCAGCTCCATGCAGGTTTCCTGTCTTCCCTGCTTGATCTTTTACACGTAGAAATTTAGTGTTCTTGTGTTACATGAACTTAGAGAGCTGCCAGATCTGACGCTTCCTTTGTCTCTAAAGACAATTCCCCAGGGGAACTCTCCTGCAAATTTTTCAACAACTGGAATTTAACTCACCTGAAGTTCAGGTTCCTTACTTTTCTCTTTGCCAGAAAGAGAAAAGAGTTCCCTGATAACACAAACTCAATCAGGGTGTGGTCACTACAGCCCAGACCGTCTCCACTCTTAACCGATTCTGTCTCATCTGTATCAGTTAGTACCAGGCCCAGAAATGCTTCTCATCTGGCTGACCTATCTCCTACATGGATTAAGAAGTTACAATAAGATTATATTGATTATTGAAATGAATGATTATAAAGCATCTCCTATTTATGTTACAAATTGAAAAACAATGAAAAAAAAAAGTATCACCATTTTTGACTTCTTTCCCACCCTGATGAAAATTCAGTATCAAGTCTCATTTTTGAATGCCTTATCAACAAGAAAGTTAAAAAGAAACAGTTCACAGAATGACCCAGGTTGGAAGGGACCTCAAGGATCATGTAGTTCCAACCCCCCTGCCTGGCAGGGCCACCAAACATACACCTTTACTACATCAGGTTGCCCATGGCCCCGTCCAACCTGGTCTTGAACACCTCCAAGGATGGGGCATCCACAACCTCCCTGGGCAGCCTGTTCCAGGGCCTAACCACTCTCCTAGTGAAGAACTTCCCCCTAACATCCAACCTAAATCTTCCCTCTTTTAACTTAAAGCCATTTCCCCGTGTCCTGCTATTGTCAGCCCTTTTGAAGAGTTTACTCCCCTCCTGGGAGTAAGTTCCCTTCAGGTACTGAAAGGCTGCAATGAGGTCACCCCGCAACCTTCTCTTCTCTAGGCTGAACAAACCCAGCTCCCTCAGCCTGTCCTCATAGGGGAGGTGCTCCAGCCCCCTGATCATCTTCCTGTCCCTCCTCTGGACCCTTTCCAAAATCTCCATGTCTTTTTTGTACTGAGGGCTCCACACCTGGACACAGTACTCCAGATGGGACCTCACAAGAGCAGAGAGGGACAATCACCTCCCTATACCTGCTGACCACCCCTCTCCTGATGGAGCCCAGGATCCCATTTGCTTTCCGTGCTGCCAGAGCGCACTGCTGGCTCATGTTGAGTCTTTCATCCATCAGGACCCCCAGGTCTTTCTCAGCCAAGCTGCTCTCAAGGACCATTCCACCCAGCCCGTACAGGTGCCTGGGGTTCTTCCGGCCCAAGTGCAAAACCTTGCACTTTGCCGTTTTCTCAAAAAAGGTCTTATTAAACATTTCAGCACTGAACCAAATTTCACTGTCTTCTCACTCTGTCTCTGTGGTAGACCACCAATAAAAAAACATAATAAAACCTACATCCAGCATCCCTACCTTTGTGCATTGATTAAGGTCTTTGGTCTCTCTTCAGATTTGAAGAAAAATAATCCCCTTTAAGGCTTGTTTCTGCCTTTTAAGAAGAAGACAGAAAGATCCAATGGGAGGTGAAATGAATCATCAACTCCACAGCACCTTAAAATGTACAAATCAAACACACACATTAAAGTGCTGCTCAGTAAATTATTTGGTACATGTATTCAAGGATGATGCAGTCTGTTCCTCAAATCAAACAGATTTGATTTAGAAGCAGCAGGAGACGAGTTAATGATGAATTAAGGAGTCTGGTACACATTATTTTTCACAGACCGGAGTGCTGACATGGGAAATACTACAAACTAATTCTGTGATCTGAAATCGAGTGAATTTTTTATCACCAGCTTGATCTGAATCATTCAATCTGAATTCATCGATAACGGGCTCATAATATTGATTTTTTTCCTTATCAAATTCAAATTTACCTATTTTTATTTATGTAGTCAGATGAATTAAATTTAATCTTTTGCCTATTGTTATTATTGTTAAGATGCAACACTTTTTTCTGATTTACTTTAAGATATTTATATTTCATTGTCAGAATTATAGTCTGAAAAACTTAAATGTAGATTAAGTTCAAAATCAAGGACATCTTTCCAACAGTTTTAGAAGATATGTTTTAATATATTTCTAAAAATCTATTTCTAAAACTATATATATATATAGTTGTTTTTTTTAATGCACCTTGGAATTCTGATTGCCATCACTCAATGCATGACAAGTAAGACTTGTGTGTAAGCTTTATATGAGAATGTGGAAGAAATATAAAAAGGAAAAATTCATTCCAAATTAATTTTTAAAGTTATAGTAATAATATTAAAACTAACAGTAAAGAACAGTAAAAATATAGTAATAATAAGTAACGTCTGGGAACAAAGTTTAATGGAAAAAAACTTTCCAAAAAAATTTTCATGACGTCTTTGATAAAATTCTAAGTGTGACTAGCAAATGTATTAACCTAGCCATATTGGATGTTTACCTCAGAAACAACAAATATGCAAAGTAGTATGAAAGAAAAAACAAATCTGAACAGATTCCCAACTGTCTGGTGATCTCAAAGAACAGCTTTCAGCAAAGAATCACTTTAGTGGGGTTCTGCAAGATCAGTTTCTTGTTTTTTGTTTTTGTTTTGTAATTTCACAATATTTTTAAAGAAACTTTGAAACCACTGCTCATAATATTGAGTGTCTTAAAACACAATGAAATGGGATATTCAAGCGAGGCCTGCTTCTGAGTATTTTAGTGCAGCTACATACTAAGTAATAAATAAAAAAGTAAGAAATGCTATACTGATGGGAATGGAAGAGTTTATATTGAAAAGTCATGAAAGTCTAGGATGTTCTAAGAGAGGAATGAAGATGTCAGTGTCTTTGAAAATCTGCCTACAAGTTTGAACTCTTCGAAATCTGTTCTTAAGCACTTTAGAAAGCTTGAATTGAGCACTGTAGCTAAGCTCTCATAGAAGTCATCACAATGTCCATTGTCAAATTTGTCGAGAATTAGATCAAGTCCAAGAAAGTACTTCACATTTATTGAAGTGCTGTACAAATATTAACTAATTAGACCTCTAACATTAGAAACATCTTTAAGAGGGAAAAAATGAAAACATCACCTTCTTAACAGTCATCTCTTGCCCCAACATTTCACACTAAACCTAAAATCTCATGAGTAAAATTGAAAAGCATTTTAAATTTAACATTTCATTCTCAGTCCCATCAACTCAGATCAATGTGTTTGGAGGAGGTCACTGTCAAACTGCTGACTTTTTAGATGTACAATTTAAGCTTAATTAAAGGCTTGATGGAACTCTCTCTGTAAAATGAATTCATTCAAATAGAACATGATTTAAGATCATTCACTAAGGACCTTTTCTTCTTCCATACAGAATATAATTTTTTACTTCATCTTACAATAGAAATTTAACTTCATGAAAGAGACATGGGGCTTGTTCCAAGATGCAGGGATTAATATAAAATGTACAAGTTGACACTATCCATTCCCTTGGAGGTAATATGACTTTTGTGGTTTAACCCAGCAGGTGGCTCAGCACCACAGACATATTTACCAATTCCTCTGCTTCCCTCTGGTATGGAGGAGAGAAAAGTAGAATTCTCAGGTTGAGATAAAACTGTTCTCTAATATGGGGAAGAATAGGGAAAGGAAAACAGTTATTACTGTATATATATGTACATATATGTGTACGAATGTATGTAACAAGTAATGTACAACCACCCACAACACAACCAGTAGAAGAGCAAGAGATGAACTCCTACCCCTCCAGAACTCCATCCTCATGATGTCATATGGTATGGAACAACCCTCTGACCAGTTTATGTCAGCTGTTCGAATTCTGTTCTCTTCCAGCTCCTTGGGCCCTTCACTGAGACTGGCCTCAGCTTTCTACAACACTGCCCAGCAGCAGTTATAAAGGTATGTGTGTTATTTACATTTTCTCCTATAAACAAAACATACCATCATACTCAGAAGAAAACAATTCCATCCCAACTGAAGCTAAGAAAATGACTTACTTACATTTCTAGCGAATTTGAAGAAGTTTAGCATACAAATGCTATCTTAAAAAACCTTGCAGTCTCCTTGCTATCTGGTGATTTTAACGCTGTGTCACTTTTTTTTCTTAAAAGTCCAGACATTTCATTATTTAATTCCCTTTCCATTTCCCTCTGTTTTTCTTTCCCCTTTCCTTTTTCTTTTCCCTTCTGCTTTCCCTTCCTTTTCCATCTGTAAGGTCTTATAGCAATTCAATAGCATTTAAATCTGCTGCCAGACACTGCTAATGTTCCTGTTTCGTTACCTCCCTGCAAAGCTACAGACTTCTATTTATTCAGCACTCATGACCAAATTTCCTGACCCATCATATTTATTTTTTTTCACCAGTTTGCTTATTTTGACTTCTGAGAAGTATTCTGTGCTGTATTGAGAATTTATTCCTGAATTTGTATTAACTGAGGGCTGATATTTAACCGTGCAAACAATATATGTAATAACAGCATATGACAAACCCATACTTCCAGGGTAAGTTATATTGCCACAAAAAGAAAAATGCTAATCAATGGGCCCAGAGGTATTTTAGGATCTTTTCAGTACAAGGAGATAAGAAGTTCTTATGTCTAGGAAATCATCTTGTGATACACTGAAGAATGCTGAGGACGTGAGTATATCTATCATTGGAGGGGGACCTGGACATGGTATTTTATACAAGTTATTTATTTACATTGGCCATATCTATCATCTTACTCATAAGCATCTGATTTGCACTTAGCAATTTTCACTATTAAGAGTACAGACTTCAAAGGAAGTCTCCTAACAACATATGTATAGTGTTTGTGCAGCACTGAATGTACAAGAAAATGCTTGATTTCTCCACGTGAGCAATATAAAAGGGGACCTCCATTTCAGACCTTATCTCCTTCTCACTCCTTTGATTTCTGACTGCTTATTATCCTTAGTTTTGCCTTGCTCACAATGCAGCATTAGTAGTTCATTCCTCTGCGTGACTTTCATAGTCCTCGCTGAACTCTTGTGTAATGCAGCTGTGGCATTGCTTCCATGAAAAAAAAAATTTCAAACATTCCATAATAAATATTCTTCTCTCACTTCCTGGGAAAGGAAAAGCATAGCCTACTATGCTTATATATATGTGTTTTATATATATATAGAAAACTACAAATAATGCAGGAAGCAACCTGTGACAAGGTATATTAGATTGGAATAAATGAGATATCCCTTGTTCTCCCAGTCTGGACACATACCTTTTTTTAATTCAAGAAGAGTCTGAAGTCCATAGCTGAAGTCTATAGATCTGGTTCGTCTCAAAAAAAGGCAAATTCTGTTTCCAAGTTTGTATGCACACACTTAATTAGAGAAATGTACACACTGAATGAAAGAATAAAATTAACAGTTGATATGTTTTCAGCAAATTAAGTGAGAAGGGGAAAAGGATTGCTCAGGAGTGTTCTATCCAAATATTTTTCCACAGATTGTACAGAAACTTTTACTTTTCATTTAAATTACCTGCTTTCCTTCTTTTCTTCCTTGTCAGAACAATGGACATGATATAGAGTCCTTCCAAGGATTTTTTTTCAAAGATGCCAAGATCATTACTTCACTACTGAGTGCCTTAACAGAAAGCTGCCATCTCTCTCTAAGAGAATTAATTGTTAATTGGATATCAACCACTGGATATCCATTGGTTATCAAATATGGACAAAATCTTCCATTTTGGTAAATGTCTGCATTTTTTAGCCAGTATTAGGACAGTAAAGAAATAATGAAGAAAATCTGCTTGCATTCTACCTCACCACTGCACAGATAATGAATACAGGACTAGTATGGTACTTTTGCAAATGCTAAAGTTAAAGCCTTACTTTTTGAATATAACTCCCATCTTTCAAGTACACATCTGAATAAAATCTTAATACTAATCATTTTGAAGCTATAAGCACACTAGAGTGTTTGTAATTCTAAAGGACTTTTTTAGATGAAATCTATTTATATGGTATTTTTGAGTGTGCAGCTACCATTTGTACCGTATAGTAATGAAGATATGGAAGAGTCATGGGACAATGATTTATAGCCTCTGATTCTTAATTCTACCCCATATTACTTCCAATTAGGGTATTCCAAATTATTTGTGACTTCTTATTTGTTCCTTTCAAAAGTTTATGAAATCCTTAATCTGGAGGTCAGTAAACAAAATATGACAGCTGTAAGTGAGTTCAAATGCAGAAAGTTAATTTTCATTGCCCTGTCTCTAGGTTAATCAGCTGAGGACAAACATGAACTAAGCAACATACAAGGAGACTGATCTAGCAATGCAGAAGCCATGGTTACCTGTCCTCTATACCACCAGTCCCAGCAGTTTTATTTGAATTCTTCTTCCTTAGTTGGAATAACTTATGCAATGAACTGAGTTAATGAACATCAGATATACAGTCACCCACATTATATGTAGAAGTGATGAAAGAAACAATAACTACAGTACAGGAAGATAAATAAATAAATAAATAAATAAATAAATAAATAAGAGAATTAAACAGATTTGCAGTACCATATTTACTAGACTTCCAAATGCCATCACAAATCTAAACTAATTTAATCTGGTATGCCTTCTGATATCTCAGTCAAGTGTAAAATAGCCACTTTGGCTGAAGGATCACACACAGGCTGAGGGCCTGCTGTGCTCTGTAACTGCTGAAGCTATCAGATTTCTCCATTGTAAGCCATTCAGCAGCTTTTTAAACACCATGTAAAGCCAGAAAAATGGGGAAACCAGCAATGTGGGGAGAGGTAACAACTATGGATTTTCAGAGTTTCAAAGTGTAACTGATCCTGTAAGTTTAATATTAGTTGAGATTCCCAAACAGTTTCACAAACCATGTCAGTTACAGAGATAGTGAGGCAAAAATAAGAGAGGTAAAGCTTCTGGCCTTTGATTGAAACAATCAAAACCTAAAAATTCCCTTGAGAGATACCACAAAATCTATATTTTCTCCACATAACAGGAGAAGATGTGCCTTATGAGAAGCTGATGATCAGAGTGCAGAGAGGAGATGAAGTTCAGTCAGAGACCTTGAACATAAGAAAAGAATGAGGACATGAGATGTTTAAATAATAACCTTCATTATGCATACGCTGATACAAAAGATGGGCAAGAAATGAGGTTAGAAATGTGATGTTTCAAAACAATTTTTTTTTAAGAGAATATCATCTGTTCACTGAAAAGAAGTTCTGGTGGAAAAGTTCTTATCCAACATTAGCTGAGGTACACAATCACCTTCTTCACTCCTACAGGAGTCTGTGACTCCTGAAATCAAATCTGTCTACTTCACTAAAGTCCAATACAGTGCAATGTCAGGTCAGCTCAAAGTAATCAAAGAAAGCATGGTGGCATAGAGGGAATAAAACTACTATAGCCAAGGTGGATAGAGGGCTTCTATTAGATATAACCCCACCATTTTGCATAGGCAAGCCTTGCACATTTCCTCTCTGCAACTCCTCCTGCAAGTCACAGAGGTTCAGGAGATTAAAGGGTCTGCTGACCCCACAGCTATTGTGTAAGTCATAGAGGAGAAAAGCACTGAGGTGACAAAGCAAGCTATTTTGTTAAGTACTGAGGTACTGCTGACAGGTACTGTCCTTAGTTACATCACTGTAAGTGGGTACAGCACCTAACATCTACTGAACAGCTTTGACTTTTGATATAAACAAGTATACGGAGGAAATCAATTGTATGTGTCCCAGGTTTCCCATACAAGCAAATATCCTGGTATCACATTTTGGAGCAATGTTTATGCCTGCGCAGCTCTACCTTATGGTTTTAAGTTAGGCAGTTTTGTTTTCTTTGTGTGTTTGTTGTTGAATGTCATTGTAAGGGGAACTGACAAAAGAAGAATTTGCTGCTATTAAAGTTCTGCTTCCACAGAAGCAAGTTTGAGTCATGAAAGAACTAGGGGAAAAAAAACAAACAAACAAACAAACAAAAAAAAAATTCTAAGAAAATAAGTTCTTCAGGAAAATGGCTTAGTCATTTTCCAGATTTTTTACAAGTAGTGATTGAGATGAGAGGATCTGTTGAGCTGTAGTAACATGAAAGCAACTACCTAAAGAAATAGAGTCTGACCTGAAGAAAGATTTGCGCTCTGTCACTCAAGTAGGAAAAAATACTCCTAAATTCAATGAAAGAAACTCCAATTTCAAAGCATCTTTTTTTCCCACTTTTAAAGAGGACAACTTTTACCAGTTTGACTGCAGACTTTGTACACTTCCATCAAGGTTGCGGTAAGTGGGAAGTGTTCCTGAAGACAGAGCAGAAATGGGATACATTTGAACATTAGGACAATGCACTGTGGCATGTGTACACATTCCAGGTTGCTCTTAAACCCAGAAATTGATATATTTCAGCAGTATGGAATTATTTTACATATATCCAGAGTAGTTGGGAGTGCCCCCTCCCTGGATGCATTCAAGGCCTGGCTGGATGGGGGCTGTGAGCAACCTGGTCTAGTAGCAGGTGTCTTTGTCCATGGCAGAGGGGTTGGAACAAGATGATCTCTAAGATCCCTTCCAACCCAAACTATTCCACGATTCTATGATATTTTACTTATATCCTTGGGACATCTGCTGAAGGCAGAGCCCACAGGTCATCTCTGCTTCTTGTAGTGAAAGAAACTGAAGGATCCAACTGGTAAACTCTTCTGGCTTTGTGGCTGGTGTTACTGTCAAAACTTTGGGTTTTTTGAGAATGGAATGACCTATATGGACCTGGATTTGCAGGCACAAGTTCCACCTCTCTCAAAGGGGAAAGAGGTTTCTTTGGAAGATTTAGCAGGGAGCACACATTGGAAGGGCTTTAAACTGGTTCTGGAGGCAAAAGAAGATTGTAACTCTTGAAATGTTAATATGACAGAATCATAGAAAGGTTTGAGTCTGAAGGCACCCTAAAAGATAATCCCTGCAATGAACAGGGACACCTACAGCTCAGTCAGGTGCTCAGAGCCCCATCCAGGCTAACCTTGAGTGTTTCCAGGGATAAGGAATCCATCAACTCTCTGGGCAATGCAATTGGGACGGGACTCTGAGTAACCTGATCTAGTAGATGCAGGAGTTCCTGTTCATTGCAGGAGAGTTGGAACAGATTACCTTTAAGAGTCCCTTCCAACTCAATTCTATGATTCTATCATAGAGCACTTTCTTTACCGCTTCTTCTGTTACTTGGTAACTGTTGTGGTTTATTTGTTTTTAAGGGGAAAGTGTTCTTTTCTCATGACCTGTTTTTTATAAAGTGGAGTGAATTTCAGCAAACAAACAAAAAACACTTGAGAGCTGAAGTACCAACTAATGGCTATTTTGATTTTGAAAACCTCTACATTGACTTTTCTCTAGTCTATTACCAAAGGTACAAAAACATGATTTAAATCTACTCTGTTGGACAGAATTATTCTTTCTTCAAAGCTGGACTTTTCCCCTTTTGTAAATCCTTCTTTACTAGTGTGAATTAATTATCTATAGAGAGGAATAAGAGGAGTGATGTTCCTATTCTGCAGCATGACATAATCACAATGGAACCAGAAATTGAAAGGATAAACCTTGTAATGAACAGTGACATGCTTTATACATATATATAAGTACTACAGATAGGATATTAACATTCCCCAGTTTTTAATAAGTTCCTGATCCTGATCCAATCGAGCATTCAGAAGCCCAGTTGTGATCTAATGACCTTCCAGAAATAGCACAAAATAAAACTCTGATTTTATTAACTTCCCCATGGGCAAAGTAGCATGCCCAGGTTTTTCCATCCTATAGAGCTAACTCAAAGATTTTAAATATTACCATATTACAATATTACTAGCCCACAAGACTCATATTGAAACAAGCATATGACCCATGCAGGTAATAGTATCATATTCAGGGAAGCTATTAAATCATTTCTGTGTGGTCCAAGCTATTTTTTCACTACAGAGACCACCTAACAACAAATTGTCATTTCCCCTTTTAGTGGTAATTGTGGACATAAACAGGAAAATGAAGCAAAGAAATGCTCACAACTGATTCACCTGGGAAAGAAGAACTGAGCACAGAGCATATATCTCCCTGCCTCAACACTAATAATCTGGAGAGGCCACGTTGTAGAATCAGCTGAAGAAATTTCCTTCCCCTTTATGACCTGGAAAGAGCATATAACCTAGACCACAACCAGAACATGCAATTCACTGAGCAGAAACTGTCCAGGTTCTCCCAGAAGTCCAAAAAGCACAGAGCATCCTTTGAGACTAACAGTAAAGGTGAATTTCAGGCTTCTGCTATGAGTAACACTTCCTTTTATTCACAGCATCTCTCCAGCTACAAATTAGATCCAGCTCATTACCTGGTTGATATGAAGCCATGTGCTAGCCTGATAACATCCTTCAGCCCTCACACTTCCACCACATAGCCTAATTCCCATGTCCACTCCATACGGGTTATGTAAGAAGTTAAATAACCAGCTGATTTACAACTGATGCATTTATCAGAAACATTTGCTGGTGGAATTCCCATTTCTGTTTCACTCATGTCTTCAGTTATCACAAATAACAAAAAACAAAATATTACTACATCATCTCTATCTTTCCCATGTCTGCAATCCCATTGCTAAATGCATACTACCAATTAAAATGGATGAATCATTGTCTGACTGCAAAGATGAATGGTCAAAATTAACCTCCTGTCCAGATAGATTTACAGGGCATTTGAGCTTGGATCTTTTCTGGACCCCTATGCTGATCCTAAGGCATCAGATATTATTAATGTTCTGCACTCTATCACTTCAAAGGGTCCAAAACTAAATGTGCCTTTGTTAGAGCATATCACAATAGAGTATGAATTGCTATGAATGTTGAGTGTGTCCTTAAAAGCATCATGAAAGTATATATGAGTATTTGAGGACATTACAGCTACTGAGATAGTCCTGAAGTACAATGGAGTGTGGAGGGAGCTGTAGGGGCACTGACTTGTTCATATTATAGATAAGAAACAGTCCTTGGCAAATGGTCATCGCTTCAAATTACACCAAATGGCCAAAGCCAAAATCTTTGGAAAACTCACACAATCTCACTCCTTAGCCCTATTTCATCTAGATTGTCATTTTATGAAGCCTTATGTTATTTTTATACTAGTAAAATGAAGAGTGTCTGAGTTCATCCTCTGTCCAACAGTGGACTGGCTGACACAATCTGGAGACAGATGCAATGTTATAAAACTCCTTTCCCTTCAAAACAGAGCAAACATAGCAAAAGCAACTTTAGGGAATACTTGCTGGACAGTGTTAAATCCTTAGACACGCCTGAAACTCTTGAACTAGTTGGAATGGCTAAAACTGTACCAGAGGCTTCCTCACAGATTAGCAGAATGGACTACCAAGTTGCAAAGCTCTAACCCTGGACATGGCCTTATTTTAATCACAGTTGCAGATTCTTGGCTCCCACTAAAATCTAATTTATAGCTGCTGTGAAAGACAATGCTAAAGGGACAGGGAGAAAGGGGAATTATTATATGTGTGGATATTGCCCTTAGCAAAATTGTAAAAAAATATCCTGCAGCTTTTCCCACATCTGCAGATAAATATGTCAAATTGTTAAACTCACTATGTATTTCTGTTTCTTAAGCACTGCTCCCCTATAAATTTTAATGCACTTCTTTTATATCGAAGGTATTATTTGGTATGAATGATAAAGTGACACATTTGGTAGCTTTGTAAATACACATTTAAAGAATCCAGGCTGTCATAAAATAACCAAGCTGTCAGATCGCAAAGTCAAAGTGGAGAAAGGTGGTTAACTGAAATGCAACTCTCATGAAGAATTTGCTTGTCACTGTATATGTGGAGGCATCTGCTGCAAATACAGGCTCTCAAGTCAACAGACACTTTGATCGCAGGATGATTTATATCAGCCATCAAATGTCTGAGTGTTAACCACACATCTGTCACTGGGATAATGTGGCATAAAAGAGAATTTAATTGCTTTTGGATTATAAATAAAACGAACATTGCAGGAATAAATTACAAGATCACTGTTAATTTGTCGATTGTGCTATCAAGGGCAAGAAAAACTATTGGGCATAAAGAAAACAAAGTTATTCTTTGCTCCTAGGAGGTGTAGTTAGGAACGTTTAAATAACAAATGGCAACAATCTCCTATTGGTAGGTACATACAATCTGAATAAAGAAGGCAGGACTGATGGATCTGCTATGTCTGTCTCATATTTAAACACTTCTTGTAGGTGCTAATGGAGGAAACAGTCTGAGATAAAGGACTTGTGAAAGTCAGCTTTAAAGATATCTTTAATATTTAGATCACCTCCTCCTGTTTTCTTTCTCTCACCTTTTACTTAACATTGATCTCTTCTAAGAGAAAATAAGCTGTCCAGTCTTCGCCTTGCATTGATGTCTAATTTTTGTGTTATGTCCAACCAAGTCACATTTGTCTAGCATACCAGGGTGATACAAACTCAAATGCACCTGTAGTACCTATATAGCCAGTGGATAGGGACCTAGACCTCAGCTGGATTGTAGTCGTTACATTCAGATAAATACTGGGCATTTAGACATTTAGATAAAAATCAAGCCTAGGGTTGTCCTGGAGCCACTGTAAACTTGGTCAGATCACAATAATACATCCCATATCCTCCCATGTTTTTAAGTCTCTATTCAATTTAAACAATTTGTGTGTCAATTTTTTAGAGAGCTTTTAGAATCATCAGGTCCAGATTCTGATTTCATACAAAAATGTTGTTGTAGCAGCATAATAGATATAGTAACAACATAGAAAGCCTTCCCAGCATTTTATATATGGACCGATGAAACGTGCAAGGTAGGTCCTAAGTTAAAATATACCTTACTTTTTGAGTCCTTACCATGCACCACTTATTACATTGTACTATGGCATAATTTAGAAGCATAGTTAATTCACATACAGTTTGAGAGAGGGAAGTAAATAATACTTACAGTATATGTGTAAGTATGCAACTCACTGAGGAAGGTTAGCGGTCTAGTCCAAGGTGAGTTATTGATTGTAAGAGATTTCTCTTCCCAATTTAATCCATTCTTGCTGATCAGCAGTGATCGGTAACTAAATTTAGGACCTAATTCTTCTTACAAACTGGCTTAAGTGACACAGAATCAGCAGAGAGCTGTCAAAGACTGCCTCAGGGAATACCACCACACTGAAGGTGCATCATTTGGCATTATAAGGGGTCTACACTATCTTTTACAAATGTCTGCCTAATATGTGTGACAAGGAACATACACTGTTTTCTCAGGTTGGTTTATTTTAATTCTCACCCATTCGCTGAGAAAACTGCTTTAAATTCTATCCAGGACCTTAGCTATACCAAAATACATGGAAAGAAAAAGCTTTTGAACTTTCCACATCTTATTCTTTTTGAATATTAGAAGTGTACAATTACAATTACAGGTTTTTTTCTTTCTAATTCATCTTTAAATAGTGAACTCCCAGTACAAAACATGGGTATGAACTTTGTCTGGATCACTCCCACCATAGGCCATTTATTGAGTTTGGACATAAGGCTGGCTTCAGTAAGCAGAGCCCCTTTATTGTCTCCAGAGGAACAGTTTCTGTAAAGATAAGTCAGTGCCACAAAGAGTAAGGAATTAAGTGGATGAAAAGGTTTTTAGAAATAAAGGGACAGAGAAGATCAGGTGAGAAAAAAATGCATTTAGGAACATGCATTTTGACGAGAGAACAAACTTAGAGGAAGATCTTAGGAAATGTCAGGCGACTGAGGCTGCTACTGGAGAACTGTTGGGCTCTGCAGAGAGCTGAAAATACTGTGAGAGAAACAGCACAGAACCAGAAAATGATGATGAAGAGACCCAGGGAACAGAGAGAATATGAGATGTTCCATCCCTGTAGACTGTCAAGGTCAGGCTGGACAGGGCTCTAAGCAACCTGATCTAGCTGTAGGTGTCCCTGGTTACTGCATGGGAGTTGGACAAGATGAGCTATAAAGTTCTTTTCCAACTCAAACAATTCTATGATAAGAACAGATGTCTGCTGTCAGTCTTGCCTTCCCAAAGTCTCTTCTCATAAACCACCAAATAAAAAAGGTTTAAAATGCAAAAGGGGAGATTCAAATCAGATATTTGGATGTTCACTCTAATGAGAAATTCTCTGCCTAGAAATGTTTTACTTTGGAACTAGTAGACCTCCCACCATTAAAAATATTTCGAAAGAAAGGGGAAAATAATTACCTAGTGCAACGTAGCCGTAGCATAACCAGTCCTCTCTGGATCAAGGGAAGGGAATAAAATGGTTACCTGATGTCCTTTGCAGAGTGAATGTTTTCCTAATTCTGGCTCAGTTTATTCCACTGAATGACAAAGGTAAGAAAATGGCCTGTGACACTTTGTTTCATTCTTTGCTTTAATGAAGTACTCTTAATATTTTCCACAGATATTCCTTGTAAAGTAACAGCTCAATATTTAGACATTGTAAACCAAAACATTAGTCTTGAAGTGCTGAAGTGTCAGTAGGCCCTCTGGCTTCACAAGATTTTAAATTTGTGGAGGGAATGAATTTACTCATTTATTTTACTCACTGGCCTTAATGAATGATAATGATGTGATGCATTACCAGCTCGGCTGATAGCAAGAGCTTAGCAAGACTGATATCCTAAGCTATTCAAATACAATAGGAAAAAACATTTGCAGTCCTTCATTTTGAGAGGCAAGTGGAAAATAAAATCCTAGTGATCCCTATCGTCAGTTACTTGACTAGTAACAGAAATTTGAAATACTGAAGTTAAAAAAACAACAATAAGAAGAAATAAAAAGAAAAGCAGCATTTATTTAAGTAGTCTTTTCATGTCTCTTTTTCCTCCCCTCATAATATTCAAACATGATAGCCCAATTTGCAGCCATTTCTTATTCTTGTCATAAGACTTCTGTACATCAAAGCTATTCAAGTATCACCTGATAATACAGACTGACAGGTATCATGTATTTATGATTGGACTCTGAAGGATGTGCCAAATCATACTAAAAGTTGTTACACATAACAGCCTCAGCCTCACCGAGAAATGTCCAATTGTCATTCTATCATATTTGGGATTGTGTCTACTCCATCAGATAATGCTGGAAAAGAGGTCAAAGTTCTTTTTGTCTTGCCACCATTTCTGCATTCAGAGTAGAAAAGTTGAATACAGCAAAGTGAAAAAACACTGAGCTGAGAGCCAGAAAACCTGAAGTCACAGGAAGAAAAAAAACCTGCTGAAGAAAAGAGAAATTAAAACTAGACCTGGTTTTAAAAATTATCATAACCTACATGTCTCTGAGGCAGCACTTCTTACAGTGCAGTAATTGGCTGATAACTGCATTGGCTGGCACGCTACATGAGGCCCACAAGGCCTCCAGGGTAGGCTCTGTTACCTAGAACAGGATTCATCTACTCTGTGCATTCCAAGTAAGCATCTAAATGTGAACTAGGCGCCCTAATCTGTCTTCAGAGCCATTTATTGAGTAAAATTAAAGGCCTAAAGTTAAACAACAGTCTTGCCACCTAAGAGGTCTCAGATGATCATGTTTTCAAGTATGATAATTGATAAGTATGATCCCTCTACCTTGAGGGTGTACAAAATGCATCTGAGCTTTCAGGCACATATTTGAGAATTTATTTCTTAAACTTTGGTAACTGGAACACCTTAGTCCTGCACCATAAATGTCAAAAATCATTCTAGATCTGAGATAGATTTTCTGATTCATACCATACATTTTCTCTTAACAGAATAATAGTGTTCCTACTACAACCTTGTTATATTTCTGTTATGCTACCTGCGTCTGAGTGCAAACTGTTAAACAATTGAGTCCTCTGTATTTGTCTCTGTTTCTACAGCCAGACATCAGCAGAACAGCCTGTAGCAAAAGTGATCCGTCATAAGTGGACAGGGATCATTAATATGGAGGTTCCATGCTGAGTTCTTAAACTGGTATCCTACTCTTCTCTCAGTATAAAAACAACATGCTTGGGGATAGCTTAAGACCACAAGCAAAGAATTTCCAAGGGAGACGTGGATTCAGTACAGTGATATTAAAACAGAATGTTCTCTTCCAAGGGTAACCCTGGTCAGTTTGGAATACATTTTGTGTCACTTGTAGCTAAAATGGCTCCAGGAAAAAAACCACAAGGCTTCATCCATGCAGCCAGCTCCTGAAGTTTAATGCTGTTCCTTGCTTGCCAGTGTAAAAATATGTATTGAATTTTGCTGCAGTCAAATATCCTACAAGGAATAATTAACCCCTGAAATCTGAATAGTTGCACTTGGTCCTTACTTAAGGTTCTCTTCTAACTCCCCATTTTGTGACCCTTTTAATTGCCGCATTTAACAACAGAGCCACAAGTGAACATTAAGGCTAAATACAGAGAACAAATGCAAGATTTCAAAGCATGCTCAACTTGAAATATACAGTGTGATGACTAGAAACACTTTTTGAGTTAAATCTATTCTTAAATTCTTTTCTAAATTACAGTAGAAACACATTAATATGGTGATTAAAGACCTTGAAAAGGAGGATACATGATAAGAATGCATAAATATTTTACAGTTACTTAGCATTTCTGTAGCATTTTATGTCTTTAAATCACCGCATAGCACTAACAAAATATGCAAAGAAGATGACTTCAGTGAAGCTGCATTCAGGTAGATATTACAACTATGACCCTCCAGGCATACTGCATAAGTCACTGCGTTCCCATCTTATGCTTCCTCAGGAAAGAGACTTTAATGGACATCATGCAGTAGAAGAACCCAGGGACAAATCTGCTTTGTGCTACATGGGGCTCCAGGAATTCAGTGAGGGAAAGTTATGATTTAACATGACTGTGCTTTAAGTATGTGGCAGACTAAGCAGTTTATCAGGTGTCTGTTTTGCTAACAGTGCTGATATCATTGGAAGAAAATCCTGCTAGCATCCATTCAGCTATAAATATTATATCAATTTATTAGATAAGAATGTGGTCTCCTACACTTTTCTTGCTCTCTTTTTTTTTTTTTTTTTTTTTTTTTTTTCTCTTATTTTGAGGTGCTTATGACAGAGTGCTGAAGGAGGGTATGCAAAAAAATTAGGCATGTTTTGATACGTGGGACAGACTTAATATGACAGAAGTCTTGCTTGTTGGTATGAAAACATCATCCAAAATGGGCAAGGCTTATTTTGGGCATGGGCTCAACCTTTATTTGAAAATGTAAGTAAAGCCAGGATTGTAAAGCCAGAAGAAACTAATACAATCTTCTAATGTTCTCTCTGAAGCAAACAAATACCATAATGTTAATAATCTTTTTCTCATAAGCAAGAAACCTGCAATTTCATTAGTACAAAGACTTTAGAAAGACATACATTACTGAGTTAAAGACAGATATTTGTGATTTACCACAGTCTTTAGGAGGATCTCAGTTTTATTGGCAAGATCAGTTTTGCATCATATTTCCTGTGAAATATTTTTCATCTCTGCTTCCAGTTGTTCTACAAATGTAGAAAGTGTTAGAAAACTGAAGTGCACCCATAACGCACAGTTCCGACTTGCATCTGTTTTGATCTTAACCTTTCAAGGTAACTTTCAATGCAGCATAACTCATCACAGTACTCCTGTACAGGGTTAGCATAGCTCTTACACAGATATCTGCCTTGCCACTTGTGCCTTTTATTTGAGTCTAAGAACACTTCAGTTGCTTTTGTCATGACACTAGGAGTGCAGGACTTCTTTCAGGATTGACTGTATACTTCAATTCTGATAAAAGATGGATGTTTCTTACTTTTGCTTATAACACTTTAGAAAAGCCAGACAAGTTTGTTCACATTTTTTTTTAAACTCGTGATGAAGGCAGGGGAGCTGAATTTCATGATAGAAAAGAAATAGAAATCTATGCCTCACCCTAATCTCAGCAATTTCAAATCAAGAAGGCTGCTTCAGCCAAGTTTTTTTAAAAAAATCTCTCCCTAGAAAACACTGTGATCAACTTTTCCATTTTCTCTGGGAAGACAGAAGGCAGAAAGAAGCCACCAAGAACAATCACTGTCAAGTAGTTCACAGACTCTCAAAGTAGAACTCATTTTGGTGACAGCTGCCCTATTGTGTAATGATGAGGAATACACCATTAAGTGTAATTAAACAAAAAGCCTAAAACACAAGGACGGGGGCCTTTTTTCTTTTCAAGTTGAAAACCTTTGGTATATATAGAAAATGATCATCCGTCATGACCAAAATGATCATCCGTCATGACCATCCTCTCTGTTACACCCTCAGAAAACAGACAGATGTCCAGCTAACGGGGAGTTTGAACAGTGTTACAATCTCAAGTTATTTCACACCTCCTCCTTTAATCCCATCCTTCTCTGTCATGTTCTGCTTTGCGTGTGTTTTTCCAGCTGATTCTTCCATTCTTTATGCATTCTATGAGTTTCTTTCTTCTGTAGTTTCAAAAATGGTTCCTCCACATTTGTCTTTTTGCCGTAGCCTCCTCCATTATCTCTTTTTTTCCAGTTGGCTTCTGGACATTTCTTTCCCTAATATTGGATGCATAGCTTCTCTGATCTCAAAGGTGTGGGATTACTTAGATTCCTAATGCTGGCCAAGGTAGGATCAGACAATTTCTTTCAGGATTTTTTTGTCCTATTCCCTGGCCTCCCTGCTTTGCCTGAGGTTCTACTGCTACTATCCATCTTCTGGCAGCCCTTTCAGGTACCCTACACTAACTGCACTACCTTCAGATCTGCTGTGAAATGCCTGTTGGCTTTCCAAAGATCCACCTCAGTGAAGGGCTTGACAGTTTCCTTGATGTATGTACTGCATGGGGAATGAGAGACAGCTGGCAAAAACTGACATAAAACATGTTAAGACTGGATATTAGGAATAATTTTTATCACCATGAGGACAATCATGCAGTGGAGCAGGGGCCTAGAGAGGCTGTTGGGATTGTAGAATTATAGATTCATCAAGGTTGGAAAGACCACTAAGAGTCAGGTTCAACATTACCACCAGGCTTGCCAATCATGTCCCTCAGTGCCACATCTCTAGATTTCCTGAATGCCTCCATGAGCAGCTTGTTCCAATGCCTAAACACTAGATCTCTGTCCTCTATAATTTTCAAGATTCAGCTTCACATATTCCTCATCAGCTTTGTCTGATCTCACTACTAACCCAGCCTCGAACAAGAGGTTGGACAAGAGGTTTGCTCTCTATAACTTCCTGAAGGGAGGTTATAGTGAGCTGGGGGTTGGCCTCTTCTCTTGTGTAATCGGTGATAGAACTAGAGGGAATGGTTTTAAGCTGCGCCAGGGGAGATTCAGGCTGGACATTAGGAAGTATTACTTCTCGGAAAGGGTAGTCAGGCATTGGAATGCACTGCCCAGGGAGGTGGTGGAGTCACCGACCATGGGAGTGTTCAAGAAACATTTGGATGTTGTGTTGATGAATATGATTTAGCTGGGAAGTATTGGTAATGGTTGGACTAGATGATCTTCTAGGTCTTTTCCAACCTTGATAATTCTGTGATTCTGTGATTCTGTGAAGAGACATCCTGAGTTTCATTCTAATCTTAGGTATCCTATGATCCTATGACAATGTCCTCCACTGACTGGTTCTTCATTCAGAATAATAACAGCAGGAACTTCCAGTTATCTTGGCTAATGACCAACATAACTATGAGATAATGATGACAAAATAGCAGCTAGATGTGAGCTGCTTTTGAGGTTTCATTCATTCCTTCTGTGCAGTGAGCAGCTCCTGATGTTCTCTGGGCACAAAGGTGACAGTTTTTCTAAATTTAGAAACTCTCTGTGAGTTAAAATGAGATGAGTTAAAGCTCCAAATATCTATATTGAATTTTAATATGAAAATATTTCCACTGAGACCAACTAAAGCTACAGTGGCCACATAGTTTAACTTGGACAAAATGTTATCTTAGTCTTAGATTCACATGAGGACAAGATATTGTCCATTTCCTCCAAAGGTCTGTTCACCCAAAATACTGCTGATGTATGATCAGTTTTTCCTTCCACTGGGAGGAGTCCACGCTTCTGGAAATCAACCCAGCCAATGTGTGATGCAGTGGGACTGAGCAACATGTTTGAGGGAAATTTCTAACTGGTTTGCAACACAAAACATTGCAGTAAATTTTTCCAGTCACCTCAGTCAGGAACAAAACTAGATGTTTTTCCATCTCATAATGAGCCTGATCACCAATTTTCAGATTCAGAGCTGTAACAACACCTTGCATAGAGGATGTCATGTGACACCCTTTCATACTCCTGACCTGCTACACTGGAAAAGTGAAATAACAGATCTCTCCTCCTGAGTCTGGTCTACTTCACAGACAGCAAAGTCAGGAGGAAAGACTTTCTCCAATCCTCTCCACTTGCTACTGACTTCTCTCCACCTTGTTCTGCTCTTCTCTTGTCACAGAAACACCGTGGACTCATTGACTAGTTGAAAAAATATAACCTTCCATAAACACAACAAAAAGTGTTGGTGGAATTAAGAACACATGCAAAATGTTCCACTTCTCTCAAAAATCTTAGGTTTTCTTTTTCTATTTTTCTTTTGTAGTTCTCTTCTCTTGAAGTTGGTTCCACAGAACATGCCAAAGAGGCAAATTCTTTGCGTGACCCTGACTTAAGCTCTTCCTTCAAGATCCTTAGTCTTCCTTAGTCATTCCTCTACAGATTCTTCACAGTTTAAATATACTTTTCTTAGAAACAGAAGTATGCCATTTTCTTCACATGTTATCATATTTAAACGTCTTTCTATCATGCTCTTACATTTTCCTGATCATTGCAGTCTGCCCACTGCTTCCCTAGTAATTTCTGCATGCATCCAAAGAGAGTATTCTTTTCTTTTTAGATGAAATAAATTAGGCTCATGGCAATACTGGTTTGAATAGTCAGCCTGCATAATAGAAACAATTACTTAAAGCCAACCTAAATATTAGTGAGTATGTAAATAAAAATTCATCACATGTAAACAAATTTGTCACCAGCAGGAAAAATATTATCTTAATTTATGTGAGGCTGGTGTGTGAGCTTGATGGATTCCTACAGTGACAGTTTCTTAGAAAACAGACTTTATGAAGACCTCACAATCCCCCTAGATAGGATTGTGGGTGTGTATGTTTTACTTATCTTCAGTTTCTAACAGTTCAGCACACAGTCTGTGCTATTTCCCGTTTTTAATCAGTGTGGCTAGGTAGTTTATCCAAGGTAGATATTTCCACAATGGCATGAATCCCCTTCAGTACATTTGTACAGACTATAGGTAGAGCCAAAATAAACTCTGTTAGCTCAGATGCTGCCATTGGAAAAAACTTTTAGGACATTCTACCTATATAATATAAAATGTCTATAGGGCATTCCTATGTTATCCCCATTAAACACAGAGTGGCTGTTTTTTCTTATTTTTTTCATCCAATTTTGAGCCTTTTGGTGTTATCAGAATTTTAAAATTAAAGCAAGTCATGAAAGTCCAATCTAAAAAACCTTTGGAAAAAAACCATCTAGAGCTTTGAGGTATAGCGTCTTTTTGGGATGCCAAAGGTCTGGTAACAGCCAGTATTAGAGTTCTGTTCTTCTCTCACTTCTCCAGTCAACTTACATAAGGGAAAAAATCTCCTGTTTTAGATCAGACAAGCTGGTGGCTGCTGTCTGTTATAAAGCATCTTCTTTTGTCAGGGTGCCTTTGCTGAAAAGAAACTGAATTGACTTGTTTTGGAAAGAGTGGGTAGGAATAGAGATATTACTTACTACTGAACAAATACGGTCATGCAGAGGAACTCAATCGATTTGTGTATGTTTTTATCTTCAAAACTTTAGTACAGCTTTTCAAGTCAGGACTAAAAGTCTGAACTTTCAGAAGCCTTTAGAGACCAACCTACATATAGGCCTAAACTAATATAAAAACAAAGTAGATATAAAGTCTGGTTTTGAGAATAGTCTTGGTTTCCAACCCAATTGGCCATGGAGCAGACACTAACCAGCACAGAAGTGCCAGAAGTTTCCAACCACAGCAGACTGACAGGATCAGCAAAATTGTCCTCTCCTCTGAAGAACAACTCCCCGCTTGAGTGGCTTATGCCTCTGGGAAGTAAGCAAGCTGCTAAGATCCCTCCGCAGGGAGCTGCTGCCACAGTTTCATCTCCTCCTGCCTCAGCCACAGGTCACTCCAGACACAAGAGTGGTGAAGTTTAAAAGAGAAACAAATCCAGGCTAAAAATGCAAGGGATCAAGATTGTAGCCATCTGATATTGGAGTACAACACCTACTCAAAATCTCTGGAAGTGAAGCGTCTGTCACTGCAATTGAAATTGTCCAAGAGGATTTCAACCAGTTCCGAGCATTGATACATCCCTGAAATTTTAAACTCCATCTGCACCACAGAGGAGCTGAAAACCAGATATGTATGATGGAAATTTGAAATTGAAAGTATGTGGTTCCCTAAAGAGGCTAAATATTTAGAATATGGAAAAAATGACCAATTCCATGAATTTTACAAAGCACAGCACCCAAATACCTGAACAGCAGCAAAAAATTTCAAGAATACCTGCACTAGCAATACTGACAGGACTGAAACAAATTGACCCTAAGTTTAATAACAGACAATGGCACAGCATTTTGCTGTGACAAATATTGCTTAAGAGATAAATGGATTGCTCTTTTTTGTTCTGATAGATTATTATGAGGGAACAAAAAGAGATATACTTTTGGTATTAAAGCACTGAATAAACAGTAGACAACAGACCAATTGTTCACTTGGGCTCTACAGACTTCCTGTGAGATTTTGAACAACTCACCTGAATTACCAGTATCTCATGCATACAGATAGACACAGATAGCTCTATATAGTGATATGTATATAGTTATATATATATATATCTTACAGATACAGGTAACTGTTTTTGAAATGCAGATAATGCACCCTTTTCTCATAAATGACTGCAGGAACTGAGACCACGTACTGTCTCTTGAGGATGTTTTGCAAAACCAACTAGGAAAAATTATTGCAAATTTTCACTTGAAATTCAAGTAGATAATAGAATCATATTTGTAAATAATCAGATTTCTTTTTCAAATTGGAGAGAGAGCTGAATTAATTATTTTCATTGTATTGCTATGCTTATACAGCTTGTACCATTTTTCTCTTTATTTCCCCCAAGGGCATTCATACAAAATATTTACATTAAACCAAAAATATCTTAGGTTGCTTTATTAACTTCAAATTCACTTCCCCAGAATCCTCTTAATTAAAACTCTACCCAGAGGACTGGTTCACAGCTCATGGACATCTCAACCATCTTTTAAACAAAGCAAGAAACAGTGAAGCAGCAGCATTTTTTAGTATCTTGGAAATATGTAGGTATTGGTACTAATTCAGGCTTTTTTATGAATAGCAAAGTTCCAAATCTACTGCCTCTGTGGGAGCCATTGCTATACAAATAACATTGTGCAGTGTTATTCCTTTTGTATAAAATTTGTTGTGAATTGAGATTGTACCAGGAATTATTTCAAATTCAGTTTTGTTCGTGTTGCAATCCTGGCACTTCAGTTAGTATGTGCATAGCATAAGAGCATTTGTGCATATACACAAGGAATGAAAGATTTTCAGTAGAATAGTGTACTACCCTCACAAGATGTAATGGGAGCAGAGTCAGCTGTCAGATCAATGTAAGCTAGAAACAGAGAGCATAGAGTGCTCTCAAAAAAACCACTAAATGACATTTCTGCCCAAGCACTGTCTCTGCACTGAAAAAGTCTCAATGAATTTTTAGCTGGATAAATACTCCTTAAGTTAGACACAAAGAGCATCTTGTATTTTCCTCAGTGATGGAAAGGAAGGACTAAATCATATTAGTCGAAATCCCTCTAAAGGTAAACATCTCAGCAAAATAATATTTTGCACTGCTATTGCTACTATTTGCAAAGCTCCAAAAGACATTGAAGATTCTGTGAGTTTATGCACCCATCCTCCTGTAGGCCGTAAGAACACTGATGGCAGCAGGATGAAAACCTAGGTCATTTCTAGTACACTTAGACAGCTGTAGAATGACAGTTCTAGTTGGGTTTCAAGGATCTAAAGCACTAAAGGAGAGAGGAAAAAGTGAGACAATTGTAAAGTTCTTTGCATTATGGTTATTTCATTGTTAACTGAGATCTGCCTTGATGCCAGATGTGAGGAAAAGTACCTTCCCAGGTAGCCTATGAGGCTTCAGACAGTATACAAACTGGTTTGGACTGCAGAAAGCTTTTATTAAGTTTAAGCAAAACACCATTAGTTCCCTGTGAGTATGATACACTGGAGCTGGGATAGTTCAGTCTGAAGAAGAGGAGGCTCAGGGGACATCTAATCGTTCTCTACAGCTCCCTGAAAGGAGGGGGAGTTGGCCTCTTTTCCCAGGTCACGATGATAGGATGAGAGAGAATGGCCTTAAGTTACTCCCGTAAAGGTTCAACTTGCATATTAGAAAAATTTATTTTCTGAAAGAGTGGAGATGTGTTGGCTTAAGCTGCTCAGGGAGGGGTTGGAGTCACCATCCCTGGAATTTATCAAGAAATGTGGAGATGTGGCACCGAGGGGCATGGTTAGTGGGCCTGGAGGGGATGGGCTGCTGGTTGAACTTATTAATCTTTCATTTTTAGTGAATTTTATGATTGTAAGACTCAGTGTATCTGCAGGCAATACAGTGTGAAATCAGTACATACAAGTTCAAGTGTAGAGATATTCATAATGGCTGGGGACTAATTTAGACTTTATTTTTTGTGTTTTCTTTTTGACTAACAGACTACAGCGAGCTGCAGGAAGCAATTCAAAGCAACAGCAGGATGGTCATCTTCAGGAGCATATTAATGGCTAGTACTGGAATTCTGCAGTCAATATCTTTTTACCCAGAGGCCTGTAAGTTAAAATAGATTGTATGTGTGTATGTGTGTGTGTGTGTAATTCTCACTAATGAGCTGCCCACAAGGTGTCCTCCATGAGTAGGTCTGTGCCTCATACATAACCACAATACACCTCACCATTAGAACCATAGAATTATAGAATAATAAAAAATCCCAGGTTGGAAGAGACCCATAAGGATGATAAAATCCAACTGCTGGCTCCACACAGGACCACCCAAATCATATCATATGTCTGAGAGTGCTGTACATTGAACTTAGTGCCATGACCACTGATGTGGGAAGGCTCTTCCAATGCCTGATCACCCTTTTGATGAAGAAGTTTTTTTCTGATATCCATTCTGAATCTCCCCTGTTGCAGCTTCATTATCACATGTGCCAGACCCAGCTGCCTGTTGGAACAGCTTCCTGGGGAAAGTAACAGCACAGAGCAGGAGACCAGAGACCCGCTCTGAAACCCAGAGCACTGAGGGACCACAGAGCAGGCACAGTCACTACTGTAACCTGTTACCAGGACACATGAAATAGACTTAGGAACCAAAGAGCCTGGAGCATTTGAATAGAAGAAAATTAAGACAGCAGAATTAACAGAAGTGTTGATGATATGTGCCATTGTCCTTTTGTGACAAAGGAGTTATCTTTCCCAAACAGAAATCCAGTCTCCAAGTGAGCTTGGTATAAAAGTCAGACTTTTTGACTGCTTTTCTTATGGCTATCAAGAACAATACATCTGGTCTGGGGTGGATTATACTCCAGCTGTCGACACCACCTCTATATATTTCTCTTTATCTTAGCAGGTTGCCACAGCTAACATATTTACCCAAAATAAATGTCCATATGTCTGACTTTTATATATTCCTTCTTCTTACCTTTTACTTTCTACCACATAAAATGGAGGCATAAAAGATGAATTTACTGATAGAGAAACACACAAATTTCCTGTGCTTAGAATATAGAAGAGTGTAATGAATGCTTTCACCCTCAGTCATTATGCGTAATTGTTGTACAAATTTTCCTAAGGCAGTTTGGGCATTGATAATGGTAGTATTAGTCTCTGCTTGTTAGAAAAAGACTGTCAATATGACTTCAAATTTAACACTACATTTTCAAAAGTAAACCAGTATTACAAATTAAATGTTTTCAAGATCATATTTGTTCACCTTTTTACAAATTCTTCTCCCTTGCTCTTTGGAAGTTTATTTCTTCTTCCCTTTGTACTTCAACTGTGCAAATGCTCACAAAGTTCACAGTAACATAGAGGTGTGAAGGTCTGCACAGAGCCATGTGGAAAACCTCTCATATTCAATGTTAGGCTTCAATTTTCTTGCACTAACAATCAGATTTTCTCATTTGCTTCTAATGTAGAGATACTGACATTAAAAATCATACCTCAAACTTCCTAATGTTGTAACATAGTCAACTCGATTCATAACATGTAAAAGACAACATTTCTAGACATAATTAATTATACTCCAAATAAATCACATAAGTCAAAAAGCTTTAACTTTCCTTTAAGTAGGTGTCTTACCTACATTCTTAGCAGTGACACATTTCACCCTCTTCAATTGAATATATATGTCAATAAATCATGAGTTCAATCTCCGGATATTTGACAAATCTTCTGTTTCTAATTGAAAGAGAATTCTCCCAGTTCCTAATAATTCACATTAAAGTCTTCTGCCTTAGAAGTTGATGATTCAACTCTCAAGGACAAAATGACCTTCTCCAATAATGAATGCTTGATTCTAAGTATAAGTTGTGGAGAGTCTTTTAGACAATAAAGTCTCATGAACAAGGATAAACTCTGTAATCTGTTGCTCGGTCAGGATCCTGTGTCTGATCAATGGCTAATCTGATTCACATACAGCTAATAATTTGGATATATGGACCAAGTACAGAGGGTGTGTTGTTCAAGACACAGTGATGCTAACAGGAGTCAAAACTGGAATTGGTATAATGACCATTAAATATTAGTTAAGAATGAGTTAAATTAAGTTTCTGGTCTCAATCTTTATCCATGTTTTATGTACAAACAGCAAAATATTGTGTGTGTGTATATATATATATATATATATATATATATACTTTTTTTTTTTTTTTTCTGTTAGCAGAATCTCATTTGGAGGATATAAATCACAAATGATTTCAGTTTTTGTTCAAAGTTTAAAAAATAAATTCATCTTCAGGTATGAATCATGAGCAAAATTTCACTCAGAAAGTTAAAGAACATTTAGAAACATATTCATGTGAAGGTAAGAAAAACATCAATAGTGCCAGTCAATACACTTTGTTAAAGAGACAAGGTATCAAGCATCATATTTCATAAGGAACCACAATTTGTTTCAAATCCAGTAATTGCCTTTTCTATGATACATTCAAATTTTCACTAAGAATAATAGAAATACTGGAAAGTTCCTTCAAATCATATTGGGAGCAGCTGCTGTTTTAATTTTGAGTCTTAAAAATACTTTGTATTAGAAATCATGCCCTTAAGACAGTGCTCAAAAATAGAGTAAGGTTAAGCTGAAGGTGAAAAAAAAACTATTTTTTCAATTATTAGCTTTGTACACAGCAATTTTGTACTTTGTCCGACTCACAGTTATGGTATGCTTAGTTACACAAAACGTCAAGCTTTCCACTTTCATAGAGGAAAGAATCAGTGTAGAACAATAGTATCCAGTGAAGCAAAACAACCTAGACATGACGTTCATTCTCGATGCCTCTGAATATGATATTCAAGCCTTCAGAAAGGCAAGAAAATCTGAAGTTGTGCACCAGCCCACAAAGTTTCCATTAAGAAAGAAAATGAATAAAACAACTTTGAAGACAAACTCAGGGACTGATAAGTTTTGAAAGTGATTTTAACCATAATTGGAGAATAATTACATTTATCATAAGGATCTCATAAATTCATATCAGTTCAGTTTAACCCCTGAGTAAATCCAACAGGATGGTTCTCCAGTAAAGTCAGAAATTCAGAACCAGAGTCCCACCAGTTCTAGTCACTTAAGACAACTCAACAAATTGAATCCAGCTCAAAAGGACATGCAAGGATGTTCCAAGGGAGGCACAGCTCGGATATTAGGAAAAAAAAATATTCTCTGAGAAAGTGGTGAGGCATTGGAACAGGCTGCCCATACTGGTGGTGGAATCACTGTCACTGGAAGTTGTCAAGAAACATGAAGATATGGCACTGAGGGATGTGGTTAGTGGGCATGGTGGTGAGGGGCTGGTGGCTGGAGTTAAGGATCTTAGATGTCTTTTCCAACCTTAATGATTCTGTGATTATATGATTCTAAAGCACCCTCTCTGTCAGGTTTCCCTCGGCATATCCATACAAAACAGACAAGAAACTTCAGACCTATCAAGAGAAGCACAGGTATATTTGTTGTACTGAAGTGCTGTCAGATGTGTAAGGATAGGCATGGATGCATGGATAGTGAAAAGGAAGATCTCTAATGGACAAAGCAGGAAAGCAGAAATCAGTTATCCTGGGCTACACTCCTCACTCTGGCAGAGTCATACTAAGGCGGTCTTCATTCAATGCCTTATTTTCCCATTATAAAATGAGCTTAGATACATCACTACAGATTGGCAATGGCTCACAGGGGTATTTCTTTTGAGCTGCAATTAAGTAGTGTCTGAAATATATATTGAGATAATATCCAAGAAGCTGACATATGAAAGCAAAACACCTCTGTGAAGCACCAGGCAGCCAAAAAATTGAATGGTTTATACATGCATTAAAAAAGAGTCTTAAAAGCCAAAATGTCTTTTGTCCAAAAGATAATTCACGTTTCATAGTGCATCTCCAGTCATTTTCATTTTATCCTGTATAAAAGAAAAGATGTTGAATGTAAGAGAAATGTATTATATACCCAAAGTTCTATAGTAATCTGAAACCAGACATCAGGGTTCATCTAATTTGTTAAGAAAACTATTTGTTATCTATTGGTGCGAAAATCATGTTTACTGCTTACACTGCCTGAGGCGAAACACGAAGATTCAAAGTTAATTTTCTTTCATAAATAAAATATTGCAAAAATCTTCACTGTGCTGTCCTTTGAGTGTAGGTAGGCTCAAGAGTTGGTGTACTGTTGCCATCTACTGGGTAAGACTTAAATCCCAAAACGTGTAGGTTTTCGCTCTCTGGTGAATCTCCTTTTATTTCAGACAAGAGATTGTGTATATTTTTCAGAATTCTGAATATATTGTGTCTATTGTAGCTTATTAATTCATTTTTCTAGGTTGCTGTGTGCAAAGCTATTTTTCTCTGTCTTCAGAGCGTATCGCTGATATTGAATGTGTGGTACTTAAGGAAACACAACCGTTCCCTCTCAGCAATGTACTAAAGCTGGCAAAGAAACCTGAATAATAATTGTACCTCAAAAAGAAGTAAACACATGAATGCTTCAGTAGATTAATGCATAAGACCATTATATTAAAGAGCAGCTCAGTAAATTGTTTATAAACGCAGTTAGTGGAATTTTACAAGGCAAGAAGCTGAACCCTGATTTGGATTCCCTGTTAAGATGCACACTGTGTTTACATCATCTGAGAGTCAGCAAAGCTTTTCAAACATTTCAGTAGTTTTTAAGGACTCATAGTTCTATTCATTAAATAAATAAAATAAAAAACACTACTTATCAGATAGAAGGAAAATGCACATTTTCGTGCCTGGAGCAAATGAACCTTTATATAATAAGACAGAATATTTATTTCCCTTTAATACCAATCTCTTCTTCAGTAGTCACTGACTTATTTTAGGAGAACATCCAAGAATACAAGATATAGTCTTTTACAATTTTAAATGGGAAAATGTATCTCATTCGCCAGCATGTCGGGGCTATTCATATTCAGGGTAAGGAAGGGCAGTTTATCCTGTCCACTTTTTGGGGGCAGCCCAAGCTACTGCATTACACCAGATCCTATGGTGAGCATGGCTCTTGCACCTGGGAACATGTATGTGTCTTAAACTTATGTCTGTGTGAGTACTTAAACATCAAGCATAATAAAGATCCAAACATGTGAAGTGAAGCTTCTTCAGACAGGATCTTAAAACTATCTGTGTGGTGCTGAATCACTGAATCCAAACAAGGTCCCATATTCAAAAAGTCTCTTGGAGCTGAAAGAAAATAGTGAGTTGAAATTTTTGCTCAGTGTAACTAACTCTCTAACGGGAGACTAACATGGCCTTGGTGGCATTAAAAAAAGGAAATCCAATCGATACAGAACTGTACCTTAAAAAGAGGAGAAGTTCTGAGATATCAAAACATGAGAAAAATCAGAGGTGGACAAAAACACTGAGGATGATTTTATAAAGAGTAAATCTTCATTGACAAGCTCACCTGTACTTTTTCAAGGATATAACAGAGAGCAGACAAGGATAACATGCTGGAGGTAATCTAGTTTGATTAGAGAGAGGCATTTGATGAAGAACTACACAGTAGGATGGTAAGTACAGAAAATCCAGCACATTGTCCTTGAATATCCGGAGGACAGTGAGCTTATTTTAGCATGGAGTTATGGTTTAAGGGGGAAGAAAATGAAAATTGAAGCCACACTGATGCAAAAATGTGGACTTGAACCACAATACACAACCAGAAAAAAAGATCTTTGACTACAAGGAGGGCAAAGGTAAATCTTTTAAAGAATTGCAATCTACACAGTACAGAAGTCCACAACTGTGAGTAGGAACCAGCTAGTATTTAGAAGACTGCAAGTGCACACTGTTGGCTCATGTCAAGCTTTTTGTCCACTAGAATCCCAAATCTTTATACTTTTGATTCTTCAGCATCTGATTGTCTTTCTGAGGGCTACTGGCGAAGACAAATAGATCTGTACTCCTTTGCACTGGTGATATGGTTATCTTGCAGGGGGTTTTCTCCACACTCATCTTCAGCATTTCCTAGTAAGTTGGTGTCTGAAAGATCTTTCTTTTTTTCCCTTAGTACAGCACAACTAAAAGGTGAGGAGAATTGACATATTTTAGTACTTTTTTTAATGCATTTAATACTTTGCTTTAAAATACAAGGTATTATAGACAGCAGATAAATAGCAGCTGATATATAGGAGGCTGTGAGCATTCTGTTCTGAAAAGTTTTTGTTCTTGCCAAAATGTTTCATTAAACACTTTTAACAGGATTGTTTTGCTTCTGCTGCATAAATGAAACGATATATTATGTGCTGCTTTAAGTAATGGGGCATACATATTCTGTAACTAGATAGAGTTCCCTTGGGGAAATACCAGGTAGCTTCATAGTAATCACATTTCCCTTGCAGTACTCGGTAATTACTAATTATTCTTAATGAGATCAAAAGTAATTGCTATGTAACCTTCAACTACGGTTTAGACATTGAGAAATAACATATGTCATCATATTTTACTCTGTAGTTTCAAGTATCCTGCTACTGCATGCATTTTACCATATATGTAGATGTTTAGTAGTTACCAAGCAAATAAAAAGTCATCCTGTCTTATTTATAGCCCAGGTCATTTCCTTAGCCCTTAGCACTTACTGAGATCACAGAATCCTGAATCATAGACTATCCCAAGTTGGAAGGGAATCGCAGTATCATAGAGTCCAACCTTGGGCTTCACACAGGACTACCCAAACCCAAACCCAGTAACTGAGAGCAGCATCCAAACATTCCTTGAGCTCAGGGCCATGCCCACTGCCCTGGGCAGCTCAGGACACAGCTGGCCCTTTTGCCTGCCGGGGTACATTGCTGACTTGTTCATCCTGCCACATACTAGGGAATCAGGTTCCCCTTCTGTAGGGCTACTCTCCAGCCTCTCATCCTCCTTTATGTACATACAGCCAAAGTTGCCCTGTCCTCATGTGGTCAGTGACTGTCCAGCCCTATTGTTTGACCTCTAATGCTCACTTCCTACTGTACAAACAGCTGTTGGAGAGTCCAATTTCACTGTCACCCTGCAGAATATTTGTGATCCTTTTGCATTCCCTTGAACAGCCCAGACTCACAGCCTGTCATACGCAAGGTATTAGGCCGCTAACTGCTCCTCCTTATGGCCCTGCAATGATGTTCCGTGTTACAGATCTGACCCAAATCTCCCTGGTATAACAGGAAACTGCTGGTACCTCTGGTGGGAACAGATCGAAAACTTACATTTTCTGATTTCTGTTAAATCTGGGGGGTTAAAAGGATGTATCCTATTGTAGTTTCATGTATATTTATGATCTGTTTGCAGCTTCTCCATATGAAATATCTTAATGATAGGGTCTCCTGCATTTTCTAATGAAACTTTTTCAAAACTGTCCTCCTTGGTTTTTGTAACACCTTTTCCTTTGGTTCTGTTCCTTTTTCAGGATCATTAACCATTCTTATCAGCTATCTATAATTCCCTAGAGGAATATTCCTTCTGTTCCATTACAACATAACTATGTTGCTTTTAGCCCCTTTCATAATATCTACTAACACACCTACTGAATCTTTCGCTTATCATAAGATCACCTCCTACTTTTAGTCTCTAAAAGTCTCAGTCCCTTTATTTGACTCTTTGTCTCCATGCAAAACCTTTACAGGTATCTTGGTTCTTACATTCCAACTTAAACAGTTGTTAATAAAGTGATACTAGAAATGTGTAAAATTGCTTCTATGAATTTGCACTATCTGCTTATAATTATTTTTTTCCATTATTCAGAGGTGGTGGGGTGCATTTTTTTCTCAGCTCTGGTTTGTATTTTATGGTTTAAATTTTAGACTGGATGCTCTTAGGAAAAAAAAAAAAAGAAATAAAATAAAATAAAATAATAAAATAAAATAAAATAAAATAAAATAAAATAAAATAAAATAAAATAAAATAAAATAAACTGTCATTTATGATATGCCCCTACATGTCTGTAAAACCTTGATGACAATAAAATCTAACAAATATAGGTTTTCCATAGCCCCACACTGATGATTTTTTAATTCCTAATATTATCAGACAATATCGTTGTTACGCATATGACTACAACGTAAGGCACACAACACAGATCAAATAACAAAGTTGAGATTCTTTCTTCTCATTTTTCTATTTCATTGCCTCTTCTGAATTCAGTTACGTATTTATTTTCTATAATCTGCTAAATTTCAAGTACCTGCTTTGATCTATGCCTGTCAACACACATCTTCCCACCACTACTCTTTTATTATTAGCTTTGTACACTTTCATGTTTCTTTCTCTACCAGCTCTATTACTGAAGACAATACTGTATAAACTCTCTAGGCTAAATAAATTCCAGTCACTAGATCCACACAAAGTCTTCACAATAGAAGAATCATGGAAAAGTTAAAATTCTGACTAGTTTTCTTTGAAATAGGTTCTTAAATAAGTTATTTGAATCATCTGGAAGTGGTTATCGTTCCCAGGAAACTACACAGGGAATCAGGAAAGCTAATTTAGGTCGGAACAGCTCACTTTAAAATGGCTAAAACTAGGGGACTGGGTATCTATTCTTCCTCAGCGGTAGTAGGCAGGTATCCTTTGAAAGCTAAATTGGTAAAGGTATTATATTAATGATTAGCCCCAAAAGAGAAAAATCTTTCTCCAAATCTTTAAAATGGAAGGAAAATGTTTTGGAAAATAACAAATACACTTTAAAGCTTTGTGCAGTCTGAATGGGCAGAAGAAGTATTCTTTTTGACTGTATGTATGCCAAAGGAAGCATGGATCATGCAGTGCAAATCCCAGAACAGCCCCTAGTCTTGTTATATGCCACTGCAGTGATAGGGCCCCTGCATTGCTTTCCACTTCAAATAGCAGTTTTTGTCAGAAATAAGAAAAATTGCTTATTTTCAATATAAACCACCTAACAGTAGGAGTGAGCAAACAAACTTTGCATGCAAATCAATAGCAGTCAGATTTCATGCAGTAAGAAAATTCCAACCCATTCAATGCCTTCATTTTTTCAATCTCCTGGAGTGTTTTCTATTTGTATGACAGCTTCTCACAATTTTCATCATGTTAACTGCTGTAAAGTGAAATAAAACTGTTAACAAAATGACCACACCAACATAAAGAGCTCTGACCTTCAACTTCCCAGCTGCTCCTTCAGAAGAATTACCACCCTCCACAATGGTGCATGCCCATCGCCTTGACTACTTTGCTGTAGCGGCATCCTACCCGGATATTAAAGAAATGTCTTTGTGTTGGGGTTTCTTTTTTAAGTTCTGCAGAATGAATCAAGAGAAAGTTCACTTTTCCAGTCTGTCTTTCAAAGGTTTCATTGCAGCTAAGGATTTCAAGTCAATGGTTTTCTGATGGGAGAAAAGTCAGCGATCCAGACCAAACTGACAACCCTTGGGCAACTTTGTGCTAGATTTCTATTCAGACTGACGTGAGTGACTGCTGAAATTACAACCTTTTGCTTTTGAGGTGACTTGTTTCTTATTTTTAAGTCTCTTTAGCAGTACTTCACTCCATTCTGGCATATTCTGTGTACAGTAAAATATAGAGGGCTGTTGTTATGGCTCCCTGAAGAAACAGTTATGTATAGAGCTTTGTAAGATTTGAGGTCATTATTACTGCTTTTTATCATTATATGCCACTGCCCCATTGTCAATCTGTACACATTTATAGATGTACCACAGTATAAAAATTCCCCTGCAACCAGCATAACTTTTTTTTTTCCTCATATCTAAATCAAATACTTCAAACCTACAATGTAAAAAATATATAAAGGGAAATCAGAGAGCTTTGACTGGGAGGTTTCACCCCCCAAAAGGAACAAACACATCCTTCTATTAGTGTGAATTTTATGATATTTTACTGTTCTGAATAAAAAGGTGCTCTTCTAAGGGAGATGGGATCACGTGGCATTCAGGTTTTCTTGACACATGTGCACAGTGCTGTGACACTGATCGTTAGAAGAAAGCTCAAGATGCCTGAACACATGAAAGTAGTGCTGTTGTGCTTCTGACTGAAACATATTAACAAGAAGCAGATGTTTCTATAATAAAAACTTATTCTTTCTAGAATGCTTAAGCCCCAGTGACTGTAAAATATATGCTATATACTAGCTATCTTTCTGTTAGTGGACATGACAATAGCCTGAAAACCAAGGGGCAATTTCTCTGCTTAAGGAGATGCATTTTTTTTCCATGGAAGATAAAAGAACTAGCAGATTTTGCTGTTTTTTCCCAACATGACTGGTCACTCAATGTGTTTTAGACAGACTAACTGGTTACTTCTTGCAGTTGCTATCACATCTTTGAGGAAGAGAGTCGCAGAACTAGCTCAGGGGAAGATCTTGGAAGGAATTAAATTGGGTCCATCTAAAACTGTTGCTTAGACAAAGGCAGTCCTTTCCTCCTAGCCTCTAGTCCTGCAGTCCTTAGTGCTATCACAGCAGTAAAATGATAAACAAGTTGCTCATACAAAAGAGATGGACAGGAATTAAAATACTGAAATCACCCAGCTGTCCATAGGGATCTCATTAGTACTCAGTTTGACTGTGCAAATACCACATTTTGGAAAGACACTGTGTTATTACCTCACTTGAACCCCATAAACCCTGTTGCAGACTAGTCTAGATTTTCTGCATGGAAGGAAAAAACTCCAGAATTTGACAGAATAGCTGAAGTAGCAACAAGAAAAATAGAGCTTGATTCTACCTATACTTACTTTCTCAAGTGGTCATGCTGCTGCTTGCAGTGACCCCAACACAACTCCTTATTTGCCCAGTCACAGCACTGGTCAACTGTCTTGGGCTCATACATTAAGATTATTTAAAATATGGCTTCCATATTTAATTCGTTTATTTCAGTATTTTGAAGAGCTGCATTAATAAGATTAAAATGAGATTTTTCAGAGGTGACTTGCTTTGGCCTTCATCCGTTCCCATTGCTATGAAAGTGCTACCTCACTTCACAGGAAAGAAAACCCCAAGGGGATGGAGTTAAGCCTGTTCTCTTGGCTTTCCTTTTTTCTCATTCAGAAATGAAACTTAAAGACAGATCCACATGCAGAAGGCATAGAAACTGGCTGCTGTTCAGTGGCCACTGAATACTCTTAAAATTCACATCCTAAATTCTTATTTGAATTAAATCATGACTGCAAAACTTTTATATCAGAATTTTTTCACTCTAATGAATAATTCTTGGTAAAAATGGGAGTCCAGTATAACTTACAGGTCACTTAAAGATTTAAGGAGCTGAATATATGCCATGTGAAATGAACTCTCCTCCAATCCCCACACTGTTGGCGTAGTTGTATTCATAAACTGTACTTTTCTATTCCTTTTCCATGGATATCTTTAAGAGGATGGGATAGGAGATGACTGAGATGTAATTTCATCCCTCCCACAGCGAAACATTCAAGCATTAGCTTATAATGCTGGTAGACCACTGCTTGTAGACTACATCTAACCAGATCTCAGACACCTAAAGGTTACCTGTCTATGCCAAGTGGACAGCCTGCATTTAAAGAACAGAGAAGGCACTCAGGGATGTGACTCTACCCACCTCTCCTTGACTCCTAGCTTCAAAGAGGATGAACTGTCCTCTTCATCTCCCACCAACAAGAGAACTAAATAGCTCACACAGACATATACATTTTCAGACAGGTGAGATGATTCTTAGCCTGTCTGTTCATTCACAGTAGATTTAACTTGTGCAGTTTCCTGAGTGATATAATATCATGCCCAAATTTGCATCTCTAAGCTTCAGGATTGCGCAGTAAAATGCAAAAGGGGGGCTTTGAAGGCATCACTTCAAAAGAGCTTTAAAGAGTTTGAATTATTTTCCTTGCCACTAACTTCCCTTGATTTCCCACCGAGACCCATGAAACTTGAAAAGGCTGCCTATCTCTTCTGCATGTTTAATATATTCCTCTCCCCTCCGAAGCATCTGTATCATACACAGAGAGAAATGTGTTTTTATAAACAACTCAGCAGCCAGCAGGAGGTGAGATGATAGCTAGCTGGTGAGGCGCCAGCTAAAGACAAGATATTCCAACATTATAAGAGATGAAGTCAGATGAGCCTAACTCCAGGAGGGTTTTGATTTTTATCTTAATAGTTCTCTTTCCCTGCATGGTTTTGAGAAAAACACCATAAGAAGGAAAGAAGAAGCTCAATGTGGGACAAAAACTTTATTTTGTCAGTACTGGGCTTGTGGGAAGAATCTGACCCAGAAGTTACAATGCTTTATCTGGACTGTTGGCCATCATAAGACACTGTGGATAGATTATAAACAACTGACTCCTGATACTTTTGCTAGGTTGTTATCCAGTCTATTATGCTAATAGCGTTATAGAAAAGAAAATAAAAAAGCAAAGTTGGCTTTCTTTCTACTGCAATCAAAGTACTCTTAAAGCAAAAGTAGTTTGTACATCTTTCAGGTTCACAGTATCCTCAACCTGGCAGTACAAAGCAGAAAAAATGTTGAAAAGGACACCCTGGGGAGATCTTCAAAGAATATATTCTTTTACAATCAATGCCATGTGATTTTCATATTTATTTAAAACCTGTGTGCGTGTGCATGTGTCTCCAGTGAAATACTTTTAATACTTCATCCTCTTGGTGAAACATTTATTCTTTTCATTTAAATCATTCTTCTTTAACAACCACAAAAATTCTCTATCTCAAGCAGACTTCAAAAAAGCTCACAGAAGTTTTCTAAGGACAGCCTTGATATACTGTATCAGTTCTTCATGTCTTCTAAAACCATTCCAATCCCAGAAATGTTTACTGTCATAATACCATGTAAATATAAACAACAACAAAATCATAATGCTTTCCTTACTGGCAGTAATTTTAATCCATATTTAATATACCAATAATTAAAGCTTCTATCCATTTGCATCCGTTGCATTTACACGATTACTGTTGACAAAAATCTCTGCAGTTTCAAGTCACAGTTTGGAATAAAATCCTAGAAAATGGGAATAAGTGATGTGTGTATTTAGTTGTTGTTGTTATTTTGTACAATACATCTGAATTGATCCAGAGACATTCCTTGTTAGGTCCTAGGAAGAGGAGGTGTGTTGCAGTATTCTAACCAATATCCCCCTCTGGTCTCAAAGATATCTCATGGGACTTACTGACATTAATGCCACTGCAAACAAACAAACAAACAAAAATACTGCTTTTCTTCAAATAACCTTTGTCTCAAAGCTGTAACTATGACTTAAGCACTAAATAAACTACTTAATGAGTGATAAAGATGGTGGCATTTGCTTGGGTGGGAAATAATTGAGAGTAAAACAAACATAAAGCCAGTTCAGCCACTTAGTTTTAATCCTATTATCTCTTCCTCTTGTTTTCTTCTTCTGCAAGATAACATTTCCTAGTAAAAGTAATCCAAGCTGTAATTTCCTCTAACATAGCAGGAATAACACAAGGTTTCTACACTACTTCAATTGCACTCAATTTCTGTTTAAACAACAACAACAACAAAAAAAAGCAGTTGGGACATTGGTGAAGCAAAATCTTGTGCTGCAAGATTTGCTTCCACACTACAAGAGAATAAATGATGAGAACAGAATGATGTGCTAGCAAGAAAAGATGAAGGTGCCAAGTCAGACCTGAGGAAGTGCTTGATTCCCCTGTCAGTCATTGAGCGCCCTTGGGGAAACTACATGATTTCATTCTTCAGACACGTAAGTGACATTTCTTACAGCACGTGCAGGGAAATATTTTAAGAGAGCTCTACTCTTAATAAAATAAGAAGGCCTTTTATTTAACTTGCTATTTAAAAAGCTGTTTCAGATCCAAGCATTACAGCCATGTAAACATAGATTGGTTATTATTTTTCTGGTGTTCTTCCAAGAAGTACCCTGTGCTTTCCTTCAGAAATCTATGCTACTCAGAGGAAGTGAGAGGATTTATCTGTGATTTCTATCACTTTGCTCTTGCCTTCCTAAGTGCCCTGGTAAAAACTCTAAATTAGATTTCAGTGCCTTCCAGAACGATCATAGGAACACAGAGTAACAGAATCATAGAGACCTTGGAGCTGGAGGGGATGATACCTTCTGCCCCTTAGTTTCCCCTCTGTAAAATGCATATCCTAACACATACTCTCCTAATTTCAGTTAATCACATTGATGTGGATTAGAAATTCTTTAGGATAAGATCTTTGCTTCTTACTCAATGGTGAAACAGTGATGTGAAAGGGTCCCTAATTTTGGTTCAACTTGTGCTGCTTGTACATACCTCAAGGGCAGATAATAAATAAGAGGGGAGTAAAGGTCACAAAGATAAACTTGTGATTCAGAAAGGTTCTTTGTGAGATTCAGAAATAATACACTTCCCAGATACTGAATTGGGTGGAGAAACCTGGAAAGTCCCAATAAGAAAAGATATTTGCTGGAGTTTGATGATAAAAGGTATATGGTAATAAATCAGACAAGCAAACAAAGCAATCTCAGATGTCATGTGCAGCAGCACCTGAGGGTAAATGCATTAAATGTCTTCCTGGATGCCAGTACTGCAACTGTACCTAGAATACCGAATACATCTGTAGGCAATTTATCAGAAGACTATTGCCAATAAAGGAAGAAACTCACTGAATGCTAGTTAATATAATTAGAAGGCAGGAAGGATTGATTTGCTAGAAAAGATTAAAAGAGTTTGCTACAACCTAGACAGCCATAGGCATAGTAAGAAGGAATAGGATGGGGTAATTAGAAATTCAGCTGGTTGTCATAGCTAGTCTTGGTGTGTTCTGCAGAATTTCCAAGCTGGACACATACAGTTAAAACAGCCAAACAGCACAGATAACAGTGCAGTTTCATTGCCTGGGGGCTGAAAATGTTTCTTTGTTCTAAATCTGACGAGGACTCCACACAGTGAAATCCTTGGAAGGTATTGATGTGGCCTCATTCTTTTGTCAGCTACACCCATTTCCAACCAGTCAGCACAAAGATCAGAAATAGGTTTGTAGAGATTTATTATAGGAATAATAAGATTGGTGTACAAGCAGTATGACTGCAAATTTGTGTGTATGTGTGTAGGCAATGAAGCAACAGCAGAACAAGCTACAGAGTAGTGTCCTATAATGGCAGCAAACACTATTCTCAAGGCAGTTTGTCCAGAATGCTGCTCCCAAATGTTCGACTGAGGAAACAGTTGTTTACAGGACTTGCACAGGGCTTTCACTCTGATAAGAGCAAAGAGCACAAATGATCAGTCAGTGGAACATATTACATCCCAACACAAGGAAGATGGCAACATGAGTACAGTACACCACATTCGCTGTTTCTTTTAATCCAACAGGAATTGTGGAAGGTCTTGGGTTGGAAGTAACCTTAAAACCCTTAGAGATCCAATTCCCCTGCTGTGGGCAGCAATACCACCCACTAGATTAGTCTGCCCAGGCCCCCATTTAACCTGGCCTTGTATGCCTCCAGGGATGGGTTTTCCACAACTTCACTGGGCAGACAGTACCAGTGCCTCACCAGCCACTGAAAAAAATATATACTCCTAACATCTAAACCAAATTTCCCCTACTTTATCTTAAAACCATTCTCCCTTGTCCTGTCACTATCAGACCATGTAAAAAGGAGGTCTCCCTCTTGTTCATATGTTCCCTTCAAGTACTGGAATGACACAGTGAGGTCTCCCTGTAGCCTTCTCTTCTCCAGAATGAACAAGCTTAACTCCATCAACCTTTCTTCATAGGAGAGATGCTCCAGCCCTCTGAGAATCTCCATGGACCTTCTTTGGACACACACCAAAAGCAAGAAAGATGACACTTATTTCAAGCAAACAAGGGAAATCGGACCATGACTAATCTTGACCATGATTAATCTTGTTTGAAGTCAGAAATAAGCAAGATCCTTAAGTCCACCAAGTGAAAATGATTTCAGATGTCTCAGTTCTTCATTATCTGGGACCTCCACTACATTTTTACCCCAAAGGCCATTTCTTTCCACTATAATGTATTAGAAAAATGCACAACAACAACAAAGGTGCCTCTAAATGTGTCACTGCTGCTAAAATCCAGATAAACAATGGCTGATTTGTGCTGCAACAAAACTAATGTGATGGTCAGTTCATTATGTAGCAAGATATAGCTGAATTACTATCATCAGTGGCATCTCCAGCTCATGAAGGATTCATGTCAAATAGTGTGAGGGTAGTGTTACTTTGACAAACACAAATGGAAAACAACAAAAACTCTTTCACCATCCTTCCTTAAAGTTTAAATCATTTATTCAAACTGTTTCTAAGATAAAGTTGTCCATCTGATCCATCGGTATGAAGTACCTTCAGCCTACCCATTTAGTTAAGCGCACACCAATTCATCATCATTTTTCTGAGGTAAAAATGCAAGTATCCAACAATTTGTCAGGTCAGTTGCATATATATATATTAGTTCAGTTACTCTAGCTAAATACTGTCCTCATTAACTAGCATGGCTCCTACTGGCTCCTGGTCAGAAGGCTAAGAGTAATTTGTAGCCACTAACTACTATGCCACTGTCTCTGTTGGCTTGTGGCCCTCAGGTCAAGTCTGATACACCTGGCTCACTGCTTAGAAATCAGAGATTCGGTGAATGGCATTCTTTCTTCTGACTATGAACTGGTGCACTGCTCTTGGTGAGAAAGAGCGCTTTGCTTCTGAATGTGCCAGTTGTTGGGCAAGTTCACTGAGGCCCTGACCATTTACTCTTTAAGCATTCAGTAGTACTTCCTGAAAGAATGCCTTAGAGTGAACTCCTCCTGCTCGAAAAATCACACCTTTCCTAACCATATTTGTTTGTAATTTCAGCCAGATGCAAATTTCTTGTCCACTTCATTCCCTAAAACTCCTGTGTAAAGCCTCTTACATCACTCAACTGACAAGCATGAGCTAAAGAGCAAAAACACAGCAGTAGGAAGCTTTATGACCTATGTTCCCTGTGGATCATCTCTATACCAATTATACAGTATTGCTGCATTCAGATTATTAACTGGTGCACAGCAGCTGAGAGCATGCTTCATTTCACTGCTGCCCATTGTAATGTTGTACAGAGCCTAAAGTATGAAAGTCACTGCAGGAAGCATGGTGACTTTAAAGAAGTTTTATAACTATACTTAATTATCGCCCAAGTAGAGAGTCCAAAGAAACAATGCCTCATTAAAAAGCATTGTTGGTCATTTAAATATTTTTTAACTCTCAGAAAATTCAAGGCAAGACTTAGATGTTATTACCAATAAGAGCATGGGCTACCTTCAAGGCCAAGTGGCAAATCTGCCTTCAAGGCCAAGTGGCATGGCACAGACATCTAAGCAGTAAAGCCCTCTTGCAGTCCAAAACAGCATGGTCTCACCCAATCTGCCTAATGCAAATATCTCAGGCACTGTCAAAGAAAGCATTAGATGGCATGAGCCAAAACCACAGCAGGAAATCTGCAAGAAATGAAATGGTGTAGACAGTGACAAAGAACTCTTTAAGTCCATGCCCTAGCTATCTTTATTTTACTTCTATAGATAAAGCCTGACAAAAAGAGGCTTGTATTCATGGCGGGTTGTGCTCTGGGACTATGTACATGTTGAAAGCTGAAAAGAATTGTTAACATTAGGGAGCAGCTTGAGAGCTTTAAATTCACCAGCAATGTCCAACAAGAAATAAAAATAAAAATCAGTTGACTCAGACTGAAAGTAAATAGCTTTAAAAGTTTAATTAAACTAAAATTTCCAGGTAACTCGAAATTGTGGTTGTCAGCCAAATCTAGTTCTGTACTGTTCCCTGCTAGGATGAAGACAATATTAGTGCTAGCAGTACTCTAAAACTTGCAAATGAGTTTAAGTCATGCAAAGAAACAACTTCCAGCTGAGATAAGTTTGACCTAGGTCAATGCAGGAAAATCTCCCATTAGTCTGCTTTCTAAATGAGAACTTGCTTCAGATGTAACTGCAGTAATAATTTATAGCCTGTACAGTCAGTCCAGCCACCATATGGAGGTGAGATTGAATGGTGGCTAAAGTCGCCTGTAATATATAAACATACCTGCATAACTCTTTGGCCAAGCCTCCACTGGTGTCCACAGGGGCCAGGATCAGTTCCTGGGGTATCAAACAAATGCTGATTTGAATCCTACTAAGAAACCTCAGAGCATTGAATGAAGCTCTTTAATTAGACACTAACTCATCCTTCTTCACCTGGAAGTGGCAATTAAGGTGGCTAAAAATGCCAGAGTTTTATTCAGAAGAGGAAATAAAAGGAAAACAGGAAAACACAATACAAATTGTTATTCATTTTCCAAACAATTCTCAAAACTCTCAGGCATTTTGGTGGGGCGACTGCTTCTCTTGATGAGATGTGCAGCTGCATCCAGTCTCTTCTATGTCCCATGTACAGCTCGCCTGTATCATATTTCTATGCTCTTCAATTTTGATTGTTTTCCCCTTGAAGCTACGAAATATTTATTTCATTTAATTTTCTTACCACATGTGGAATACTTTAGCATCCAAGATTTGGTCAAAGGAGTTTTAAACAGCTGTCACAGCAGTCTCACTTATCACAGTAGTGTCACTCAATAACTCTTTCACATGAGTGGAACTATGAGGGAAAAGCAGCAAGATTACACTAAGGTCTGCAGTGGTATTATTTACTTTGGTTGGAATAAAGCAATGTTATTTTTAGTTAGCATTGATCTAGTTGATTTTCCTTTCTCTGCACAAAACTTAAATTCTCTCAATTATTATTTTTTTTTAATTATTATTATTTTCCTGATTGAAACCCATTGAATTTATTGGCTGCTCCTGGAGGTATCCAGCAGATTCATTTTCTGCTGCATGGTTTGCAAACCAGCTTCCGCACCATCAGTGCTCATGACAGCTGTTAGCCAGATACCCAGCATCTCTCTTGCTCAAAAAGCTGAACAGCAGCTTTGTGCTAATAGGTCATTTGTGGAAGACCAAATCAAGCAGTTGCTGGAAAGCAGATGAAACCTTTACGTTATAACAAATACTATTTTAAACACTAATGCTCAAAAGATACATTTAATCAAAGGAAGAAAACCAGAAGCAAAGAAGCAAAGCATATTTGAAAGGTACAATATGTTCTCAGAAAATGTTTTGAAGTCTAGGGGAAAAAATGTTTCTTTTTGTGTAATTCAAATGTCTCCAATGTAATCACCTATGGCTGAGCTAGACCACATATCTAGACTGCTTTTAGCTAACAAAACATCATTTAATATTAATAGATGCTTACAGAAAACTGTTTCTTCCTAAGGTAGTCAAAGGAAAATAACAAACAAACCTACTTCCTTCACTACATCAGAACCGAGAGTGGCTGGCTCAGATGGAAACACCCAGTCTGCCTCGCAGTAGGAGAGATCCTGCTCCAAGACATTCTTTCAGGATTCAGTTTCCATGGACTTGTCTTGTATTAGAATCATTGAATGATTTGGGTTGGCCTTTAAAGATCACTTAGTTCCAAACCCCTGGCATGGGCAGGGACATCTTCCACTAGATTGGGTTGCCCAAAGACCAATCCATCCTCGCCTCGAATTCTTCCAGGGATGGGGCATCCACAGGGAAACCAGTTCTACTATCTCACCATCTTCATAGTGAAGAATTTGTTTCTAATATCTAACCTAAATCTACCTTTCATTGTTGTTGTTGTTTAAAACCACTATCATTGTTCTGTCACTTTACATCCTGATAAGGAATCTCTTCCTATTTCTTTCATAGGTAATGTCTAGGTAATGAAAGCTAGAAATCAGATCTCCCAGGAGCCTGAAATTTCTGCTCTCTAGGCCAAACCACTTGAACTCTCTCAGCTTTTCTTCAAAGGAAAAGTGTTCCTATTAGTTCTATAATTTATGAATATTGTCCATTAAAATGGATATAGAATTGAGCAGATCAGAAGCAAGTTTATTATCTTCTCCAAAATTTATATGGCTAAGTGAAAACTGATTTTTATTTATTTATTTATTTTTTTTAATCACTGACTGAAAACCAAAAATGCCACTGCATAATAAAACCAAAAATGCCACATGGGTCAGTCCTTCTCTCTCATCTGTAAGATAATCATCCAATCTGGACAACAGGGTAGAGTGCATCCTCAGTAAATGAACATGACACTGGGGGGAACTTGCCCATCGGCCATCCAGAGAGATTTTGCTTGAGTGGAGAAATCAGCTGACAGGAATCTTGTGGAGTTCAACAAGAACTCTTGACCCTGGGAATGATCAACCCCAGAAACAGCCCATGATGGGGGTGCCCAGCTGGAAAATAGTTTTACAGAAAAGCACCTGGGAGTTCTGGTGAACACTAGAATTACTACTAAGGAGGCTGCATATTCTAGCTACACTGGGGAGTATCACCAGTATGTCAAGGGATGTGATCCTTCTCTTCTACTCAGCACTGGTGAAGTCACACCAGGGGCACTGTGTCCAGTTCTCATCTCTCAGGACAAGAAACACATAGACATACTTGACAGAGTCCAGTGTAGGACTACCAAAATGATGAAAGGACTGGAGAAGGTCTCTTATGAGAAAAGGCTGAGAGAAGTGCAAAGGGGACGGATGTAGGTAGGTTCTTTCCAGTGGTGCCCAGTACCAAGAAAAGAGGCTATGGACACAATTTGGAACACAGGAGGTTCCCTCTGGACATTAGGAAGCACTTTTGTGCTGTGCAGGTGATAGAACACTGGCATAGGCTGCCCAATGAGGCTGTGGATTCTTCTCCTTGGAGATCTTCAAAAGCTCCACGGACATGATCACCTTGCTCTGGGTGTCCCTGCCAGACCAGGGACTGGACCAGATGGACCCAGAGGTCTCTTCCAACCTTAATGATTCTGTGATTTTGTGATCAAGTCACATCTTTCATGATGGATTGCATTGTGGCCAACAACTATTTCTCATCATGAAAAGAGCATGGTTAATCAAAACTCACTTTTCTTTGAAAAACAATTTTGACAGAATTTCTTTTAGCTCTTTCAGCTTAGTCTCTTAAACCATTTTTCTTCCTCTGCCTGCTACTGCATGCCTGTGCACAGGTCTTTCTCCAGCCTTCAACAACAATAAATAAGAAGAGTGATCTGTTTCTTTGCAGTTCTGCAAAGGAGAGAGACTGTATAGATATATATATACTTGTCATCACCTGATACAACTTGCACATGGTCCTGGGTCAGGTCTTATGTGCAGGCGGGACGATGGCCTTGCTTTCCTCACAAGTTTTGTCTCAACCCACTTCCAGTCTAACAGAAGAGAAAGCAAAATATTCTGGAAATTGTAGAAGTGATCTTGATACAAAAGAAAGGGTTATTTTTGCTAAGCGCTCTCCAGCCAGCTTTGGATATACAGTTATACATGAGGATGCATCCCAATATTTTCTTTTGTATGGCAGGGTACATGGCAGTTGAACAAGATTGCATGGCTGTGATTTTTACTTTACTGTCTTCATTCAGCAGGACCAGAAAACTAACCATCCTTCATGGTTTAGCTATTCATCTGCTTCAAGGGTAACACCAGGCATAATGTATTTTTGCCACTTAGGGTTCAGTTATCAGTGGCAAAAGGATATCTTTGCAATTCTGCCAGTGATACTCTTACTGGTGTCTGCACAGCCACAGAAAAGTGACCTCTCAAGACAGATTCCTTCATGTCCATGTTACAGTCCATTTTCTCCATGGCAAGAGTCATTTTCTATTTTTGACATCTTAAGGCTGTCAAAGACAATTATATAGGGTTCATGTCAAAATGTGATCTGTTCTAACACTGCCACACTGGCTTCCAGTGATAAGATGATGAGCTTAAAGAAAGTATTAATGACTTTTGTGTTGGTACTTACTCATTAAAGCAGGTTTTGTACATACTGTTTGAAATAAGTTGTCAAGGAGAGACACACGGGAGATGGCCCTTATCACACATCTTAGTGAAGTTTCAGCACACAATTGGCTTCTCAGCTACCTAATCTTGTCACAGTTGAACTGTAATTCAGAAAACTGAGCTATCAGACATCTTTAAGAATAACAATCTATAAGAGAGAGGTATATTTTGATCTAATTATATTTAATCACTTAGCTTGGAAATTAGGATATAATTCCTTTGGGAGACAGGATTCTTAGTTTCTCCATGTTCTGTTTTCAGTATTTACTCACACCTGTGGATCTGCTCAAACCTTAGACCAGTACATAGGCCCTGTTTATCCAACCTTGATCTCCTCTGCTGGATCTCTCCAGATTCTGCTCTTCTCATACTCATGGACTAGTCCATCTTGAAGTCCAGCATATCATCCACATACACAGACACAGATAGAGGTGGGAATAAGGTCACACGGAAAGTAGAAAGAAATAGAATTTAGTAAGAAGATGAGTTTGATCGCAGTGATCAGGATAATCTTCCCTTCTTAACATATAAAAATTCTAGCTGAATCTCTTCAAAGTTACACTTGAGTGGTTCCATCAGTTGCCCAATGATCGGTGACTTAAGAGTCTTGATCTTTGTTATTGTCTCTGTTTATCTCTGTTGCAGTTTATGTCACTGTGTTTTAAATTGATGATTTTTCCCATACCTTGTCTTTTTCTTTTATACTGAATAGCTATTAACCAGATGGCCTTGCAAATTAGCTACCATTACAAATAACACAAGGAGATACTGAAATATTATAAGCAATCTGTCTGTAGACTAATGACATTTTTTCACTGCCCTTTGTGTCATTTGTAAGTTTTGAATAACTACTGTACTACAACTGATCTCACAAGCTCTCCCTAACCATGTGCAAAGCAGGCCCAGATTCAGTACTGGTACCTATTAACAGCATTAATAATCAGCAAACTTTGGCATTACTTTCACTTACAATAACCAGTAATCTCCCAGAAAAAGATCAGGCAAGATTTAAAAGTACAAGCAAAGAGGCTGTTCCCGATAAGTAATTTGGCTGGAGGTGTGATATTCCAGTGAAAATAGAGTATGGATGTATATATACAAAGCTGTGCTGCAGCAGTTCCCCTATAGGTCAAAGAGTGAATTTTGTATGTTTAATTTACTAGTTTAATTATTGAGAGAAAGGCCAAATCTTGGCAACTAAATTGAAAAAATCTCAGAGATGCTATACCCATGGCAGAGACGAAAGACTGAATTACTGACATTTATTAAATTATTTGACATTTGGAGCTCTGATATGCATGAGCTATAGTAAAACATACCCAAATCATACCCTCAGCTGCATCTCTGTACATGTTTGTTGTATGACTTCGTGGTTACATATAAGTGTAAACTAAGCAAATTATAGAATCACAGACCTATTCAGATTGCAAAGAACTTTGGGATGTCTCTAGTCCAATTTCAGTACAAAGCAAGGTCAAAATTGACTTCAGACACAGTTGCCCATGGTTTCTAAAGCGTCCAGTGGTGATGACTTTGCATACTCTCTGAGAAATAAATATTTAAACATCTTCAAGCATTTAGAAGTTTTCCTTTTTAAATAGAAAATCAACTGATTTTTTAAAAATTATTTGTATTTTCGTGTTTATCACTTGTTGCAACAGTAACATTATAGGCTTACACTTTAAACCATGAAAAAAAAAAAAAAAATAAAAGTTAAAACACTTGAATCAATGCCAGGCAATTGAGTAAGTACTCACTCTGTTATTTAAAGGTACTGATTACTTGCAGTAATTTCATTGGTTTATTTGCAAGTAATTAGCAATTAAGGAAATGAACACATCATTTTCTTTCCTTTCCTGCAATGATAGTATATTAAACAGACCTTTGGAACCTTCCTAGACCTAAGAGTATGGAATCTCATATAGATTACATGTCAGCTTCAGAGTTTGCCTGTGTCAATAAACCATTCTCTTCATGTAGGGCAACATGGCTTGTGAAGAGCTTGAATATGCTCTGTGAGGGGAGACTGAAAGAACTGGGGCTGTTTGGTCTGGGGAAAAGGAGACTGAGACAAGACCTTATTGCTCTCTTCCAATACCTGAAAGGTGCTTACAGTGAGAGCAGGGTTGGTCTCTTCTCACTGGTGATAGGTGACAGAATGAGGGGAAATGGCCTTAAGTTGCACCAGGGTAAGTTTAGGTTGGATATGAGGAAAAACTTCTTTACAGAAAGGGTTGTTAAACACTGGAATAGGATCCCCAGGGAGGTGGTTTAGCCACCATCCCTGGATGTGTTTAAAAACTGTTTGGATGTGGTGCTCAAGGACATGATGTAGCAGGGAATTGTTAGAGTTAGGGTAATTTGGTTATGTTGTTGTTGGACTCGATTATCTTTGAGGTCTTTTATAACCTGAGTGATTCTGTGATTCTGTGATTCTGTGTAGGGAAGATGCTGAGCTTATATGTATAATCACTATAAGGCCTACATCGTATCATCTGTTCATTTCATAGCCTTTCGTAGCCTACTATTCCCAACCAGAATTTGCTCTTTGCTGGGGTGTCAGTCTCGTCTCCTAAATTCTCTCTCTTTTTTTTTTTTGGTCTACCATTTTCTGTAGGATCTCAACCACTCCTTGATAATCTAATTAACACATTTAGTTGGACAACCATCTCACAGACTTAAAGGCAGTCAGTGTAAACTAAGACAAGTCTGCTTTGTGAGCCAGCTAGTCATCTGTTTAAATACAGATAGTCATGTTTACAAGTTTTATCATTAACTTTTATTTATGAATCTTCAAATGCAATAAAGATAGTTCTAAATCATGATAGATGGAGTGAGGGAGGGATATCAGATACTAGGATTTATTACAGCAAACAGTTTTTATATTCTAAGGGAATGACTGAAATTCTTATCTTTATTTTGCTTTTTAATTTAATAGGAATGCATGATGGATGTTATCTATGGTTGCTTCTGATATTCCTAATGCCTACTTTTGGGAGTGTGTGTGTGCATAGAATTGTTTCTGAGCCAAGCATCGTAGAAAAATTACAATTATAAGCCCTGACAGAAAACTAACTGGCTCAGTTGAGTCAGCTACTTTGCCCTACAATTGATGTTTTAGCTTTGCAAGCAGAGGTTTACAGAGGTCACTCCAAAATTATCTCAACTACCTCAATCTATCACACCCAAGTAGGGCAGTCTTAGCCAGTGAGATTCCCACCTCAGATATTCTGAAAGAAATTAGAAGTAAATCCACCAGTTTCAATTAGGATAAATTTGCATAAATGTCATCAAAATAGAACCAAAATCTTCAATCCTGTATAATAATTTCCAAGACAGTACAAGGATCAGACAGGTAAAGACTAGCCCATTGCTTCAGAGATACCTCTTCTAATTATTTAAGATTCCTCTTATAAAAGGAAGAGTTACTCTGAAAATGAGAATCAGATGGATGTGCCTTTTACTCTAGCCTCATTTGAGGAAGCCTAATTTCCTCAACACATAGACAAAGATGTTTACATATCTTTATAACTAGTAGTCATGGGTCAGAGTGATACCATACTCTTACTGGTACAATCTTTATTGGTAATATCCTCTTCAGTTATCTCCTAAGATCTCAATCATAGTTTACTGACAAACCTACACCGCTGGGTATCAGCCTGTTCAAGCAACTATGATGTTACATACAACTGTAGTATTTTGACTCCTACAAGATCTTACCTGACAGTATCTGAAGCACCGTCACTCTTGTGTAAGTCTGGACCTCATGAATGCATGGGCAGAATCCCATGAACAGAGGATCATGCTAATCAGTAATTAAGCCAATATAAAGCCCTATGTTAACCAGTAGAACTGGGGTAGGAGTAATAATTGTCCAGTGAGGCAGATGTAATGTGCTGTTAGAATACTAGCATAACTTAATTTGCTAACCTATTCCCATTATTATCTATCCTGTAAATATTTTTGCTTCAGTTAACAATTTTATTGTCATAAATTTTACATGTACCTACAGATCATTAACAAAGATTCTGTAAGGTTCTAGGAGGGGAGCAGATTCCTGGAGACCCCACATATGTAATAAATCATGATATTTCTCTATTTATAATAACATTTTGAAATATTCCTTCTGAAGTGCTCAGCATGTAGCACAGCAACACGGATCTCCCAGTTCAAAAGTTAATGTGCCCTGTTATGAGATAATATTGCAGCAATAAATATGACAGGTTTTACATACCAAGAAGAGTACCTGGAAAGCAAGAACTTATCCAGCATGCTATCTAGTATATTCTGCAAGTATGTAGCAGTAGATAAACTCTGTAGGTTCTCTCATGTTATATGCTTCAGGATCTCCAAAATATGAACATGAATAAAGATTACATGATAAGCCCAGTTCATACCAGCCAAGAATTGGGTCCCAAAACTTGTTATTTTCATGCTACTGTTGCAAAGGAAGAATTGCTTTTATTGGCATCTCCTGGTGCGGCCTAAACATAAGCAATCCAAATGATCTCCAGTGCACCTCCATGAGCCGTGTTGTTTTTGGCAAAATAAATAACACAGAAGAGTCTAAAGCATTCTACCTCCCTGTCCTCTTGAGCCACGGCCATTCAATCACATCATGCCAGGCCTTTCTAAAGACCCGAGTATCAGAAATATTGAGGATTTTTCTCCTAGGAGATTTTACAAAAGCTTATCCATAAGCCAGACAATAAGTTGACTCTTTGCTACCTCCATCCTCCCCATTCCTCTCCCGAAACAAGATTTTTCTAGCAGCACAGCACTGACAAATTGACAGTATTAGTGCAATTTTACAGAATATGATTCATAATAATAGAAAACTTCACACTAGCTTCTGTCCTCAGCCACTGTCTGTCTCTGAAGAACCAAAAGTCTTGTGATTAAAATTATACACACCACCAGTCACCAGGGAGACCTTTTTTTTCATCTGCAAAGACATTATTTTTCTTAGTAGTGTCTCAAATGGCAGAAGAGAAAACATGACATGTAGGTTTTTATTTAGCCCAAAAGTCATTAAATTATTCAGAGCATTACTAAAATATGAAAAAAAAAAGAAAAGAAAAAAAAAAAAAGAAAGAAAAAAAAAGATTCAAACAGGAAAGAAAAAAAAAAAAAGTTTAAATTTTTAAACAATGTATTTTAAACTCTTTATTTGGATGGATTACATCATTCCAGCACAGCCTTTAGCAGTACAGAGTTCAGGATTCCAGCCACCATTGAACGCTGGAGTAAAGTATGTTCATTCAAATCCAAAACTCAAAGAATAAAGGTGAAAACCTTTAAAAAGTTTGCTTCAATATTACTAAATAATTGACATATGACAAAGGGCAATGTAAATTCTCTGGAGACACTAGTGATACTAGGGATGAATTTACACTGACTTAAGTGGCAATGGAATTTAGCTATCTACTGGGTTTCTTTCTCCCTGTAGTCAACCTGGGGTTGGACTCGGTGATCCTTAGGAGTACCTTGCAGCATGAAATATACTACCATTCTATAATTCTATGATACATTGGTTAAAAATGGCACCTAGATTACCATGACCACAATATGTTTGAGTTTAAGATGTGGGGGAAAGCTGAGGTAAAAAGCAAATCAGGAATGTGGGATTTAGGAAAACAGATTTTGTCTTAGCTGGAGATTTGTAAGACAAAACATCCTGGGAACCTGCCACAAAACAGAAAGGTGCCCATAAAGACAGACTGATTTTTTAAAGAGAAATTGTTGATAACTCATAAGTGAGTGAGCTGGCTGTTCAGGAAGACAGGAAACAGCAGCAAGAGAGCCACCTTGCTCAGCAAAATGTTTCTCAGTAAACCAAAACCAATAGAAAAGCATATAACAGAGGCAAAAAAGAGGAGAAGTAGGCAGAGTAGGCAAGGTGAGGCAAAGCCAGATACAGTTGGAAATGAACCAGAATTGTCTTACCTCCTTACATGCAACTTCACAAATCAAAAGGATAATCTTTGAACAGAAGAGTAATTTTATAGGTGATCAGTGTTCTATAACATAGATTCATAAAAACATTGTAATTATATTTTTTTGATGGGAGAACAGACAAAAAAACTGTAATCCTTGCAATTCTGTATTGACTGTGAAAAACCTAAACATTACTACTTTCTGAAGAGTCATACTTTATGTTTTGTTCATGCATACTACTCAAAGAACATCACCACTTCTGAATGATTTTAAACCCGCTTTTAAAGCTCCTTTTCCTTTCATAATTACATTAGAAGTGGTTCATGGAGTTGCAGTTATTCTTAGCTGAAGGGTATGTTATCAGTTGCCTTAATGATATCCATTAATGATGGATATGCTCATTCTTGATGATAGAAGAGGGCCCTGCTCTCATTTACATCAATTTTAGCTATCAGAGAGATAAATCAGGTATCATTTCAGTAAACGGAAACAAAAGATATTTTTGCTTTCAAACAAAAGAGAAATGACACTGTTTAGACTAATTTCCTTTTCAAGACAATAATTTTTCTTAGGATACTAGTTACCATACTTCTTGTATGAAAACTGAATAAAGTCAGTGAATGAAGTCAAGAATCACTGAATTATAGAATCATAGAATCATAGAATGACCTGGGTTGAAACAGACCACAATGATCATCTGGTTTCAATCACTCTGCTATGTGCAGGGTCACCAACCACCAGACCAGGGTGCCCAGAGCCACATCCAGCCTGGCCTTGAATGCCTCCAGGGATGGGGCATCCACAACCTAATTTGGCAGCCTGTTCCAGTGCATCACCACCATTAGGAGGAAAAACTTCCTCCTAATATATTCAGTTTGGAAAGATCTCCCAGATAACATCCTATACCCAAACTTTGAATAAATAAATAAATAAATAAATAAATAGAAACCCTGAAAGTCCAATGGGTACTGTTTTAGGCAGAGCCAAAATAATCAAAAATAAGAAAATATCCCATTGTTTGGAGTCCCATTTTCAAATACTGATACCTATAATGTCACGTTTAGTTTCCTAGATGAAACTGACACATGAGGTTGAGAAGATTATTTAAGCTCTCTCTGCTTTTGTACACCAGAGCATATTAAAAACAAATGCATAATATAGGTTGGGAGAAATTGCTGAATGTCACCTACTCCCTGCTTAAAGCAGAATTAACATCAAAGTTAGGTGAGAACTAGAAGAGTTTTGTAACACCTGTATTAAACAACATTTCCTGAGTAGTGTTTAAAGCCATCAGATAGTTTTAAAATTTGGGCACACGTTCAAGTTATCATTAGATGAGGTTCTTATGCATTGATTCCTCTACATTTTCTGCCAGTGGGTAGACTCTTATCCAGTAATAAATATGGTAAGTTAGCAGTCAATCAAAGTAGAAAATGCTGCTTCTTATTAACAGCATGCACATAAACAGTTGGAGATTGCTGAGTACTTTATCATTGGGTAGATAGCACAGATGGCACATCATCTGCTAACTAAAACACCCTAGAATCCAGCTGCTTACATTCTTTTGTTGACCTTTCTAAATTTAGGTAGAAGCTCTGAGAATCTATGCACTTTAATCCAAAAGTTTGTAAGTTTTGAATTACTTTTCTATCCTAATCTTGAAACAGTCACAGAGTCATGGAATCACTAGGGTTGGAAAAGACCTCCAAGATCATCCTGTCCAACATTTCACCTACCACCAATATTTCTCCACTGAACCATGACCCTTAGTACAACATCTAAACGTTTCTTGAACACTTCCAGTGACAGTGTGTCACTTTCTCTTTCCCCAGTCTTCTAAACACACAACATTGGGATTATTTTTCCTTTCACAGAGAATTCTACAGCTGTGTAAGATTACTGGAAAATGTTTCATGGTTTCTGATGTAAGCAAATGGAGTGCAGGAGGGTTAACAGTTTCTGAATTCTCCTGAAATAAATAAATCTCACTTAAATCTTCACTTATATCCAAAATTTGTTTTTACAGGTAGCATATTTTCATTTCCATTTTTCTTCTTTTTGGTGACTGAGGAAAATAAATGTTTTAATCGTTCATGAACTTTAAACCAGGCCTGCAAGAAAGTGCTTGGCCTTGCATGACTTCTTAATATATCTCATTAATTTATAGTCTTCTGTATAATCTACTTTAATGTCCAAAGTAAAAGTTGTTTTGATGTGTCTTGTTACAGACCCGTTGCTTAATATCTTTTGGCTCCAATGAGGTGCCGAGGCATTTCTTTGCCAACAAAAGCCCACAAAGGGCTTAAGCAGGCAGCTGCTATAAACCACAGTGCTGGTTATTTGGGTCTTTAGGCAAGCCTCTCCCCAGGCATCTATGCCACCTCAACACAGCACACCCTTGGACAATCACATTGAAGAGAAGCATTGTGAGAAGCATTCACATATAAAGACATTCACTTGCTTGCCACATTTGTAAAGAGCAAATGTAAGGGAAATGATGATACACAAACCAATGTATGCCTGACTTTCTGTTCTTTACTGAAGAATTCAGACTAAAATTGTTCTCTTTTCTGCAAGATTTGTATGGACATTCTCCCTCAGTAAATTATATCATATATCATAGTGTGAGTGGATTGTACAAATAGGTTACGTTTAATGAGGAAAAGGTACTATTTTTTAAAATCTAAAGATTGTATAACTAGGATGTCACCAAAAATAGTCATTCTGATCACAATGGCTATCCTTGCATTGGTTTTGGACAATGCAATCAAAAGGTAACACATATTTTACCTCCATCATTAGGAAAGCTTCACTAAAATAACCTCACAATAGCACATGCCTAAAAGTTATAGATCATTGATCAAAAAGATAAACTGAGAGTTGCCAAAGAAAAATGTGCTGATCTGCCCATTATTAAACTGAATAGCATTCTCTAAAAAAATTGCTGTAAGAATTAGGGCCAAATTCAGTATTCAGTCCTGGTGTATTCTCACAAATATATATATATATATACATATATATGTGTGTGTTTATATGTATGTATATGTATATAAAATGAAATGAAATGAAATAAAATATTAAGAGAACAATGCCACTTATATTCCCCATATGTGAATGTGACCTATAAAATGCACCATTGTACTCCATTCCTTTTTATTCTTTTGGCTGCCAGAAATGAAAGATGATTACTGCATCTCTGAGATCCATGACTGTGTAGACATGGCCAAGGTTGAGAATATAAAGCTCAGGAGAAAAGAGAATGAGGAGAAATTACTTTCATCACCATCTTTTTATTTCCCTCTCTAAATCAGAACTTTATCTGTTTGTTCTTTTCTTCCTTTTATAACCCCTCATTAGCCTCCTAATCAGTCTGAAAATATAATTCAGATTATCACTGATTATTAATCCTATTTGTGCTATTTACATAGCATTCAGGGAGCACATTCTGGCTGCAGCTGACCACATCGAATACCCAACACATTTGTTTTGTGCCAGATAGCAATTTGGCATTAAAACTGAGGTATCCAGCAATAGCAACTGCAGTTACTGGTAGTATGCAAGGAATTGAGGGTAGGAGTATGGCCAGTCAAGTGTTGTTCCCCACATTGATGACCACACTGCAAATCAACAACTCTACATGTGGTAGCTGCTAGACCATGCCTGAACTTGTCTTAAAAAGTAAATTCTGGAACTGAGGACAGCTTCATTTGGATTATGCCTCTTAAAAACAAGGACATGTCTGGGATGCAAAAAGTTACAGGACATGCCAGGTAGATGAGGTTCTGCTTTATTCTTTTTTCTTAGCTTTTCTATTTAAGGAGGTCCTGTGATTATAGTTTCCAAAACACATTTAAGCCAACATAATTAGTTCAACTTTGTCTGTTATAGTCCACAGGAAAGTATGAAGCTACAGTTAATAGAGCTGAAGGAATCGTTTCTTCTCCTACAAGAAATGGCTGGGTGAAACACAAGCTGAAAAGTGTAGGAACATGTTAAACAGAGAAACTCCATCTTTGGAGATATTTAAGATCTCTTTCTTCACAATGAGAATGGCAAGACTGGAATAGGTTGCCCAGAGAAGCTGAGTATGTCCCATCTCTGGACATGCTGAAGGCCAGGTTGGATGGGGCTTTCACAGACTGATCTAGAGGAAGGCATCCATGCCATGGCAGAGGGCTGGAACTGGATGATCATTAAGGTCACTTCCCACTCAAACCATTCTATGATTCTGTGATTCTGACATGACTCTGGACAGTCTGCTCTAAGAGACCTTGTTTGAGGTGAGGGGTTGGACTAGATGATGTCCGCAGTTTCCTTGTAACCACAATTATTTTGTGGTTTCATGGAGATGTAGCTCTCAGAGGTTTCAGCTGCATCATTTATCTCACTATGGAGTTGCTGCAGGGCAACTAATGCTCTGGAAATTTAAGATCAATTTGTATAGAGATTGACAGTTCAGCAGATGACAATCTACATTGGGAATATTACAAAGAATTTTGAATTATGCTATTCTTCACTACATAAAACAATGCTACAACTATTGCTGTTAATTTTTTTAATAAGATTTTAATAATATAGTGACTTTTATTAACACCATGATCTTCAACAATACTGCAAAAACAACACTGTAAAAGATAGCATTATGGCAAAACCACAGAAAACATAATTTTTACATTCTGGAAGAATGATCAACAGCAGAGAGTATCCATGATTACTAACAACCATCTTAGATCTGGATATACTCTTTTACATATCCTGTCCAGTATGCACATGTCTGTCTTCTCTGTCTCATGCACACAGTGAAGTTCTTCTCTTTACTCCAAATGGCAATCAGATCTGTTGACACATCTTCTCTGAGAAGAGCATTCCCAAAATTCATCTGCCACTGCTTGAGATTCTGTCAGCAGCATCTGGTCTTTGCATCACATGGGTCTCCCAGTCAGATATTTCTTCATCCACCATTCCATATGTTTATCCATCATCATCAGACTTTGGCAGACCACATCCTTTTACTCCTAGCTTCTACCAATAAACTAAAATGTTAAGTTAGTTTCATTGTCACATGAGCTGCTTCAATTAGTTTTCTTTTTATACATATATCAACTTAGAGTTTAAGGACTTCTTTTTCAATAAACCTGAAGTTATGATTTGCTCAGTCTCTGACTGATTTCAGGCACCAAGGGAAGGACAGGTGGAGTTCTCCACAGGATTTAACTCAGACACCCCAAGATAACAACTGCCTTGTGGTTGGTGTCTATTAGGCTGCCAAGCAGACCAAGCAGAGCCTGTTGATGAAGCCTTCTTCCTCCAGCTACAGAAGGCATCAGATTTGCTGGTGGTACTTCATCCATCCTGACTTCTAATGGAAAAGTAGCATGGTGAGCTGTAGGTGACCCATGAGACTCCTGGAATGCATTAAGGATAACTTCCTGAGCCAAGTAATAATCTCACAGTGGGAAATTCAATACTGAACCCATTGCTTGCCAATGCAACTGAATTGAGTGAAGACATCAGGATTTGGAGGCTTCCTAGGCTATAGTAACCATGCAGTGGTGGAGTTCACACTCCTGAGAGATACAGGACAGACCAAGACTAGAACTGTAGAGTGGGTTGTGCTGAAAGGAACCTTTAAAGATCACCTGGTTCCATCTTCTCACTCTCCTCCCCTGCAACGGGATGGACATCTAGAATAAAAATTCATAAAACTGCAAAACTTCCCAATCACTGATTTTTTTTTCTTTCTGTTTTCTTTGTTTGCTTTTTAAAGAATCTGACTGTGAAGAACACAACATTATTTTGGAAAATAAATCACTCTGCACTGGACAGTATTAGCTCAGTGCATGGCCAAGAAGTGGGAAATCCATCCTCGCTATGAACCTACTTTAAAATTCCATGCTTCTGTATTCCCAGAAGGACAAAATGTAATCATACAGCCATTGATGTTTACCAGAAGAAATACTGCAATACCACAGTAGAATTTGTTCTAGAAATTAGTCAGACCTCATGTTTATAGAGGTTGCACAAACCCTTATTTAGGCCAAATATCAACTCTGTTACCTACATCTGTTGACTCCAGTATCCAAATATCTATTTGAAGAGTAATATATTACTCAGCACAAATGAAGTGTGCAAAATACCTTTATTATATTATAAATTATTTGGCAGAGAATTATTATTCCTGAAATGTGGCACTCGCCTCTTTGAAGTACCATTCACTGAGAGATACACAACAATTTTCCACACAGACAGACCGTATTTTCCATGCTGGAGTTGGCCTTATTTTCACTCAAAAAATTCCAATTTACAGAAACAGAGGCACATCACACACAAAAACTTACCACGACTCAGTGAAAATTTCTGAAAGGTCAGTCAGGGCTGAGATTTAACTTTTGATAAATATTAGGGAGAAAGAACATGGGAAAGACACCTTCAGTTTGAAAAGTCAGCAAGAACTGTAGAATCATAGAATCATTTAATCCTTAGAGTAAGAAGAGAGCTTTAAATGTTGTTTAGTCCAACTCCCCTGCAATGAAGAGGAACACCATGGTTATATGAGGCTGCCCAGGGCCTGATCCAGCCTTGCCTTGAAAGTCTCCAAGGACAGGGCATCAACCACATCTCTGGACAACCCGTTCCAGTAATCACAGAGGAAACTACTGCTGTCTGAGGAAATATCTTCACCATATATTAGTGAAAGGTAGGACATATTCTTGAAAGATCTTGAAAGACTGCAACTACTATCAATGACTTTTGGAGCCCACATATTGGCCACAGTTATGTTAAGTAGCATAAAGAACAAGGCATTCAACCAAAAGTCAAAATAGTTATCTTCAGATGGCTGATTCAAATTAGGTTGGGAAAGACCTCCAAGATCATTTAGTCCAATCATCCACCTACCACAAATCCCATGTTCCTTGGTACCATATCTCCACATTTTGTGAACACCTCCAGGGATGGTGACTCAACTACCTCCTTCGGCAGCCCATTCCAGTGCCTGACCACTCTACGCTAAAGGCGTATGTTTGGTGGCCCTGCTAGGCAGGGGGGTTGGAACTACATGATCCTTGAGGTCCCTTCCAACCCGGGTAATTCTGTGATTCTGTGATTCTGTGATTTTGGAAAAGTTTTTCCTAATATCCAACCTGAATCTCCCCTGTCTCAACTTCTTTCATTGTATAAACCTCTTCCTCTACTCAGACTCTTCTTTCATATGCACCTCTTCCATACAATCTCTAACAGAAGTATGAAGTCCTTTCTCCTGGTTTCCTTTCTCCTTTCTCCACCATTTCCATCCAATTCAAAACAATTATGTTTCACAACAATTAATAAGTACCATAATTTATCCTGGTGGGAGTAATGCAAGCTAATACTAACCTGTATTATACATGCTACACTATATTTTAACTCACAATGGAAGAAGCCACGTAACATGGAGAAGGTTATCCAAAATTTATGTTTAGATCTCCCTGTAACAAAGCTGTGAGACTAATAAGATGGGACAAAAATGAGAAATCACCTTTTTCAAACTGTTCAATTAAAAATATATAAGTAAAAGGGCATAAATACATGGAAGAGAGATTACAATTTCACGCAAATTTCTTCCTCATGTCAGCAATATTTTGAGTTGTGTTTAAATTCATGGCTTGAAATTATTTAGGGAATGGTTAAATAATGCAAGGTATCAAATCTATTTCAAAATTAACTGCATTCTCAACTTCCTGGACACCACAAATTATTCTCAGCTGTAATTTGCAATAGGCAAGTGTTAATTTACCTAACGCATATTTTATGAATATGTATCGACTAATTGCAAGTCCATGGCTCAGAGTAAATAAATATGTGATTTATATGCAGGCATGCAACGCAATCAATTTTCAATCTACTGCCTCAAATACAATATCAACCTGTGACAGATTTATTTGCATTTGACACGAAATGTCATAGTTCTGTGAACTGCAAAATGTAAATGTGAGACATTATTCAACAGCCACCAATGTATTTTGCCCAGCAGTAATGTCCGCAGCAAAACCTCAGAATCTCAGCAGCCCATCTGCTGCTGCTTGACTGCAGATTGAATAAAACTTTAATCTCTGCCCATTTTCACTCAGGTATCAATTGTGGTGGTGCTTCTGTTTCCTAATTTAACACTTCCTCTTCTGACCTACTCAGAGAGAAGGGCATCGCTTCTGCCATCAGGTAATGGGAGAGAAGGATGTGATTATGCCCTTTGTATGTGTGGACTTGGCCTTCCAGGTCACAGTCATTGTAAAGAGCAGTTAATTAAGCTTTCACACCAGTGCAAAAGGTCTGCTCTGCCTCTTTTGTGAGTGCAGGGCTCATCTTAAACAAGATTCACTGGATACACCATGTCAGGGCTTTTACTGCTAATAGATCTCCCAAATCACTGGCTTCTTCTCACACTTTATTCAGTAGTGTAAACATTTTAAATTAAGTAGAACATGTTTAAATAACATTCTCCCATTAGTCAACTTGAAGTACTCCTCAGCTTTTCTTTAACCAGCCATCTTGAGGTTCACTTTCTGTCTGCAAAACTTTATCTCCACATTGAAAAAATAAGTAAAACCTTTGGGTGCTTTGTGGATGTGTGCTATTCAATAGAAAAGCAAAATCTTTGAAAATGATAGATGAGATCAAGCAGAGGAGAAACAGTTAAATATAGCAAACTATGAGTTCATTCAGCTATGGCAGGAAAGGTATCTCACACAATGATATTCTGATCCATTCAATAACTATTTTCTTACTAGCAGCTTTAGAGCTATTTAATGATGTCGTTATACCCACAAGACCACCTGTTAAAGAAGAGGAATGCAAGGAAAGTGATGAGGTGGTAGAATGAGATGAGGAAGATACATTCATTAGAGACACAAGAAGGCAGCTGGTGTTATTGGACATAAAGAGCAGGTTGGTGAGCCTTGTTAAAAGTTATGTAGTCTCATGAAAGAATTACTGAACAAAACAGCAAAAAAGTTAGGTGTTGCAGAAAAGAACTGGCAATTACTGACATCCTTTAATTGTACTTTAGATAAAAGAGGATACAGACCAAAGATTAAATCATAGTTTTTAAAACTATCAGTAATAAGAAAAGACTCATTAAAACAAAAAAGCTTCTGGTTTCATTTCTCAAGACAGCGTGGGGTTCAGTGAGCAGTTTGAATAGGATCTGTAAACTGGAGTTAATTATTTGCATTAGCATTTCAGATGGGTTTCCATGTCAATACCAGCAGCTCTTTGTTGTGCTGTGGACATAGGCAAAAAGTAAGCTAAGTACTTGATCTACTTTGTAGGATTCTAGATTATGTCATTTAATAGGTAGCCAACAGCATGGGGACTGAATGATACTGGCTTTGGAAAACAGCTCTGGGATCTAATTAATTGGAACAAATTATCTAAAGCAGCTTGGCATTGAGAAAGGAGGACAAGTCTGAGAAAAATGACAGATGGATATGCAGAAAGGAAGGAGAGAAAGACCTTTGCTGCTTGAAGGACTAAGCCTAGAGGCCACTCTCGCTTCAGCAATAGGATTTATCATCATTATTTAATGAGTCCTTATTAGTTATGTGACACCTTACATTCTATATTTGTAAACACATTTGCACAGAGCTTAATGCCAGTTGTTGATCAGACTCAAAAACCAGTACATTTTAGCAGTAGTTTGGCATAAGGTTAGGACTGGTAATGCTTGGTTTACCATCAAATTTTGCACTGGTACCTACATTGACTCCAAACACTTCTGTGTAAAAATATTTGGGGTATCTGAGCCTCTTTAGTCTTCCCACTGTCAATTTTGTCTTACACCACAACACCCACCTAGTCAGTCTGGGAGACCTCTTGCTCCCAAGGCTGCTTTGAGCCTCTTGCAAACAGCTGAATATATTGACATTAATGGAGATGGAGGGTAATCAGCAGCATACTGATAAACTAAGTTGCATAAACTATGTGGTTCATGTATGCCTGTCATGCACAAGCATCACTTTAAATTCAGGCAATATAATCAGAAGTCAGTGACATGTTAGCACTTTTGGGCCCTGGCTGAAGACACTTAGTGCTTCTCCGGACTTGACCATATACCACACAACATGTCCATGCACTGACAATGAGACTTATCTGAGCCTCAAATCTTTTGTCTTTGCTTCCCACGAATATTCTAGTAAACAAATATGCTTGTGAAATACTAAACCATCTGCTGATCTAACTTTAATGGAATTTATTCCAGTAGGGAATTTGGATGGGGATTTTTTGGCATATCCAGTCATATGACAGCTCTGCAGGCTACTCACAGAAGTTTTCTGAAGTTGTGCTGCATGAATATTCACCCCAGATAATCAGTCACTGACTCAGGAAGCAACCGCAACATATCAGCCATACTTCAGTACGTTAAGGTGTATAGCCTGCCACCTACTTTCCAGTCCTGAGGCCCGAAGACCTGATTTGACATCAACACCTTTCAGTGCCATCCCACCATCACTCTACTCATTTCTGCATTGTTTCCCCAGGTATGGCCTGGTATGTTAGGCCCTCCTTAGGCCATCCCTTCACCATGCTGACAAGCCCCACTCACTCAGCCTCTCCTCACAGATGGGGCACTCCTGTATTTGACTATCTTGGTGGCCATCAACCAAGTTCAACCAAGAACTAAGTTCTTTCTTGTAGTGACAGACCTAAAACTGGACACAGCGTACCATGTATACTCTAATGAGTGCTGCGTGATGATCACTTTGCTTAATGTACTGACTGCTTTCCTGCTGATACACTTTAGGATGCTGTTGGCTTTCAGTCAGAAAAAGAAATAGTTAGAAAGTTCACAATTTGCCTATTTCCCTCTCTGTCCAAAACTCCATATATACAGCTGGAATTTTTAAACACAAATACCAATAATTAAGCAAAGCAGAACAAGTAGTCTGCAAACAACATCCACAAAGTGAAATATCTGCAAATGTATACAATGTACTGTACTTACAAAAGGATTAAAAGACATAGAAATTCAAAAAATAAATGATTTGATGCAGAATAGCTTGTCCATCTGAACTAGAAATCATATCTTATAACAATACTTTCCTGAATAACAACACATTTTTTAATGGTTTATTTATATGATAGGATTCTGACTTATACTGCTGTCCTCCGAAGCAATTCTGTACAAACAGAATTGGTTCATGAATATGACTATGCAAATAAAGAATACTATGCATTAGAAACTCTCAAAATATTTTTAATTGCCATTAAAAAACTCTTGCATGACTTACAGGAGTTAGGTCAGTAGAGTGAATGCCATGATCCTAAATACGTGCTGTCAGAAATTCCAGCCTCTACAAAAAAAAATAAACCTTTCCAACAGGAATGGAAAAAAAGGAAGGAATCATCATAGCTATATAGTAAGTAATCAAATACAAAGACCGTTTCTGAATGAGACATATATTTGGCATTCTACAATGCCTGACATTTTCACAGAATTTGCAGCAGTAAAATTTCTGTCAGACAACTCTTACATTGAGTATCTGCTCTAAAATGGTTCCATCTTGGCATGACTTGACAGATCTATCTCTGTTCTCCCATCCAACCTTCTTCATACTTTTAGATACAAACCCTAAAGTGATCTAACGATCTAATGGCATCCTTATCAATGCAAGATTCACTCCAAACATGTTCTTACTATTGTCCCACTCTTCCCATATACACAAAGCCAACAAGAACTTTCACCCAATCAGTGAATCCTGGATTCAGTTCTGCCCTACTCCAGAGGTAATGCAAAACTGTTGGTGAATCTATTTGCTTTGTCAGCGGTCTGGTCCGTGGCACATTGCTAGGACAGCATTCCTGCATCTAGTGGAGCTGTCAGTTGGGTATCTCTCTGTTGTGCCATTCACCAATCAATTGCACACAACACCTAGTGGAAAGAGTCGACTTTAAGTGAAAGTTGTAGCTGATTGGGTTTGGCTTTTTGTTGTTTTTTTTTTACTCTTTTTAGTACTTTCTGGGGGAAAATAAAAATAAAAATTTACTTGGTGAGTTCCATTAACAAGCTTTATGAAGCTTACTGCTAGAAGCTGAGTATTGGTGGGGTAATTTCCTTTAATTACAATTACAGGAGCTTAGTTAATGCCAAGTAGTTGTCAGTGTTTTTGCCAAATAAGAACTATTTCAGAACCATAATGGTTCCAGCATATTGTGCAAATGCATATTTTATTTAGCTCTCTTATCCCAAGAGTTAAAGATATCTATTCATTATAACATAATTTCTTCAGTTGATGCCATGGGCTATTAAAAATAAGTTTTACATGATTTAATTACTCTTTTAAGGTAATAGGTGCACACAAGGCTTTCAAGCTCTGTCAACTACTATGCTTAAAAGCCTTTCTTTACATGATCAGTGTTGTGTGCACTGTCACCTTCCAAAGCACAAACCTTTATATTTCAAATGTGGAAAACGTTCTTATTAATACAGTTTGTTTGTAATATATGGCTCATTTTCTAAAATCTCCCTTTAAAAAGGATTTGATTTTAATCTCCAGCTGACAGAGCAACAAGAATTTGGCTATCCATTTCAGAGAACAGTTTATGTAATGTAACCATCCATATGAACAAGCCTAAGTCCATCAGTAAAAAAGAGAAATAATGGAAACTAATGTTCCTTTTCTTCTAACAGTTCTTTCGGCCTCATCTGCACACAAAGTTAATTACTGCAAACTGGCATGGGGAAAGCTTTGCCATCAGGCTTACAAAGCTAGGTAGCAATTTTTTTATTTTTTTTTTTTGAAAAATGTACAATAGTTTTTATCACAAAAAACCACAGAAAAAATATTATGCTGAGGACGTTTAACCAAAGAGGTTGTTGCCTTTAGTTAAACTGACATTAGTGTTGGGATAACTCTCCTGTATCTGTAGCAAACTAAAATGTAGGTGTCTACTGTAAAATAATCTGCTTAAGCTCTAGTGTCAATGCAGAAAGACAAGGCCCTTCAAAGGGTAATTAATCCTCTGCTAAGACAGGAAGGATGAATCACCCTCTGGAGATACCTCTTTCCATCAACATTACTTTTTCACATCATGCATAATAAAACTGTGAAATTCATTACCACAGGATGCTGTGGAGGCTCAGACAAAAGGCACTAATGCATTTAAAAGCCCTAGACTAATTCATGGAGAATGGATACAGCAAGCAGATGGTCTGAAAATAGTTACCAGCTCAGGAAGTCTATAAACACTATGTCTAGAAGGTGGGAACTATCCCTACATATAAAGCTTGTTTCTTGAACTCTTCTCTAAGCATCTGGTACTGAGCTCTATTGGAAACAGTATACAAGATTATATGGTCTGCTTGTCCAGCCCAGTGGGACAGCTCTTTTCTTGTGAGCTTACTTCACAGTCAACAAACCTATTCCCCTTGAGAAAGGAAACCAGGTGTATACAAATAGTAGATAGCTTTTTCGTTATACAATAAAAGGCTACAACCCTATGTAATGTTACGACATTTCATTTTGTTCCAGGTTGCTTTTCAGTTTGAAATGTAGCCATTTTTCATCAGCCAATAGACTCTCTTTACAAGCAGTAATTTGGAGAAATTTTTTTTTCTGTATGTTCTATTTCTTCCAAAAAGATTGAATAGCTTTGTTTGAATAAGATGTACTGTTACCTGCTGTCTCTAACAGTGATACAGTAGGTGTCTGTAATTAGTTTTATAAAGCTAAGGTTCAGTTCCTGAACAAGACATTATACAACAAATATGCACCTATTCATAACATATATTCTATTCTCTATTCAATGGCTAACCAAACACATAGTGAAAACACATTTTATTTTGAGATTGCAATAAAAATGTGCCTGAGAATAATAACATATTTGAAATAGGACATTACAAGACACATCTTACTAGGAAAACTCATTAAGTAACCCTTCAACTTTTTCTGAATATCTGCCATTTTCTGTATTAATCATAATTATTGTTTATTACGTCTCATTAACGCTTAACTTTGCAGGACAGTGATTATATTAGAAAATATATGAGAATGATTTTAAATAAATGTTAACATTACAAGTAATTTGCATCTGCTCTAAAGACGTTTTTTAGATAGTAGTCACTGAATTGTAGGAGGAGAGCAGGTCTGAGGCTTGTCTGCCTCATGAGATTGAATGCGTATGGCCAGACAGCATTTACCCCAGGGTCCTGAAGAAACTGGCTGCTGTGGTTACCAAAACACTTTTCATCATATTTGAAAATTCATGGCTCTCAGGAAAAGCCTGCAGTGACTGGAAAAAGGGAAACATCACTTCTGCTTTTAAGACAGATAAAGGAAGATCTGGGGAACTACCGGCTTATGAGACTCACATTTGCATCAGGCAGTATCATGGAGTACATCCTCCTGGAAGCTAAGTTAAGGCATATGCAAGATGAGGTGATTCCAGACAGCCCCTGCATCTTGCATGCATTGCATCAACTCTGCAGTCTGTATGCACTTCATTCCCACTATATGCACTGTGTACCCTTGCACTACCCTCCAGTCCTGCAGTACATTCCAGTGCTGCACCACCAGGGGTGAGAACCCACACCACAGCTGCCACCTCACTCACGACTCAACTGCCCTCAACATTAGTAACTGCTTCACAGCAGGGGAGTTGGATCCGTATTATCTTCAAGGTCCCTTTCCATTCAAGCCATTCTATGATTCTGTGATTCTATGAATTACAGGTGTTTGGGTGAACTGTTGGGAAAAAAATAAAACATAAGGAAAGAGAAAGCTTTTCCAGTCAAAAAGCAACAAGCTTAATAGATTCTGTAAAGAAATTCAGGACCATTTTTTGAGGAATATGTCCTAAGTCCCTGAGTCTCACCCTCCAATTTAAGTCTTTGTGGTTTTTTTACAGTTACAAAAGAACGTTGTTTATGGCCATCCATGTAATGCGAAATTCTCATGCCTGAGCCAATATCTTGGGAAGCTTTTAAGATGAAACATTAGAAACTGAGTTAATTCCCTCAGAAAGACAACAGGCTATAAGAGATACTTTCTTCATTTAAAATACTGTCATTCTGACATTGCCATTCAATAATGAGCGGGTGATTTTTCAAGCTCCAGAGGGACTTCATTCTGAGACATAAAACTTTTCTGCAAACGCCTATTGATTTGAAGCTCTAACATTTCTTCCAGCTTAATTTCCTTCTAACACTACACTCCCAGAGCCTTGCAGGCACTAAAACATTTGTGGGGTAGGAATTAGTTGTGGAAATACAACCTCTACCACTTTTCAGCTTTGCTACAGTGATGAAGAGAGAATAGGGCACATACAATGACCAAAGCTATCCCATATTAACTGGTTACTTTTCCATAAAGTTGCTTAGTGTTACATTGTGGCTCACAGAGAAAACTGAATTCCAACATTGAACATCTTAAATCCCATATCTTGATTATATGATATAAATCTCTAATTAAGTGAGGCAGCACACTGCACTTTCCATTCCATTAGACAGGGTGAGAGAAGAGATATTGAAAAGTGGATATGGTTTACTAATATTTTCTAAATCATTTATGCCTTTGTAATCCAAACCCTGATTCCAAAAGTGATCCAGGCCTTCCTGAAATTCAAAGCCACTGTGAAGTGAACCAAGATGGGACTCTAAATCTCAACTATCCTGACATCATAAACTGTTGTCTGTGGGGCAGCATACTTGTGGTTGGACTGAAATTAATGAGTTGGTCCATGCCATTCCCCAGTGCCAATGGAATCATTTCAGCCTAGTGCCAAGATTAAATGACCATTGGCACTCAGTAAACATACTCTGTAATCAATAGAAGAAAACTTCAGAGGAAGATTAGGAACATTGGCAACAGAGCTGGACTGAACTTCCTTCAGTGTTTAATTTTTAGGTAGACCTACATGGAGCCAGGAGTTAGACTCCTGATCCTTGTGGCTTCCTTCCAACTTGGGATATTCTATGATTCTATATGTTCACCTCTTCCAACTGCATATGCAGGAAGCTCTGCCACCCAGTTCGTGTCTGTAGTAACTAGCTGACCACATATGCATTTCTTCAGCTTAGATTACAGACCATTCACAACTACTAGTACAGAATAATTATTTTAGTGTACATTCAGAGTTTTAACCTCTATGTACCTTTCTGGTCTTCAGCTCCCTGAGAATCTATGGAGCTTGGACATCCAAATCTTTACTTGCAAATAGGAATCCAGTCCAACTTCTGAGTCACTATGATATTTCATGCTTCCCCAAGGGGCACAAAGAGTATCTAGATTAGGAAGAAGGACCAACTGAAATAAACTACACGGAGAGGAACTTTGAATCAAATTCACCCAAATGCCTCAGATTTCATTACACAGTTCCTCATATCTAATGCTAACATAACTCTAAGTCAAAAACAAAAGAATAAAAACAAAAGCTTCTCCAGATACTCAATCCAGACATCCTTTGGAATAATTCAAATGTGAAAATTTTACATTTATTTTTCTCTGAGAATTTCAGTGTTTTGGTTTTAATCCCATTTGTCTCAGAGTTTTCTGAAGCCAGTTTTAATCTCATTTTAAGGTACTACCTCTACAACTTTCTCCCCTAATTTTTTAGGGCCGACCCCAAAAGTTGGATCTATTTCTTTCCATGACTGCTCCATTTTTAATAGGATGTCAACTCTCTAGCTCAGCTTGAACCTGCAGTTACTTTCAAAACTGAGCAGTTAACACTGCCACCTCTTTCCCCACCCCATCAATCCCCTATGGATTTGGGATTACACTTGGAGTGGCAGAGGTCGGTTGGAAACTATTAGCTAGGGAAGAGCCACAGAAACAGAGAAGGGAAGAAACAGGGTCAAAACTGGGAGTAAGAACAGTCAAAACAACTTCACTACGCTTAAGTTCATATTTGTGTAATTGGAAATGAATAGTAATTTGATGAGATATAAGGGGTTAAATTAAGTTAGAACACCTCACTTAAAATGTAATTGCTTTCTACTGGGGATCAGTTTGTATGCTGCAATTCTGAAAAGAAATGTTGACTTGCTCTCACCTTTCTTAGACTTTTTCACATTTTTTTGGTTAATTTTGTTTAGCTTGTCAAGCACATGAAGGCTGGATTATTAATAATATTCTAATGTGGCAGGTGTGTATTCGTGTGTGGGAAGGTGTCGGCTTAAAGTGACAGCTGAACCTTTTGCTGAAATATAAGCTTTACTCCCAGGAGAAAGCGCTCTTCTCTCTTCTTTTTCTCTGGGTACACTACGCTATATGATAGTAGATGTTAATATTAGAAGTGGAACAGATGGCTCAGATCAAGACTGGGGGCACAGCTACAACTCAGAGATGGGGAAAGAGATTCAAAGAAGAGCTGACAAGAGCAGAAAATTCAATTATAAGGTTCGTTTTGAGGAAGTAGTGTGGGGGTTTTATTATTGAGGCCTCCACATTCTCATTTAGAGTGACCCATTTATGAGGCTTGTTACGAACCTGTCTAACCCTGTTGCTGGCATTTTACTACTCAAAAGGAATTTTAAATGTCACTAAGTAGCTCTTGCTCTCTCTTCCTCTCTCTTTTGTTACATCCGAGCATCTGACAGCTCTATTTCACTGGAAGGAATGACAAGCCTGTGATTCTCGTTAGACACAGGAGGATGTAAATGCTTTAGGATCTTTCTGAATGGACAGCTCTACAAGAATTCCATCTTATATATTACTGCCATAATTATTAGGCATAGAAAGCATCCAAACTGAGGTTTGACAAATTTACAACAATGTAGCACAACTAACTAATTACAAAATAAATATCCGCCTAAGAAGAGATCTTATATGCTTCAGTGTAATATTCAAATGCTTGGTCCTGATCCCTGAGATTCCTAGTCTCTACTCCTTATAACGCTTCACTCAAAGCTTTTCAGAAGACAGACTGGTTTAGTGATTCCAAATTCCCTATCCAAACAACCACATAATACAACCTGCTTTATAAATTAACCCAAATTCCTTTTCAACTTCTACCATGAGAGTTTTGCCAATTTAAATGTCATTTATCAACCACCTTCTTATATTAGTCAGGCACATTTTGTGCAGTTTGCTAACTTCATTCTGCCTTCCACTGCTTGTAGACTTCCAAAGGTGTTCACTGTTGTGGAGTTTCTTGTTAATTCACATAAATGTATCCAGTACAGCAACTTAGCAATGAGTCATGAAACATAAACGGACTTGACTAAATTTTTTGCCCCTAGATAACCATTCTGTAATATGGCAGGTACACCTCTGTCACCCAGATATCAACTAATGCAGAACAAAGTTACCAGGCTCTCCTCAAAATTTTATCACCTCTGATGGAAAAATGAGCCAAAAAGTTGTCATAAAATTAGTGCATTAATATTCTTCAGGTTATTCAAAAGCACACAAACTGTGACCTCTCAATCAGCAGGGCATGGCCTTTACTGGCTGTTGACCATTTGTTAAATCACAGGTGCAAATAAGAGTTTTTTGGTACCAACTACATTCATGTCATTCTGTAGAAATGTCACATGATGATGGTACAAACTATTAGGAAAAAGTGAGTGACACACCATCTTAATTACTCTCACAGGTACTCTTCTGAGACAATCAATTTGGTGTTCTACCTCATTAAATTTCACTGTTTTGGTACCCTATATTATTTGAAAGAGTCTACAGTGTCCTTGAACTGAAGGTATTTAAAGATCATTCCCACAGACAGGAACCCTGATGAGATAAGAGTCAGATCTGCTGCAAGCTGTCAAAATGATGGATAAAAAAAAAAAAAATAGGAAAAAAATTATACACCACGTAACTGGCTGATGGACACTGAGATCTTTAAAATGTCCTAAGTCTATTTTTTGTATAATAATAGACAAAATCCAGCTGCAGCCACTAATCAGTGTAAGAAACTGATACGCAAATGCTATGAAAACCAGAATGTGCTGGCATACAAAGTCATTGCAGCAGCAAGGCTAAGTTTATCGCTCTGCTGCTCTTCTACTTGCTAATAATAAATTACTGCATTAATAACCCTTTATACTTATCCTATTGGAGATTATATGATTACTGATAAAATTTTAACTACATTAGTGACACTACACTAATTGCATTAACTAGCATAATAAAGTTAACAATATAAATATGATGTCCTTGATGCACACATGGTAAGATTGCACATCTCCTTAAAATTAATATTAATGGAATAATGTCGTACTATTTTTGTTCAAGCCACTTTTACGCCTGGCTTAAAGTCTTAAAACTTAATACTAGGTAACAGGATTAAAGCAGTCTCTTTCAGATGCAAACATGAAGTGAAATTTAGAGGTGGTCCTCCATAAATCAGAAGTTAATCATGCAAGGACAATTTAAGTCCTATGAGATCATCACCCTGAAAGAGATCACATCAAAGTAAATGGCCCAGGAAGCCTGAAACAGCAGATCAGGGTCTGACAGTCCCAGCAGCTGACAAACACCAAGGTTCCTCTTCATTTTTCACGGTTCTATATGACCTTTAATGAATAAAAATGACACTATCTTATTCTGAACTCACATCTCATCATCCCTGGAGGTGATCAAGAAAAGAGTAGATGTCATTGAGCGTCATGTCACTGAGTGACGTGACTTAGTTGTATGGAGGTGATGAGTTGATGGTTGGACGAGATGATCTTAGTGGTCTTTTTTAACTTAATGATCTATAATTATATAACTTAACTACTGTGACCTGCAGGAGACTTTCATCAAACCAGTTGTGGTCGAGAAGAAAAGGAAGAAAGTAGCAAAACTACTTTTCTTTACACTGCCCTCTCAACTAAAATAAATAAATAAGTATGGTGTTCAGCATAAAGTTTGGCCTGCAGGCCAACACTTGACAGACTGAGCCTGGGTATAGGAAGGAAAATGTATATCAAAGCCAAACAAGTAAAGATCATCCAATGATTACATCTGTTCTTGCAAACAAGCAGCGTGGATGGTGATGTTTGGTCAAGAGAAGAGGTGGAGTATAGCCAGTGTTCTCTCTGGATGCCCTCATCCCCGGATGTGTTCAAGGCCAGGTTGGATGGGGCCCTGGACAACCTGATCTGGTGCCTGATCTAGTAGTGGTTGGCAACCTTGCCCATGGCAGGGGAGTGGAACCAGATCTTTGAGGTTCCTTCCAACCTAAGCCATTATGATTCTGTGATACTTTCCTTCTTGTAGCTTAAGATATTATTTTCTTTCCTACATTTGCACATTTTCAAATCCACAGCAGGGGCATCTCTACCCTGCATTCAGTTAGATCTGTACCCCTCACAAATCGCTCAGAGCCACACAGCTCTCTCCCTTCGAACTCCAACCTTTGAAAGTAGGATCCTAATTGAACAGCTCTGGCATCTTCATTCAGAGCACGGGCAGAGAAACATCCTGTTTCAGTTAGGTACTGCAAATTGTTATTTTGAATACCTGTCCACATGCTTTATATCCTCCTTTGGTAAAACAAGAAATACAGCACCTATTTGCCTTCTAACAGTGTTATAAGCAGTTGCAATACAGATTGAAGGTGCCCAGATGCAACCCATTGACAACGAATGTGCTGAATAATCAGGCACAAAAGAAATACTGTTTTATTTAAGGACATCTATATTTTTAACTGAATGTTCCCTTAAAATACATGAGCTTTTTGGCTCACCTAATAACTGCATTAAAGTAGTGAAATTTCTTTCAGTAGAGCTCTGAATGGAACAACATTAAAATCCAATATTTATTCATGTTACGGCACAGTAATTTGATAGGTGATAAGCATTAAGATAAATATAATTTTGTAGTTGACAACTCTAAGCTTTGCTGTATACCTGGAATCTCTAGGGAGGACATGATATTCGACATTTAATTTGAAAAGCAAGTTAGTTAGCCTGATGGAAAAATAAATAAATTAATTTAAAAAAAAAAAATCTTTTTCATGTTGATAGTAAATAAACATTGGTTCTTAGCTTTATTTTCACAGTTTAATAAACTCATCTCATAGAAGTACAATGAAAATAGAAAGATCATCTATCATAAGAATGGATGGGTTTGGATTCTTGTGTAGAAAACAGTTTTGCTCCTGCCATTAACAATAAATGTAAATTAAACAGTATGAAATTACCTAAAAAAACACAAGTTCCTAAAGAGACATCATAATGCCTTAGTGTCCATACTAGATTAATAAGGGAAGTTGAATTTTTATGATGCATAACTCCAAGATGAAGATAACATAATTTTCATTTTGCAGTGTTGTAATGACAGTACAATGTGCAATGAGGAAAAATACAATAAAATAGGCAGATAAAGAAAATTTTGCTCTTGAGGTACAAAGCCTATCATTTTTGGCTTGGGTAGGTGAAGCTGGCCCTTACAGGTGGAACAATTTCCCATCTGCATGAGTAAGGGACAGAAGGCAGCATGATGGTGATAACACAAGAAGTAGAAAATTTTGCTACAGTCTCATTGATGACACTGGGATGGCCCCACTGGGGACCCTGACAAGAGTTAAGGTGATGATAAGATACCATTTTGCACAGCTATTCCTATCTCTTACTCTACTTGATACTATTGCTCAAACTTCTTCCCTCCCAAAACTGTCTATCTGTTGCCAGAAAGCAGAAAAGACTTCCTCCATCTTTTAGACTGGGCAGATGGAGAAAGTCATTACTTAGGAGCACACAACTGCTATTCCATCTCTGATGAACAGCCTTGGATTTACTGAGTTCATTTATACTGCCACCATCATTTGAATCCATCTTAGAGGATCTAAAAATAGCTGCAGACATTACCACAGCCATGCTAGTAGTAACTCTGCCTAGAAATATTAGCCACAGTGACTTGTGCCAACCTCTACCCTCAGCCTCCATTGGTGAGAATTTCACTCCAAAAATACTGCTCGGAGATCACCTTCTAAGGAACTTCCATGCCTGAGTCCATAAGGTTTTATATCATATTGATTGACTACACTCTTTCTCTGAGTTGTTTTGTTTATTTGTTTGTTTCTTTTCATTGTATCATCTTATATGTATCACTTGAACGGATTAATAGGAAATCAATTATGTCATCTGCAGGTAGATCCAATAATTCCTGTGGCTGTTTCAATAGGAAAACAAAAGAGTCTCCTTGATGTTTTGGCTAGAAAATCTCCCTCTATTGAGAGATGAAAAAGATCTATTATCTCTTACCTGTTTGTTAGGTGTAACTCAGTATGGAAAATTAGAGGAAAATTGATGTATCACTTTCTATTTCTATGTCAGTAAAGTGGAATAAACATACCATGCATAGATTTAAGGTTGTTTGTACCACTCATTCACAATAAGGTCTGTTGACATGCTATTCTTCTGAGCTGTAAGACAAGATGGCCTATGATGTTCAGTGATGTATTCTTACAGTGACAAATTGATAACTATGCACTGCCACAAGCACTGCAGATACTGGGTAAGTCTCCCCTTGATTCTGAGCATGACTTCTGTATGGAGAGTAGTGTGGGACTGTATGTTTCATCTGCTTGGATCATTACATCAGCTTAAAAGTATGTGTGACAGCCATCATGATGCTTCTTACTGATCAGCCTCAGAGAGCACAGAGGACAGCAATTAAAGTTATATTTCAGAATCTTATACCAAGTCAACATTCATGTCCTGCTAATTTCTGGGTTCACCTTTCTTCTCATCTCTGGTCCCCCACAGGTTCAACTACTACCAGATCTAGAAGGGTAACGATGCTTCAGCAGAATTACAGTTCTGGGGTTCAAAAACAAGGAAGAGTGTACAAATCAAGGAGTGCTGACAGATACAAAAAGAGACCCTGTACCCTCTAACCTCAGATCAGAAGTGTACCTCATTTATGTGCATATGAGCTCCAGTGCTCTTTTTCCCAGGCACTGTCCGAGTTGTCCTCATCAACTGTTTCTCAGCAGCTCCTAATTATTCCTCACCTACTGTGAACTTCTCCCTAATTACTCTTTCCCTTTCTCTCCAGGGCCTTTACAAGAATGACAATGCCATTTGCAAATCTGAAGTGACTCTCAGCTCTAATGTTGACCTTTGTTGCAGTTCTGTGTTCTACCAAGGTTTTTACATTCTTTTGAAGTCTATATTTGAAAATACCTCATCAGGGGCAGTTAACTAAAGTCCATTCTTCTCACGTTGCCTTGAAGATGGACAGGTAGACTGTATGTGAAGCCTTGCAGAAGTTGATTGCATTTTTTGTTATATTTACACTGACAATAATGATGAGAGTAAATGCTCATTTCCCTAAAGAGGTCACAGAAATCAGAATGTTAAGAGGTCACTCACCTTTCTCTAAACAGCTTATTTAGCCTCTTGACCTTGCAAATGGAAAAGACTCCCAGGACTAACCGCTTCCTTCTATTGCATCTGTCCATATTTCTTTTTCACTGTCCCTTTTCAGGCTTAACTTTCCTAATGTCACAGTTATTTTCCTCCCCTGAGTGATACCATCTGACAGACACCCATCTACATTAATCCTTTCCCCTTCACCTCATACAGAACTTTGGAGATCCCATTACCCTTGCTACTGCTGAAGAACAGCAGTAGGAAATACTTCAGTTCTTCCTGCTTCACTTCTTCCACTTAAATTGGATCAGGTCCACTGAGTCCACTGAGTAGGATGAGACCAAAATAATTTGTTTACTCTGAATGGATCCCTTCCAAGCTGTGCTCCTGCATGCTTTGAGCAGTGTCATCACAGCTTGGCTGGGTTTCCTCCTCCTGTTTTTCTGGACAAGAACATCACGGACAGTGATTTCAGGTATTGGCAGTCTTTCTTGCAGCTCACAGTTCTCCTCAAGCCTCTTTTGCATGTGGCATACCAAGCAATTTTTCAGAAGCCCTACCTTCTGCACAAACCATGGAAAGCTGTTCCACTGCCATTCTATTTATATTCCCTCCTCATCTGCTCTCGTGTTGACTTTCATCTGCCAGTATCTGAATTCAGAGGAAAAATACTGCTGACTAAGCAACATAAATCCAAGGATCGAGCTTGAATACTGGATCCCATTCGTTTTCTTTGAACAACCCAATGAACTCCCTTTCAAAGACAAAGCCTGGGAGCAATCTGGGAGATCTTTCTTTGTAAGGACAGCTTCAAACAATAGCACAGATAAGATTAAGGTAGTTCCACCCCAGTCTTCCAACAGAATTTCAGTAAGCTCCATGTTGACAAAGTTCCTCAAAGGCCCTTGTGACCTGTCTTGGAGCACGTAGCACATGGCTTCAATATTACACTATGAAAACACAATTCTTACTGTAATACCGCTCTCGTATTGCTTTTGACATTGGATATACATAAAGGTATTATATTTTTGAGTCACAAGGACACCACAAGATACCAAAGAGTTCTAGAGTGCTAACTGTGGAGCAACAACACAGAACTTCTGGGAAAAAATATCTCTAAGCATGTTGACACAAAGGACTTTATGCTTGTAGGAATCTGGTGAGCAGTCAGAAAGTTAAGATATAATGCACAGAATAAATAGATCTGTAGTTCCTACCCAGAGACTGTAGAGAGAAGATTCTCTTTTATCTCTTTTTGGATCTGTAGGGTGCTTCAGGTCTGCACTTCTGGAAAGTTCAAGTACTGGTAGTATCTGGAATAGCAGATGTCTGGAGAAATCTAAGAACTCACAACTGTCAATAAATGGACTAGGTTATGCATCTTTAGGAAAAGAAACACATCTTTCAAACACATCTTCTAAGTAATCTGTAGTCAGCATTCAGTCAGTCCAGAAATACTCTTACTGTCATCACACAACTGCTTCCACTTAGTACCTCACTGAAAGCTTGAAGGAATTATCAAAAAATTCCTAAAGGATCTAAAGGATGCTGAGGCAGTGGGAGCCCACCTGGCTGCCCTCCTGCACCCCACTCCCCATCACTCCCCACAGTGAGGTGCTCTGCTTCTGTCCTTGCTTTGACCTTTTGTTCGGCTTCGTACCCAAAAGGCAATTTTGGATATATCTAAGATTAAGATGAGTGGAACATTCAATAAATGATCCCATCTTTACAACTAAGCATTTTAGCAGTGGACGGAACCAAATACAAGAGACAGCCCTCTCCAGTTAATACAGAAGCTGTTCTACATACAGATAAGAAAATAGCAAATGAAAGTCGAAATGTTGGTTTGACATAGGTCGTTGCTTAAACTGCTAACCTTCCCCCCATATTAGGTTGTCACAAGTAAAGGACGCAGCTCAACAGACAGGTGGGACTGATTAAACTGTCACATGCCAATAATACACTAAGTTACTTTGTCAAGGCAGGAGAAGCAGAGTGGCAAGGTTGCTGTCACTGAGTGTTTTGCTATGTATGGCCACAAATGAAGCCCCCAGGGATGTCACGGAATAAACACGAGGACATAAAGCAGGGGAGCATGCATTATGCATGCACAAGGAGGAAAAAACAGTCATTAGTTAAGAACTTGGCTGTAAAGACACAGAGTATGGTACAAAGGATGAAGCCCTTGTTCTCAGCCTCTTTGGTTTATGAACAAATGATTTGCTTTAAATCAAAATGAATACAAACTACATTTACAGAAGCCTGACAGGTCATAGGCAGAGACTCCCTCTTTAAATTCTCATAGATATTAATTTTCCTGACTCCTGCAGAAAAGAAGGACATGACTATGAACACCTATTGTGTTTTCATTTCATATTAAAGGCAAAGACAAATGGAGAACATAACACTTGGAATTTCGTTTGACTAAGATAAGCCCCTAAAAATGAGAAAGCTTATTAAAAATAAAAAGAGTTCTGGAAAAAAATAATAATAAATGTGTAATTATGCAAGACATCAAGCTTTTCTATGTTCAAAATTGCTGGAAATTCACACATCTATTTCTAAAAGGATTTCAGGTTTCCACTCAGATCCTGACCAGAAACTAAAATAAGGCATGATTTAATAAACATATGCCATGCATATCGGTTCAATGAATAATTTTGCTTATGGTACACCACTCCTGTTTTTTCTGTCTTCTACAATAGAATCTATGGAAAGATGGTCTGAGGTGAGACTCACCACTGAGGATGGCTTGGTCCATTTGGTGCTGGTTTGATGATCATTTTAACAGATACATCATGCAGTGTATTCAGAATCTCGAGCATGACTCACAAAAATGACCTATTCTACTCCAAGCCATAGAAGATGCGGCCCACTGAAATATTCTGCATAACAAACAGCTTTTCCAATTTATCACTTGAATCACATTCAGTGCCCAAGGAAGAAGCCTTGCATGATTGTTGAGGCATTTAGTGTATGTAGGATAGTTAAATATGAAAATATTGATCAACAGTAATGGGAAATGTGTTCGTAAGTCATATATGGATCATAAATCCCCAGCTTAGTATCACAGAAACACAAGATGCTTGTTTCCAAAAAGTTGGTTCCTATCCTTTGATAAAACTTAGATTCTTACTGTGGCTATGAGGGATTCAAGAGATGTTATTCCACTTCTCCCAGTTTTATGTCACCAGCAAACTTACTGACAGTGAACTCTATTCCCTCATCCAAGTCTTTGATGAATATGCTGAATAGTACTGGACCCAGTACCAGCCTTTGAGGGATTCCACTAGATACAGGTCTCCAACTAGATTCTGACCCATTGACCACAACTCTCCAGCTTCTTTCCTTCAGCCAGTTCACAGTCCACCTCACTACCCGATCAACCAGACCACACTTCCTCAGTTTAGATGCAAGGATGCTGTGGGAGACAGTGTAAAATGCTTTACTAACATTTTACTGCCTTTTGAAGACTGGAGTGACATTTGCTATCCTCCGGTCCTCAAGCACCTGTCCCATTCCCCATGACTTTCCAAAGATAATGGAGAGTGTAATAACAATGACTTCTGCCAGCTGCCTCAGCATCTGCAAGTGCATCCCATCAGGACCCATGGATTTATGGATGTCCAGCTTGCTTAACTGGTCCTTAACCCAGTCCTCATCAACCAAGGCAAACTCCTCCTTGACCCTGACTTCCTCTGGAGCCTCAGGGGTTTGGGGCTCCTCAGGACACATTCCAGCAGTATAGACAAAGGAGGCACTTAGTAACTCTGCCTTCTTTGCATCTTCTGTTACCAGGACACCCACCTCATTCATCAGTGGGCCTACACTGCCTCTAGTGATAGTTTTATCTGCAGTGTATTTGAAGAAGCCCTATCTGTTGTCCTTGACCCCTCTTGCAAGGTTTAAATCTAAGGAGGCCTGAGCGTTCCTATTTGCCTCCCTATATCTGCTGACAACAGTCTTATACTTCTTCCTAATGGCCAGCTTCTCCTTCCATGATCTGTATTGTCCAAACAAGTAGTGTTCACTTGCTATACTTTTCCAGTTCAAAACTTATCATCAAAAAGGGCCAAATCCTATTTTTGGCTCCATCTACAGCTACAGTCTTCTGCCAATATCAGCACAGGCACATGTTGAGCTATGGACATTTTACTGGGCTTGAGCATTCAGCTGCTTCTCATGACAGATCTAACAGAAATTAAACTTTGATCTGATTTCTCTGTGGAATTAATTCACTCTCTTTGTGTGTCTAAGCATCCTTCACCATAGATCTGAATATCACTGTTTATATTACCCTTTCTTCAGCTCACAGGCAGCCCAAACAAAAAACCTCTAAAGATTATTAAAGGATTCCCAATGGCTGCAGCATACTCCAAGAAAGCTGCCTAGTTTTCATATACTTACCTTTGGGTTTTTATTACTGCAAACATTATCTTCAAGTACCTTCTAGTTTTAATTTGCTTTGAACCTCTAGAGAACAGCAAGTACAATGTGCTAAGCTGGTTGGCCACCAGAATCCTCGCCCCCAGATATCTGCTCTCCAAGCCTGGTGTCTTACAGACACTAATTTTTGCATTTGTTGTGGCTTAGAGCACATAAGTTCAATGTGCAATTATTCCAATTGCTTGCAGGCTGAGGTCTTTTTCTATACTGATCCTTTTATCCTAAAAACAGGTCTTCGTTTTAAACAAATAGATGCTATAAGGAAGATACCGAGATCCTGGAGCATTTCCAGAGAAGAGAAACAAAGCTGTGAGGGGTCTGGAGCACAAGTATTATGGGGAGTGAGATGAGGAATCTGGGATTGTTTAGTCTGGCAAAAAGGATGCTCAAGGGAGACCTTATCACTCTCTACAGCTCCCTGAAAGGAGGTTGTATTGAGGAGGGAATCAGCCTCTTCTGATAGTTAATAATGATAGGATGAAAGAGAATCACCTCAAGTTGCACCAAGGGAGGTTCAGGTTGGATATTAGGAAAAATTTCTTCAGAGACAGGGTGGTGGAGTATTGGAACAGGTTGTTCAGGGAGGTAGTAGAGTCACCATCCCTGGAGGTGTTCAAGAACTGTGCAGATGTGGTTGATACTTAGAGACAGGGGTTAGCGGACAATAATGGTGGTAGGCGGATGATAGAACTGGATGATCCTACAGGTCTTCTCCAACTTTAATGATTCCATGATTCTACAGGGAAAATAACTTCCCACAGCATCAGAAAAAGGAAGACATTCTTATCCCATAACAGTACAAAAGATGAAGTATGTGTTTTCACAGTACCACAGTAGAACACAATTTAATGACGCTTACAGCTACAGCCCTTACCTACAGACCACTAGGTTTTTGCATTAGTTGAAGTAGAGAAACACAGAGCAATTTACAACTGTCCATCCTTCAGCTTTCTCTGGTGTTAGAAGTAAGGCCATATTTTCCTTTCAGTTGGGAAATAAAGACAAGCAACAAGAAGCCAAAGGATGCCAGCTTATACTAAACCACATACGAATGTTATATCTCTAAGGTTTTATTGAGTTTTTAAAAAATGAGGGATTAGTATCTTGTAGTGAAGGGAAAGAGCTGACTTGTTGTTTCAAGTTAAGTCTTCAGCAATCAATTAATTGCCTGATCAATGCAGCATGATCTAAGCAGCTTAATTGCTTTTTATAAGCAATAAAGGAATTTTTATAAGGGAACATAGTGACAGGATGAGGGGAAATGGCTTTAAACTGGAAGAGGGGAGATTTAGACTCATCTTGATGAATAATTTTGAAAAATTCACTGTCTAATTGGGTTCAGGCTGCTTTGAGTGCTGATAGCCATACTTTTTTCTTCTACTTGGAGATATAAATGTACAACTATAAAGTGAATCAGGTAACACACAAATGAAATAAAATGCCCAACTTACTTTGATTACCTTGCACATTACCAAGAAGGATTTTTTATGGAAGAAGAGGACTTGATGTGAAGGAGTTAATGGCTCTAGGATATTAATATCATCTAGTCATTTTTCTGTCCCATTTTCCAGCCAATGGCCTCAGTACAGCAAGCACTTACCAGTGCATTTTTATCACACATTCAGGTGGTCCCAATTGTAGTTATAGGTCCTTCAAGCCATGTTAATTAAAATAGTAAGATAAGGGAATTAATTCCCAAAGGCAGACTGATCCTCAGCTTGTACTGAAAGATGACACCAGCTGGGAGTGCAATCCCCACAGCCACCATTTATTTACTGCTCCGAATAACACACCTCCATTCCAGTTCTCCATTTTCATGGCCATGGATTGACAGATCTTGTTATCCGGTTTGAGAAACATTTAAATGATTGTGTCAGGACTGTGAGCCCTGGTAAATAGGGGCAAATGGTGGCTTGTTCTGGGCTACCACAAACCCAGGCAGACTCAAATGTGAACACATTTCCTCAATATTCATCTGCTCAGGCTGACTCCTCTCAGGATTGAAGACATTTCCTGTGGTAAATAAAGGGCTATTACACAGAGTGTGAGGTATTGACTGTCAGAGTAAATTAAAATTAAATGGGGCCCAATTAACACTTGTTACTTTAGCCAGTTTCTTTTCTGAACAAATGCACAAAAGTTATGACAAACCTGTACATGCAGCTTAAGCAGAAATCGATAGAGAGACAATTCTATTTCTGACTGAAATCACCGCAATATCTTTCTTTCAGAAAAGCCTAGCAGAGGATATATGAAATAGGTACTTAAAAACATCCACACATAAAGCATGCCCTTCAAAAACAGCTTGCAGACTGTTTTACCTAGTTGTGTATTCTTTTCTTAGAGAATTCTTAACATCCTTGGTTAATGCATTACAATTGGAATGGTAGTGCCTACACAAAACACTTTCATCAATGTGGCATCAACATATTACAATGTCATCATGTATTGTTCAGCTGACTCTCGTACATCACTACTGACCAACACCAGCTCCAGCAAAGAATACAGACATTAAAACCAACTTACTCTTCATTTGACCAAGGTTACTTTAACTTTTTTTGGAATGACCTCTTTTTCTCAGCCACCTAACACTGCAATTCAGGCACATTTCTTTGATTCAGTGGTTTTTTTTCCTGCATAACTAAAATACTTCAGCGTGGTCATAGCATCGTAGAATCATAGGATGGCTCGGTTTGGAAGGGACCTCAAGGATCATCAAGCTCCAACTCCACCACCACAAGCAGGACTGGCAACCTCCATATCTAATACTAGACCAGTCTGCCCAGGGCCCCATCCAACCTGGCCATGAATGCCTCTAGGGACAGGGCATCCACAACCTCTCTGGGCAGCTGTTCAGGCATCTCATCACTCTCATAGTAAAGAACTTCCCCCTGACATCCAACCTAAACCTTCCCTTCTTCAACTTAAAACCATTTCCCCTTGTCCTGATGCTATCTACCCTCTATAAGAGTTGACTCCCCTCCTATTTGTAGGCTCTCTTTAGGTACTGGAAGGCTGCAATGAGGTCACCCTGCAGACTTCTTTACTCCAGGCTGAACAAGCCCAGCTCCCTCACCCTGTCTTCATAGGGGAGGTGCTCCAGCCCTCTGATCATCTTTGTGGCCCTCCTCTGGACCCTCTCCATCAGCTCCCTGTCTTTCTTGTACTGAGAGCTCCAGACCTGGACACCATACTCCACATGGGGCCTCATGAGGGCAGAGTAGAGAGGGACAATCACCTCTCTGTCCCTGCTGCTACCCCAATTCTGATAGGGCCAAGAATACTATTTGCTTTCCGAGCTGCAGTTCAAATCTTAGCAGTGTACTTTTCATAAAACAAAATCACCACAGAAGTGCACAGCTAGTTGTGAGTATCACCTTGCCCTAACTGTAGCAATACTGGCTGCTACTGAATGGCAGTAGTAGTTGAATACTTTAATTAGGGAACTTTCTATTTGAAGTTTAACAGGATGGTCAATGAAGTTAACAATACAGATTAACCTTATGTAAACTGGCAGGTGTCCAGTAACCATCCAACGTCTCTCCTTTTCCCTCTGTTTTTCCACTAGACAAACTCACTGGAAGTTGAGCTTAGAGCAGGGCAGGCAGTAAAACAGCAATAAATATATTCTCAGGAAGCTGTGGCTGTGAGGGCTCCATTGCCTTCGAAGTCTGTTGTAAATTATGCATTGCTGTTTAGTACCCTTGACATTTTTAGTAAGTACAATAAAACACCTTTATAGAGTTGGAAAGAACTGTGTGTCGGCTCAAGGGAAAAAAAAAAAAAAAGGAACAAATGAAAGACATAATTGTTTTATCTACAATAGATTTCTTTAGTAGATTAGTACTGAAATGCACTGACTTTTTCCCCATCTACTAGGCAGGATTAAAACCTGAAAGCTCCCATATTTCGTTCAGCCAGCCATTAGATTAGAAAATAAGGTGCAGAAATGAAAATCAAAGAAAATCACAACTGCAAAGTTCAGCTACAGTAAGGAGCTGCGTTTGCCACCATTTTTAAATAAACAGAGATGTGAGGATGAGCAGTCAGCTGCTGTCCAGAGGTCAGTCAGCATATCCTAAATCTCTCCTGTGCCAAAATCCCAGAAGTCAGGCTTTGAGCATGATAGAATATTATACAGAATCAGCAGTAAGAATCTAGCTCACAGACAGATCTTATATTCCTATGGACTCCAATCACAGAATCAGAGAATCATAGAATAGCTTCAGTTGGAAGGGACCTTGAAGATCATCATGCTCCAACCCCCTTCCATGAGCATGGTTGGCCCCAGCAGCTCAGGCTGCCCAGGTCTCCATTCAAACTGGCCTTGAGCACCTCCAGGGATTAAGAATCTAAAAATCATAAGAAAGCTATGCTATGCCTTCCACAGTGATCACAGTCTAAAGGATCTCAAATCTTAAATCAAGGCTGCAGGGAAGTCCTAGAAAGCAGATTTTCATTTTTTGCAGTCACGATGAGAACTTTGATTTTCACACTTAGTCTTAAATACACTCATCCATCAGACCGCATCATTCCCAACTGCCTGACAACAAGAGCAAAGCAAGCAACTGGAAATTGAGATCATTGCTTTTTCCTTTTACTTAGAGTCCGTTTGCTTTTGCTGACATTCAAGTAAAACAAACTACTAGACTGTTACATGTTAATCAGTTCTTTGTGTCCTTCCTGAAGAAGCTGTATAGTTTCCATAGCTTTGATTTCTGCCAGAAATTCACTCCTTTGGGTCTTGAAATAAAACTTATAATGAAGTTCAAACTGTGAAACTGAACTAGTCCTTCTAATAAAAGTTGTATTTTGACAATGCTTTCTTCCCTTACTACATAGAAAAAGATTAACCTGACAACATCCCTCCAAGTAGTTCTTTCTACTCCTGATGGCTACTTCTCCACCCCTGTTCTGGCTTGGAGAACACTGAGACATGGAAGTGTGTATGAAGTAAAGGTGTGGAGCTGAATCCCTCCATGTGGAAAAATCTGCACCCACTGGCATTCATCAACAATTACTGAATGTTTATGGAGACCAGACAGTGAATGTGAGCGCAGTGGGTGGTGTATTTCAGCAGTGACAATGGTGACAGTGGGTCACCTCCACTGGTGCCAATTTTTATGAGTATGGCATGCAAGCTGTCGCTTTATGCAGATAAACATGCACAGCTAATGGTGATGACTGTTGAACAATAGTGGTTTGTAGCTGAGAGTTCACTCTATCAAACAGTGTTACTTTGCTCTTTGTAGCTGTTGTGGTTCCATGGAAATAAATAGGAGGTATTACTTTCAGAGTGATCTAAATACATTGGGTGGTTAAGGACATTGTAAAAACACCAGGCTGAACATCTCCAAGAGCACTGACTTGGCATCAGAAAGGTTTCAGACATGACCTGCAGGCATCTTAAAATGCCTGCTATTTGCTCATATCACATCTGAGTGAATATGAGGTGCAACTGTGCAACAGACACAGTGTGTGTGTGTTTTTGCACAGATTTTTGCTCACTCAGTGCCTCAGCTCCAGCCCAGTACAACTCCAGCAAGCTGCCACTAAGCTGACCCAAGAGCCTTAGAAATACATCATAGCAGTGCTTGTCATGTCCAGATAATCACTCAGCTGGTGAACACATGCTTGTTCACATGCTCCTGGCACTGGAGCAGCAGGGCAAAGGCTGGTCTGCGTGCCCCAATCCTATACTCACCTCACCCCAATTTACAGATAACTACGCAAAGAGAAGCCTCAAGCTAACAATAAATAAATAAACAAAGAAAGAAATAAATAAAATAATCATAATCCCCCTCTATTGCAGCAAGATTAGAGAAGAAATAACTCATCCAACAAAGTTATTTTCAGAGTCAAATCTATGTCCAGTAGTCCTAACAAATGGCTTGCATTAGGTAACCTGGAACCTTTGATGTCTACAGTTACTCACCACTGGGTTTGTTTTGTACATACAATTTTTTTCCCTTGAAAAAGTGTTTTTTTATGAACTGTGGGACTGCTTTCCTCAGATTAAATTAATGCCCTTCATTTTAATTGTCATTTTCAATTACTTTAAGTCCGTGTGTTAATGAAGAAGACAAAAGCTGATTATTATTTGAATCAGTTTTTACTTCAGAGAAATGTGTTTTGCCTTAAAATTAGTGATTTAAAATTACAGCGACCTGTGCCGAAGTTTAAACTAATATAATTACATTCATTTAAATTAAAATAAATGTTTACCAATGAAATTTCCAAAGACTGCTGAATTGGTGGAATTTACTGACTTCTTACCTGAAACTCGAATTTATTCAGGTCGTAAAATTATTTTTGACATTTGGATTCTCTTTTCCAAGTGCAAAGGGAATACTAATTTATGTTTAATCAATTACATCAGTGGAAGAACTATTTCTTTCAAACTATGGATAGAAATAGTTGAATAGCTTCTTTTCTTCCTGTGGTTTAGCACAAAAGAAATTACCAGAACAAATGAGATTCAGTGGTTTTAGAGTCTTAAAAGGGCACTGTGACCAGAAATAATAATGTTTGCTAAATAATTAATGGTACTACTTCATTTGTTTATTAAATAATTTGCTTTAAATGTGAAACATTTTTTCATCAACTTTTTTCCTGATATATCTCCCTCTCCAAAGGTAGTTTTAATAAATTAGTCATTAAAATGCTTCTGTGCATTTAATTGAATTCTAATTCAATTTAAAAGTAGTTTGATACATAATGCACATGAAACATTAATCAACTGGTTGAGAGTAAAAGTATTTCATCATCTTACACAGCAAAGATGTGAGACAAAGATCATATACATATACATTAAGTTATTTTTTACAGATACATATAATGCATATACACAGATATACAACTTTAGGCATAAAAATGGATATTTCTGTGTATTCACACACATGTGGTATATGCACAAAGATACTGTCTTAGATAGCAGAAAAATACCAAATTTATTCTAAAGATCAATTCATTCCTAAATCAAAATGCTTTAACGGCTACTCATCGGTAAGGAAGAACTTGTCTTTGGTAAAGCAATTATAAGTATAAATTCCAAAGAAGATTATAATAGATTATTTAAATCAAGGAGCCTCACTTACTGATTTAAATTATTATTAGAATTGACAACATGCATCATTTTGAATTAACTCAATTTATTCAGGCAAGGGCACTTTTTGTCATGGACTTACATAAAAAACTTACAGATAATTGAATTGGAATGTTATTTAATCAAAAATCAGTGTTTGATTCACAACAAAATACTGCAAGTTATTTAGAGTTAAGTCTCTTTGTGTTAAAAGTGCTGTGTAAAGAAAAAAGTAAACATATTCCAAAGCGAGGAATTGTCATGTTCCTTGGAGACCATATTCTCCCAGTCCTCCTTTGTCCTAACAGTGCTGCACTATTTTATACTTGAAAACATTATCTAATATATACTTTCTTTTAAAAGATGGACTTAAGGCAAAATAGGAAAATTTAGAAACAAGTTGTAACCTGTCTTCTTACCATATATTCTTATTCTCTGTTGTGTGCTACACACATACATGTGGCTCTGGGCAGCCCGGTCTGGTAGTTGACAACCCTGCCCACAGCAGGGGGGCTGAAACATGATGATGTTTGAGGTCCTTTTCAACCCAGGCCATCCTATGATTCTGTGATTCTTCCAGGCTGCAGTGGACATGGGTTGGGGACATGGTTAGTGGGCATGTTAGCAATGGATCAATGGTTGGACTAGATGACCTTAAGGGTCTCTTCCAACCTTAATGATTCTGTGATTCTGTGAATAGAATTACTCAAAATGAGATTCATCAATTGTGCTTATATCCCAATCCAGATCTGGAACCAGCATTCAAAGCTTTAATGTCTACTTGACCCTCATTTTATGTTTTATCACAGGACCACTTTTGCTTAAAATCAGCCCCCAGCTTTTGACTGGACGTGGCACCATCTGCAGATCTTGGGAAATAAACGTCTCACAGACAAACAGGAGGACATGTGCCATATTATGAAACAAAGGTTTGTCTTAGGTTTTGCATTATTCACCACTGTTAAAGATCTGGATGGTGGAAGGCAGATATTTAATGACATGTGTTGCTATGCTGGAAAGAACTGGTAGTCCATTCAAGAGCAGATTTACTATTGAAAATCAACTTGAAAAATGGGGAAAATGGGGTGAGGGGAAGGGGGGAGGGGAGCAAATATATATAAGATCCTCTCTTTAGCAGGGGAAAAGATGAGGCCCACAACCAAAAGTGCCCACACTGAAGTGGACCAACAAATTTCACTGTTGTTCTGCAGAAACGATCTGTGCATTGCAGTGGATCGTGATCTGAAAATATCAGCAATGGCATGAGCAGGGCAAACAGTAGCAGGAGACATAAGCAGGAATACTATCTCTGATGACAAGTGCCACAGAGATAGATGGCTTTGGCTAGTTTGTTATCTTCAGATTTTCAGTTTGCACTTCAGGAAATATGTGAGCTTTGGAAGAAAGTACAGAGCATAAGAATGGAAAGAGCCTAAAGCTCAAAATAAAAAGATGAAAAAGGCAGAGCGTGTTTAGCCTGAAGAAAAATGAGGGTGAGCCACATCTCAATTTTTAATCCTCTCCCAGTCTGGATCCAACTTTCTGGGATTTGCTGTTTTCTGTCCCTCTCACTCTGTTGCGTTTTCAATTCTAAGCAAGCTACAGAAAAACAAAGGTAGGATTTACCTGATCAAACACAGGCATTACAGTGCAAGCACATTTCAAATTCCTTTTCCAATAAAAACAGGTAAATTCAGTTCAGCTTGTGCAGAAGGCACGTATTTGCTCCTGAGAAGCATGCAGTACAAATAAATTTGTAGGCTACACAGGGAATCCAGCATGATTAGCTTGGGTGTAAGTCCTTATTAGATATCGGTTGAGAGGAATCTCATCCCAAGTTATTTAGAACAATAGTTCAAGAAGAGCCACTTGTAACTACAGATTTTGCAGAATTATGCTTGTCAACAGAACTATATTTTCTCTGCTACAAACTGAAAAGTATATGTCCAGCTATGGTACCACACAAAACAATTCCCTTTTTCAGTACAGCTGCTATCCTAATAATCCTAAATAGTAGTCTGAATACAGCAAATACACAGGAAGAAGAAAATGACTTAATAGGAAAAAAAAAAAAAAAAAAAAAAAAAAAAAGAACACTAGGAAGGACTTTGCAGTTCATTCCTTATTTAGGAAGTATCAGCCAAGTAGTACGTGTAGTGCTACTTGGCTAAAATAAAAGTCAGCTTAAGGAACCAAATTAATAAGATCACAGAATCATAATATTACTCGGGTTGGAAAAGACCTCAAAAATCATCACATCCAACCGCAGCCTAACCATAGTACCCTAACTCTAAAAACCCTCTGCTAAATCATATCCCTGAGCACCAAACGGCTCTTAAATACATCCAGGGACGGTGACTCAACCACCTCCCTGGGGAGCCTATTCCAGTGCTTAACTACCCTTTCCGTAAAGAAGTGTTTCCTCAAAAGATCTAGTTGTTTAGAGCATAAGGTTTTGTTCTCCTGGGACTTAAATGTCAGTGTTTCTTATCTGGGAGACATTAAGAGGAAGAAATAAGTATGAACATGCAAGAAAAGTCAAAACAGATCTGAAGACATTACAGAAATGCTGAGCTTACTGTTTAAAGAACAGCTAGCATACCATCCTTCTAAAATGTGAAATACAGCAGAGTATAGTCTTTGGGGCAAGAAATGTAACTTCCAGAAATCAGTTGTTCATACTGATTATATACAGGTTTGAATCCCTTTCAGTTTCTCCTCTCTGGAATTGATCACTGCAGCCAGTTACCTACTGAAATGAAAACCTAAAGTTTACTTATTAAAGCTTCTCAGAGCTGAGAGTCACTTTGCATTTCTTAACTATTCAAGTGATTTCATCCTGAAGAGAACAACGTGATTTAATGAATGAGATTTGATGAATAAGAATAACCCACAGTGTGTGCTTCCCTATTCTTACTGAGAGTTAGAAAGAATGAGTCTGACAGTGTGGATCAGTTCCTTAGAGGAAGGAGCCTGGCTCTTGTCAGTGATGCCCAAAAGCAGGAAAAGAAGCAATAGGCACAAACTAGAACACACAAGGTTGCCGCTGACCATTAGGAAACACTTCTGTGCCCACTAAAATCCCTCTGTCTCCTCTACAGTGATCCTGGTGGTTAAAAATATTAACATTACACACAATTTATTTGGAAAATATGTTGCAAGAGTATCCAGCTGCAGAATAACTGTCTGCCTCTGGAGTCATCCCCAAGCATTCTCATTCACTAAATACAACAAAGTTTCACAAGATTGCCTCTCAAAAGCAGGCATTCAGTTCATCCTCCTGAACAACCATCATGACAGCTTTCCTAATGCATAGCCTGGTAAGTGTACCCAGTGCTATACAAATAGGTGAGCTGTGCCACACAGATTATACTGAGTTATGCTCTTATCACAGATGACTATAAAATTATATAGGCTTCTCTCCATAAGGGACTTAACTTGCTTTCTGTACTGAACACAAATGAGTGACATGAATCATGAGGACAATGATGAAACTGACTCTTAATAGCTAATTGCTTCACAGGGGAGAGATCACCTTTGTGGGGATAAAAAAGGGGCCTGTAAATTTAACACAAAACATCTTAAAGCCTTCATATAAAGCTCAGGAGCAGATCAGTTCCCTGATACAGTATTGGGTGTCCTTTCTTCCTATTTTCTTGCACACAAGCAGTTTTCCAAGCTCAAAATGTATCCCGACAGCATCTGAATTTCTTCCATTCTTTGAGGCAACATAAAGACAAACAGCTCCAGAATGCCATTTTTTCTTTAACCCCCGTCTTTCATTTTCAGAGTATCACAAAATTGCAGGCATTGGAAGGGACCTCAAGAGATCATTGAGTCCAGCTCCTCCTACTAAAGCTGGGATGCTACAATAGGCAGCATGGGTAGGTGTCCAGACAGGTAATGAATATTTCCGTAGAAGGAGACTCCACAGCCTCTCTGCACAAACAGTGCTCCATCACCCCTACAGTAAAGGTCTTCCACATGCTAGTACAGAACTTCCTATGTTCAAAAAACATTTTGTCTCCTCTCAGCAGATCATCGCAACAGACTGTGATGGCCATTGAGAAGTCTGTGGACTCTTCCCATTCTTCAGACCTGTGAGCTTAGTCCCAGATCAGGTGAGACATCCCAACACTGAAGAGGAGTCAGTAATGAGCTGAGACTTGCCCAGGTATGCAGACTCATGCCTTTCTCTATAGGGACAGGTCTTCCGTACTCTCTTTAGAACATTGACAACGAATTTTCCCAGAAGGTTTTGCTTTTTCTGTCCAGTAAAGAAAATGGTAGGGGCCCAGGTAACTCTCTGACTTCCATTTTGGACATACATATGCACAAATACAAACACACACACTCATATATCTGCCACAGAGGAAGAAGAGCAGCAGACCCTTAATCCTGCCTGATCTCTGCCTGATGATGGATGCACCAAGAGCTGATACTTTAGGAAGAGCTGCAGCTTCCTCTGGAAGCAAAAGGACACAGACACCAGGCCACAGTTCTTTTTCCAAACCACTCTTTTGGCCTCAAATCATTATAAGCCACACCATTAGAAAGTAATATATTTACTGTTATTCTCCTAGTTCTGTGCCTGCTTGAGTACAGCATGAAGAATCCCACGTCCTCACCAGCTGCTTCCTTACAAAAATCTATTTCCTTTAATAACCCAAACCAAGGTCTGACCTGAGTTCAATTGCTACATCTATGGGACTTCTGAGAAATGAAAGTATATAACCTCAGATATCAAGGAGCAGAGCAGCTCCACAAGTCATTGCTCAAGTTTAGAATGACATACCATATACTGTTGCACAAACATTTTTCTATCTAATGTCTCTAAGTCTAGTGATTTGGACTATGAGACCAGAGAATGGAGTAGAAATTAAACACTGGTGAAAGTATTTCAGCAGTAGTAATATCTTTCAGTACCTTTAGGACAAGACCAGTACTGAACGTGAACTTTTCCTTCACTGATCCTTTTAATAATAGCAATTCCTAATGGCACAAGGATGAATTTGGTTAATGGCAGAAATGGTTTGTGTAATCAAGACACATAATATTTTAGCAGTATCATTAATTGCATGGGCTATTCCATGGAAGTCCAAATAATCCTTACTACATCTGAATAGTGTCTTAGCAATAGGTGACCTATTCCAAAAATCATTTCTCCAGTTGCTGTCTACAATGATATTTTTTTTTACCTTTTATCTATTTCACTACATGAGACCAGCAGAGAAGACCTTAAGAAAAACAGTGAATTTACTGGAGAATCCTGCACTGTGTGAAAGAAATGAACATTTAACCATGGCTATTTCCTTAAGAAGATTGAATTCTTTGTAGGCAGAAAGTGTTGCAATGCACAGCTATACACCTTGTCGCCCATGAAAAGAATTATCTTACAAAGGAAATACTAAAGCAGCATTCACAAAAGTGAAGCTTCATTTTTAGGAAGGTCAGTTTGCTCCGAGCAAAGTCACACGACAGTCTTTCCAGCTTTTGTAGGATGATATATCAACATCACATCGGTTGTGCATAGAAATTGTACAGTTAGAGTTTCTGTGCTGAGGGCAGGTAATCTGGCCAAATCCCCGTTGGCAAAACAAAGAACAACCAGATAATAACTCTGCACAAAGCCTACAAACCTGAGTGGATCTTGGAGCTCCATAAACAGATAAAACAATATTTTGTGGGTAAAGAAAGAAGAACGAGGAGTGTGTGTTTCCCTTTGGCAGAGAAAATCAAGAATAATATCTGCTGATGCAGCATTTCAGCATTTCAGTAAGTAATTGCAGCAGCAAGGGGCCAACCACAGGGATTTATTCCCAAAGGAACACTTGATTTTTCTGTGTATCAGCCAAAACTGTAGATGTTGGGGATGGACCTGCTTTTTGGACAGCAATTTACAAACCACTGACATAAATACTCAGAAAATGAAAAAGAAAAAAAAAACCAACAAACCTTTGGCAGGGATTTAATATTCTGGATGAAAGTCCATGTTTAATATTCTGTAAGTATCAGTGCTGCAGCTGCCTAATTTTCTGTGGACTCCTTCACTTTTCATGACAAGTTCCATCAGGCCGATCTGCCAGCACAGTACCTAAACCATATGTATGTATTCTGTGATAGGCTTCACGCTTGTTTTGGGTGGGGGTTTTTTTGGAGGCAATGCTTAGCCCTCAGAGCTTTCAAAGATATTGGTGTCAAGATCCTTAACAAAACACTGTGAATACATCAGGAAAGAAATACAACAGTATTAATACCCCTGTAGCAAGAAGTCTCTTTCAATCTTTTTCCTAGACATGCTCATGATCATAATGTGGAGTACATCCAGCACAAGGTTTTTATGTTCAAAAATTCAGTGTAGAGGATTTCCAAGGTCAAAAATGCAATAATGGCAGAAGCCCAAACCTCTCCTGAGGCTGTCACATTTTGTGACAAGTTTTGTGGGCTAGTAAACTTGGAGGGGTAAAGACTGCATTTCTTTTATTAAAGCACACCTGTCTTGTCAATTTCCATGCGTGGGCTGATAGTTTTTGTAGTGTAGTGAAGATTTAGGATTGAGCTTCTTTCTTTGCAACATAATTCAGACTTGGAGTTTGACCTTGGCTCACTTAAGTGTCAAATATGTTTAACTGGACAATGCTAGTTTTGTTCTTCACCTATAATTAAGCAGCTTCTGCTGAAGATACCAGAGAATGGGAGTTGAGAAATCCACACATTAAAAAAATCATTTATTGCCTGTTCCTAAAATAGATTCCTCAAAGATTCAGAGAAGGAAAAATTACCAACTTTGCCTACAGACAAGAACCTGAGCAGCAAGAATGCCTAGAGCTTATTCTTCACCCTTAAGGACAATGTGGAGTTATTTGCCTCAAAATTGTTTCCTTCTTTGTATCCACAGTACAACATAGCATGGAATCTCTCACTGCTGCAGTTTAATTTATGCTCCCACACAATGTTTTTTTTTTCAGAGTATTCAGCAGATATTCCTGGTAGGGAAACTCAGGAGAGCCCACTGCCTGGAGCACATTTGCAACATGGCATTGGAGGTCCCGGGCCTCCTGCTGACTCATCCACCCTTGCAAAAATAGAGTCAGGCAGAAATGAAAGTTTTCCTTCCATTTCCTTTTCCACCAAAAATTTTCCTTGGTGAGCTTTGAGTCATTAATTACAAGGACAGAAAAGGGACTGGAGATGTTAGTTGACAGGGAGCTGAACATGAACCAGCAGTGTGCCAAGGTGGCCTTTCATCACTTCCTTTACATAGAACTGGTGTTTTAAAAAGTGTAAGAAGAAAATGAACAGCCAGCAGATCCTTCCAACTAAAGTAGTCCTGCTTTTTAACATATTCTTTGCTATTTCTTAGCTGTCCTTGGACTGCAGGGCAAGGACAGAATGTTCTTTACAGATAAAGTGTCAAAATTGCTCAGAACCAATCTTCATATTCAAAGACATATTTGCCTTTAATTTAGCCTTACTGAATGGCCTCCAGTCACTTGAAGATGTTGAAAAGCACCAGAATCGTAAAGAATTATAGCATTTGCTTTAACCATAGAAGCAATTAACTCTCCAGCAGTGTGGAAAACAGCTTTTGAGCTGTATTTATTGATGCATAGATTTCACTGTAGTGTGATATTTGAAGGCAAATTGCTGTGCCCATAATTAAGACCGTTGAGGAATTGGCAAGTGAAATATAATGATGAAAGACCAGCTCAAAGGGCAAGTGAGTTAGATTGGTCAGGATGATACAATCTATACGACCTCAGTGCCCTATTCCTGCTCATTGATTTCCCAATTAAATATAACTTTTTATTCAATCAATTAGAATATACTGCAGGTTATTGATGCACTGCTAGTAGGAAAAAGCAATGAAGTAAAGATAAAACAGTGGGTGAGCACTGTCTCATTTTAACATTTTATTAACCTTAATGGGGTCATGATGAAGATGATGTTATTCACTTGGATCTTTTCATCCTTTTTTCATCTCTGTTTTTTTTTTTTGTTTTAGTTTAAAGTGAACTAATTCTGATCAAACTAGGATAGTCAAAGCTTCATACTGGGAATTGTAATGCCTTTTGCTCTCTTTTATTTGAACAATGCTAAAATTTCACTGTCAGTACTGCACCTTCACCCCTTCTCAGCTGGATTAGAGACAAACTAGGAAATGCATAGACACAATGAGAACTGTGGTATAGATTCTCTGCAAGGAGAAACTGGACAAACAAGGACTTTAGCTTGGAAATAAATAAATAAATACATAAATAGGCTTTATGAAATAAGAACAGAATTGCAGAATCACAAGGTTGGAAAAGATCTACAATATCATCTAGTCCAACCATCCTCCCATCACCATTATTATCCATGAGGCTCACCATTGCTACCCTCTAGCACCTCATCCAGACACCTCTCAAACACCATAAGAGACGGCAACTCCACCTCCCTGGGCAGCCATTCCAGTGCCTGACCACTCTCAAAGAGAAAAAAATTTTTCCTTATGTCTAATCTAAAACTCCTCTGGTACAACTTGTGGCCATTTCCTCAGGTCCTGTTTGAGAATGAGTCCAGAATGAGACTAAATAATCTTCTCCAAGTCCCAAAGAAAATGAATGAGAAATGGGACTCCAACAGAGCTTAGTTTATTCAATGTAAAGCACAGAAGGCAAAAGGGAGATGATACAACTGACTACAGCTACCTAATGGAAAAACAGTGAGATGCTGGTGCCAGAGAGCCAGACTTTTCTCATAGGTACACAATGGTAAAACAAGAGGGAATGGATCCAAGAAGAACATTAAAAAATTCAGTTAAATACTAGGAAAAGAATTTCAAGAACTGGAAGAGAAGGCCAAAGAGATTGCCAAATCCCTATCTTTAGAGATGTTCAAGCCTCAAAATAGATAAAGCCCTGAGCAATCTGACAAGCTGAGAAGAGGTTTGGACTAAATAGCCTCCAGAAGTCCCCTCCAACCTAATAGATTATTTGGGTGCTGGAGTAAGGACAGAGCCCCAGCGGTGCACTGTTACAGACCAATGGCACCTCTACACACACTCTAGGCATCAATTCTGTGAGCAAAGGGACTAAAAGGCTTCCTGAAAGAACATTAGCTTCATTATTTCAGAGGGTAACACACCAACACACTTGTTAGTGGTTACTGCAGCATCTGAGATCTTTCTAGAGTTAAATCCTACTGTGAACCTACCACCAAAACCCTCCAAATCATGTAGGTCCAGATCTCTACTTCACAGCATGAGAAAGAAAAGATACACTCAATAAGAAAAGAATATTTAGTACTGTAAAGAAATGAGCACAGAAATGCTACATTACATACATTCAGGAAAATGTAATCAGTGTAGCTAAAGTATCTGTTAGGTTATCTGACTAACAGTTAATTGTATTTAAAAATGATCTGGGAAGGATCAGAGGACAAATGGGACTTGGAAGAGTCCCAGTAGCTTGAAGCACCGAATCCCCTGCTTCTGTGAGCAAACTGAAAGTAGATGTTGGCCAGATTGGGGATGGACTTATTATGGGAGGCTTGAGACTGGAAAAGAGAAAATCATTTTAAAAGCACTCTGAAAGGTATACAGCTTATTATGGGATGTTTGCAGGAGAAATGAAGGGTGGGGAAAGCAAGATGAAAAGGTAGATCAGAGTGAAGCAAGTGTGTGGGAACAGAAGAAAGAGGGGACAAACAGGTCCAGCAGTAGGAGCCTATAATCTACAAAGCCAGTTTTAGGCAGATTTCTGTCCTGCCACATCTCCCTATGAAGCTAGAGCGCTGTCCTGTTTGTGGGTGTTACAGCACCTAAGGACACAAGCAGCAATGCACCAGCTGAAACGAATGCATGTCTTGGTACTGTAGCCCTGATGTGCCTTACCACCACCAACAACACTCTTACCAAAACACAGGGGAACTACCTACTCAAATCTTTTATTGCAAAGAAAACACTCAAAGTAGCAGACCTACAAGGACATTGGAGAGAAGCGGTGATGTTTAATAGCTTAATTACCTGCCTTAATTTATTGGACATAGACAACTGAGTCCATGGATCACCAAAATTAATTCCTGATGACCTTGAGACGATATGGGAACAATACGTGATCCCATCCAGGGGGAACATGTGATCTTTTTTCATATCCTTTTATTTTATTTGTACAATTAAAAGGTATAGGCTCCATTTTAAAAAGATTTTAAATGTCATCGAGGTTTCAGCCTAATTCTCTCTGTTCCTTTTGTGGTAGTGGAAAGAAACAGGGACTTTGAGGTATACAGCAAATATCTAGTAGAACTTGTTACTCCAAAGTAAGAATCTCTGTTTCTGAGAGCTGAACCTGTTTTGGAAGCAAATTAAGTGTCTGAAATGAAATCATTTCAGTCTGAAAGAGGGGTATCCCCACAAGTCTGAAATGTGTCAGGATTTTTCCAGCACTCATTTGAGATACATTGAAAACTCCCTTGGCTGCGGACCCATGAGATATGAGCAATTCTTCCTGCGATGGATAAACACTCTTTCAAGGGAATCTTGAAAGTCTTTGAGTAGATCCTTCCTTTATTTTTTTCTGTTCATTTTTAATATGTCAGCAGATCATTGCACTAGCATAAACCTTTTCTGATTCAGATGTGTCACATCCATGCACAGATCACTCAGCGTGGGCTCCTGCATAATGATCATCTCCTGAAGAAGTTTCTCTGTTAAGCCATTAAGTTTGCAATGCCTGCAGAGATAAATAAAATCTTGCATTAAAGACATACAGATGACCTAACACAGCCCTTAGCGTGGTATTCCAGTAGCTAATAATTAAAAACACATGCCTTATTTCCCCCAAATTTTTCTTATGCAAGAAAATACTCTCTACTGCATTTGGTAGAGACCACAATCAAGGCACAGACAAATGAGCTTTACACCACTGTGTGGAATTCTGACTTTCCCTACAGAAGTTTCCTCATACAAATATCAATTTTTCACCAAATCTCCTGTATCAGCATTCTTAGAATTGGCTTAGCTTTACATTTCTCTCCCAAACTCCTTGCTATAAATAGCTAAGCCTCATATATCATTTAAGGAGAATAAAACATTGCTCCTTGTATTCATTTATTTGATTTTACTGCCTTGCTTGTATGTTAATCAAACGCATAAAGTGCTGAGGTGCATAGGTGCCAAGTAAAAGTCAATATTTTACCGTGAACCTCATTTATCTACATTAGCCTGAAATGAGGTAGATCTGTAAATTTGGACATTATTGAATTTAATGACAAAGATCAATTACAACATCTCTAACATGACAGGGATTTGTCAGATGAGGAGGAAAAATCATCACTTCTCCCTAAGGGAGCTTATAAATGCTGGGTGGTTGTGTCCATCCTTCCATGCATGCGAATGCTTGAATAATATTAGTTGCATCTGAAATAAAGACACAGAGTTTAAAAGGAGTTTAAAACAGGGCTAAGTTACAGTGAGCTCTCTGAGGGATTGCTCAGCAGGATTGACTGGAGTACAAGAAAAAAGAAGCTGAAAGTGTTTTCATGGGAGAGATACACAATTTGGCTGCAAAACAGAAAGCAATTCTGAACTTGGACTGCTGCTTTTCTGGTACACAAACACCAGCCACGATCATTTTACAAGCACTCTAACAGTAGAAACTGTAAATAATAAAGCTCCCTGAAAGCACAAGTGCTGATTTTCTGAAGTAAATTTGGGAACGCGTGGACAATAATAACCTCCTCTGATGGAAACTGGTATACTTCACTGAGTTAAATGTCTAGGGACTTCTAACACTTCCTAACCCATCCTTCAGCCTTCTGTCCTTTCTCCAGCACTGGGTGGGAAGTATTACTCTGTTCAAGTTGCTAATACACCATCCACTTGGTGAGCTGCTGTTTTCTCGCAGCCACTTGTATTTTGGCCTGTCTTGAATGGAGGTAAGGTTCCCCAGAGAAAGGATTTCTTTTTCTTTTTACTTTTGGAGTGACCTTTGTGCATGCTGCCAAAGACAATTCCTGTTCTCCCAATGTGGCCTAGGCAAGCCAAAAGTTTGGACATCCATGGCCTACAGTCTCCATATCAGATATTGATTCTACTACATGGAGAATCCCACTGACAGTTCTTAAAAGCACCATTTGCTTCTCACCAACTTCTCGTACATGACGGCCTTGGATTCAGATCCTGTCATCATCTCAAGACGGACTAGCTCAACCTCTTGCCATATTGTGAACCAACCCTTTAGAACATTTCACACCTCACCTTCAAGAAGTTACACATTCCTCCCATCTCCAACACCAAATGCAGTCATCTTAGTGTAGAATTTTCTATTCAGACATTTCTGACCATCAAGAAAAGTGGGGCAATTCTGCCCAGAATAAAGCAAAACCAACAGCACATAAGTAAGACAATCAAGTCCAGACAATGAATGTCTTGCTTACACTATAAATGAATACAATTTTTTTCCATACATAGCTGTATGCCAGTATCTTTTTATTCATTTATATGGGAAAGAATCAGTGCAGCTTCAGAACGCTGGTAACTGTGTGCCTGTATGTGTGTGTGGCATGAGTGGGACTCAAACTTCTTGGGATTAGTTGCAGTAAGGCAGATGGAGCATTGATAACATTCTGTAAGGGTCTGGCACTGTCGTTTATCTCCATTGTATTAGCAGTTTGATCTTGAGAACATAGTTGACTGGTTGATAATTAATTACATCTCATTAATACATTTATGAACTACTACATCGCAATTGTGGTTCAAACTGAGCAGTTTTTCCCTGAGACACAATAAGAGCCAGTCTCAGCTTTTGTCATGTGGTATCCAATAAGCCAAATCCTGGTATTTTATCACCATCTGCTGGAGATGAAATGCCATTCACTTAAAAATATGAATTTAATTTCAGCTTTAAAACTTTCGACTTCATGGATAAAATATTACATAGCTGTCTATAAAGATTCATAGAATCATAGAATTACTGATGTTGGAAAGGACCTTAAAGATCATCAGGTCCAACCATAGCCTAGCCACAGTATCCTAACTCTAACAACACTGCTAAATCATATCTCTGAGCACCACATCCAGACAGCTCTTAAACACATCCAGGGTGCAGGATGTCCCCTGTGCTGCAAGGTGAGCTGGTGGGGAAGAGGATCAGTGTGGACGAACTGGGAACTTTTCCTGAGGCTCTCGAAGAAAAAGAGAATCTGCCTCCTATAGAAGAAGGGGTGGGCAACTCAGGGAGAGTAAAAAGAAGAAAACTCCTGACTCAGCAAGAGCACGTGAGAGTCCTACTGAGCTCAAGCTTACAAGACACAAGATAGGGTTGCCCCGTGCCTTTCAGACATGGTTTAATCTCAGAGGTCTATAGTAAATTGGCAGTGTGAGATGAGCTCTTGCCTAATTAGCAGATTTCTCCTTGTGCTTCAGTGAATGTACACCAGAGAGAGTTTGGCCAACTTCCACTAATTTGCAACATCTCAAGCTTTCTTTTTTTCTTTCCAGATCAGCAGGGCCAGCTGGAAGAGCACCTGCCAAGTGGAAGAATTCACTTGCAAAAGTTCAGATCCAAAATGAGATCTGGGACTGGGGTAGTTCTGCACCAGTGCCTTAACAATTCTCACACCTGGTTTCTTGCTAAATCTAAGAGTTGAATCAGGCAAATATTTCTTCCATTCTCCCCTTCCCCACCCATTTACAATAAAAAACAAAAAGAGTGGGCCAGCACCATGATTTTTAATAATCTTGCTTTCATAATTCCTATGCAAAAACACATTGCAATGCACAGGTTGGTCACTCCATCTGGTAGCAGGCACCAGGGATTTTATATTTTGCATGCTTTATGTTTTCAGAAGTTTGAAAGGCAACACCACCCTTTGCTAAGAACTCTATTGCTGCAAAGCTGGCAGCGATGTGTGCAGCACTAGGAGCTTCACAGAGGGTGGTTTTGGTGGACAGCTGAAGACCAGCCTAAGAGCAGAACTTGTCCAGAGTTTGAGCCATATCAGGGGAAGGTTGGGTTGGGATTAGGGAAAGACTCCCCACCAAAGGGTGATGGGCAAGGAACAGGCTCCCCAGGGCAGTGGGCATGGCCCTATGCTGCTTCTCCAGATCGCAAAGAACACAGTTGCAGATGAACAATTATTGCATTAATTTGGCAGAGGAAGTCCCTATGAACAGAGACTTAAACTCAGTCTCTGTGAGCTGTCCCTTCTCACCCCTCCAAAGCTTACACTCTCTTCATTCCACATTTCATTTTCTGTCAAAAGGTGAGTATCAATCCATGACTTGAAATGTGTTTTATTTAAACATAATTATCACGTTAATCCTAAAGAAAATATGCCTAGACAAAAATTGCATTATCAGTCAACAATGATAAATAGTAATAAGGCATATTACTGATCACATTATTACACTGTTACAAATTCAAATGAGATAATTCCTTACAAGGAAGTATATACGAGGTGCTGTGCAGGACCTAAAGGTGTATCTGCTGGTTCACTATATTCTTTTTAGTCTTGTTCATATGTAATTTACATCACTTGACATAGCTATGCCATTTTTCCATTGTTCTATAGGCAGATCATCTCCTGAGCACCGAGGACTTAAGAAAGGTGTTAAATGTTAGATATTTTTTATGTATGTTAGAGAAAGGCAGCGAATTACCACATGCTAATTTCAACCCATAGCCCAAGGAGAAAGTGCAAACATTTTCAGCCACCAGAAGGTTCTTCCTCTTAATGTGGCACAGGGCTCCAGATCTGCTCCTTATCTTCTCTGAGATGTATCAATGTCTGTGAAATGCAAGCAACAGGTTCCCTGTCACCTTCTGCTGACCTTCTGTATTGAAGTTAACCCTATTGCTATCACAATCCCTCTCTATTTTTACAGAAAGCTGGAAAACATTGAGAGGCACTGGCAGCAAGTGAGGAGTGATGGCATAGCAAAGACCATCCTTGAGCTTGCCCACAGAGAACAGGGATTGTTCCTATCAGTTTTACTGAGCTGATGAATGATGTTAACCATGGCATTTGATTGTGGAAGGTTTGATGCAGGCGCAGAAATCTCACCAGTAGAAGCTGCCAGCTCCTGCACTATAGCTATTAAGGCAAATTCTTTTTCACGCTAATGCACTTCCATATATTGTTAGGTCAGTATTCTTTCAGTGTACTTTTAGAGCATGTCAGCATGTTTAATCAGACTGTTTTTGTTTTTGTTCTCTTAAGCATTGCTTTTCAATTTCTCAGTTTTCTAAATGCAGATTTTATTTGCTTCTAATTTCTTTGGCCAGTTTTATCTGAATTTAAACACTCTGGCTTTCATCTTTCGCTTTCATAGCAACATCAACTTCAATTTCTAGATACAGAAACAAGATACAAAATTCCCTCAGCACTTCACTATGCAGAGTTCATCAGCCATATCTTAACTCAGAGCAAGGAATAGCTGCCTTGATGAAATCCTAATGCCTCATCTCCGGCCTGCAGAAATCATACACAAGAGTAGAAGCACAAGGTAAAAGCAGTTTGCTTTGGAGTTGCATCCTCTGTAGTTAAAGCAATTGTAGTACTATTCATCTAATCACAGAATAACATAATATTTTGGGTTGGAAGGGACCTTAAGGTCCATCCATTCCCAAATTCCCTGCCATGGGCTGGTTGCCACCCACCAGTTCAGGCTGCCCAGGGCCCATCCAACCTGGCCTTGAGCACCTCCAAGGATGGGGCACCCACAGACTCCATAGGCAGCCTGTGCCAGAGTCTCACTGTACTGTGAGTAAAGAATTTCCTCCTATATCTAATCTAAGTCTCCCCAATTACAGTTTAAAACTGTATTTTCCTTTGAATACATGCAATGTTTTTTGAGCATATGTAAAATTCCCGTGTTTATGACTGGCAGAATCTGTGTCATGTGAATAAATAAATCATTTTAGAGGATAACAAAACTGCATGGGTTTGGAAGGGACCTCTGGAGATCATGGAGCACAACCTCCTACCAAAGCAGGTATCCTACAGCATGTTGCACAGGGAAGCTTTCAAATGAGTTCTGAGTATCTCCAGAGAAGGAAGAGTCCACCACATCTCAGGGCGGCCTGTTCCAAGGCTCTATCACCCTCACAGTAAATAAGCTTTTGTGTTCATATGGAACTCGCTGTGTTCCCATTTGTTCCTATTGCCCCTTGCTCTGTCACTGGGCACCAGTGAGAAAAGCCTGGCTCTATCACTCTGCCTTCCACCTAATTGATAAGCACTGATAAGATCCCCTCTCAGTCATCTGCAAGAAAGACATTGAGACCCTGGAACATGTTCAGAGGAGGGCTACAAAGCTGGTGAGGGGTCTGGAGCACAGGCCATATGAGGAGAGGCTGAGGGAGCTGGGATTGTTCAGCCTAGAGAAGAGGAGGCTCAGGGGAGACCTTATAGCTCTCTATAACTTCCTGAAGGGGGGTTGTAGTGAGCTGGGGGTTGGCCTCTTCTCTTGGGTAATCGATGATAGAACTAGAGGGAATGGTTTTAAGCTGCGCCAGGGCAGATTCAGGCTGGACATTAGGAAGTATTACTTCTCAGAAAGGGTGGTGAGGCATTGGAATGCACTGCCCAGGGAGGTGGTGGAGTCACTGACCATGGGAGTGTTCAAGAAATGTCTGGATGTTGTGTTGATGAATATGATTTAGCCGGGAAGTATTGGTAATAGTTGGACTGGATGATCTTCTAGGTCTTTTCCAACCTTGATAATTCTGCGATTCTGTGATCTTTTCTTCAGGTCTTTCAGCTTTACTTCAGACAGGAGATTGGACCCAAATAATCTCCATGGCCAAGGAGCCCAGAAACGGGATATGTGACAACATAGCAACATCAGGGAAGACTATAGAGAGGAAAATAACCTCCCTCGACCTGCTGGCCACGCACTTGTTATAACACATAAAACCATCGGTCTTCACTGACTGAATCGACAGGGCACTTGCGGTGCGCTATGGGAGTTGTAGTCTGCGCAGGCACCGGATGTGATGGAGGCACTCGGGGTGACGGCGGCGCAGCTTCTTCCGGCAGCCGTGGCTCATGGAGGAGGCTGGGCAGCAGCGGAGCGGTTGAGGGGGGTTCTGTGGTGGCCGCCGCCGCCATGTTCGGCTGCCTGGTGGCGGGCAGGCTGGTGAGCGGGGCCCTCAGCCCGCTCGGGTTGGGGGGGGGTGGTTCCCGAGGGGCCGCGCCTCCCGTCCTCACGGACAATTCCGTTGTGGATCTTGTCCTTTCTGCTAATTAGTGGGATCCTCAGAGAAAAAAAAGGCTGCTTTAAAGAGACATTGGCTGCAGGGTGTTGCATCTGGGGGTGAAGAGTTATCTTCAGGTTATCTGTCTGGGGTCGCCCGTGCCGCCTGTCTGAAGGTTTATTGTGTTTCCTGTGTGAACAGGTTGCCGTGCTCCTGGGGTTGTACCAGCCACTGCTTATAGACTTGGCAACCTCTTCTGCACCCTATTAACACACGTGGGGAGTGAAGGTATTCTCTTATAGTGCTGGGTAGGAGATACTTTTAGTGTAGGTAGAAGACTGTTGTGCTTTTCCAGTGATAGTTATTGCAGTTCTGCTTTGTTTGCCTTTCACCCAACTATTTGCTGTTTAGGTTAGTACACGCCTCACTTCTTGTTATGTCTGACTATAGGTATGTTTCTGTAAAGGGCTATTTATAGTTAGCCTAAAATGGAACGTGTTAACGAAGGCTTTATTCTCTATAGGTACAAGCAGCTCCCCAGCAAGTGGCTGAAGACAAATTTGTGTTTGACTTACCGGACTATGAAAACATCAACCATGTCGTGGTCTTCATGCTGGGAACTGTGCCATTTCCTGAAGGAATGGGAGGATCTGTCTACTTTTGTTACCCGGACCAGAGTGGGATGGCAGTGTGGCAGCTACTGGGGTTTGTTACTAACGAGAAACCAAGTGCGATCTTTAAAATTTCTGGTTTGAAATCTGGTAAGTACAGCACAAAGTAGCAGTCAGCAAAATGAGTGTGTTACTGTATGTGTGTATGAGGGAGTAAATGTCAGAAGGTGTTTTTTAAAGGTGTTTATAAAGGTGTCTCTCTGTATTCAGGCAGTCCGTAGCAGATGAGTAACTAGAAGCATTCAGTCACTTCTGTGAAAGTCTGCATGTACCTTTATGTTCTTAATCAACTCTATTGCTCTTCTTATCTCATATACAGTGTCAGTCTGGAAATTCAGTTCAACAGGTTTGACATGTTTTCCAGTGCTTCCACAGAATCTGATTAAGAATGAGTCTGTATATTCCTTGGTGCAGTTTTCATTTAGGTACTGGAATAGGCTCCCCAGGGAGATGGTTGAATCGCCATCCCTGGTTGTGTTTAAGAGCCGTTTGGATGTGGTACTCAGGGATATGATTTTAATGTAGGGTTTTTAGAGTTAGGGTACTATGGGTAGGCTGCGGTTGGACTTGATGATCTTCAAGGTCTTTTCCAACCTGGGCAATTCTATGATTCTATGAGTTCAGCTAGACAATGCTGCAGTATTTCTTCTTGCTCTCGCTGTCTAGCTGTTGTATTCTTTGCAGCACAGAGAAAGGTTTTGCAATAAGCAAAGTGTAGCACGGTGACTTCAGAAAACTCGCTGCCTCTGGTAGTGTGCACTACATAATGGTCCAGTAAAGAGTTTATTATCAGTCTTTCAAATGTTGTAGTGGTTTTGAGCTGATTCAGAGAAGGCTGATGCTACCTGACCTCTGTGTGTGTGTGTGTGTGTGTGTATTTTCTGTTAATACATAATGATGTGGGCATTTTTTATTAGGCACATTGTAAAAACAACAAACCACCCCCAAGACAGAGCCACTAGGGGAACGTACATCCATCAAGCAGCTTTAAAGCATTTCACTAATAAAGAATGAAGGTTTTTTTTCTGTCAGTTTTTGCAGCATGCTCATCATACTCCAAAGATTTCCTAATCTGTATGTATTTAGGGATATGATTTAGTGTAGGGTTTTTAGAGTTAGGGTACTGGTTAGGCTGCGGTTGGACTTGATGATCTTCAAGGTCTTTTCCAACCTGGGTAGTTCTATGATTCTATGATTCTGAGAGCTTTGTAGGTAAAGGTAGTTTCAGATGCTTTTACAGAGCAGTACCTTTAACCATATATTTCAAGGAAGAAATCTTCACTTTCTTCTGAACTACCTTTTTACTTCTGTTTCAACAGTTCAGTCGCATCAGTGTGCAAGGGACTGTTCTTGAGGATGAGCTTTGTGGCATGGGTGAATGTGTTACCCATGCCAGGTGGCGGTGCTGTGCTTGCTCTGATCAGCTGTTCTGTTGTTGTCTACAGCTTATTTCAGGCTGTAGGAGTCAGAACGAGCTGATGCTGTGATAATGAGCCATGTTCAGTGAGGAAGGCTGAGGCTGAAAAGGGGAAACAAAAGCAAGTGGTTATAGAGAAAGGAATCAGAGAGGCATCGCTGTCTTCTGAAATCTGTTTGATTTTCTCAGGCTAACTTTTGGAGCCTGCTGTTGAGCAGTATTAACGGCTGCTGCTCTGTGGTGTGCTGTGTTGTCTTCAGCTTATTCCATTATTGAATGTGGAACAAATTTCTGTTCCTTATCGTTTGTCAGTTCCCCTGTGATGAAGCAAAGGTAGAAGAGTTTCTTTCCTACTGTGTGAAGCAGTGATGGTAGCAGAGTTTCTTTCCTACTGTGTGATAAAGGCCAGCATGCATTACCTCTGTGGATATAAGTAATCAGCTGAAGTGGTGAACACGCCAGCTTTGGGAAAGTTTAATTGCACAGTTTATAGCTCTTAAGTGTGCATAGTGTCTGGAATGCTGGTTTTGCAATGTAAGTTGCCTGTGTTGCATGTTTTTAGGAGTGGTTGTGATGTTAGGAGTGTTGTTGCCCCAGGGTTTTTAGTTTGCTTCTTCTTTCTGTCCCCTGCTCACTTAGTAAGGCCAGTGCTGGTGAACATAAGTGTTTCCAAGTTTGGTACCAATAGTTTGTCAGGACTGAACCAAAGGGGAAATTGCTTTTAGGAAATGCACTTCAATATGAAAAAATCATGTGTGGAGTGGGAACTGAATCATTAACTTGGACTCTTTTTCCTGATTACAGGTGTTATTACTCAGATAATCTTTCTTGAATAAGAGGTTTCCAGATATGGTTCTGAAGGTGTCTCAGAAAAATGCCATGGAACCATCTAAAAGATTCCTCTAGAGTTCCTCTATAGCTGTAAGAAGCTGGTCAGGTTGTGCTTCTTAGTAGTCTTGGTAGTAACTTGTTAAGTCTAAAAGCAGACTTTTCTGTTGTTCCTCGTAGCACCATGGTCCCCTGTAGAAGTTTGTATGATTAAAGCCACTTGTCTCTAGATGTTTGTCACTGTGTGCAGAGATTCTAGCTGAAGCTTAGGCAGGAACTGCTGGTTAATACTGAGTCAGAAGTGATGACAGGGGCTGTGATGATGCCTACAAGAGCAATATGCAACATGGGGGTGTTTTTCTGCTTAATGTATTGTTCTTTCTGTGGCTTTTGCAAAACCAGAGGCCTTTCTGCTCCATGGTTATTTCTTTCACCCTTGATGGTTTCCAGCTGTTCTGCTGATATGTGGGGCTGTGCAGACCTGCTCAAGGGTAGCTTCAAGTCAGAGTGATCTTGATGGAACGTGGTCTGTTTTTTCATGCACAAACAGATTCAAAAGCACCAAGTTTGAGTGAGTGAGTCAAGCTGTTGTGCAGCAGTGCTGTGTGTTTCCTGATTTTCTGTAATGTATGTGCTTGTGTGTACATGTACCATTGTGTTTGGACTGTACTGTCTGATTTCAGTGATAGGGAGATGCGTTCCACACCTCCCTCCTCATATAGAAGGAACACTGGAATCTCGGTAGCACTATCTTCAAACATATATCAGGTCTAACATGTGCTGTTTGTGGTGCTTTCAGGGAAGGGAAGCCAGCACCCCTTCGGTGCCATGAACCTCCCGCAGACACCAACGGTGGCCCAGATCGGCATCTCGGTGGAGCTGCTGGAGAACCTGGCACAACAGACTCCTGTGGCAAATGCTGCTGTGTCATCAGTAGATTCATTCACAGAGGTATTTCAAATATCCTGTTCTCAGAAATCCTCTGCAGTTCCGTAGTTTTTAAAGTACAGGCTCTGAATAACTAATTCAGAGTACAAAACAAAGATGTTTGGGGATGTTTTAGGGTTGTAACCAACCTAGTTGTCATCAGCTAGTTTGAAAACTTGAAATGACTTTTCCTTATGCTAGAAGGCTGTCTTTTGAAAGTAATCAGATTTTGTATTGTATTCAGCCAATGTATTCTGCCATACCTATGTTACTGGTATAAAAAGTGGGCGAGTCTTCCATATAGGAGCAGCTACAGCGAAATGCATGTAAGACAGTGAATCTTTGCTGATTTCTAGATGCTGGAATTTAAGTGCACAGAATTCTGCAAGAACGGTCAAAAACTACACAAAAGTTAAGGTATACATGGGCTGGATTAACATAAATATGTAGATATACCACTGCCTCATAAGAAATCCTTCTGATCTAGTACTGCAGCATGATAAAATCATGCCTTCTCCCACAGAAATGTGTTTTGTTTTGTTGGGTTGAACAGGACTTGGAGCAACTAGAGCTCATGCAAGACATCCATGCCCATGGCACAGGCATTGAACTAGGTGATCTTCAGAGGTTCCTTCCAACCCAGACTATTGTGTGATTCTCTATATTGCTCCAGTTTCTGTTTTACTCTATCATTTTACTATCTCTGGAAATAATTTGTTGCCCCACAAAAACATCACATTTTTCTCCTAGAGCAAGTAGGAGAAAGAGGAAAGAATCACAGACTACATAGCTGAAGGAAATTTCCCTTCAGGGGAAGGGACACGAGTGAAGATCTGAAAATGTTTTCTAAACAGCAGGTGGATCTGAGGGCAAAACTAAGAGTTAGGATCTTTTGATCTCTTTCTAAACTGACTTCTCTTGCTCTAATGTTCGTACTTCCACTGGGTTCTAGATGGCAGTGCTGTTTTTATTTCACATAGGAGTTGTATATCTGCCGAAATACTGCACAACAAACCGTATTTAACCAAGTACTTACTGAGCCTCTCTCTGTTATTTCAGTTCACCCAGAAAATGTTGGATAACTTCTATAACTTTGCATCCTCGTTTGCTGTTACTCAGGCACAGATGACACCAAACCCCTCCGAGGCTTTTATTCCTGCAAATGTCGTTCTGAAATGGTAATGGAAATGATCTTTAGTAACTAATGTGTAGTTACTAGGCACCAAAACAGCTGTTTTCTAAGTATTAGTGTCACACTCTTCCAGTGAGATGATGTAAAAATGCTGCTCTGGATCTAAGATGCTCTGTCTACTGCTTTTTAACTTGTCATCGTTTTCATGTAGCTTTTATAGCCTTTGCCTTTGCATTTGCATCTGGAAATGTCACCCTTTATACATATCGGTTTGCAGTGCGTTGCTGACTGCAGGTTTTTGAGTAAAGGGCAAATGGATCCGTGATGCCTGTCAGTTTGTTGTTAGGAGTTGTTTTTATGCTTGAAGCCTTCATAGACATAGTGCCATCAGGGTTATGTTGCTTAAGGAGGTGGGAGGGATGGAGAAATCATGTTCCAATTTACGTGGTTCTGCCATCAGCACAAATTAGTCTCCCTGAGTGCTGTTTTCCAGCAACTGGCTTAAAAGAGAATTCCTATCAGGGATGGTTGCAGTCTGGAGGTGAACTATAGGCAGTACTTCTGAATGTCTTTAAAATTCTTTCCTACAATTTATAAGCTTTTACTTCAATATTTATTGGCGTAAGCCCTTCTTAAAACAGTATTTTGGGCTTTCTGGATAGTTGAGGTCAGCATGAGTAGGTGAGCAGTTAACATAAGCAACGTGTTTCCTCTGGAAATGTAATTTGATCCAGATTTCTTCTATATAGAAGGTAATTGTAAACATCCCACAGGTGGGGGTTCTCCAGTAGGAAACCAAAGGGAAGACAGTCTGAAAAAGCAGGGTAATGTCTGGCTGCTCCCTGAGTAATGCTGAATTTGCTTTTGTTCTAAACAGTAAAGTGAAGTGAGGCGTCACTCCAATAAAGCAAACACATTTTCTGCATGTAAATCTGTTAAACTGATTACAGCCAAAAGGAAAATGTTTTATTTCATCTGTTTTGTGAGTCACTATAATGTATTTTATTATAGCTTCTACAATGGTATTTGAGGTCTCTGCATTGGGCTGGCTGCAGTAGAAATGCATTTAGTTGGTTTACAATGTCATTAATTAATAAGCCTTTTTCTTTCCTTTTAATATGAGTAGGATGATAATAAAGCCTTTCAAAATCTATCCTTTAATTAGAATTGGCCTAGAAATTTCCAGATGTAGAGGTTTTTCATTGTCTTTGTTTCAGCAGTAGTAGCTTGTGTTATCTTACAGCTTGTGTTTATGCTGATCTGAAGGGCTTTCCAGGTTCAGAGTCTGCAAGCTGAGAAAGCCATGCAAACTGTACTTCCTCTGGTTTTGGTTTTGCTTTTTTCTTCCCTGGTGTTCTGGATCTGTAATGGATTCCAACATTGTTTGCACACCTTTGCTGGTTAGGAAAGTGAAATTAGGATGATGTATTGGCAGGCTTCATTCTACACTGTTAATTACTTAATTAGATTTTGCTGAAATGTGACTGTGGATAATAAGTGTGGAAGCTAGAATTATTTGGGGAGATGAAAAAATAATGTGGACTAATTTCTCAGGATTCCTATTGGAGTTTATGTATTTACTTATTTTCGGTAGGTATGAGAACTTCCAGAGACGCCTGACACAGAATCCTTTCTTCTGGAAAACATAAGCTTGAATCACGTTGCTTGAAGTGCTCTCTGATCTGGTATATACAGTGAATAACTTGGCGGAAGAACCTTGAGGCAGAAGAAAACGATTAGTCTGAATAGACCAACCTGTAACTTTTATATTACTCAAATTATTTAAAATTAAAATCTGTGAAAACTACTTGCTTATGTGTGTTTTTTTTTTAAATGGAAATACTTGACTACAGCAAAAGTCAGTGTTGTGTGTGTAGAAAGAATCTCCTGAAGCTGTATTTAAAATGGAAGGAACTACAATATGAAAAATGAAAAGCAGTTTCATACTTGTGAAGCTTTGAGGTGTGTTTAACTGTAAGTAAAATTGATGTCGCTTTTCCCTCTTAATCTCACTGTGGTGAATGATGGGGAAGCATCATGGTGGCGTTTTTCTTGCTGGTCCTTGTGCTGTAAATGCTTTTAATTCGTGGGCAGCTCAGATTCCTGTCCCCAGCTTGTATGGATTATTACACCTCCCTCCCTTTGTCTGGAATGTGCTGTGGAGCTTAATCTCAGGTATCTGACTTGAACTTTCCCTATGTGGAAGTGTAGTTTAGAGAGTAGTCCCTGGGACTTCTTCCATGCTGGCCAAATAAATACATTTGAAACAGCTGTTAGAGGTCATACTTGGACTTATAGGTTTGTACTTTGCAGCCTAGAGCTGTGGGGTGACTGGTCATTGACAGTGCAGGTACTTGGTGAATTTTGTCTCCATCCAGCTTTCTCTATTTGTGGCATGAATTATGAAAAGAGGGGAAAAATGCTTCTTGGTATGTAGACGGGTTTTTTTTCTGTGAGAATAATGGGTTACATCAAGGTGTTTAAAGTCATTTCAGGGATCTGTGAGGTACCTTTGCAGTGTTTGAGGGGAATTTATTGGTGTTTACGTAGAGAAACTCTTTGATGTGGAGTGAACTGAAGCTTCACTTGATCCTATGAGCCTCTCCATAGAACTTGTCTGTTCTCAGAACCTAGAACAGAGCGTCTCCATCAAAACAAGGAATGTTGTTTCTGAGTGATGCTGGGGGTGGGGGGGGGTTGTGTTGGGTGAAGCTGCTGTCCTTTGTTTAGTATGAGAGAGCGTCTTCTCTTCAGTATAATCAAATATTTAAATGTTCCAGACAGCATGATGTCCCTAGTACTACTGCAATGAAGAAAAAGGTTTGTTTCTAAGCACCCTGGTCTGTTGTAGAAGTTCATTTCAAGTAGGCCTGCCATCGCTACACACTGTTCTCCTACATGTAATGTTGGTGAAGCCATATAAGAAGGAATTGGTGACAAAGCAGAACAACTTTCTTGTATTTCCTCTACCCCTACGTCAATGTGTGAGGAAGATGCTGGTGTTTGAAGGAGAGCACTGGATGGCTCCTCTGAAATCCAGATGAGAACATTTAGAATAGCGCAAGAGAAACATCTTTGAACTTTCAGGTCCAGGTGTTAACCTAGAGGGTGAGTATGGCAGACATGGCTTCATTTTTCTGGCCACGGAGAGGTGACTGGAAGGCATCTGAAGGAGCCTTGTTTCCAACACTGATGTCTCTCACAACCAAAGGTAAGAGCATCTGGAACTTTTTCATGATACTCTCATAATGCCTATTCAGTGGTAGGAAAGGATCGTCCTGCTCAGTGCTGCTGCAGCTTTACCTGAAGTACTGTGTGCAGTTTGGGGTATCTAATAATAAAAGCAATAAGGAACATCTAGTAGTAGATATGCAGGGGGGTTGGAGCTTTGATGATCCTTGAGGTCCCTTCCAACCCAAGCCATTCTGTGATCAAGCTATTAGAAAGCATTGAAAAGAAGGCTACAAAGGTGGGGAAGGGTTTTGAGGAGGAAGATGTTTGCGGAGCAACAGGGCTTGAGGGAACGGCGTGGAGCTGTGTCAGGGGAAGGGTGGGAGGGTTCTGCCCCAGAGGGCAGTGGGCATAAAACAGGCTGCCCAGGGCAATGGGCCTTGGAGTTGGATCCTTGTGGTTCACTTCCAATTTGGGATATTCTGTGATTCAAAGTACAATAATGAGTTTAGGAATGTGCTGCGTGGTGGTAAGCTTGGTGACACCAAGCATGATGTTCTTTTGTTTGCTCTGCAGACATCGTGCAGATTTGGGATCAGGTGTCTCTTGACGTTCAGCGACAGTTGGCACTAAGCAAGGTGATCTTCGTGCCTTGTGTTTCCTCTCATACTTGGGTAGTTTGGTAGCCTGACCCTGCCAAAGTCATTAAATACCATTAATGTATCCAACTGCACTTCTCTTCCTTTGCTATTTTCTTTTCCTGCTTTAAAATGCAGTTTAAACGTGCGCCACAAGATAGATGTTTTTGAATATATACAGAAAAAGATAAGGTCTAGTATACCCCAATGATTGATGCTTTCAGTTTCCATTCCACGCTGCCAGAGCAGATCACCCAGCTCACCTGATCCTTTAGAGATTTCAGAAACCCTCTAATTGAAGGATGCTTGCATTAATTTGTCTTGGAATCCTCACCTGCTTTCATTTCTCCTCTTCTTCCTTCTAGAACATTGAAATAGTTGGACTGGGGATTTTTGCTGTTCATAGACAAGAGCTACGCATAGGAAAGAATGATTGCGTGCTCATTCACAGACCTGTATTTCGAATCTCCAACGTCATCAGAAGCGTTTTTGATCTTAGCTACGCTAAAAGAATCATTCCTGGTGAGAAGATGGAGTAAAACTGTATTTCCTGTTGATAACACCTGCAGGGTTAAACCACAACATTGTTTTCCTCCTAGAATGAAAACAGCATCAGATCACCACAGCCTGAAACCAGGATGTTCCTCTGAAACACTTGGCACGTCTGACTGGTGTCTAGTAGTGATTGCTGGGCCTAAAAGTTGCCACATCGGCCCATAAATCTATGCTACTTTTTGATTAGTCTGAATGTTTCTCAGAGGGTCTGAGCAGCTTTTCTGTTTTCCTTAACTGTATGTTTGACAGAGCAATGCTGCATCACTCAACCCCTCCGTGCCTGCACACTGAGTGGGGGTAGTTAAAACGGCCTTATCATGGCACTTCAAGAAGCCCATTCTGTAACATGTAATTGTCCGAGGGCCTGAAGACTGCAGAAAGCTGATGGCAATTAGAGTTTTAGTTATGTGTCCCTGTGCTCCTCTTGTGTTAATAGGTTCTACGCTAGCTGTCCCATTGAACTATGCCACAATTGCCTGGGAGACATCTCATTCCCTGGACGTTGTGGAGAACTGCATAAAAGAGACCGTGATGTATCTCTCTCGCTGTATCTCAAACGGACTGAATATCGACTTTGTTCTCAGGGACGTGGGTGTCCTTCTTATCAGGCAAAAGAAAGTCAAAATGAGGTTTTATGAACATTTTCTTCTCAGCCTGGACACAACAGGGAACTTGAAGGAAATTATTATCAATGTAAGTCTTATGCAGTGCAACTTAGAGGATTTCCAAGTGAATCTCAAGGGCCTGTTGAACTGGTGCCTCCTGGTGTGCCATGACTTGGCCAGCCACTTGGCTTAGATTTAAATTACAACAGAGGAATTGCTCTTTGGATTTCTTCTTATATAGTTGGTTGTCTTGCTGAAATGTAAGATGTGAAACACAGCTGTATGGGGCCAAACCAAGGCTCACAGAGCAGCTGAGATTGGAATGGATCTCTGGATATCCTCTTGTCCAAGTCCTTTGCTCAAGCAAGGCCATTTAGACCAGGTTGCCAAGGACCATGTCATGGTGGCTGTAAAATACTGATCACTGGGCTGAGAGATTCAGTTCAGTGTTCCCTCTCTGAAGGCTGAGGGAAGAACCAGCCTGTGCTCACCTCTGACTTCTCCAGTAGTCAAGAGACTTGTTTTCTGGGTGAATCCATTGAGTGTCACTCTCACAGAAAGCCTGGCAGTTTAAGTACCTCAAATCAACTCTCTAAGTTGCATCTCTGGTGGTTGTCACGAGAGGCTAAAGTTAATGCAGCTGCTGCTTTTATCAGCTGAAAGGTTTGCTACCTTGGTTAGTAATATGTTAATTACCTTGGAATCATCTTGCCTATCTCTGTCCCTTTTGCAGAGGAAGAAAGGGACAATGAACTGGGTCATTTTCCAGGGAGAAACTGAAGTTTCTGATGTCTGTGCTGAACCTGATATCCTGTTCCCCAGGTGAGGCTATTTCTGTTACCATTCACTGATGATATGAGCAGCCTCTCGCCTCACAATGGGCAGCACATTACTGGGGTTTTTCAGTTACTCATGGATTTACTGAGAAAACTTCATTCACAGTACACTCCATGCTTAATGTTCCTTGGGTTGAATGATGTATGTCTTCACTTGAAGTAATACAGAGAAGTGATTTCTCATACATAGCCATAAATCATGCAAAATAAATGTCGTTTATTCTTTAGATGGAATTTGTGGAGCATAGAGAAGAAGACAGGCAAATACTGGCAACTTCTTCAAGTTTCACCTGCTTTTATTCTTCTTTCCTTTTGATAAGACTGCAAAAGGAAAGCCAACAGGAATGTTTATAGTGGGACAGGTCACCAGATGGAGTGATTAGGTTTTGCATTAATCTGCACTGTTAGCAAGCTGAGTCAAGTGAGACCTTTAGAATGCATGGACAAAGCCTTTCCTTCTACAGGCACTGGCGTCCCTTCCCATGTAACTTCATTTCCTACCCAAAGCATTTGAGGGCATTTCATTCTAAGTGGTAGACTGCAAAGTACTCATAAGATATCTCTACAGCAGGACGAGGTTACTCATGAAAGCTGCAGAGGGAATGTGGTGCCCTTCATGCACGTACAGCTGTTGCCTTCTTGTTTGCAGCCTGCAGTTTAAGACCGAACACGGAAAATTCCTCCTTAAATCCCTCCGTGAAAAACCTACCAAAACCTTGCAGGAGAAGAAGACAAAAGATGTCTTTAAGGAAAAGATTAATGGAAAAGGTAATGTCAGAGCAAGACTCCTGGTAGCATTCAGTATGTTCTCCTTTTGTCCTGACTTCAGGTGCTTCATGTGAATGCTAAAAGGCACCATGTGGCACAGCACAACTGTAAAGTAACGCTGCTTCTCCAAGAGAGACTCTCCCCCTAACACTGGGGGAGTTGGGAATTAACAGTCTCAGTGGTATTTATGACCTAAGAGTGTCTGTGTGTTGTTCTCATGCGAATCCTCAGCAAGGTGTTGTTCTGATGGTGATGTTGTTTCACACCCACAGGGATTCTTTCAGCTCTTCCTCATAGTGGTCCTGTGAAAGTCAGGGCTGTCGACTTAAAGGAACAGCCAAGGGAGAAAATCAAGAGAAGAGAATCCCCCGTTAGGTGAGTCTGTGGAGGAAATGGTGGAGGGTAATGCTGTGCCTTCGTATGTATGAGAACAAGAGGTTTCCTTTGTGTGTATATGTGAAATCTGAAAGACTATGGCTCACAAGGAGAGCAGCAGGCTGTGAGTAGCAAACTTCTTTCACGCCTTTTGGATCTACTTCATTTTACTTGAGCTGTCTTCCAATGCATTCTGTTTAGTAACTGAGTGAGGACAATTGTTCCAGAAGTTGAGGATTATTTTCCTATTCTTTTATTTGAACGAGCCTGCTCTTTTTGTTTTCTGAGAGTAATGTTCAGAGTCCAACAAATACTTTGTGAAAGGGAGGATGGGTCTCAGTGCCCTATGAACCACTCCTTGAGCATGTATCAGCTTTGTTCAATACTTCCAGCTCTTGCCAAGCACCAGCAGAGTGCAGAGGTAACTAACGATGAAGGAGTTCTCTTGCTATAGTTGGAAAGGTGTTGCTTGAGTGGGTAAAACATAATTCAAGTCAGCCCATGCTCCCCAGAACCACAGCAAGCTTCTTTTAGAGGGATAACATCAATACCAATAAGGCCTCCTGACCTTGGAGCCTGGAACCAGGGCTGCATTACATAGCTCAAGGCTTTTGCCTTCACTTTTGTTGGAGCAAGGCAAGAGACTACAAAGCTTTACAGATCCTCCCTGTGTACCTGAAGCAGGTCCTCTGCTGTGAATATGAGCTATAAGCAAACTCATCCTGGCCTCACTCAAAATGTTCCTGGTATGGATCTTTTGGAGGCTGGATGAAGATGAGGGAAGATCCTGTAAGGAACTGGATGGTAAACAACAACACTTTAAGCAGAACCCAGAACTGAGTTCCATGTTCCTGACCACTCTATCAAAACAACAGCAATAAACTCTATGGAGTTCTGTATTTATAATGACAGCTTTAACTGTAAAAACACTTAGTAAGATGATGTTGATCCTCAACAAATTCAACTGTTTTCAATGTTGTATTCAATTGTAGCTTTTGGGAACTTACTGGGCACAGCCCAGAGTTGTTTTTCAGAAGCCTCGGGAGAGACCCAAACCCTCAAACTCTTGCTTGGTTTTCTTTAAGATGTCCGTTTGTGGAGAAGCAGCAATGAAGGCAGCTGAACTGCTGGAATGGATCATAGCAATCATTCTGCATGACCCATCAAATCCTCCTATAGGATGTGGCAGATTTTGTTATGCAGATGGCAGATACCACATACAGCTGACAACATCACAGGTGGTAGTGGAAGAAGATGGAGGAGACAAATGGAGACTGGAGTAAAAGTTGTTATGGCACAGCACTGAAAGCCGGGTGGTGGTGATTGCTCACGTTTTCACACTACTGTGCAAGTGCCTGCCCTCTGTGGAAGTAAAATTAACACCTCACAGGCCTCTGGAGGCCTCAACTAATGAAGAACTGCATGTCAGCATGACCTAATGGCCTCTCTAAGTCAGCCAATTAATAAAGGAGCCAAGGATATTTTTAATTAAAAATGAAAGAATAGGGGGAAAAAAACAAGGGGGAGGTTATTATATAGAGTTCCCCTGTTTGGCTGAAGCCTTCCTGTACGCTGTTATCCGTTTGCTCCTTCTTGCATTTTTCTGTAGTCTTGCTATGTGACTTAGTGACAACTGAGTTTTATAACCTAAAGGCAGATAGATAAAACTGCAATGGCCTCATTTTGGCAATTTGTACCAGCAGAGGAAGTCACTCTGCTGCTCTGCCTTCTCTTCTACAGCTATAGTAACAAGCTGCTTCTGTTCTGATGAGATCAGTACTGCCTTCATGTTATTCCACAGCCCTGAGCTTTTATTGTTGGGGTTTTAGAAAGCCAGACTAGATCAAGCGGGTGGGACTGTTAAGTCTCCCCAAGTTGCCTTGGCTCCAGTCTTGCAGGCTGCAACTGAACATATGTGATCATACATGTTTTAATTCAGCAGCGTGCATTAAAAATTTATTATTATTATATTATAGCCAGATCCTCTCTCTCTCTAAGCTTAGTCATTATGGCATGTGCTTCAGGACATCACTGTAAACTACTTTCCTCTTCTTTCCAACCTACTGTGGCTTTTTCTTGCTCTCCTGTAAGAAATACTGGTTATGGTATGTTACTGAATTTCACTGGCTGTACAAGATTTGAAAATATGGCCTGGGGGATGCTTAGGGAAAACAGGAAATTTAAGACAATTCTAGGTGCTCAAAGTCCTGTGCAACCTAACTCTGAAATCAGCTAGACAAGCTCTTTAAATGACAGTAAAGATGCTTGAGAAAACTGCAGTAATTTATGCTGCAAGCACCTATACCTTGTTTCTCCCAAGCTACAAATACAGAGAGAAGCTGGTACCCTCATTCATAAGTACCCCTCTGTAGTATTTCTGTGTGACAAGGAGATCAGTCTGACTAATGCTGCTCATGACAGATGCTGTATACCATAACCACCTGTAGTTTAGAGTCAAGGTTTACAATGTTTTTATTAGCTCTGACATTTGTTTGCTGTGTCCCAAGAGTGAGCAGCTCTATGACTCTGAAAGAAACTGAGTCCAGTCCCATTACAGGGAAGAAATGGTAAATACAGCAATAGCACTGACGCTGCACTTCAAAGAACAAAGAGCCCCGACCAAACGGGACCCAACCCTAAATCACATTCCAAAGGAAACTTCTTGGAACATTTTCCTCCATTTTAAGAGAACAGTTGTCAGAATATTATGAGTTGATTAAAGCTGAAGCCACCCCTAATTGTATTTAGGCCTTTATTTAAGTACCACCTTTCCTTCCTCTCAAAAACAGAATAGCTCATTGGTAAGAACATGCAACTTAAAATATAACAAACAACCACCGTTGAAAGTCACAACTGCTTTTGTGTCCTTTTTCACTTTCAACATTTGCAAACACTCAGTGCTATCAGTTTCCAACATTATGTTCTGAATAGGGTTTAGCTCATCCGGAGAAAGCCTGAGTATTCCCACAGCCTTTTTGGAGTCCTCTCCAACTCAATTCTCCTCTCCTACAGCTTTTCACACTACCAGGCCCACACACATGAGATACACAGGCCCACACTGCTGCTGCCACCTAAGTGCTAGTTCATGCTGTGCTAGCAGTTCAGATGAACTTGAGGTTAAAACCTCCAATCTCACTTGTCATCTTTCCCCTCATCAGTTTATTTTGCTACAAAGGTATTACAGCTGTTCTCCAGGAATAAGAACAATATATATATATATTTTCTTTTCTATAAGGGGGAATTAATCATATGTTACAGACTAACGCTTGCAAACTACTTGCCAGCTCCAGGTCTCATTGTTCTGCCACTTTCTAAGCACAAGCTTAGTCAATACCATTTCAAGCTGAACAGGTAGGCCACCTACACAGAGAATTTATGAGCTTCCCAAACTGGAACGAAGAGGCAAATGCAATACCCTGAAAGATAAAATCCAGATCAGTATATTCTTGAAAAGTCAGTAGGAGACAGAACTATTTATCTCCTTAATTCAATCAAAAAAAAGCACTAATATGTTGCCAAAGACTGTGCTTATATGTACATAATACCCTAATGTATTCTTTTCCATTAAAATGTTAGGGTAAAGGATAAGAGAACAGTAGGAAAAAGAAGCCCTAGGTGGTTAATCTTTAGTAAATACAGTTACTAAACAGTCCCACTGTTCACACAATTATTCTGCAACATCTTAGACTACTTACACAGCACACAAGCATTAACGTTTCAATTATGCACACACAAATGTTTTATCCCTGGATGATATTCAATAGCTTCACTACGTTTCTAGTCAGCATAAAAAAGGATGAATAGAGCTTCAAGCACACACACAAAGTGTCAAGCAAGTTACTACGTATTTACACACTAGCTGTACGTAGAGCGATTCCATGGGCCATAACCAAAAGCTTATTGAGGTAAATAATTAAAATGGACAATTCAGAAAACTTTACAAAAATACTTCTTTTTATTGAAAGCAGCAAAAGTTCAAGCAGAACAATACACAGAATGTAAACATCACTAAGTTCAGCTCCAGCCTGCTGAACCTTTGAGAAAAGTCTACGCTAAACGCATCTACCGTACTAGCAAGTTAACAGACTATATTATAATCTGAAAATATATATTTTCTACTTTGAATTAAGAAAAAGTAACTTATCGTAGTCTGTCCCAGCGCCAGATACTGGCATCATCACACACAGCTATAAGGATACTACTATCCCTGCTAAAACTGGTTTGTCGAATGGCAGCAACACATTTAGGATGAGTAAGAGTCGTACACCTATAAATAAAAGAAAATTATTCAGCTGCAATGTTAAACCTGCACTTGCTGCTACTACATTATGGAGTGCTGTTTCACCAAATACTTATGCGACCTTGAATTCAGAAGGTAGCAGGATTATATCACAGTGTATTCTGTATTCCAAATTTGGACTTGGGAAAGCACTGATGTCTGGTTCACCCACTGCCAATTCTCATCCACCCAATTTTCACAGAAGCACTGATTAAAATCTTATTGAACTGTGTTATTTAGGACTTTGTAATCAATGTTCTTTTCCAGTTGTTTGGAGTAAAATATGGCCACTGGGCAATTCAAGACTGCAGCATTTTTCAGCAATTTTGTATATGTGTGTCTGTATTTTTACATATGCACACAGACATTACTGGATGTACACAAATATACTGTACATGTGTTCAAACATGCAATAAAATTACCTGGCCATGCAGGCAAGAAACTGAAAAGCCATATTGTTTCCTTCAGGTTGTGCTCATAGCTAACCTTTGTACCCTCATTACTCTAGTCCTTCCATCTATTCCTCCTAATTGCTCCATAAATCTACCTAGTCAGTGTGCAAGCAACTGGAGGAAGATGCATCATTTCACTTTATCTTCATACACTGCTCAACACAATTTGATTGGTACCTCTTGGCACTATTGCAATGTGAATAATAGAATGGAAGAGTAAATAAGTAACCTCCAGGGGCTCAGAACATTTATTTACCTAGTAGTAAGAGTGGCTACCACTGTTTAAGAATATCAGTAGTTATCAGTAAAAGAAAGAGGAAAGTTCCCCAAATTCCTGTCTCAACAAAAAGAAAACTGAGCATTAAGTACTCACTTGGCTTTATGAGGATCCTCTATTTCTAAATCCCAAACGTAAAGTTTGCCAACCTGATTGCCAAGAGCAAGCATCTTAAAAAGAAAGCAGAGGATAGAGAAGTCTTACAGTATTATTCAAAAGATATGAAACTCATAAAAACTCAAACTTTAATGAAGACTCTACAGTTATGTTTAAATGTTTGAACATTAATTGCTTAACAAGTTTGATGAAGTGGTTGGAAATCCTAAATAATTTGCTTCCTTTCTCCCATATTATTGTTATCTATCTCTGCAGCTAGAGGAGTAAGATACCAATAAACATAACAGTTTCCCATAAAGCCCCTTGTAGCAGACCATTCTGCTTCTCAGACACCACATCACAGGTACCAAAACTTCCCATACACAGAAATATAGAATAAATAAAGGGCTACACACCTTCAGGTACAGCAAGGCCCAAGCTCACACATACCTTTTGCCAGAAATCCATTGAAAACCTCATGTACCATATATCACACTGGCTGTAATCGAATCTCCCAAGTATGGTCACATTTGACTCACTTGGCTTGATTTTATCTATATCATCTTCCATTTTGCCAGGTTTCCAGCATACAATGGCATTTTCACAAGACTTGGGGGGAAAAAAAAACAAACAGTGAACAACAACAAAAAGTGCACAACATTCAGTTGTAGGAGAACACACATGCACCAATTTCTGCCAAAGATGCAATGCCACCATGTAGTTTAATGTCTCCAAGTAAGCAGTGCTAGTGTTATCACACAAATCCAAGGAACTCCATTGTGTGAATCCTCATTTCTCCTTTCAGCTGCAGGACCCCACATGAGTAACTATATATTCATTCTCTTTCTGTACTCCTCATGCAGAACACGGGTAGTTGACATGTTGCTACTTCTAGCACAGTTCTGACCACTGAACTCGTTTTACTTTTGAAGTAAAAGTTGCTTATCTACACATGCAAACAGACACCAAAATCTTTAACATAAAATCATTTCATGCAGCATAATAAGTTAACCTACAGTTCGTATTCTAGTGAAACTACTACTGTTTAAGAGCCTAAAAAAGCAAATAAAAGCAAGGTAGCTGAAAAAGCTTGCACTTTACCTTGGAAAGAATTAGGTCACCCAACCATCGTACACAGTCAACATAGTTCCTATGTATGTCTCTTGTAGAAAAGTCAGGAAAGTGGATTTTCTGGGAAATAAAAGGTCTATGGAAAAAAAACAGCCATGTAAGATTCAGGGAAACACTGAAATACAAGCCTAATTTTCAATGACCAGTTTTAATATATTTCAATGATAAAAGGACAGGTCTGTCTTTTTTGTTCTTTTAACAGTTTTGCTGCAAAGTAGATTTTGTCCCCTAAAATGGGAACTGTCCATTTTCATCTCATTCCTACTGAAATAATTTACTTTCCCAAATGCTTGATTATAAAAGACTGTACCAAAGCAATACCACTCCTTCAGGTGCTGCGCACAGCTCCCATTGCTAAGTACCTCAAGAACTAATTAAAGCTCCACTTTCCTGATGCTTATTTTGCAACATCTAGACTGTTAAACAGAAAAGCACAATAAAAAAAAGAAATATTTTTACTTTTTTTTTCTTTTAAGCATCATTTAATATTTGGTAACATTACCAAAAAAAGCGAGAGCATTTTCACAGCTAGTCTCATTGCTGAACACGTTCAGTGTGTTTTAGACTCTTCAATTCTCTCAATGGTTTAACTGGAAGTTAAGATTAAAGAGTTGATGAACTTCGTCAGGAGAAATTTATCTATCATATAACTAACCACTGTATTTAACTGACAATTTATGTGAATCTGAAGTCAGATAGGACAATGACAAAAATTAAAGTTAATACTACATAAGGAGTTGTCTTTTTCCAGCCCTGGAGTCAAATACAATAATTAGAGATAACTACACAATATAAAACTCAATTGCTTACTACGTTTAACAATTGGATTTCCTCCTAGAAATTTGGAAGTGAGAAGAAAAAAGGCAGTGACGCATCTTAAAACATGATGTAATACAAGCTTTAAGACTGATAAAGACGATAATCCCAGACGTTCTCTAGTCAAGTAAATAATTAAGAAGTAATTAAGATATTCCAAAATAAAAGTGGTAGGAATGTTAATGAAATTTAATGAAGTTCTACTGAAACAAACAACAAGAAGAGAGATCTTCAAAAGAGATTCAATGTCCAGCACAATCCCCAGGTCACTATCTCCAAGAACTTCCAATGCCTACAGTAATGAATCTGGGCCATTTGTGAGAGTTTTTATTTTAAAATCTTTAAAAAGAACCCCAGAAAGCCAAGAAGATGAAGACTACATACCTGTTTGTTTTATTTGGGTTGTACTCATAAGACTCTTTGATGGCATTTATCATTCTCTTGGAATTAATTCTCCAGAGTTTGAGAGAGTGATCCATTCCACAAGACATGATTTTTTCACCAAGAAGATCATAATCCTATGTGTATGAAATGATTTTGAGCACCCCCAGCCTAAGCTGCATTATATCAACTCAGATTTTATGCAAACATTTCCATCAAAACAGCTTTTTCTGTGTAAAGAATGCAATAAAAACTGCATATAAGTTAATCTCACTAAGTACAAAGAAACACGATCTCTTAATAACCACAGTTACTCCCTATCAACAGAGGCATATTCAGCAGCACTGACAAACAACAAATCTACTGCTAGTGCTCCCTTTTAGTCAGTTCCCTAGGTTTCATTTTATAGAGGAATCCTGACACTACTCCAGAGCTACTGTATGGATATGACTACAAGAGAACACAGCATCAGGTCTTGAATAAATATATATCTCACCATTCAAATCCCACAACAGAAAAGAAAACAACTGTTATGAAAAGTGTGCTAAAAGTCAGCTGCTCTAGTCAGTATTTACTGGGTACCAGCATCTGTTTGTAGCCACTGAAAAGCAGCATAACTTACCTGAAAGAACTTCTTTCCTTCACTACCATGCCTCTAAAAGATCTGTTGCTTTGGCTTGATAAGACCACAAGAACTTCACAAGTGGGACTATAATAAACTCTTTCTAGCCCCATGAAGCTCTATCTTATTTAGTTCTAGGCTGCGTCGTGAGAAAACCAGCTACTGAAACAGATACAGAAAGTGAACACCTGTCCTGACTACGGAAAGGTGGCCAGATCAATGAAACCACTACATTTAAACTTTACTTATGCACTTCTCTTTTAAAGCAGGTAAAATATCAAAACAGTGCACAGGAGGATAAAAAGTTGCATGTTATAGGCTTGCTACCCTTTGTAAATCTAAATCACTGCCCCACAGTCTTCCACTTACTGCACTTAACACCTCATCCCTGTGCCCTTCTACTCCTCCAAATATTGCAACCAGCGTGTCTGTCTGGATGTTCCACAGTCTCAATGCATGATCTATAAAGAACAAATAAAATTACATGCTGCTTTTTATATGTACATAAGAATAATATATTTCAGCTTCACCACTTTCAATAACAGGTGTTGACGTAAACATTTAAAAAGGCACTTCATTTTTCTTCAGTTGTTAGAAACAATGGGTCTGCATTAACTAAATTGCCATTAAAACTAAACTGCTGTCAGAATAATTGTAATTGAGATAGTGTGCCCATCCCCCTCCCCTAGTGACAGTCCCTACCAAAATATACTTAGGTCTTCAGATCACCTGAAAGTAGATCTTGAACAAGTATGCCTTTGTTCAGCTTTATCTCAAAAGCAATTTGTATTTCAAATAAAGAAGTGTTAAAATTCCTTTCAGACATTCTTACAACAGCATTCAATAAGGGTTGGTTTTTTTTAATCTTAATTTTTTTTTCTTTTAACTGCTATTCTTTATGAGCCACAGACTGGAGGGATGGGAGGAACTGTTTCAATAAATAATACGTATTCCAAAGTCAGTCAGATAAGCCTGCTTATTTAAAGACAATTCTGACAGTTGCTAATTAAGGACTTCTACTGTATTCCCCATATAGAAATAGGAACGTCTAATGCATTTCCCATTTGGATTCTACAAATACACACTACACTGAATTATGGCAATACCAATTGGAGGGTCACTCAGTCCCAAATATTTTCTACTATTTCTACTCATCTCTCAATCAAGCAGTTCTGAGACTCCACTACTCTTTTGCTTCATGTCTAATTATATACATTGTCCAGATTAAACCTCATAAATCTACTGGCTGATGTCAAAATGGTATCAAAAGGACAAAATACACAGAAGTCTTGAAATTCAAAAGTAGGCCCACAGCACAAACTTGACGGTTGGAAGAATCAGAGAAGTTCCCAACTCTAATAAAGAAACAATCAGTGACACTGATTACACTTCAGTCAGAAGCCCCCTTATGTTACCAGCTCTAGTATTCCTGAAGGCTTGCTCCTGAGGCAAATCAAATATCCCCTTACTTAACAAAACAGTCCAGATTAGGAAGCTGTGATTGTTTAGACTGGACAAGTCTATGAGACATCACAGCATAAACTTGCTTCTTTTTTCACTAATGCCCTTTTCACTCAAAGTCCTAAGGAAGTTTTCCCTTTGCAGGCAGTGGTGAATACTATCTGCAACACTAAAATACGCCCACTAGATGGCACCAGACTTCAACAATTGAAAGAAATTGAAACCAAGTAATGAAGAAAAAGCAACTCCAGTGCTTGCATTTCTTTCCTGAAAAAACAGTGGTGTACACAATCCCTTCGCACCACAGGTATTTTTTTTATTGTAGGCCATGGATTTAAAATGTATCTAATACATATCCAAGAAGACCAACGCTTGCTCTAGACTTCCAAGGTAAACTTGTTCAATCCCACTAGTAAAATTTTCAAAGAATTGAGAGATTTTGGCCATTTTCAAGATCAAAAATCCAATCAAAAGTATCCTGATTTATACAACAACATAAGTGGTTTTTTTTTCCTCACCTTTGCTTACAGATAAAAGGAGATTTGGATCTCTTGGATGGAATTTCAGTTCATTGATTGCATTTCCATGACCCACGTAGTGCTGGGATAGAATTCAGAGACCGAGTTATAATCTCCCCTCACGTTTACATGTACTTAGAAGACATGTTTCATGCCTTACGGAAACATAAGCTTCATTTCAAAGTTCTGAGCACTTACCTTTATGCACTGCATTGTAATAGGATTAATTATCCTAATAATACCCCTGGATCCTGCCACAGCAAGGAGAGGATGGCTTGTATTACTATCATATGTCCATGCACAGGTATAAAAGTTTTCATCTGCCTGCATCTTACGTTAAGGAACAAAGAAAAGACTGGAGTTTTGGTTTTGAGCAAAATTAACTTTAAATATATTTTTAAAGTGCTTTTCCAAGTAAACTTGTTGTCCATGTGTCCACAAATGGATCCAACAATAATTAAAAACAAAAAAAGAATATTTGATCATACAACTGCAAATAATAATCAGCACTGACTTTCCTAGAGATTTCCTCACTTCTGTTTATAAAACACATAAGGACACCTTTCTCTTGGCATCACTTTTCAATCTTTCTCCAAAATATCAAAAGACTGGGAATAAAAATGAGGATGAATCAAGACCCAGTCAGAAATCAGTAACCTGTGAACTGCAACTGATCAACAGAAGTTATTACCACTTCAGAGCATGAAACATAATTCTTAGGCTTGAAATCCAGTTCCAATTCAGAGAGCTGAGACCACTGTAGAACATGGAATGTGAAACTCTGCACAAATATTGGTGTTGGGAAGACTGAACTGACAGAGAATCAGTTTTCAAATACTTTAAGGCAGCACGTTACATGAGTCTGCATTTCCGATATTATTTCAATACGAAAGACTCGAGGATGTGGGAAAGACGAAAGAAGGCTAAGACCCAACAGGAGGAATGTGCCACATGAGCAGGGTATTAAATCACAGAAAAGCCTCTGTGTTCTTTTTCCTACAAAGCCTTCACTATTATGATGAAGAGGAATCAAGCAAGTGTTTTTTTACTTAAAAGGATACATCAGCATCCACATAGGACTGTAACAGGCGGATTTCTCCTTGGGAGTGGCATTCATATAAAGTAACCTAGGGAAAGAAAAAGCTCTCATCTCACCTGTTTATCTAACAGTGGGTTTAATAAAACAATGTGCCCAACAGTTTTAGTAAAGCAGCATTCCAGGACTTGCTAGCAGCCCTTCCCAGATATTAAAATATACTCTTTGAATATTCTCTACTTATAACTAGTTACTTCATCACCTCTAACCAGACTTAGTCTTTACATGAGCATTTGATATACAGTTAATTTTAGTTTAGCACTTTTGTCAGGTTGGACAAACCTGGAAATGAGAGACTTCTTGTTTATGTGGAACACTTCCATAGAAGGAACTTGAAGACTAAAACAATGTAGAGTCTTGTTCATAAAAAGCCTATAAAATCAGGCTATCAATTAAGCCTTTTAGAAACAGTAACATCTAAGAAGAATTTCAGTGAGAAGATACATTTATGCACCTGTCTTCTTTAACAAATGTTCATGTTACTAGCAAAATTTTAATTACCACAGAGGCTAATTCCCAAGCAGCTAAGGCATGGCATCATACTGTAATTCAGAGGCAGAACATCTCCAAGATAACAGACACTACATACCTCATAAATATGGCATTCTATGCAAGTCACCACATGTTAGTACTATACAAGGTAAGGGGTTTCATTGAAAAAAATGAATGCAAAGAAAAGCAACAGGAGGTTGAAAACAAGTTACTTACTCTGTTGCTGCCTACAGTGGCAAAAACAAGAGGATCGCCTTCTTTACTGTGCCAGTTAAACTGGACTCCAAACAAAGGCTGACCATGGTCCTCCTGCAGATGTAAAGCAAGGTTAGAAAAAAAATAAAGCTCACAAACACATTATTTCTGTGAAATTCAGCTGTAATGGGAAACAAATTGTTATGTTTTCCCCCCAAACTACTAGGTTCACACCCAATATAATTTCATATAGCCAACAGTTAAGAAGAACAGTTTTGTAACATCACATTTTAATTTGGCTGTCTTCACAGAGGATAAAGCAGTATTTCTTTCCTCTCAACAAAGTTTTAAATTCTAAGGGAAGAACTGTTGCCTCACAGCTGAGAACAGAAGTTGGCCCAACTACTGCTTACTCTGCTTTGCATCTTTCAACAAGGAAACCTCCTAAGGTCACGTCTATAAGCACTTTATATTGCTGTAGTTACTTTCACACAAGGATTTACAACATCACAAAGGAGATCTGTTAGGATTGAGAAGAATTATACTGGTGTTAGGGTGGAGAAGGGTTACGTTTCACTATTACAGCACAGTTAGGTCTTGCAACTCTATCACAGGCACAATGAATTAACTCCAGCATATCACAAAGCTGCTGCAAAGCTCATGTCTACAAAATGTTTTCAAATCTCCTTCACAAACATTTATCAGAAGAATGTCAAGTATTATTTTTATAACATTTTACATCAGTTTAAGGGGGAGGGAGGGGGGAAAGAAGCAGATATGTTTACAAATCACAATGAATATGGTGGTGCTTGTTATTAATTGATAACAGTATTTTGGCCTGTCCTGACAGGATGTTTTCAGCAAGAATAATGTTCATTAAAGTGCCTCCCCACAGGGGACTGTCTGGGACAGTACAGGCAGGAAGGAAGTGTCTCATGATGGCTGTTAAGCAGCCTTCAAATGGCAGTGCTTCAGAGACAACATGAGAAATATTAGCCCTGGCAGCTCTGACCCATACAGGAACCACAAAACAAATTTGAGGAGGGGGTATGGGTAAGGAATTCAATTCTACTCAAAAACAAAACAAAACAAAAAGACTTGCTAAAAAGGAAGTCTGGAAGAATTTGAACTAGGCCATATTTACTGGGAAATGCAGTATCTGTTGTTACCTCAATGGGGACAGCTAGAAGAGCCAAGTGAAAAAAATACCTTTGAGTGAAGGCCCTCCTGCATCTCATAAGGAGAGGTACAATTTTCAAAGCTGAATACGGATTAAGAAAGCATGTTTGAAGTTGAACTCTAAGCATTAGCCACTGTAACATTAAAGAACAGGTAGCTGTTTGATGGGGAGCGTGGGAAAAGTAGCAAGGTTATTAGTAACCCCAGCACAGAAGAAAAAAGAGGAGGTATTCATCACTAGTACAGCGTTAAAATTAAATTAAGAGACACAGAATTAGGAAAACACCAGGGTATCTGCCTGAAGTTATGCTTACCTCATTTAAACTACCATCATCCTCACTGGTCAGAAACAGCACGTGCTATTTTGATAACACTGATAACTGTTTTAATCTTTGTACCTGCTGCTTACTAGGTTTTCAAAACATTACACTGTTAGGTGCTGCATGTTAGTTATCCTGAGAGGCTGGATCTGTCACAACATCCTGACTCCTGGCTTTATAGACAGTTTGACCCAGATATAACAGTAGAATGGTGAAAAGCCACTTTGACCCTTGTATAAATAAAGGGCACAGACCCAAAGTACTTGGGTTCTTCATGCACCAGAAAGAAGGCAAAGAAACAGATCCTACAGTTGCTATAAAGGTAAACAGATAATCAGCAGTTGGTTCTGCCCTCACTCACTAAATAGCAGCTCAACTTCGGCCAGACAAAATAAGGTTAGGCCCATTTTTAGACAGAAGGCAGCGAAATAAACACTAAGCCAACACAAAATAATCACCTGCAAGTACATGAGCCCATTTTAAAATGCCATCACCCACACTGCTAGTGAGGCACAAACTGACCACACATGCATTCCTGGTTCCTGAAGGGGAAGCAAACTACCACTGGCAGTGGTTTTAGCTACTTCTCCCTTACTCGACAACAAACTAGAATCCAATTCCCAGGTCCAGGGACAGCAAGTAAAAGCTGAGATACTCCATTCAACAGTTAACAGCTATTCAACCACACCCTGAACAAGAGGGAAGGGTAGGGCAAACTGGCATTGTTCTGAAGGGAGCACATCAAAGCAAAATTCCTCTTTGCTGGAAGATCTAGAAGAAAAATTATATGCAGAAGTGAGGATGTACTTTGTTAGTTGTATGTGCTCATTTATAAACTGTGTCGCCACTCAGCCCACGGACAGCAAAGATTTTTTCAGTATACCTTCCAGTAATGTAGTGCTGTAAAAAGCAATAAAATAAAGCACTTTTTGCTTTCCTGTTATTTTCCAAGTTATATATTTGTTTGCCTGATGCTTAAATTTCAGCCAAAATAGCTTCCACACTAGTGGTTAAAAGGCATATTTAGCAAGCACTGTGTTTTTCAGACTGAATCATAACCATCTGACATTCAAAGTAGTCAGCAATGGCCATGTTTCTTTGTCTTCAGAAGGAAAGAAGAAAAACAATGGAAAGAGGGAAAACTAAGAATAGGAAATTGAAAAAAAATCAATACATCTCTAAAGAATATTAAAATGAATTTCTATGTCTTTAAATCACATTGACTTTTCATTTATATCAGTATGTCCATCTTACAGCACAGTTCAAAGACAGAATGAGATGCATTATGTGAGATCCAATGAGTTTAACGTCCCTCTGGACCAACACACAATATTCAATTGTTACAGTTTATCTAAATAGCATCTGAAATATTAAGAATAAGAAAAAGGAAGTGAGGCTTCCCCAAAAATGAAGTAAAAAGAATTACCTAACCTGGCTACTATTTGTTCTTTAAACCAGTTCAAAGAGAAACTGGAAGACTTAGAAATATTATATCTTACTTAGTTGAAATGCTACATTTACTTTCTGTGTTTGACTCTGCTTGCACAGCAACCTGTTTCCAGGCCCTGATCCAAGTCCTTGAAGCTGGGAATTAACCACACAGGGCGATCTTTTGGGTCACCCCAGAGTAGGTATGAGAGATGTCCTGTTATTCCAGAGTACCCTTGAAAAGTACTAACCAGTTTGGGATGTCCGTGGAAAGAACACAAATATGCTCAGCATTACTCAGATACTGCTAAATGTTTGGGTGCTGAAAGGCCCACAGCCCTATTTGAAGCAAGACTTGAAGCCATAGAAAGCACCATCTGTGGGGGTGATTCATGTGAACCATAGAGCTGCTGCCTACCTGGTTGAAAATGAAAGAACTCCTCCACTCTGAAAGAACCAGAGATTATTTTACACCTCAAAAAGCACATTAAGATCAACTGCTTTCCCAGACACTTGTGTCAGAGTAACTTCATATCACAATTTCTTGCACAGCAAAGCTCATTCAGGAGGTTTCCATGATCCAAATCTCTCATCCCCTCCCACTTAGCTACCCTAACATTTCAGCGAGGCAGTCTGAAGCCTAAATTCAGAAACAGCAACATCAGCAAAACCCAGCAGTGAAGTGTGGGAGAATGACACAAATCTGTTAAAGAAATTCTGAGAAAAACACCCACTATGGAGCTGCACATAACCTCTTGTTAGATAGACAGAAAGTTTAACACAACCCCCATCATTTTCAGTATCTAAGTGTTCCTTTTTTTTTAGAAATCTTATAAAAAAAGTCAAACCCACTGGCATATTTACTGCTTTTAACATATAAATATCCCACACGAAGCTGGGGAATGAAAGAATATCTTGACACTGTGCAAGAATCAAAGTGAAAACAACTCATTCAATTCCTCACAGCCCTGTGCTTAGTGCAGAAGAAAACACTACAATAAACACAAGAACAGGGAGTCAAAATCAGAAACCCATATTCCTTCCTAGCAGCAGGTACTGTATATAAACATAAACATGACCCACATCAGGTACACACTCAACCCTCCTGACTAATCAAACCGCATGATGGGATTCATGACAACTGATTAATGACAATGGTGATGACAGAAAAAAAAGGGTGACAAGGAAAGCGTGAGGAGAAAATCATTCCCAATATTGTGATTGGTTTGTGGTTTTCTTCTCTAATACATTTCATCAGGAAGAAAAATCTGTATGGAATCTGTGCTTTGCAGCAAGCTGTCACACATTCAGTTCTGTTCAGTTAATCTACCACATCAGTAACTACAGCTTTGATAAATGACATAATCATAAAACAGCAAACACAACTTTGTAAAGCAATTGGACTAATTGCAGCAATGTTGAGAAATAGGAATGGCATAGGCATTTTTCTTCTTCAAAACTTGGTCAATTCTCAATGAGAAAAACACTTTCTTAAATGAACACCAAACACAGGTATTTTTAAATTATATGTATATAATTGTCCTGACTGTCTCACAGTCTACATTTACATCACTGACAGCAAACAGTATCCCACATTCCCATGCTGAAGTTTACATATACCCACCTTCAGGCTATTTACACATTTGAAGGAATATTTGCACTTCTTTGACTTCCACTTTCCCTTTCCCCAGCTTTTTCTTCCCGGTGCATTAGGAGTGTTTGTTGGGGTATCGGGGCGTTCCGTGTTAGTTCCACTTTCAATACTAACAGCATCATCCTGAAAACATTCCAATTACACAGATTGAAATGAAGATGTAATTAACTGATAGATAAAATCATTAGCTAACTGCAGCACTTGGCCCTTTCACTTTCCTCTTCCTCCTCCACAAGAACAAAAGATCCCCCAGGACTTGATTTTTATTTAGCTTCACATACTTAAACCTGTTACTAACATAATAGCATTTCTCCCTGGAAACAGAACATGAATCACACAAGGACTAACCCAAAAGGGTCATACGTGAACTGTGATACAGTGAAACTTCTTTGGAATACAGGAAGCTCTTCTTAAGAAATATCTGAATACAAAGTAATTGCCTTCCTAGAAAGTATCTTTGACGTACACGGAATGAATACTTCTGAACTAATGAATCAAGACAATGTTTGTTTAAAAATATATTTACCCATGTCAGGAATCTAACCTCTCTTGAAGTCCTCTGTAGGCCCTCAGCAGCATCAGGAATAGCACAGTTCTGCAATAAGTCAGCAGTGCCACTGGAAGAGGAACTTTCACCCCTTCCTCCCACTCTTTCTAACTGATTCTCATCTCCAGTAGTGCAAGACAGGTTTGGGAACCATAATATAAGGACACAAAACTATTAGGAGGGCTATGGGGAGTAAACCCACAGGAAAAAGTTCAGCTTATTAAATTAACTAACTTTTTCTTCCAACAAACTCATTTCACAGCCACATGATGACAAGACCCAAATTTGGGGAGACAGAGGCAGACAACAAACAGCCTGTCATTCCGAGACATGAAGTATAACAGGAAGCTGCATCACGAACTCCGCTAGGAATATGGAATAAGGTCAGTCATTTCCTTCATACCGCATCCTAGCAGAGCTAACTTCCCCCTAACAAGCATAACCAGGTTTTGCAATCTTTACATTTAGCTATTTCTTTTCCTTTACCCTAAGCAGTTTCAGAGCCTGCCAAACACTGGTCTCCTAAGAGCACTTGCTGTCAAGAGTCATAATACTTCACGGCACTGAAGCTTCCTCTGGACTAATCAGATGCAGTCAATACAAGAACACATTATATTGGTATAATAAAATACAACCACATAACTACAACTAAAACATGACCAACAAACATGCCTTCAGGATACCTGTGGAGTACCTGGGGAAGTGCTGGCACTGCTGCCCAGAGAAGCTGTGGATGCCCCATCCTTGGAGGTGATCAAGGCGAGGCTGGATGGGGCCCTGGGCAGCCTGATCTAGAGCATGATTTAGTGGTTGGCAACCCTGACCATGGCAGAAGGGTTGGAACAAGATGACTTTGAGGTCTTTTCCTACCTAACTACTCTATGATTCCATGAAAAAAGAGACTTCTTGCAAATCAACACTGTTATGTCCACTTTTAAGGAGAATTTAGGCCTTTCAGGAGCAGCAAAGCTCATAACAAAGTTTTAGAAGGAGACTTTCCACCTTTGAGACAACCTATAACAGACACCAAAGCAAACCTGAGAGCCTCTGTCACCACATCACACCCAGATTCACAAATCATTAAGGATTGTTCAGCCTGGAGAAGAGGAGGCTCAGGGGAGACCTTATAGCTCTCTATAACTTCCTGAAGGGGGATTGTAGTGAGCTGGGGATTGGCCTCTTCTGTCATGTAATCAGTGATAGAACTAGAGGGAATGGTTTTAAGCTGCGCCAGGGGAGATTCAGGCTGGACATTAGGAAGTATTACTTCTCAGAAAGGGTAGTCAGGCATTGGAATGCACTGCCCAGGGAGGTGGTGGAGTCATCGACCATGGGAGTGTTCAAGAAACGTTTGGATGTGGTGTTGATGAATATGATTTAGCTGGGAAGTATTGGTAATGGTTGGACTAGATGATCTTCTAGGTCTTTTCCAACCTTGATAATTCTGTGATTCTGTTAGAAAAATCATTTAAGATCATCTAGTTCAACTATCAACCCACCACCACCATGCCCACTAACCACATCCTTCGGTGCCAGATCTACTCTTCTTGAAGACCTTGAGGGACAGTGACTCCATGACCTCCCTGGGCAGTCTGTGCCAAACACCGAAACAATCCCTAACACCCAGAGTTACCACACAGCCCCTCCTTCCTTCTCTATCCCTTCTGATGATCTTAATGTTCTGCAGAAGCTGAATGACAAACGTGTGGCCTGCATGTCCAGTGATGTTCAGTGAATAAGGCCCAGCAGCAGTGGCACACAGCACCTCAACAGAAGCACTTGCACAGGTTATGGGCAATGCGATCCAGCGCCCATACTGAGTGCTCTAACCAAGAAAGACATCATGCAGAACTCCTACGTCATTAACTCTCCCAGTTCACCAACTGCATAAACTGACTACCAGATTGCTCAGACGATCACAAAGAATCACAGAATTGTAGGGGTTGGAAGGGACCTCTAGAGATCATTGAGTCCAACCCCCCTGCCAAAGCAGGCACCCTACACCATGTCACACAGGAAGGCGTCCAGGCGGGTCTTAAATATCTCCAGAGAAGGAGACTCCACCACCTCCCTGGGCAGCCTGTTCCAGTGCTCCGTCACCCTCACTGTAAAGAAGTTCTTCCGCACATTTGTGTGGAACTTCCTATGCTGTACTTTCATCCCATTACCCCTAGTCCTGTCCCCACGCACTACTGAAAAGAGACCAGCCTCACCACTATGGCTCCCACACCTCAGGTATTTATAAACCTGGATCAAGTCCCCTCTCAGCCTTCTTTTCTCAAGGCTAAACAGACACAGTTCCCTAAGTCTCTCCTCAGAGGGGAGATGCTCCAGGCCCTTCACCATCTTTGTGGCCCTTCACTGGACTCTTTCCAAGAGATCCCTGTCTTTTTTGTACTGGGGAGCCCAGAACTGGACATAATATTCCAGATGAGGCCTCACCAGGGCAGAGTAGAGGGGGAGGATCACCTCCTTCAACCTGCTGGACACGCTCTTTTTAATACACCCCAGTATGCCATTGGCTTTTTTGGCTACAAGGGCACACTGCTGGCTCATGGTCAATCTGTCGTCCACCAGGACGCCCAGGTCCCTCTCTGCAGAGCTCCTCTCCAGCAGGTCTTCCCCCAACCTGTACTGGTGCATGCAATTATTTCTACCCAGGTGCAATACTCTACACTTGCTTTTGTTAAACCTCATCCAGTTTCTTACTGCCCAGCTCTCCAGCCTGTCCAGGTCTCGCTGAATGGCAGCACAGCCTTCAGGCGTGTCAGCCAATCCTCCCAACTTCGTGTCATCAGCAAACTTGCTGAGGGTGGTCACTATCCCCTCATCAAGGTTGTTGATGAAGATGTTGAACAAGACCGGACTCAGTACAGACCCAAATCAGTTGATCTTTTCAGCTGTTAAGTTACTTGGAATCAATCTCACGACCTTTGGTTTAAATACTCTGATTTAGTGCAGTTGAGAGGTAACAGCCTTCATCCCTTACAGCCAATTCCTGCTGACAGCAACTTACGAGAACACAAGTGCATGGAACCTGAATTAGCAGAGGGGTCTGTCTGGATGGTTTCCAAAGGATCCTTCCAACCCCTACAACGTTATGATTCCCCCCTATTCCTTCATTTCCCCAAAACCCTGTGTGCACAAATTAACACCGAACAACGTGTTAATGAACACCCCACACCGAGGCAGCGATGAAAAACGACAGATATACCTAAAATGCAGATTTTCGTTCGCTACATCGCAATAAAAACCACTTAAAAAGTGACATTGAAAACCGCTCACACCTCAGGGCCTCCAATTCTCCCTCACGCACGCGGGGTAAAGCGCGGCCCCTCTGCCTCATGCTCCCGCCTCGCCACCGCCACCTTCCCGCTTACACCCCAACTCAGCCTCACGTTCTCATCTCCAGACAGATCCCCGGGGTTGCTGTTCTCATCGCTGCTCAGCTTTTGCTTCTTAGCCGGCATCTCTCCCGTCGATGCAGCCGCCGCCGCCGGGGTTTCTCCCCGCTCAGACATCTTCCCCGCCCACCGCCCACCGCCACGCAGCCGTAAAGCGCGGCAGGGGGGCGTCGCAATGCTTTGCCGTAAAGCAGCACCGCGCTTGGCTGTCCCTCAGCTGCCACACTGCTGAAAAATCCTCCTTCCCGCGTCGCGCGGGCGGTGTCGCCCATCTATTAACTCAACTATTAATTACTCTTATTATTATTATTATTTATAATCGAATGTATGAACATAATAAAGCATAATGACACTTTATACCGTTATCTGTGGCCTGGACCAGCACTTTCGAGCACGTTCATGGGATATAAAGTAGCCCGAGGTTCTGGTTACCACAGCTCCCGTGTCCTGTGAGGAGCACAAAGTTCCTCATCCACAAAGTCGTTTTTGGTTCTTTTGCTCTCCAAAATGCTCTATAGAGAAATGAGGTGTCTGTTCCCTGCCCTGTCACCCAGGCAGGGCTGGAATGAGGGGGAAAAAAAAGTACATCTAAAAAATGCTGTTGGTAGAGAAGAAAAATGGCCCGTTCCAATGCCCCATGGCAAGTTCCTATCACTTGCAGACTGTAAATAAAATACTGCAGTTGCCAGATGATATTTATTTATTTATTTTCCTAAAATCACATGTCCCAGAGTCATAATAATAACGAACAGAGGAAAAACAAACAAACAAAAACCAAAACAAACAAAAATAAACCAAAAAATAAAAACAAAAACAAAACCTATATATAAACATATATATATATATATGTATGTATGTATATATATATATATCTGATAAATAGGGGAAGTAATCTGCCCACAGGCACAGTGCCTTATCTGCTTCTCTCAGAGAAGAAAAACCAAAGCTTTCCTCCCTGGAGGAGGCATTCCAGCCTTGCAAAGTGATTTCTTGGAGGGCAGTGGCAGAAGTGAACCTTGCCTTTGTATCTACAATTTAATCTGGCATGAACTTCAGAGATAAGGGGGAGGAGAGGTGCTTAAGCTGGTGCATGCACTGTAGTGTTTTTAGGAACAGTCCCTCCTGTAGGCTCCGCTGGTGCAGTGTATAATACAGACCAAAAGGCTGTAGATCACAATTAATAAAAGCTCTGGGAACTTGCAGCTGCCCAAATTCGTGCACTAAGATCAAGGCTGTGATAAAAGCATTTTACACCTTTGTGAGGACATACACGGAGAATGAACTGACTTGTTCTTAAAATATGACGGGATATTTTTAGATTGGCATCTTAATTAAGACTAAATCATGACTGTGATTTAGAAATGAAGGGCGGGCACGGAGTTTTCAGCAGTGAGTGTTCTTAACTTCTCATCACGAGTGACCTTGAGCTAATGGAGAGAAGACAGCTCCCCTTCATTTTGCAGCTGTCACCTGACATCCTCCAGATGGCCAGCTACACATTCAGCTCCGCCACGTTTCACTAGCTCATCCCAAACACAAGGAAAGTGAGGGCCCCAGACAGCTTGTGCTTTTTGGCCTGCACACAGGAAGGTTTCCCACCCACACCAGAATCAGTCAGGAAAACCCTTCAGTCTCCATCAATTTGCTGGGCCAAACTGGTCTTTGCCTTCCCTTGTTTGAGTTTCTGGAGGACTTCTTTCTCAACATGACAGACCTCATGCTCCCTCTGTCTAGTTCTTAGTCCAAACCACTTGCCTTTCCAATTTCAGAAGATATGAAGGGCCAGTACACCAGGGAAGATGAGTTTCCAACAGTCATAGTACACTTCATCCAGCTTCTATTTAAAGAATTGGTTTGTGGTTAAATACTGGCTTGAAAGCTCAGAGGGTTGGCTTCAGTTTGTGCTCTGATGAAGTTCATAAGACAAGAAAAGTCCCCCTTTAGATACTGAAAGCCCACTCTCAGATCTCTCTGGAGCCTTCTTTCTCCAGGCTGAACTGCCCAGCTCTCTCAGCCTGTCCTCATAGGAGAGGTGTTCCATCCCTTGGATCATTTTTGTGCCCCTCCTCTGGATGCACTACAACAGCTCCATATCTCTCCTGTACTGAGGACTCCACATCTGGATGCAGTGCTACAGTTGAGGTCTCACCGGCACAGAGCAGAGGGTCAGGATCATCTCCCTTATCCTACTGGCCCCATTTCTTTTGATGCAGCCCAGGATACAGTTGGCTTTCTGGGCTGCAATGGTAGATTGCTAGCTCATGTCCAGCTTGCCATCCACCAGTACCCCCATGGGCTTATCAGCATGGCTGTGCTCTGTCCCTACATCTCCCAGTTTATGCTGATAGTGGAGGTTGCCATGACCCAGGTGCAGACATTGCACTTGAATTTGTTGAATCTCATGATGTTCTCCTGGGCCTACTGCTGGAGCCTGTCTAGGTCTCCCTGAATGGTATCCTGTCCCTCAGGTATTTTGACTGCACTACTCAGCTCAGCATCTTCTGCAAATGGTTGAGAGTACTCTCAATTCCATTGTTGATGACATTGATGAAGATGTTAAGAGCGCTGGTCCCATTACTGATCCCTGAGGATCCCTTGTCACCAATTTCTGTCTGGATATTGAGGCACTGACCACCACTGTCTGGGTACAATCTCATAACCACTTCCCCATCCATTGAACAGTCCACCCATCAAATCCATATCTTTCCAATTTGGAGAGAAGGATGTTATTAGGGACCACAGCTAATGCCTTTCTTGATAACATTCACCTCCTGTCTGGTTCCAACTTTTAAGATGAGTTTTGGCTTTGCTAACGTGAGTCCTGCATGCTCAAGCAAAGTCTGCGTATTCCTCCTGGGCTCTCCATCTGTGCTTCCACTTTCTGCGTGCTTTTTTTTTTCACGTTGGAGCTCAGCTGGGAATTTTTTCCTACATCCATGCTGGCCTCCTTCCACACTTCCTTGATTCTCTGTGCATCAGAGTGGACAGTTCTTTTTCTTAGAGGAGGTTGTCTTTGAAGATCAACCAGCTGCTCTGGGCCCCTTATCCTCTAGATTAGCCCCTCTTTGGATCCGGACAAGAAGATTTCTAACTAACCCAGTATCCGCTATCATGAAATCCATGGTTGTGTTTCTACTAATTGAATTGATCATTTCTCTCAAGATTTTCAGCTCTGCAGTTTTGTGTTTGCTGCAGCCAAGACTGCGCCTTCACATCTTTTACCAGTTCTTGTTTGTAACAGGTCCAGCAAGACATTTCCCTTGGCATCTTTCTTCCTTGATATGCTTCAGATCCTCTACATAAAACAGAAGGATCTCCACCTTCTTGCATCCTTTTTGTGGTGATTTTAACAATTATTTGGTTCAGGTTGCCCAATATTTTCTCCAAGAGAAGGCTGTGCAAGATACTTAAGAGAATATCTAAGAAATTGTGGTGCTTTAAGAAGACAAACCTTCTGAGCAGAGCTATCTCAAAGCTTCTCTGCTATCTACAGTTAATACTGAATTTTGCTATCACAAAGATGAAGGGGCTGCACTGTGGGTGTGAATTGCTCTGCTATTTACATTGAGCCCTGGCCTTGTGCTGCCACTGTTTTTACTCTGTCTTGGTTAACAGATATTTACTTATGTACAGAGAGAGCTCTGCTTCTATATTACCCAATAGCAGCATCTGCTGTATAAAGAGTTCTTTCTTATTAATATTAAGTGTTTTCCATGGGCATATCGGTAAGAATTGCTGAATTAACTGGCAAAGGTAAAATTTTAATCTTGTTAGCTCAATGGAAAAATATAGCCATGGCAACTGAGGTGGATTCTGTTCTACTTCATGTATCATCAGTTAAGCTCCGATTATAGGGGCCATTTTAATGGTATTTTTTGTTAAGAGTCTGAAAACACAGCTGGATTTTCAAACACAAGTTGAGTTTTTTAAGTCTGACAGCTAATACCACAGGTTCTGACTTCTGAAAACAGCGTATTTAGAAACCGATGAAAAACCAGTGATACAGAAACCCATAGCATCACTTCTTCATAATGGAAACACAACAGCCAGAAAAGGCTGCAGTGTTTTTCCCCCTCTTGCTGTTGAAAGATTACTGGGTCAAACGTTTTGCTGACTCATTCTCTGAAAGCAGGGAACAGCTCACACATTAAAATCTTCCTGCAGAAATTTAGGATGACATGTATAAAAGTCATATACTTTATTCCTCTGCTACAGCTAAAAACCTTCATGAAAGTGGAAGGTGTATCTGAATCAGAAGATGAGCCAGCTGTATTGATCTAACAGCTCAAATCTGGTAAAAGAAAGATATCTCTCTCCTAGTTCTGGTTTTATACCACTCCTCTTTCCTGGGCTCTGCTTTTCAAAGGCTATCAACAATCCAGTTCAGCTCACTAACCCAAAAGAAAATTGATCAAGCACAAAGTAACTTGGTATTTTCTCCTTAGCTAATGAGGGTCATACTTCTTCAAACTTTCTGATGACCACAAGATCATCTCCTGATGTTGGTGATGAGCTACAGATCAGCAGGCTCCTGAAATCCAACCACGTGCTCTAGTTTGTGGCTTTATCTTCAAAGGTAAAAGAGTTTGACCCAAGGTATAGGACTATTTGTGCTACTTTAATAACTCTGCTTCCATGATGACAGAGCAGCAACAACGTGCAGTTAGCAACAAGAAAGCCAAAGTGCAAGTCTGTTGTTCCACAGTAGGCAACAGTGGTGCTCAGACAGTCCTATCTCTTCCCATCCAGCTAATTTCTACTTCCACCTGCCCTGCTGTTCTGTGCTACTGAGTAATCTGGGTAGTTGTGGTGTAAATCACACAGGCCAAGCATTCTGGGTGAAGAAAACAAACAGTATTTCTCTATTCTGCCTAGATGTAGATGATCAGTTTGCTTGTTTGTTGACCATGTCGCAACACAAAGAATTCTGCTGGCACAGTGCAGGGAATGGCACTCCATCATACCATAAGTGGGAAGAAAGGGAAATGGGAGGAAAAAAGCCAGGATTACTTAAGCCAGTATCATCACCAAATAAATCCTCGTGGACTCACAGCTCATGTGAACAGAGCCTTTCGTCCATTTTATAGTGACCTTTCTTCCAGAATAACTTGTTCTGCATGTGAAGGAGCTTTCACTGGGCCAGGAAATCACATTTTACACTGGATGAAGTCTGTTTACAAACGGATTTGAGACCCCAATTTATGGAAGAAATCTGAGGGATTTGCAGCCTCACACTGGCTCTGTATGAAGGTCCAATAGCCGTACAACCTCTGCCATCAACAGGAATTCAGCTGCTGGTTTACTATGTCATTTCTTTTTTAATCAGGAACATCCTAAATGCTAAGAGCTAATATCCATCCTTTTGGTCATCCAAGGACTTGCTCCTAGATGTGTATATGGTACCACATCTATCACCAAAGCATCAAAGAATATGAAGGGCCAATATTAAGAAACTAACGTTCAGATAAACTGTATTTCACTTTCCCTGTACTGAGAACAGAAATATGTGGAATTACCTCCTTAGAATTTTCTCCATGTCTTTCCAAAAAAAAAAAAAAAACACTTCAGAGATGCTCCCCACCAAGATTTGCCCTCAGCTTGGGACTGATGCATCAGGTCAGCACCATCCTCTGTGGAAGCCCTGTGTTCCCATTAACTCTTGGTGTCTCTAGGATAGAGTACTCGTGGCCTGGCTCAGTTCATAACACCAGGGAATTCTCTTAAATAAGCACCCCCGTTACAAACACCAGGGAATTCTCTCAAATATCATCCCAGACGGTCTCTGGGGAAGTCAGTACAGACTCAGCTTTGAGCCACGCTGTCTGTTCTGTGTGAGCAGCATTGGACAAAGCAGTGCCTTACGTGAAAAATACATTGGAATCAAGATTTACGAAACGTGACTTTTACCTTTTCCCATTAATATGTAACTTCTGCCTCTTTTTTTTTTCCCATGCCCCACCTTATTTTTACCACGACAATACACTTTCCTTTAAATATTTCTCTATTGAAATAGCCACGCCCAACACTTAATCCAGAATGTTTTCCACTGAAACACACTCAGCCACGATGACTGTGTTGGCATCAACTCCAGAAGCTGCAGTACTAAAATATCAGTGCAGTGCTCAGCTGCAACAAAATCTGTTGGTTTAGAAACGCCTTACAGACATACTTATTATTCTTTCTACTTCAGGCTTTCTTTAGCTGCATGGTGCAGGAATTGTTTGCTTGGAAAAATGGTCTGTCTCCTAAGGTTAATCTATATTTAAACAAATAGTTTATTCTCTCAGCTCGTATTTTGATTTAATTTTTCAGTAGTTACACTGGAAAGATTCCAAAGTAACCACAAAACCTTGTAACAGGCTGCAGGCGTAGATTTATCGCCGGTATTAAGCAGACAACAACCCAAAGCAGCAGCTGCTGGAGCAGCACCTATACCCTATCAACTCATTACTTTTCTTTGGCTCTTTCTTCTCCCAAGAGCCTCATTCCACAAGCCAGGAATCTACATGGAAACTTTCTATTCCTGAACAGTTCCTCTGGTTGCACCAGTTCATGTAAACTGTTAACTCTTTACAAAGAAGAGAGTCTCAAGTATCAGTGGCTTTTCTTCCCTCTTAGTTTCACCCTATCCCAGCTCAGTGCAGCTGCAGGCTGCCACAGAAAAACATGTTATCATTCTACAGTCTTGATTTAGCCATGTGTTGTGTTACATGTGGTGGCAAACCTAATTTGTATTCATTTAAACTTCTTGGACCCACACTCTTACCTATGGGATGCACAAAACAAGTCAAAGACAGTGTTGCTGCTACATTAAAGAGGCTGCTGCGGTACTTCTGCCTTCTATGCCATTCCCCCATTGTGCATGGGATGTGGATGCACAGATTTATTAGGACAAAGATTTATTAGCAGCGTTCACAGCCAAAGTCTTCATACATATGATTGAGTTCAACAGTGCAAATAAACTGGAGAGATGGTGAATAAAAGAGAAATGTAGACGTCTTTCAAGTGGGCAGCTTGGAAAAAGATTGTGGGGAGATAAATGTAATCTCTTGGCCTCCTTTCTACACTCCTCCCTGCCCGCCATAGCGCTTTTCTCATAGTAGCAGCATAGTTTTCATTAGGACCTATTCAAACCCACGGCTTGTACGTGCTTATGTTGCAGGTGGTGTGTGCTGGTTGGTTGTTAATCTTTGTGTCCCCTCTAATATAAACTAGAAGCTACAAACAATGGGTAGGAAGGTGGGGGGAAAGGGCAATTCTCACGCTGGTGGCAATTACTTCCCATAAGAATCTGCCAAGAAAGCTATCAAAGTTTGCAGGTGCAAGGTCATGAATGTAACAGCACGAGAACATCATGAAAAATATAGGAAAATATACTGTCCCAGAAGCTCTGGGAAACACTGCCAGGTTATCTTGGGCAGAAGATAAAGAGCTGAGAACGGAAAGCAGAGTTACAGGTGGGATGTCCTTAGCAATACAGACAGTTAAGAATGCAAAGGTCCCCAGTTCAGAATCTGCAGATCAGTGCAGTTAAGAATGCAACATCCCCAGTTCACCACTGATGTGTCCTTTTTATTAGTCTCATAGAAACACACCAAAGTGATGAAAGGTGTGATAAATGAAGCAAAACATCATCCAAAGTAGATGAAAGCTGGTCTTGATACTAATTTTTTATGATTTTTTCTTAGGTCCAATAATTGCCTTGAGCCAAAATTGGAGACATCTTAGATCAGCCAGATCACAGATCCCATTAGACTGAAAGCTAACCAAACCAAAAGGAATGCAGTATTCTAAAGTATACGCCCAGCATCAGAGAGAAGACAAGAGCACAAAGATCCACAGGGTTATTCCTATTAGCAAAAACACAGGCTTAGACCTGTTAGACCATGGCTCAGTATTTCTTTGTGCCACTTTTCCATGTAAAGACTTCAAAGGTATGGAGATGATAAATTCAATATGTCTCTGTGCTGGGTACTACCAGACTTAGGGTAGTGCTGTCACAATTGCTTTGTACCATTCCCTGCTTCCATGATTTATTAAAATGTTAGTACATTCAAGTTGGTCTCCCCCTATTAATCTATTTAATCTTTCTACTAGAATGGAAAATGGGCCCATTCCACATGGAAATGACAGTGGTGGGAAGGGACTGAAAGCACACTGGTACATAGGATCAGAACTCCAAAAGTTCTTCACATATTTCTAAAAGGTTCTGAAAATAGATTTTTAGTGGTGATAAATTCAAGACTGAGACAGAAATACTCAACTGCACAAGCATGGGACAAGGAACACAGAAGTAAGGACCAGGGGTCTGGACAGAGATTGAGATTATAGCAGATAGAAAGTCTTCCATTGCAGTTAAGGTCTTTATACAGCTTCAGGCACTACAGTTCCAGAACAGTATGACTCAATTTGAGAGTACCCATAGAAGAACAAATGGGAACAGTGAGAAGGTTGAAACAATGACCTGCAATGGGGAAGCTGAAGGAATCAGAACTTCTTACCCCAAACAACTGAAAACTGAGAACAGATGTGATAATAGGGCATAAAAGAAATGAAAGACCAATGAAAAGAAGAAACAGTTTGTTTGTTTTAATGGGACAAGAGGCAACAGGCTGTAACTGTTGTAAAAAAGATTTGATTTACGTATAGAAAACTTATAAGAATAGCCTAGTGCACAATTAGCATACGTTCTAACTGTACCAAATTATGGCTTCATTCCTGTACTCAGATGGCAGCACACAGCTCCATGCAAGCTGAGCATGAACTACTTCTTATCTTCTTATCATCTTCCACCTGATATCATTTATTTGCTAATATGGTGCACATTGCTGCACATGTGTATGTGTGATATTGTGAGATACTTACCTAAGACAGAGACAGCAGGATCATTGTCACAGGTTCCTGCCAAGCACTGGACAACTCATTTTGTCACTTCCACGTTTAAAGCTGAAGTAAATAATAGTGTTCATTTCTTTACTAGTGAACTTTGAACCCTACTGAGAAAAAGAGCTCTTTTAAGAGCTGCTCTTTTATTTCACTTAAAGGTAAAATAAAATAAAATAAAATAAAATAAAATAAAATAAAATAAAATAAAATAAAATAAAATAAAATAAAGTAAAATAAAATAAAATAAAATAAAGTAAAATAAAATAAAATAAAATAAAATAAAATAAAATAAAATAAAATAAAATAAAATAAAATAAAATAAAATAAAATAAAATAGCTCAGATTTTTAGAGACTTGGAAAGCTTTTGACATGACTTGCTGGGAAAACTGCAGATCTAAGACTACATGTAAAGCATGCTACTCAGCCTTCATTCACACATAGCATCTGTTGTATCTGACTAAATGTGCTTCTTTCTACTTATCCTTCACTTGGTACTAATGCATACTTTCTTTTTCACCTGAATCTTCTGTATTTATGTGGTGCAATCTGAATCAGACACAAGGAATGCTGGATTAGATGCCATCATCTTAAGAAGCTACAGACAGAGAGAGATGGACCTCGAAGGGGAGCTCAGTGGGAGAGGACATCAGATCATCTGGAGCTGAGGTAATCCAGCCAAACCATTGCTACGAGATGCTGACAAGGAAAGAGTATGAAAGCATGCCCTAAAAATTTCCATAGCAAAACTCAATAGCTGTTTCATTTATACTTTATCAATTTTTAAGACTAGAAGGATTATTATATCACTTACCATGACCTCCTGCTTAACATTCACAACAGCATTTTCCTGAGTTAGTGCTAAGCCCAAAATCTCATGTTTTTTGAAAGCATTTTCCACAAAGGCATCCAGTTCTGAGCAGAAGACTTGAAGAAATGGAAAACTGTTCCACCAGTTAATCACTGTCACAGTTGAATAACTCTGCCTTATTTCTCATGTGAGTTTTGCCTGGCTCCAGCTCTAAGCCATTTCTTGTTATGTCTCTCTCTGCTAAGCTAAACTTAAAGAGACTTGTTATTTCTGCCCTACAAGAAGCCACCTAGCAGCCCATCTCTATTTTTCTTCACTTGTTTTCCTTTTTATTTTTTCCTGAAGATGAAACATTCTCTTTCTTGAAGGGTACAAAAAAAACATGCATACTTTGAGTAGCTTTGACCACAGAAGTTCTTGCTGTGTATACCCATCACACTTCTTGCCTTGTTCTATCTCTGGAGCTTATTGTCTGCTGGACTCCCAACCCATTTCAGTCTCAAACAGTTTGGTTAGCTTAAGCTCCTTAAGAGTAAGTGTCTGTCATTGAATAGGGCAGCTCTGATGGAAGATTCCGGCAGCATTAACCATCCTGTGATTCTGTCAGCATCACCATTAGGTGGCTGGGGGAGGCTCGGGAGAAGCAGCTAGCACAGCTGTGCACAGGAAAGGTTGTCCATACCCAGCCACAGGGCTCTGATCACAATTCTGTGACAATTTAAGTCACATTACCACAGCCTTGAACAGTCCATGACTATGTGATCCCACCTGATCCTAGTGCCAACTCACTCATAGCCCTCAGTGACCCAGACCATGGCACCAAATCAGCAGAAAATTTACACAAGGTGACACGTAAAAAGAGCATTTGTGCTTTCATTTGATCATTCTCATCAGAAATGATCTTGGAACAGCATTCAAAGGCTCATTCAATTCCAGCTCCCTTGTTACCTGGCACTGGCTGCCCACAGAAGCTGTGGATGCCCCATCTCTGAAGGTGTTTGAGGCCAGGTTGGATGTGGACCTGGGCAGCCTGAGCTGGTGGAAGGTGTCCCTACACACCGCAAGGGAATGCAACTAGATGAGCTTTAAGGTCCTTCCCATGCTAAACCACTCTAGGATTCCATGATTCTAGTCTACATTTCTTCACTTCCTATGTTATTGGTGAATTCAGAGTGCCGTAATACAAGGGTGAGGCACAACTTCCCTTTTTAGATGTGAGAGAATCTGTCTTATTTTGATGTCTTCCTAGTTTAGCTTTCCATTTTTAACTGTAGCCCAGCCAGTATCCGAGGCAGAAAAAACATGGCCTTGCTACTAGCTGCGTACATCAGCTGCCCACGTTCTTTCTGAACAGTAGGCACTTTCAGTCTGTGACCTGATACTTCCCTCTGCATTCAGCTGTGACACTGGGAAGTGTTAGCACTCCCCAATGTTTCTTGCTGCCTTTCTTCCATGGATTCCTGACCTCTTGTTTCTGTCAGCTGAGTTTTTCATGTAAACATTGCTAAACCCTTCTCAGGCAAAGTGACCTAGATTGTGAAAGTGAATTATTTAAACTCTCAAAGCTAAGTTATCTATTTTTCATTCAGTTGGGTTAGGAAACATTCCCACTGCTTCAGAATTAAAAAAAAAAAATCTATGGAGCTGGTACTTTAAAAGGGTAGAAAGCATAGAGACTTATGGGGTAGGGGGGTCAGGCAGAAGTGGTCACACCTTCCACCAGCTGGCTCTGGAGGAAAACATCTGTCTACAGCCTCTGTGTGGTGGATGGTCTGGAGTTAAAAACAATCTTATAAGACACAAGAGCAGTGGCCTTTGGGTTATTATCAGCAACAGTTCATCTGGGAGCCTTGCGGAGGGGAGGGGTCTGGAGAAAATCCTCTGAAATTTCAGTGAAAGGGTTTGGGGGCTTTTAGCTCTTTGATGAGCTTCTCTTTTTGTTCTGAAATGGGAATGATCTGAAGCTTCATGCTGCCTTACTGCTCAGGCACAAGGACTCTCAGATCACAGCTGGGGGGATGTAGCATGGGGAGAACATTCACACCCAGGCAAAAGAAATGCTCTCCAACTTTGCACATTGCACAGTAGAGCACTCATAGCCACAGTATATCTCCTTGACCAGTGCTTAAAGATGATTTCATGAAGAATTTGACGTGTAGATGCATTCCAAGGTCACCAGTACTTAGAACCTGTAAGGCCAGAATAGTTTTCTGGAGAGAACATGAAACATTCCACTTCAGATTTGAACTTTGCAATGGGTCTACCAGTATGACTTTCACATGGAGTGCATTTTCCTACCTATGCTTTCTGCAGTGCATCCTCTTATGAATCTTTTGGAAATGACTATTGTCAGAAACAGAACAGTGAGTAAGACCAAGAACATCTCTGCTGTATGGATTTTCAAGTGTGAACCAGTACGTACTATAGGATATTCTGCATTGTGCTTATCTGCACAATAAAGAAATATTCAGGAGGATGCTTGACCTCTAAACTACACTTAAGGAAGAAGAAAAGAGTTAAATGAAGCACCTGTTGTTGATGTTCCTTCTTAGAGTCTGACACTGGAGAGCCCAAACTAAGCATGAGTTCCCCTCCTCTTTCAGCACTAAATCACTGAATGATCTTTTACAAGCATGCTCTGTAGTTTTACTGGCATTTCATTGAATCTTAAACTCTTTCAATGAGTATCTCCAGTTTTTAACATGTTACAGTTTATTTTATGCTGCCATAACTTCCTTCCTTAGTCTTTGCTAATAGCTTCATTTCTTTCCCCCATACTCAGCAGTTTCCTAGCATCCTTTGTGAAGATAACTGATGCTAAGAAATAGCCTCATTTCTCTGCGTTGACTTCTTTACCATTTCCCTCATATCCTGACCACACTGTCAACAGGATTCACAGGCACTTCTCCACTGCATTTTCTGTATAGTCTATGCAAAACATCATATGTATAGGCTGGAAAGCTAAGCAGATGCCAGATGAAAGGTTGTCCTAATTCTCTCCTGTGAAATCATTCTGCACCCGGTTCATGCAGGGCAGAACAACACATGACTGTGTAAAGGTGGGATCCCAATGTAGATGCTACAGATGAGCAATTAATATTCTTATTTCTTAGCTATATAATCTAAGCTGGAATACAGAGCTGCACTCAAATACATCTGGGATTCATTTCCCCTGTTGTCCAGAGTCTATAACAGAGGTGACCATCTCAGCTAATCACCTGGTACCTACTTGCTGTCAGTGGAGGAGGCAGCACCATTCATTCCATCCTCTGTCTTGCCAAGAGTGTAGTAAAGAGATACAATGCAATTCAGTACTGAATTGATATTAATCTTAAAGGATAGTTTAACTCAGGGCTTAATATTACAGTCTTTATTTCCTCTCAGACAACATTCATTTCTGATACGAATAGGTTCTTGTTGAGTGGATCCTACTGAATACGGTCTGAAATTTTCAGGTATAGTTCAGAAGATTTGCTTTTTGGACCAATGCTGTGTTACATAAGGGTGACTGATTCCAAGACACTCTGTAGACTCTGCATTGTATCAACATAGTGAAGAGAAGAAAGGTGACAGTGCCTGGAACTGAAATAAAATCTTTTGCAGATGTTACCAGAACATCGGGATCAACAGATTTGAAGTAGCAGCAATCAATGCAATGAAATGACTGCTGTCAGATAAGTTCACTGCCTCTCCAAAAAGTTGCCTGTGTGGGTGGGAAAACACTGAGCTGAGGATAAGGTCCTCCTCTGCAGAAATAATGTTGGGTACAGCACAAGTTGTTGCTGCAGAGCACAAAGGAGAGTTAGAAAATCACCAAGGGATGGCTATTTCCATTCCAACAGCTATTCCCCTCCCTTCTTCTTTGCACACTAGGAACTGATATTCTTGTATCTGGAGTCCAATTTTATTTTATTTTATTTTTTAATCAGAATAAAATGTTCCTGACCACCTGCAAAAGCTTTTGGGCATCATGCCTACATGATCAACAGCTGTTCTCACCATCTAAAGCATGCTCAGCAGAGAGCAGAAAGTAGTTATCCACTGAAACAGGCTGCAGAAGATGAGGCTGAGCTGTATATGTGGCCTAAAAAAGGTTTGGCAGGAGTCAGCAGGACTGCTGGCTGGTTTCAGCTCACTGAAGGTGGATGTTGCAAGGATTTCCATTCTTGATGAAGCACCTGCAGTCCTGTGTACCCATTTCTGTTCAGCCTCAACCTACATCCACCTACATGGATGGGTACTTTCCCCCTAGGAGGATGTTTAGCAGGGCTTTGCCTCTGAGCCAGTTTGCTGATCACCTGGCTGTGCCTCCTGACCCTGCTCATTTTTCATACGTTTGGGAAAAACAAGCTTGGTGAATGCTTAGTCCTTGCCTCTCAAATTATTAATTACTGCCTTGTAGTGGTTTGATTCTTCCAGCTATGCTCAGCTAGATTTCACTGGAGATAAAACAGAAATGAGACACCACACGAAACAAAGACCTGGAGAAACTGCATCGCCGTAAATGACACCCTAGTTTCAAATGTAGAGGAGGGTTCTCTGAGGAAAGAGTGGAAGGCCTAGAAGGATCTCTTCAAACTCGTATATTTATCTCATAAGGCTGTAATCACAGCTGTGACTGCTCTGCATGGGTTCTGTGCTGTGATGGTATTTGTTCACCCCTCTGTAATATGAGTGGAGGTTTTCTTTCTGACCTGAAGTAATGCCCTGTGAGGTATTTAAAGGCCTATTGCAATAACTTTATCTGCTTAAGTAGAAAAGCATCCTTTTGGTAAAAATAATTCTCAGAATAATGACATAGCCTGACTGTGCTCATTATAGACTAAATGTGTTTATCTGGTTGTTATTATTTACTCATTGTTCTATGGTAGGTTGCAAGTGGTTGAGCTCAGCACTATATATGCATGGGCAAATAACTTTCCACTCTAAATGCGGGTCAAAAAACAACAGGCTTGTATGAAGAGTGAAGAAACGAGGCAACTGCATTAGTCAGCAAGACGGCAAGTATTGCCAAGTATTTTCTAGGCATCAGGGCCAAGACGAGCTATGAGGAGGAATCCGAAGGAGAACAATGAGCTTGGCAGATAGATATTTAATGGGAACATTTTACTTCTGAAAACATGGCAAATGGAATATTAGACAGAAGCAAGAATCACTCTCTCATTTTGGATGATAAGAAGAGATGGAAAATAAAAGCTTTGAACATAAGTGAAGGTTATATATCTAAAGTTTTATGGCCTCAGAAGGGGAAAATGATAAAAAAAAATAAGGTATATGTGGCCAAACGTATAATATATAGTTTGTACATAGAGTCATAAACAAGTGTCATAACTAACTTTCTTGTAGATAATTTCTACAGCTTGCTCATGAAAAAGACTTCTGGCTTGCACAGAAATTTTGTGTGTGGAGATGCATAGGAAAGGCTTTACTTTATCCTTGAGGAATCTAAACTGTTGAAACAGTCTGTATTTAAATGACTTCAAAAGAGGGCAAAAGAAGTCAAAACTGATATCCAGCGAATGGGTCTGATTGACAGGCAAGGTTGTTACACTGGGCAGAGCGACTGTGAAAGTGATAAGCAGGTTTTATGGCCAAAGCTGAAACGTCTCCCTTGGCTTGATGGAGTATAAACCCACCATCCATCCAGAGAACATGTCGGATGGGGCTGAGGTTTTACACTGGACAGAAGGGATAGGATTCAGACATTGCTATTGCATATATGTTTATGTCTGAGTCAATCACGCAAGCTCCTTCATAGACAATGAAGGTTTATTAAGTAGATTTTAGGATGCAAGCCATTGAATTCAGGTTAAATATCCAACACATGCCAGTTCTGAACAAAACAGTCCCTAACTCTGATCCCTGAAGTGCTCATTTCTCCCCATTGATTACAAAGAGATTCCTATGTTAGCCATAGACACCAGTGCTACGGATGCCTAGCATGAGGTGGGATTATTCCCAGCCCTTGAGGCAGAACTGGAGTAGAGGTGGAAGTCTCCAAGGTAGAGCTGATAGATTAACACCCATGTGAGCATGAGAATTCCCAGAAATAAAGTGCAAAGACAACAAGGTCTGTATGTTTGTGTGTGTATGCGCTGTTCTAAATTTTTGCTTTCAGAAAGAACAGAAAAGTCCGTACTCTGAATGGAGGCTTGCACTGCATTTCAAATTAGATATGCTAGCATAAGGAAAGCAACAGTGATTTCCCTGATGATTATAGCTGAACGCTGTTCCAAGTACACTGTCTGCATATCCATCAAACTCTCTTGGACATGGACATTTCCTTTGGCTCTAAAGTACTGAAGTGCTAGGGCTACAAAGTACCATATAAGAGCATGAAACATTCAGGCTTTTTCCTTTGAAAAGAAAGCTTTCATCATTGTAAAGCTCAGACATTAATGAGCATTTTTTTTGCTGCTGGTAAGGACAGGTGGTTATTCAGTGCTGATCTGCAAATAGAGCAGATCTGGTATGCCAATTTTAAGTTGTCTCTCATTTCCCACTCAGATATCTCACAGCTGTGGGTGAAGGCTATTTGAAGATAAGCATGTTTTTAAAAACAGTAACTTCGATAGAGAAAGCCAAAGCTCAACATTTGTGTTTGAATCTCACCAGTACAATAAGCTTGAATTGTGCCAGGATTAATCCTCCGAGTGGATAAATAAGGTTTGTGTGAATAAATGAGACAACAAATGGTATGAGGGGAAAAAATCTAAAGACTTTAGTTGTGTGGTAAATCACTGTATTGTGCCTGTTTGCAGCAAAGGAATGAAAGAACTGTGACTTCTGGCCCTTACAAAATAGAGTTTCAGGAGAAGGGGAGAAATTAATAAATAAATAAACAGGATTTGTAGCTGCACTAATTCCTGTGGTTAGAAAGTATTTGGGTAACGATGGGACATCATTAATAACAACCAGGAAGCGGAGCGACAAACAACAAAAAAACAGCAAACTCAAAGGCAGTCAGCCCAGAGTTTTCCATCAAAGCCAGCCCAGAAAAAAAAAACAGGCACATTTAAAATAACCATTGTGGATGGACTCGCCGCTGTGCTTCTACGGGCCGATGACTTTATGACTGCTTTGATTTCAGTGCGATGGAAACCCAGAGCAGCACGCTGTTGACATAGACCCATTGTTTCATACCAGTGGATACACAGTTGGATTAACGGGACAGGTCCAGACTGATTCAGATCAGAATCTGAGATTGGATTAAACCAACTGGAGCGGATCATTTGATCCTATGGGAGACCTTCAGCCCTGCCTAAGTGGCATCCCGTCACAAGTTTCTTGAAATAGAAAAAGCCATATATGTAAACATGTGGTTTTTTTATCCTGTTAGAATAGCAGATCCTCTTTTTGCTTATGTTTTAGTACCCACCTACAGACCTGAGAAAATTATACGAATTTGTCCATACATCAAAAACTACCCAAAAGAGTTTTCTTTCCATGTTCTCACCAGTCATATCTGCCCCAGTCTGAGGCTTGAAGAGTTTTCAGTGCAACATTATCATTGAATGATGCATTCTCCTGCATCAAGGCCATTATCAGACTGCACAAGTACCCAAATGAAGTTCATGAACAGTTTGAATTAATCTAATTAATATTTGTTTCAGACTTGATGGTAAACCTACAGAGCGCCAAGATCAGAAACAAGAATGCTGATTCCTCCTGTGCACACTGGGAAAGCACTGGTTCCCTTTCAGAAAGGAAATCCAAATTCATCCTGAGCGTCATTCGGATGTCTGACTCAAAGGTTTAGTAGCACGTCTAGCCAAGCCACAGAACGCTTTCACATCTGGATGTGTCCCATTTGCTAAACAGCTTCAGTCTGCAAACAATTCCAAAATACACTGCGCTTTATTATTATAAAAGAATGTAATGTTATATAACCAAACGTGAAAGCACATATTGTGGAATATTTCAGAAAGAACAACATGTTAAAACTCCACTTTTAAAACAAGGTTTGAATTTAATGGAGAAAATGGCCTCAACTGGGTCTGCATATGTCAATAGTTTACTTTACGTAATGGGCTGAGGGTAGAGCAGCCTGCCAGCAGAACTGCTTTTCAAATTAAAATCACACCGGTGGGACAGAAACAGCTTTCTAATCTTCAGAGCAGGGACGGACCTGAGCCACGAATGTCAGGGTTGGGTTGTTCAAAGGCCTGAAGCACCGAGACCCTGGGATATGGCCTCGATGGTTCTCTGAAGCAGATTTAGAAGTTATCCTCTAGTAATTGGGGCTGTGCTGCTCTTTATGGTATGCTGCTTCCGTGTCATTCCCTTCTGATCTGAAGGCAGATGAAATATTGGCCAAGCCCATTCCAGGCCAACATATATAGCTGTGTATGGAGGTAAGATGTAGTAAAGGGGAGGACTCCTAGCTCAGAGCTTTCTGAGACCTCTTGGAAAAACCTTTAATTTACCCATGACTCACATTTCTGCTTGTAAAATAGAGAAGCAGCTTTCCATCCTAGAACAGTGTTGTGAGAATAAGTGAGAAATACATCTTTACATGAAAAAGGCACCACTGAGTGACATGGCATCATGGTAGAAAAAGCTTCTGAAATTTTTCAAGCAGAAAGTTCAGTGTAAAACAGAGAAGTGGACACCAAAGCACATTACTTTTTAATTCTTTGAGGTTTCTTTTATGTATCACAAAGACAGATTTACAAGTCAAATCATTTGCTTTGGAGTCTTTGTCCTTTATTATGGTGCAGAATTGCATCTCTTTCTCTCTCTCTTTTTTAATTTGGTATTTAATAGCTCACCAGCTAATCACAGAATCATAGAAGCTTTAAGGGTGGAAAAGAGCATTACAACCATCCAGTCCAACCACCAACCCATCCCCACCATGCCCACTAACTCATGCTCCTCAGTACCAACATCTCTACATTTTTTTACCTCCTCCACAGTCAGCAATTCCAACATCTCCCTCTGCAACCTGTTCCAATACCCCCCCAGTGCTGTCTGAGAAGAAATTCTTTCTAATATTCAACCTGAACCTCCCCTAGCTCAAACTGAGGGCATTCCTTCTCCTTCTGTCATTTGTTACCCACCTCACCACAGCCTCCATTCACGTTGTTAAACACCTCCGGGGAGGTGTAGATCCGAGTAGATGTAGTACTTATGAACATGGGTTACTGGGCAATAATTGTGGTAGGTGGAGAATTAGACTTAATGATCTTAGAGCTCTTTTCCAACCTTAATGGTTATACAGTTCTATGACAAAAAGAGCACTTATTTTCCATGTGAAGAACAGACTACTCACAGTCGTTAGGATAACAGTGCTCCCCATATCTGCAGTACTGTTGATAAGAACACCAGCATGCTTAATACTGTGGGTAATATGAAGCCTCCTAGATATGCATCTTCTCTCAAATGCATTTATAATTATAAATGCGATTCTTTTTTTGCAGACATACCTCTCTAGTTGCATTGCAGTAGCAGGCAGAGTCAGTGGTGGGAAACACAGCAGCCTTTCCCATTTTGCGCTACCAGGATTACACAAAGGAAGGGAAGTGAGGAATACGTCATCCACCTCAAACTACACAGAAAAATCAGGAAGAAAGAAAAACATCTGAGTTGGAATGTGGCCATTTCTCAAAGGTTAACACCCTACTTCTGTGAAAAGTGCTATAGTCACGAGGGTATAAGGAAAAATGTTTAAGTCTTCACGTTTCATTCAAAGGAACTTATTCAGAGCAGCCAGGTCCTTTCTATGAAAGGTAAAATGCAACCAGTAGGATACCTTTTTTGGTTAAGTCTTTACGAAAATGTGTGTGTCAGAATCCAGTAAGGAAATCAACAAATAATTCTTAGCCTATGGCTTAATTGTGAATCATTTGTTTGCATACTTCACTCTCCATTACTCATGTCGTGTGGTTGATTGCTTGGGACTTTGTTTTCACTGCAGAAAGGTTCTAGTCTTGACTTGGGATTTTCCTCCCCAGCCTTGTTATCCATTGAGTTTACAGAGACAGGAACTGCCATGCCCTGTCTCCATGAGGATTTATACTGGGATAGCCAGCTGGAGAAAGATAGCTGCTTTAATGGAAAAAAAGCACTGGGCTTATGTTTGTTTTTTTGTTTGCTTTGCAGCGATCATGTCACTTTTGTCCAAGACATTGTTTCAGCTCCCTAATTGAATGGCGGAAATTTTTTAAAGAGAACAATGAAATGCCATTCTTCTGAAAAGGAAAAAAAAAACCAAAACTAAAAAGATCTGGTTGTCATCCAACTATTTGCAAATAATTCTGCTCGCAGGAGGCAGAGTAAAGCAAACTCAATGAAGTTCTTGTGAGTACATTCGGTATTTGGTATTTTTTGATAGATTCTGCCTTCTGCCACTCTTGGGCTTGCTCTGAGCAGAGGGAAAGGCCGCTTCCCACCCAGCATCACCAGTTTGTCACCTATTCAGTCCCACTCAGTAAATAAAGCCAAGTGCTGTAGCAGTTCAGCTTTCCTCTATTTTGTGCTCTATGAAGCTTTAAGTAATTCTGATTCGATATCTATGGGTAAGTAGGAGGCTCGGCTAAAAACGCAAGTGCAAATTAAAAGCTCACTTTTAAAATGTCTTTCTTCTTTTTTTCTTATTAAGGTCTGCTTGTGAAGTAAGGTAGCATACAGCACTGAGGTAGATGTGAGAATCTCAGTCTTAGTCATTTCTGCTTAATGCAATAACCTCTTGAATGAAATAGCTTATTTCCCGGAAAAGGGCTTAACAGAGAAATTAGACTGTGCTCTGGCATGGAGCTTAAATTGGCTTCCAGAAAGCTCATGATTATCTTCTGAAGCCTGCTGAGCCAAGAGTCTGTTCTTTATCACTGCTTCTTGGTCTGTTCTCTCCTCATACCAGTTCTGTACAGCATTTCAAGCTGATGATTGGGTCTGCTTGGGAAACTGCTCTAATTTGGTTCAGGACATCAATTCTGTTCTTTTTGAGGCTTCATTTCATTGCCAAAGACATCTCATGGTGCTGCAGGAGCACAGCTTATCATCTGAAAATAATGTCTCAAGTTCTTAACCAGCTAATAGTATTCTCATGGATTGTTTTTCCATCCATCTTTCTCCTTCTATTTGGTCCACATTGAGTTACTCTTCCAAAAACCAAAGAACTGAACTTTACAGTTTTGTGGTTTTTTTTTCTCACAGTGAACCCCATGGAAAAAATCATATTCACTTCAGTGCTTTGGGTTATGGTCCAGGAAGGTATTTTCATGTTGCGATATTCCTTACAGCTTAAGACATAAACTCTTACTTGTGGGAATGTAATTCACAGTGCTGAGTTTGGTACTTACATCCCCTCTACAGTAAATAGTAGAAGTTTAAAGTAGGCACTTAGCTTAAAAAGATTTAATTATCTTTTTCAGCTGCTCAGAGGGAGCTGTGTCTCATTGCCAGTGGTTAGCTACCATTATCACTGCTCCAGGACACTGTAGTATCTTAGCAGAGAAGCCAATACTCAGCCAGTGTATTAAGGCAATTATCTTCTCTCCCTGAGAGGTTGCCTTTCCAGATAAAGACTGGCACATGGGGGATAGAGGGCACATTAGAGCTTCTATTGTTGCTGTCCATGCAGTTCTTGTTTTTAATAACATCCAAAAAAGACTCATTATTCTGTGAGTATGAGTTTATCAGAAGGGCAACCTGACTCTAAAAAGAAAATGTCTTTCACTATCAGCGTAATAGATCAATCACAAAGGACTGTGCGGTGATTTTCTCCTCTCCTTGAGACACAGACTTCAAAGGTAAGGAGGTGGGTCATCTCCTTGACCTTCTGTTTTCAGTCTGTTAGTTTGGAAGGTGCACAGAAAATGTCATGTAGCACAAGATCTGTGACAGATGTTCCCAGGCTGGATGCCGCTCTGAGCAGCCTGGTCTGGTGGTTGGCAACCCTGCCCATAGCAGGGAGATTAAAACTGGATGATCTTTGAGATCCTTTTCAACCCAGGCCATTCTATGAGTCTGTGATTCCCATCTATGGAAACAGCACTGCAAACATGAAACATTTCTTTGGTGTGCTTCAGGTCCTCCCTGAATCCATCGCAGCTTGCAGCCAAGAAGGGAGTCACAATGAGGTGAAAACTTAAATCACTCTTTGCTAATCCTTTGGGCTGATCAGGCCCTTTTCTCTCTCGGGCATGGGTAAAAAAATGTAATTTTCCAGAATGCTTAAAACATCTCTAAGTATTTTTACAGTCAAAATATGCAACAGCATTAAAGCAGCAGCAGAAAATTCCAGAGGAATGTGAGCTATTTTAAAAGACAGAATGTTACAGAGATTCCTTTTTGAAATGTCTGTGTCCCAGCAGAGAAAAATACACTTTCCATGGCTGGGTCCGTCCTCTGAAGAACTCCACAACAGAAGTAAAAACCTGTTTAACTCCAGAGTGATCCGAAGGAGGAAGAAGATCATAGAAACTTTTTTTTCTACAAAAAAAGACCAGATGTTTCATCTATTTTCTAACATCAGGACAGTGAGTTAAGGGGATAAAGCAGCAGTAGCCACTGCCAGCACAGTGCCATTGAGTTATGCCAGGGGAGGTTCAGGTTGGATATTGATAAACACTCCTCTAAAAGAGTGTCTGGGCACTGGACAGGCTGCCCAAGGAGGTGGTGGAGTCACCATCCCTGGAGGCATTCAAGAATCATGGAGATGTGGTACTGAGGGTCATGGGTCAGTGTGCATTATTGGTGGCAGATGGACAGTCGGACTAGAGGATCTTAGAGGTCATCTCCACCCTCAGTGATGGAAAAGTCACTGGCACTGTGCAGGGAGCTTGTACTCCTCTCCCTTCCTTGCCAGCCACCAAATTGCTTTAAATGAGAACCTAAAAATACATCAAATGCTTCCCAATAAATATTTTTCCAGGTACATCGTTGCTTTACTTGTCACAGGGCTGTAGTGAGAGTGAAATATTCTACCAACCTCTGTCTATTAAATACCCAGTACATCACAGCTGCGTCTGAGAGCCCAGGGTTTGACTGTCAGTAGCTGCAAAGCAGAGGAAACCCAGAGGACTTGATAGCTCCAACAGGGATGTGGAAAAGCTTCCTGGTTTGAAAAAGGAGCAGTAATAAAGACTGTGAAAACTGGTAACTCCACATTCACGCCTGGTGTTATGTGATCCTTCCTCCTTTTGAGTTACAGTGGATACCTTGTTCCACCTTCGGAAAACATCCGGCGCAGGGGAAGGAGAATGTTTGTTCTGTTCTTCTGAAGAAGTTTGAAGCAGAGCCCAGGCTGGGCCCCTGATGAAAGGCTTCGTGATGCCACACTCCCTTGAGGAGATTTTGAAGGAATCCAATTTGCTGCGAGATACAAACGAAACTGTTTACTCGAACAGGTTTTTTCCCCTCAGTGTGTAATGCAATCTTCCAAGCCAGTGGATTCCTGCCGTACCGTTCTGCTAAGGCACACACTGCCTCGTTGTGCACATCCAGTTATAACATTACAGAAAGGATCAAAGGCCCTGACAGCATAGTAGGGCTGCTTGCAGTTCTGAATGGCCAGAATTGTCCCATATGCTGGCCAAAGTTCTGGTCCTGAAGCACGATGTTTCTCAGCTGACAATTTAGGTCACCTGGATGTTTGTAAGGCTTATGTCATTCTTTGAGATGAACACAGAAGACATAAAAAGATGTTTGTCTCTGTCTGTTTTACATTTATCCTGGAAAAGAGATTGGAGAACACGCAACATTCTTCTGTAAGTAACCAGAAAAAGAGGAGCTTTAATGAGACAAAGTGCTTTGTCTGCTATTTAAAGCGTGGAACTGACATTTGTTTCTGCTGTTGCTATCCGTGAGTTCCAGTTTCTGACATGAACTCTGAAGAAAGCTGTATCTGCTCAAGATCCCATGCTGTAGATTTATGTAGCTGAAACTGCTGAAAAACTCTGCTAAAACAAAGAGGGGGAAAAAGCTGATTTTCAGATTTTTATAAGATAAACATCAAACAAATTCCCAAGCAAATGGATTGCAATGCCTCTAAAAATATGTAAGTGAAACCATCCCAGATGTTTGGTTCTGATGTTGCAAAATCTACCCTTGTACACTGGAAATTTCCTCAAAGCTGCACTCCTGATCCAATAACTGGCTGACTGGGGCCATCCTTTCCTGCTGTTAACGATGATTCTTGTGAAGAGACTTAAATAAGCAGTAAAATGCCTAAAGTTGCCCACCCATGAAGAAGCAACTTCACAGTTAGAATTGCTTAGTGTTACGGCAGAGTAAATGAGGTCTGAGACTTGCTTGGCATTGTCGTGGGTTGCTGGTTGGATTGGATGTTCTCAGTGGTCTTTTCCAACCTCTGTGATTCTATGATGCTCAGCCATGCCAATGATAAGTCCAGTGAAGATGGCAGCTTCTCCCCTAAATTCAGAATGGAAATAAAACTGAAATCCAGCCTCACAAGGTTCCTTTTAGATCTATTTGTTTGGCTTGTGGTTCCATTCTTCGTGTCTGTACACTGATCTGTTCAGTAGATACCAAAGCCACTGCTTCAAAACAGTCAGAAGTTCTCCATGCTCTGCCAGTAAAACTCACTCCTGTACAGCTACTCTGAAGCAATCTTGCTACTACCACAGAGCTAGAAGGGCTTAGGAGCGTGTATATCAATCAAGCTTCTTGTTTGCTAAGTAGGAAATGAAGTGGATCAGATTGTTTCTGTTCCAACTCTAGCGGGTACAGCTTCTATTTGATCTTGGCATCATGCTCCTCTCCATCCACGCTGTGTGAAAGTGGTGGCATCTTTGTTTGTTTGCAGAAGCCCTTGTGAACACATTCACTACTCCACTTGGGGGGGGGGGGAGGGGTTAATGTGGAGGTATTCCAATAACTCAGGTGTTAATCCGTCCATCAGAAAAGGAAGCAACCCCAGAGAGACGTAAGTGCTGCTGCTTATTGCTCCAGCAATGCAGCCCTACAAGCAAATTCCAATGTTGCATTGAAAAGATTATTTGTAAAAGGAACAATCCTGTCCAAGTGGTGCAAGAGCATCTCAGTAGTAGCTTATATGCATTAAATGGGATGGAATCAACTGTACAGATACCCTAGGTAAACATGCTCTTGGCTTTGTGGTTCATCCATTCCAGAACTGAAAAAAGCAATATGTGAAAATCCACTTTAAGAATTTCATTAACCTTCCTGACTCTGACCCAGCAGGATGATACATGCTGAGCAGCTAATAATATGCTTTACATAGCAAATATATGTATCTGTCCCAGTCATTTCTGAGCATTGAATAAACATACATGGATTTTCCAGCTGTACCAGCTGAGGAAATTAAAGACCCTCCTCAGTAACGCACTTAGCATGTTGCTAATTTGCATAGCTCCTAGGGAAAGCTTGACACAAAATGATCCCTTCCCTTAACAAGAAGTTAGGGGCAGCAGATTGCATATGGGAAATACTTGTTATTCACCAGCACTAAATGCTTCCTTCTCAAAATGGCAATAGATAATCTAATTCTCTGGTGATTTATTGAGGAGCAGGGAAGTTTGTGGGAGAGGGAAGATTCTACTCGTGTCTGCCTTGGAAAAGAGGTTAAAGCCAGCACAGATAACTGTCTAGTAGCGCTCTCATGTCTTACATTAAATGGGATCTTAGATACTCATCGAAATCCACATCCAAATAAAACAGGTGCCTGAGGAGCTTTCAGGATTAACAAGGTCAATTCTCACAATACGAGCAAGTTTGCAGAGTCATTTTAAAATATATATGGTAACTACAAAGGCAAATATTAACTTTGCCAAGACCGTCAAAAAAAACCTTTGTCCATGATTTTGGTACTACCAATTTACATTGTGACAGCTCAGAGGAGCTCATTTCCCCAGCTGAGGAGCACAGCTTTCGGTCCAAAGCTGGGGAAAAAGGGCCATAGTGGCAAATGATTTTGCAGAGAGTTTGACACAAGAAGTATTTTTAACAGAAGCAAATATTTCACATAGTTCTACTTCCAAAGGCCTGGCTGTGGCTTTTGTTTAGTTTCTTTTGTACTTGGCTAGAACCCAGTTTATGATTGCAGAATATGATCTGCTTTTCCTGTACCTATGGGCCCTTTAGTCGGTCTGTATGGGGCTCTGTGCAACCTGATGGAGCTGTAGCTGTTCTTGTTCATTGCACAGGAGTTGGACCTTTCAGGGTCCCTTCCATCTCAAGTGATTCTATGATTAGCCAGTAGATAGATTTCCAAAGTGACTGAAGGAGAATATCAAATGTAACAGCAGCCAGAATTCAGTGATTTTCAGTTGGGGGCTTTTGTTTGAATGGATGCTTAAATGGTGTCAAGTCTGGCCCACCACAAAGACGGGCCCTTGAAAGCCCTCCCTAAGAAATGGAGAAGGGAGATGGAAATACTCATCACCACCATACCACTAAACCATGTCACTCAGTGTCATATCTCCTCTTTTCCGGAACACTTCCACGGATGATGACACTCCATGGGCAGCCTGTGCCAATACCTCACCTCTCTTCATAAGAAGAAGTTTTTCCTTATATCCAACCTGCAAGGCAAGATCTCACTCTCAGTCTGTAACATCTTGCCTGATTATTCCTCTGGATATAGGAAGTGGAGGGACTGGGATGCTACAGTGATGACTGATTCTCTTTGTATGTGTTTTCTGTGGAGACTGTCGCTGTTGTCATTAGAGTTTTGGTTGCATTGAGAAGTCAGTGGTCATGGTCACAAGACTGTCAGTGTTGTATCCACCAGAAGGCCTTAGTGCTTGAGCTCACCATGAACATAAGAAAGAAGATAAGGCAATAAACAGACAGAAAGACCTTGAAAGGAAATGGTAGGTCAAGGAGGGAACACCTCTCCATCTTCTCAGAGACATTTAGAAGACATCAGTCACCTTGATCTCTAAGCCCCAAACAAAATTACACAATGTCACAGAGTTCAGAAGAGTCACATATTTCTATCTGCTCCCATGGAATGACAGCAGTAGGTGAACTGAGTCTCAAACAGATGATAGGTAGAGGTATCTTCTTCCTTTTCCGGAAATCAGAGTCATTACTGAGACAAACAGCTGGATGGAGGAAGGCTGGTTTGTGACATAAATTTGACAACAAGAACCACAGATTCTTTTTTTGCCAGGTACCAGCTGTTTTGGAGACTCGGCTGAATAATTTTAAGTATTGGAGTTTCTTATCTAACACAGAATCACAGTTCTCCAGGGGAAGCCTATCCAGCTCCCACGAGAAATGCCTTGTCCTTGGGGAAAGGAGCAGATACCTATCAATCACTGTGACATTCGCCTGAGAGGGTATATTCTTTCTATTAAGTTAGAGGCCCTGTTTTGGCCTCCTGTACTTAGATTACATATCTTGTTCCCTGAGAGTCAGCCTTCACAAATGCATTCCAAATTCTGCTTGATTTAATCAGCATAATTTTCTCTTTCTTAATGGATTGGACTTTCCCTCTGGGAGCCAGGAACACTTCAGCTGCAGTGCGAGCAGGGAGGGCTCACAGCAAACCTTCTGTAGATCTACTGTTCAAGGTGTTTGCTCTCCACTTCTTCACCAAGAGCTTCTCATCTCAAGGTGCACTTCAACCCATTGAAGCCTACAAGAGGCCCTCTCCTTTCTTATGGTCACCTCTCTGCTTCTGTAAACATAGGCTCCTTATAAACTCTGTGTCATTTACTGGCTGGCTCCTGTTTCTGCAGTGACCAGCAACAGCCTTCACAGAGAAGTGTTATTCACTCAGACTGATGGAAAATTCGTACTGCCACAAAACTCTCTCTTGGCTTCTTTCACTTTCTCCAGGACCTTACAGAGACTTGTCCTCCAAAGGCTGCAGCAGAGCTGCTTTAACACCACGAGTAATGGAAGGACCAGCCCAACCATCAACCCACGCCCACCATGCCCAATAACCATGTCCCTCAGCGCCATGTCTACACAGTTGTTGAACCCCTCCAGGAACAGTGACTCTCCCACTTCCCTGAGCAGCCCATTCCAATGCTTGACCGCTCTTTCAGAGAATAAATCATTCTTAATACCCAACCCAAGAACCAACTTGCATTTGCACACCTCTGAGGGGTGCTGTGTGAGATTAATTGGTTAATGTTTGTAAAGCATTTTGGGATGTTATAATGAAAAGTTTGAGCAGAATAGGAAAAAGGAGTCACCCTTGGAGACAATGTGATGCTGAGCCTTCATTTTATGCTAAGAGCTGTATTAAGAGCAGCAGGGCTGTGTTCTGAGCTCACTTCTAACACTGACAGAAATGTTATATTGAGGAAAACAGGAATCATAGAATCATAGAATTATCCAGGTTGGAAAAGACCTTGAAGATCATCAAGTCCAAGGAAAGCCACCACCTGTAGAAAATGCCATTCACATTGGAGTAAAGCTCTTCCTTTCCCCAGAAGGAATATAAGTAGCTGTGGTGCAAGCAGTGCCTGGCTGACATGGCTTTTAGGACACAGACATGGAGCAGGAAACCTGCTATGCTGCTATTACACAGCACAAACAGTGCACCGGGTCTGCAGGCAGCTGTGAGTGAGTCTGTGGGACTATGCAAAAGGCATTAAAACAGGCACTATCAGTGGCCCAGATCTGAAAACATCATGACTCAGGTTTCATTACCATGAAATTTGCTTAAAAGTTCTTCATTTCCTACAAGCAGCTGTTGTGGTGAGGGGTTCCCCCCTGCCTTCTACCTTCAGAGTCCTGACTCAGTAAGTCCTTCATTTGCAAACCTGAACATTGAAAACCTTCTGAAGAAATAAATGAAAGTTGGATTTCTCACATAAGCACCCAAAGTCAGAAGCTGGGTTTTAATGCAAAGTACAAAGAGTTATAAATATCAACAGCAGGGCTAACAGTGTGTCAAAGTACCCCCTTCTCCTGGCAAAAGCTTTCTACAGGTGACAGGTTTGGGCTCTGGTCTGTCTCCTTATCATAGTGCATAGAAAGGGGCAATTCAATGGAAGGACATCCCTCATTTGTGAAATCACCTCCATATAGCAAGGATTGCTGCTCACGTCCAGAGCCAGTGCAGACTTGTATTGATTTGCTGAGCAAGTAGCTTCAGAAATAGGTATGGCTTCCATCTGTCCTCACATTTTTGTATCAACACCGTTGCTCGATTGCTTTCCTGTTACAACAGCAATATTTACAGCAGCCAGAAATAGACTGAGGAGGTGAAGTACCCAATCAGTCCGAAAGCCAAAGAGCCTAATCTGTTCTATAATTACGTTTTAAAATATGTGGTCACATCTGGACAGCAAAGCAGGGTGTGTGTTTTCCTCTCCCCTCCTCCTTTCCTTGTGACAGGTATGGCTCCTTGATGCACTGTCGGAGGGCTAAGGTCATGTTTGCTTTGATCTGATAACAAATTGTATAATAAGAGCTGCTTGACATTCAAAAGAAAACTTTCTTGTTTTAACTTGTGGTTTATCATCACAGGTGGAAACAAGGATTACTTCTGTTCAGGAGCAAGACAAGTGAAGGACATTTTGCAGGAGCCAAATTCCAGACGACTGATCCATTCTGCATTAACAGCAAAAAAAACAAAACAACCCAGCTTTCCATATAGCTTCCAGCTACCTCTGGTACAGGAGGCTGTGAAGGCTGTGAGGTGATGTGGGCTTGGAACCCAGCAAGTCCTAAGGTATATTCTTACTTCTGCTACAGGCTCACTTTGCAACTGCTTATTAGTTTCTGGAGAAGAACGGAAGAGTTTGATCTTACTTAAAATAAATTCCACAACATATCACCTTAGGCAAGCTTCTGTATAAAGATAATAATGTTTACTCCTTAACTTTACGAGGGTATTGAGGCTGTTATTACAGCTGTAGCACTTTGACCGTGTAAATGCTGCGTTGTCATAATTTTCTCTCCTTCACTCCGGTATGTCTAAAGGAGGACTTTGAGATTTATTGTTCTCAGCCATCCTTCATTCCTGAGTGTTGAAGACATCAAGAAATGGTGGTTGGGATCGTAGTGCTATTTTCCAACCTTAATGATTCTGTGATTCTGCACTTCTATGAAGTCATGCTCACCCATTCCAAAAGTTTGTGGGTGAATATTAAATGAAGTTCAGGCTTTGAGTGCCCTTCAGTCCATGTTACTGCAACACCAGAAGAAAAGGCAACCAGGTGAGAGGCTGTGGCTCAAGGATACATAATCCATCGCCTTTCTCTGGATATCAGCGGCACTCACAGCATCACGTTATTAGAAAAGCAGCCCCTCTGAGACTGTTGATTTTCTCTGTTTCAGGATCGATATTATCAACAAACCACTATTTCCTCCTCCAGGGACAGATTTCTACTGCAAATAAATATGGCTCATATTCCGTCATCTTTAGAATTGTAACCCGCATTTTATTGCTTGGCATACAAATGCTATTTTCAACACTAATATCTTAACTAAGTCAGAGCTTGCATTTACTTTGTGACTACAAATTCAGATGCAAGTACAGGACTCCTATACATTCCCTTTGAGTACTTCCAGAAATCCTGATAGATAAAACAGTCCCCAAACTTAAAAGATAGCTTAAGAATTCTGTGGGCTTTTTTTTAAATGCTTCGACTCTTTCTTGCTATTTGAAACCCTCAAGAGTCTCAAATGAAATTCAGGCCTGGGCAGAGGTCCCACTGCCTTGCTTTGTCACACTGGAGCATTGAATTGTCATCATTTTATTGTTATTATTATTTAAGAAAGAGAGAGAAAAGCAGTGGAGCATTCTGCTTCCCATTTGTTAAATACATAAATGAGACGGTCAGCCACAAGGGATTGGGACGGGAGGAGGGCTGGAAGAGAAATCTCAGTGGAAATTCAGTAATCACATTTCTCTTTTAAAATAGCCTCGCAATAGTTTCAAAAGATGTTATTTATAGACCACCACATGTAATAAGAGTTTAGCAAGCAAGGCAGACACAAGGCTTCAGTCCCAAAGCATGGCTAAGTATTCAGTGAGCAGACTACTGAAGACTGCCTGCAGCATTTTAGTATCCCTGACCTCCCACTCTCGCCTGCACGTTTTTACCCTCTCATCACCTCTATGTTGGCAGATCCGACCAAAAAATGAACCTCAGTGGCGTGTTTTGGTGAGATAAGTTCCTCGGTCTGATTCATCACCCAGATGCATATGGGCAGTGGCACAAGGAAGGGGTGGCTGTAGTGGGAGCAAGGAATGTCAAGGTGTCTGCTTCAACTGCCCGCAATGCTGACAGGCTGGTCCCGCTGATTTCTTCATCCCAGGGCAGGCTTCACTTGGACACAGTGAGTCACTGCCTTTGCTAAATGGAACTATTCATAGTGAAGGGAGCCTAAGGTTGTCCCCAGTCCTTGTGATTCTTGTGGGAAGCATGTTATCCATGGGAGAACCTCAACATCATTTTGGAAAGGTCAAGTTAGCTTGAACCTCTCCTCGGGGTGGTGGAAAAAAAGAACAAGAAGCAAATCCTCACTGCTCAGAAAAGCTGAAAGCAAGCAGAACCTCTTGCCCATAACAACAAAATTACTTCTTAGCCTACTCACTGATACCTTCTTTTTCAAATGGGATTTTTCACCAGGGCTCTGGGATGGACAGGGTGCTATCACATACGTCATTAAAGACCCAGCTCCCTGGTTCTCATGAAATGGCAAAGAGCTCAGCAGGAGTGGATTTGTGAACATAGGAATCACACCAGGGATCTCAGGGGACTGTGTGGGGTGGAGGAAGAAGGATGGTAAGTTTTTGGTTGGAAGGTAAGCAGGGGAGAAGGAGGGAAAAGAAGGGCACAGGAAGCAAGGATGAGATGGAAGGACAGAGACAGACAAGACCTAAGGGTACATTCACATCATACTAGCCGGGTTGCTGTAAACAACAATGTGAGTATTCAAGCTCAGCAATCCATCTAATTGTTACACCTACCTGCTTAGCAGGCTGCTAGGTGTGCTCTGTAGGTGTAACCTAAATTGTGTTGGCCTTGCAAAGCGAAACAAAGACCTTCAGGATGGTGCAGGAGGTGAGGGGAGAGCAAAGAAAGGCATTTAAAAACCTGATGAGAAGTAAATAGCTGGTTGAGGGATGGACTTTATGGATGGTCAACATTTATTATGGAGAACAGGAGAGATTTTGTGAGGCTCAAGACAAAACCTTTTTTTCTGATTTTTTTTTTTTTTTTAATGCATTGGCCACCCAGAGATCACAGTGAGAAGCTCACATGTTCCAACCAATGGAACGTTTTAATTAAACAGAGGCTTGCTTCAGCATGATGCTGTGCAAGCTTCAGTTTCAGTCATCAAAGCTTCTTCTGTTCCTGTGCTATAGCAAATGTCCTTGCAGTTTCTTAAGGCTGGGAGAAGTGTCAGCACAGTTCTAAGGCAGAGCATGTGACTCCTGAGACTTGAGTCCTGCATGAGATCAAAGTCGTGTTGAAAGCCCTATACTCATGGGAAATCCTTTTCGTAATTAACATTTACATAACAACTCGTTTACTGGCCAAACACATGTTTACATTCTTCCACTCTGTTTCTTTAAGAGACAGTGCTGGCCAGAGGTTTTTCAGAGCACTGGAAATCCATCTGTGTTTTCAGCTACTCTCCATCTACACATCAGATGTTTACTAAGTCTCTAAGGGGACAAATGCTGCTGCATATCCTTTTGTCTACCGAGGAACCTGGATGCATTCTGCTTGTGTTGAGTCTATCTGTCCGGGAGAGGTGATAGAGAACCTATGGAGTGACAAGCCATCCTACCTCCTCTCACCAATGGGAGCAAAAAAGAACTTTTGAGGAAGGGTTCCTTGCAAACGTGTGTTGCCTAAGGAGATCACAGCTCAGTGGGCTGAGTTGCAAACTGTATGAGTAGCTTTGTATTGAGGAAAGGCAGGATCTCTGTCACGCCGTCAGGGCCTTTCCTGTATTTGTGTCTCCCTCTTTGGGGTTTCTTGTCTGTAAAATGGACTATAACAACTTTCACCCGCTGAGTCTCAGATACGTCTTGAAGACAGTGTTATGTATAAACATCAAAGTCTTAAAGCGTGGAAACTAAAGCATGAGTATGATGTGGTTTAGCTCATTTCTAATTGCAGGTTCTCCCCAGCCTGGCTCACAGCCATGATCACTCAGGACACCTACAACCTCGAGGAAAATCATAGAATCACAAGGTTGGAAAGGACCTACAAGATCATCTAGTCCAACCGTCCTCCCTTTACCATACCTACAGAAAACCACTAAACCCTGGTTTGGGGAATTATTCCCTAGGAGTGCTCGTACCTTACAGCAGTTTCTGAAGGTTTACTTTTTAGAAGCAAAGCATTTCTGCAGGGAAAAGCCAACACTGTGAGATGATGAGCTGTCCTTTCGAGGAAATGAGATGATGGGGATTAGAGAAGCACTGAAAGATATTTCCTGGTGATGCAATCTAGAGAAGTTCTTCAGGTAAGAGTTTCTTCTAAAACTCTGAAATATCACATCTGGGAATGAGGCAATCTTTACCACTGTGTTCTTGAGAAAAAAAGTAGTAAGCATTTTCAAAGGCAGAAAAGGTCAGTAAATAGTAAACTCCTTAGGTGGCTGTCTGAGCATTGACCTCTGCTATAGTGGCCCATGTTCCTTCCAAACTGAGTTGAGTTGTCTATGGAGAAGTGAATGACGAGAGTATCTGCCACACGCTCTAATTTCACGCGTATCCTTCATGACAGGAATTCAAATTGCAAGTTAAAGCTGTGAACCACAGGGAGGGTAACAGTGCTCCCTTCTAAAGGTGAATTTCTCTGTACTCAGACCTTACTGCTTCAGGGATAATCAATGTTACCTTTTCATACCAAAACTGCTTTGAAGCCAGGATTTTCTTATTGGACTTATTATTTTCAAGGACGTTCTTACTGGACTCAGGAGAGTTCTTCATACATTTTTCATGACTCTTGGGTGTATCTCCATTTCTAGACGTCAGTTTGAGGATGACACAAGTTGCAAAAGCTTTGCATCCCTGAGAATTCTGCCCTTCCATTTGCACAAGAAAGCAGTTGTTTAGTAAGACATTGCAGTTCCACCACGCAAAGGCAGGGACTACATCGAGGCTAGGCTACATAAGCACTAATAAGTGTTTACTCAGTTGATATTTGTTCCTGTTTAATAAATTGTTTATCCCATGTTAATACTATACATCTAACCTCATGGAAACCCATCTGATGCAACTGGGTACGCAGAAATTTAAAAGAGGTGGTTTTTAAAACCTAAACATCTGAAATTGTTAGTCCAAGTTGAACTACTTTGTGATTGCATTCTGCAATAGAAGATGGGATTCCCACAGCAACAGAGCTATTCTCAGCAGCTGATGTTACTCTGTGTCAGTAAGAAGGCCAGGATTTTGGCAGAAGTTGCTTAGTGATCTCAATATATAAGTTGCTTTCCCCCAGGTTTTCATATCACCAATAACCACTTTCTCTAGATCTTGTTTCTTTCAGCAGCCCACAGCTTTGAAACTGTGCTCCTATGTTCTGTTCAAATATGTGGACTAATCTTTGGTAAACCAACATATTTGATTTAGTGGACTATGTTCTAATAACATTTTGGGTTAGCACAGTTAGTTCATCTGCCAAGTATTACATTTTTCCTTTCCCCATAAAATCAGGACAAACTGTACATCTCCTGCTGCGTCCGAAGCCGATTTGGCTAACATTCAGCTATGCTAATTAAAGAATACAGCAGTCCTATTTTTAACTAATTTCAAAATACACCGCTGGCAACTTGATGCAAAACTGGTAAACTGTGCAAAAAAAGTTTTGTGGTTTGTTTTCTGTCGATTCACTTTCATATCTCTACACAAATTCACATTCGGATACTTACCGTAATGCTAAGAGATGCCAAACGATTACAAAGCTTTATCGCATCCAGTTTCAGGATAAGGCTTATGATTATAGATTTACATAAACATGCATATACATGCATTGGAACAGAGGAGAAGGTAAATGAATAGCAACACCAAGGTTTAAAAACCTTTTCTGGCTGAAACGCAGTACAAGAAAGATCTATTATGAATTTATTTTTTCCCTGATATTTTCCACTTTGTTTAATCATTATTAAGTAATACTTACTAAATAAAGCTTCTTAGCACTGAGCACTAAAGCTATCAGGCTTTGAAATATTCCAGACCTTAAAATATGAGTGGTACAATGTCCCAAGTGTGAAATGGTTTTCTTAATTGGAAAATAAAAGAATGAGGATCCGGCAGGCACTAACTTTGCAGCACCAACTGCCTACTTCTCACCTACACAGTTTATTCTTACACTGCATTGGTATTGCTGGCCATGCTCTTAGCTTACAGGGACAAAACCTATTCTGTTTGAAGTCAGCAGGCATTTTGCCATAGATTCAATAGGAACAGAGTCTGGCATCTGAAAACTTAACTGAGCGCAATGAAATATGGATCTGTAAAAGTCTTTGATTTGTGGTTTTACCTGCCTACGTTGCTCTGTTTTCCTTACAGCTGTTCTTAGTTAAATGTTCTTTCAAGCATCTGATCTTTCAGGTCAACAAAATGTTGCATAAAACCACTTATTTTTCCCCATTTCCTCCAACCGGGTTATGTAATGTGAATCAGTTCAATGCATCTGATAATCATTTTTGCTCTCTTTATCTTTTGCTGTTTTTTGGATTGTAAGGTCTGAAAACCACAGGTGCACCAAGTGCTCATCGGCATCGCTTTTGTAGCTCTTTCCAGGTCTCAGCTGCTGTTGCAATGCCTGAAGTCTTTAACAGTGAACAGGCTCTTGGAGAATGTTAAGAATGAACACCGACACATGCAGGGTTAGTGTTCAACTTGTGTGTATCCCAGGGCAATTTGAGAGACTATAATCCTTTCTTTTGGATCATTTCTTCCTTCTTTATTCCTACAGTAGCAAGCACTGCCAATATGTCTGGCTTTCCAATGAAAAGGGACACTGTATAAAAAGACAAGGGAGGGCTGAATTGATTACCAGAAAAACACAGAATAAAAGTGGATCCAAAGAAAAACTGGATAGATGGATTCATGTATAATGACTTACAGATCCTCTGCCACTCTTTGCTCCTGCTTTCAGGTAAAGATAACCAGCAAAGATTCCCAAGATTTTGTGATCCATGGGAACTGACTTTGCTGGCCTGTAGCCCATTGCCGGTGCAGAGGTTCACATCACACACTTTCCAACACAGGAGGCATCTTCTGTTCTGAAGTCACATGAGTTTGTTGCCAGATTCTCTTCTGGCCTTAAACTGATATGGATTTACCAGCTGATTACCAGTTATTGCCTTACTGGAGCCCCTTTCCCACTTCTTTAGGATATGAAGAAATGACCCCAAGTTATACCAAGGCAAGTTTAAATTGGACTTCAGGAAGAATTTCTTCATGGAGAGGTTGGTCAGGCATCGGAAGGGGCTGCCCAGGGTAGAGGTGGAGTCTCCATCTTTGGAGGTATTTAAAAGACAAGTGCACACAGCACTAAGGGACACGGTGATGATTTCTTAGTAGGTCTGGTGGATGTTTGGTCTTAGTGATCTTGACAGTCTTTTCCAACCTAAATGGTTCTATGATTCTATGTTTCTATGATTCATTCACATCTGCCCTGCATCTGTCCCTGGCCTCAGTGAAGGAAACAAGCAGAACATATAATCCGATTACTTCTAGACAGGGGTCATGGCTGAAGCACATTATCAAGACAGGCCTGCACTGCTGCTGCTCAGAAAGCATTGCTTTTTGGGACCTGAGAAATAAAACTAGGAAATGTAATATAACAGAAGGCAAGAAAAGTCACTCCAATCTTACTTCTAATTCTTTGTTTCTCAGGTCATGAAAAAGAAAGCAATTTAAATACAAAGATTGTTTCTTCTTTTATGCATTTCCTTCACTTCACTGAATGAAAAGCACTTTCATTTATGTACAAGTGTGTGCTGGAATGACTTAGGACAAATCCTCTATTGATTTTATGATTCAGAATAGCTTACACACCATCAGGACATTGGGAGGCATTTAGTTAATGTCCTTTTCAGTACAGCAGTTTGATTTAATCAGCACGAAGCCTGCCCACGTGTAAGTGCAGTCACTGACCTCTGAAGCACAGAGCCAAACACTGATAGCCTCACTCACTACAGTGAGCGAGATTCAGAACTCACATCAAGTCCGAGCAGTGGATCCTACCTATACAAGGCTCGAAATCAACTCATTGGCATAAATGGCTTTATTCATCTGAGGAAGAGAACCATGATTTACTTTTGCTGCACAGGCTTGAACCTGAGAATACTTTGACAAGTAGGTTTTGCTTTGGGTGAGAAGCCCCATTCAAGTCAGCATTGGCAGGACTGGACCCAGCTATTTACTCTGTATATTTGGCATTGCCAGCATCAACATTTTTGTTTCAGCTCCACATCAAAATTCATGTGGGTGTAAAGCTTTCCCAGACACAGAGCACGAGCACATGAGTCTCAACATTAATGAGGGAATCTATTAAGCTCTGCTGCACGTATACGTGTGCAAGAGTGTGAGCTTAAGTACTAATTATAGCTTGGCAGCAGGTTGAAGTGGCTGTTCAATTCATACCCTGTATTTTTGTTTGCTTATAACTTCCCTTAAAAACGTTCCTTTGGGGCTGAAGTGTGTTATGCTTTGCTTTTGGCTCAGAGGTGGCTGAAGAAAATGATAGGAGCTGCTTCCGAGTTACATGAGCCTGAAAGGAATGCAGTTCCTCCTGCACTCGCCCTGCTGGCTTCATGCTTGTGAACTGGCAGGGGATTGAAATGAATGACAGTGCCCTCTCTGAAGTGCCCAGAGAAGGATTCTTATCAAACGCTGTCTCCTGCCAAGTCTCATGAACACTGACAGTCTGGAATGATGATGAGGAGAGCACTTGGCAGTAAGGCCTTAGCTTTCAACATGAAATTACACGGAAGGGATGTCACTAGCTGAAGCCAGGCCACTTGTTTTTCCTCTATGAAAGACGGTCTCCGTAAATTTTTTGCACTTATTACCATGTGCAAAGCTTGTGTTCCCCTTGGGGCATCTGAGGGAGTTACTATAAGGTTGCCCTCTGCCAAGAAAGAACGTGTAAAAAAAAACTCTTCAGGAAACAGCAGCAGGAGCGCATTAGCAATGCTTACTGATGGGCAATGGGTTGCGGATACAGGGGACGGCATGCCTCTCACTTTACAGAGGTGTCAGTGTTTAACACGTCCACTGCAAAGTGTGAACAAAATGTAGGGCAGCTCGTTTCCTTTCTATCTCACACTCCACAAGGCATTTGTTACACGCATTTGTCTTGCAGGTAGCAATCCTGGTTTTGCAGACATTTGCTTCTAGCATTAATGCCAAGGTTGGTTTTGCAGCGTGTTAAGTCTCAAGTCAGGGCAAAGAGAAAAAGGTGCTATAACAGACAACGGAATTCACAACTGCTATATCTGTTTTCCAGCTCTCTACTTAGATCATATGTCATGGGAGCTCCTACCTAAATTATCTGCTCCTGAATGAACACAGTAAAATTAGTTCTGATCACTCCTCTCCTGTGATACAGCACTAACTGACTTTTCTCCATTTCCACCTGCTTTTCTCATGTCATAATTATGTTAACTCCTGGGCAGCTGCTTTATTCCCTAACAAAAGTCAGCTTCCTTTGGGGGAATTGAATAGCAGGGTCATTGACTACTGGTTAACTGGAGCTCTTAGGAGGTGGCACAAGCTGCAGGGCTCAGAATAGCACTGATGAGGAAGGATGCTGGATATCGGTCTTACATGTAGAAGAGCAAAGGGAGAAATGTGAGAGCAGTGAAATAAATGTTAAAGCTGGCACCTTTTCCAGAAAGAGTAAAGTAAAAAGAAATAAAAAGAGTTTTGCCTGCTGCATAGAGAATCATAGAATCATTAAGGTTGGGAATAAACTCTAAGATCATCCAGACCAGTCATCAACCCATCACTACCATACACACTAAGCCATGTCCCTGATCTTCAACCATGTTCCTAAGGTCAACATGGACTTGAGCAAGCTGGCTTTGTCTGCAGGGACAAGAGGTCTGAACCAGGTGTGAGGACAGTGAGGGGCTGGCAGAAAAGCAGGTGCTGTCAGGGGAATGCAAAGTAATGGGTTATTTCAGCAGGAACATTTGGGATAGGCTCGAGAACAGTGTTTAGGTATAAGAAAGTGATGGATCTGAAGCAGGAATGAACTGAGCATGGAATAACAATCACTAGGATTGAAAGGAAGGATCTGAGTACTTAAAAATCTGAGGGACTGGAAACAATTTCATATGAACTGGCTATAAGAGAAGCAAAAATCAAGGCTGGAGGGCCATCACGCTATGTGTGGGCAGGAGGAATGTTGAGGGTGTAAGCAAGCACATTTGGAGTAGTAGAAAGGGGTATCCATTTTGCAGTACTCCAGTGGTCATGCTTCTCCCAGATATAATCTGGACACTTGGCATACCCCTGCTGGCACCCTGATCAGCATGAACGAGTAATGAGAACCACATACCTGGGCTACTTTATTTCATTACATCACTAACAAGTGTCACTTTGACCACCACCTTTCTACGTCACAGCTTCTTAAAAACATGTTTATCTTCTTCTCAGAGGTGTTACAAATGCAAGTTAACTACTGACCATAAAATTCTTTGATGAGTTGCTATGGTGACACAAATTATATTGAATTTTTATTACAGTCAAGCTGCAGTATTACTCTAAATGTCTTTCACAGAAAAACAATGTTAAATAAATCTTTGCCAAACTCTTTGAGAATGGTTTAGAAATTATTATGCTGCACTTAAAGGAGCAGTACTCTACTAGGTCAGGCAAAACCAGGACATTCAAAAGGGCATCAGTAACCTTAGACTGTATTAATAAACCACCCCTGTTAGAGAAGGCAATGCACCATCAGTGAGAGGTCTGCTTCTAGATGTGCAGATGCCCTGGAGTTGCCCAGAGGTAAACCAGAGATGAACCATGATGGGATAAGTCACACTTAGCCTCACTTGGGAAGCCAAAGAGTTGGTGTTTTCTGTTTCCTACAGTTTAGTCTTTCCTATACATTCTGACTCAAACAGATGCTAAATTCCTGGGCTGATATTCCCCTTTCCTTAACAGCTGGGGAAGATGCTGTAGTCCTCAGCAGCAAACAAAACTACAGTGACCCTTGAAATGGGCCGTAGAAAACATCTTGGATGCGTTCTCAAGCCATTTATGAAGCAACAAAACAGCATTTCCTATCACATTCAGGTAGGTTCACAGCCTCTGGATTTCCTTGGCATTGCCTTCTCACCCTGTCACTGTCATCCTTAACCATCCCCCTCAGCCTTTCCACCCCATTCTATTGAAACAGTTCCATTTCAATATTTTCCAACTCTGCAATTTTTATTCATCAGCCCTCTTCACTTTCCAGATTACATTTGCTGGTTTCTTTCGTTGCTGTTTCTAGTTATGCCTTCTTAGCCTTAGCAATGAGCCTGCTACACCCTAAAAGCATGTGCATGATTTTGTGCCTTCCCAGTTTTGTACCTCAGAAGGGTTGATCTCTAAGTGATCTGAAATTCAGCCAAAACACCTCCTTTAAACCTGAAGCTATGCCCTGTAAACAATGACTCCAAACCACAGCTTTCCTAATAGTTTGCTGAACATTTGCAAGAGCATGAAGCGTGGAGGAAGGCATGGATGCCAGCAGCATTAAAGCGCACAGTTGGACTGCAGACATTAGGAGTAGAAGGCACCACACAGAGTAGAAACCACACTGTCGCAAGACAGCGATATACATAATAAATTACAGAGGTCACACTGAGGCAAGATTTTCTGTATTGCAGAATATATTTTGAGAGAATCAGCCCCGTCAGCTTGTCTGTCCTTTCAGGATAGCTGGATGCCAGTGACCGCTGACACTATCAGGAGCTTGAGAATGCAAGAAGCAGCATTTTTGCAGGAGCTGAATCCATACCCTGGAACAACTCTTCACAAGAGAAAGGAATGTTGTTTAGGTTTGCCACTTGGTTAAATATAGGACTCGTATCTTCGGATTAGTTTCTCCTTTCTTTCTCAAGCACGCCCAGACACACAAACAAAAAACAAATGAGACATAAACTAATCAAACTTGTTTTCTTCAGGTTGGAAAGGAAAAGAGATTAATATTTTGATTTCAATTTCCACATCTTTGGGAGGTGCTGAGATATTATCTAACACAGCACTTCAAGGTCCTCACTGTAAAGGTACCAAACGTCTCCCAAGCAATTCAAAAGAAACAATTACAAAAATAAGCCCTCCCATAACTTTTCTTTCTTTTTTTCTACTTAAGAACAAAAAATAACGAGTAAGATGTTTAACTGAGTGGGGTTAAACTGTGAGATTTCTGTGCTTACAAAGGGCTATAGAAAAGTTAAGCTTATTTTTGGTTTTGAACATTTATAGGACCAAGGTCATGTTTTGTCCCCTTAGGAATGAGACATTTTGTCCAGATCTGGTCTCAGTAACTTGTACAGTCACAAGCTTCCTCTCTTTGGATAGTTTCACTGTTCCTGGAGAAAGCAGAAAGCAATGGGCATAATCAGAGAAGAACCGACAGAGCTTAAATTACATAGGCCAATTCCATGGACCTTTTCCAAATAACAAGTGGGGTGTTGAAATTCTGGTCCTAGAAGAAGATAGAATTAATAAAACATACCAGCAGCATCAAAATAACCTCCGGTTTACAATGTAATTTGGAAACAATACAAAAAGATGGTGTATGCATATATAGGTGATGGTGTATACTGCTGTATCAATAGCCCACAGCAGTCTTAGTGTTTTGTGATGCGAAGCTTTATGCTGAAGCTGCCTTATCTCAGTGTCCACCGATGTGGGTATTTGGAACTCAAAGTGCAGGTCACAAACGTGACAGTATCTTCCAAGATCCTGGCATTATGAAGGAAACAAGTTCTACATGTGCAAGCACCCCATCCACAGACACAGCAATTACATTGCTTGGGTCTAGCTTTCACCAGTTATCCTTCATCTGACACCGATTTTCAGCAAGCATTATGAAGAGATAATCCTACTTAGATAGCCTGTCAGGCAGACCGAGCCGACTATCGTTTGTATACCGCTCCTGTTTAAATTGCCTAATAAATCCTTCGGTGGCTTCACGGATCAGGGAAGTTCCCAAGAAGAATCATCAAGGGAGGCACTTCTGGGAGAGGAAGGATATATTTGCCTGATGGAATGCTGTGGTTATTCGCTGCTGTGTGAACTGGGGAGAGGGGAGAGCCCTGCTGGAAGATGTAAGGAGCGCTGCTGGGTGGCTGTGACTGCACAAGGAGCCGTGCTGTGGTGTCTGCTCCTCACTGCCTGTTATTATTACAGAATCACAGAATGACCCGGGTTGGAAGGGACCTCAAGGATCATGTAGTTCCAACACCCCTGCCTGGCAGGGCCACCAAACATACACATTTACTAGATCAGGTTGCCCAGGGCCCTGTCCAACCTGGTTTTAAACACCTCCAAGGACGGGGCATCCACAACCTCCCTGGGCAGCCTAAGCACTCTCCTAAGTGAAGAAAAACTTACTCATCCTCCTCAGGGCCCTGGGAGGCACCTGAGGGAACGGCTTGGCTAACTTATATGGAACGTGAAGCAACTTGGCACCAAAAATCCCTTAAGTCAAGGGCAGAGCAGCTGGGTAAATCCCAGAGCCCTGAGCAGCGTTAAGCTGAAGAGTAAAATGGAGGGAGGCTGATCGTTGAAAGACCTGAATAAAAACACTGTTACAGAATTACAGAATCACAGAATGACCCGGGTTGGAAGGGACCTCAAGGATCATGTAGTTCCAACCCCCAACTGTCATTTACTTAAGAAGTCAATTTGAGAGCTTTCAAGCGTCACTCTGCTGACCCCACAGCGGATCTATCTCCATCTATCTCCTCACAGATACGACCCAAAGCTGGTGGCTGCTCCTCCTTCCTGAGGGCAGCAGCCCCCAACCGCCACACCCGCGCTGAGGGCAACCAGAACACCTTGACAGGCTGGAAAGCTGGGCTCAGGTGAACCTAATGAGATTCAACATGGCAAAGTGTAAGGTTTTGCACTTGGGCCTGAAGAACCCCAGGCACCTGTACAGGCTGGGAGGAGTGGTCCTTGAGAGCAGCTTGGCAGAGAAGGACCTGGGGGTCCTGATGGAAGAAAGACTCAACATGAGCCAGCAGTGCGCTCTGGCAGCACGGAAAGCAAATGGGATCCTGGGCTCCATCAGGAGAGGGGTGATCAGCAGGGATAGGGAGGTGATTGTCCCTCTCTACTCTGCTCTTGTGAGGCCCCATCTGTTGTACTGTGTCCAGGTGTGGAGCCCTCAGTACAAAAAAGACATGGAGATTTTGGAAAGGGTCCAGAGGAGGGACAGGAAGATGATCAGGGGGCTGGAGCACCTCCCCTATGAGGACAGGCTGAGGGAGTTGGGTTTGTTCAGCCTGGAGAAGAGAAGGTTGCGGGGTGACCTCATTGCAGCCTTTCAATACCTGAAGGGAACTTACTCCCAGGAGGGGAGTAAACTCTTCAAAAGGGCTGACAATAGCAGGACTAGGGGAAATGGTTTTAAGTTAAAAGAGGGAAGATTTAGGTTGGATGTTAGGGGGAAGTTCTTCACTAGGAGAGTGGTTAGGCCCTGGAACAGGCTGCCCAGTGAGGTTGTGGATGCCCCGTCCTTGGAGATGTTCAAGACCAGGTTAGACGGGGCCCTGGGCAACCTGATGTAGTAAAGGTGTATGTTTGGTGGCCCTGCCAGGCAGGGGGTTGGAACTACATGATCCTTGAGGTCCCTTCCAACCCGGGTCATTCTGTGACTCTGTGACCTACCAGGTCTCGTCCGCAGTAGGGAAAGAGAAGGGGGTGGGGGGGATTGGGGCGTGTCACGTAGGCGGGGCGCCGGGGATTCACGTGATGCGGAGCGCCCGGAAAGCTCCGAGGAGGAGCCGCGCTGCCGCCATTTTCCTGCGGCTCCCAGTGTGTGTCCCCTGTCCCCGGCCGAGCGGAAGGAGCGAGGGGGAGGGGACGGCGGCGGCTGGGGGAGGGGGGTGGGAGGAGGAGGAGGGGTCCCTGCTCGGGTGACAGGTCCGTCCCTGAGGGCGGAGCGGGGGCCGCCTGAGGCGCGGCGGGGCCAGGAATCCGTTCGGTTCCATCCCCCGGCTTTTAGTCCTCCCGTCCCGGCCCCTGAGGAAGGAGCGGAGCCTCGCTCTCTTCCACCATCACCGCCATGTCCGGCCAAAGCCTCACCGACCGCATCACGGCGGCTCAGCACAGCGTGACCGGCTCGGCGGTCTCTAAAACCGTCTGCAAGGCCACGACACACGAGGTTATGGGGCCCAAGAAGAAGCACCTGGACTGTGAGTACTCGAAGGGTGACGGCGGCCGGGCTCTCCCTGTGTTCCCTTCCGAGCTGAGACCACCCGGAGCCCCGAGGAACCGAGCCGGGTTGCGGGGCTGCCTCAAGGGACCGTGGAGCGGTGTAGGACGGGCTGGTTGAGGGGGTGGGGGTGGGTGGGAGCGGGGACGTGGCGATGGAGAGGCTGGGAGAGGCTGATTGCCTTGCGTGTGCCCTCCAGGAGAGGCCTCCGATCGGCTTTTCTTTATGCACAGGGCAACGTGAGCTTCTGAAGGGCAGCTCTTGCCGCGTTCCTCTTCTTTAGAGGATCGAGGGGTTTGAGGAGAGGAATGGGGTGTTATTTCCTCACCCGTTCGTCTCGTTGGTCTCTTGTTAGAGCAGCATTCCCACGTCCTGTAGAGGAGGTGTGGGAGTTTCAAGTTGGTCACTTATTTCTCTCCCAGGTTGTCTACTAGGAAGAAAAAACCCAATGCTTTCCCATCGTTTTGCTCCATGTATTCTTCTGTGTGAGATGAGCGCTCGAAGGACTAATCTCTCTCTTATCCTTTCTAGTCTGTGTCGGTAGCAGGGGGGAGATGGGCCTAAGGGAGTTTCTTTAGACCTTCAACACCTGAGCTTAATATCCCATACAGCTTCTATTAAAATTAGATCCAAAGTGGGAAGTCTTAAAAGGTTTTCTCCCAGTTCCACCCAGTTGATTATGATGAGCACAGAAGTTTGTATTAGTGCGTGTTCCATTAAGCTGTGAGGTCATAGGACTAAGGATGCACTTCACTAGGGTACTTGAGTGTATCACATCCATTTATTCTAGATCTGCCCTCCTTCATCTGTAAAGAAAGATGCTGGAGAGGAACCTGTGGATGTGCCTTCAGTGTAAGTGCTTCGTCCTTTCCTCCCACCCACGTTTGTGAGAAGGCAGAGTCTTTGTGCATCTTGAATTCGTGCCTCCTCACTATGTCCAAATGACAAGACCAGATGATAGTACTAGTATACTGCCGTTACTGCTTTTATTGTCCATCGAAACGTGTCTGACTTGCAGCATAAAGAAACTCTTGGTTTATGAATACCTGAGAGAGATGCAGACCATTTATGGAGTAGCCATGGAACAGCTGCCCTGTTTCTTGCTGCTATTCTTTCATCTTTTGCCTTGAGATGGTGTAGAAAATGACTGTATGCAAGATGGTTTTTGTTGTCTGTTTGTTGTTGTATTCTGTTTTGGTCAGCTAGGGAAATCTGTGGGCTGCAACTAATTTCAGTCTCAGGTAAAGAAAGCACCTTGTCATATGGCTGATGTATGAAGCTGTGATGTTACTGAGTTTCTCACAACAGAAGGGGAGACTTAATACAAAACCTTTGCTTGGGGTAGTAGAAAAAACATAGTTCCAGGACTATCAAACTGACCCATCAACTGCTCTTTGGAGTTGTGTGTTTGTTTATTCAAGGGTGCTATTCTGAATATGTTTGCTGGGAGAGGTCCTAATCAAGACCTGTAGAATACCGTTCTGAAAGGGTGCTTGCTATATTAGATCTTGTCAGAAAGCTGCCTGGTAGTTGCTGGATGAGAGGATTGCTTCTTTATTTCCTGTCTACTCTGGACTGAGAAAGAGGCTGGAACTGGGACTCTCAGATGATTCTTTTTTCAGAGCAATGTGAACTTCTTTTCCATTAGCTTTCCCTACTATCACTACTTTTCCAACCAGTAAAAATAGATCCTGAGAAGATCGAGTTTTGTCTGCTGCCTCTAATAAGTTTCTTGGGAACCTCTAGTCCTGCCATCAGGAAATGACACGGTTCCATATTTTGGAAGCCTTCTTTGTTCATACTGTTTATGGCTGAATGTTTAAAAATAAATGCCTTTCTTTTTTTACTGCTGAAGCTGTGATTCAAGCCCCACCTTTAAGTTATGTGCACATACTTTTATTAATAGTTTAATTCTTTTAACTGCTAAATACATCCAAAACGCTGACCTGTCACTGTGAATAACAGTGTACCGCTCTCCCATGGGCAGCGTCCCTCTTGAATATTTAAAAATATGTTTTAATTTTTTAAAGCTTGGTTTCCTAAAGGCTTTCTCTAGACTTCAGACAAGTGAATGAGCTACGTTTTCTAGAGTTAAGCCTTACTTCTGTAGTGTTTTGTGGTCGTTGCATATTCTTCTTGATGTGGTACATGCATTACTTATGCAAACTTCTAATTCTGTGACTGTCCTATTTCTGAAACTTTCTTGTTTAAGCTTGAGCTGTTGTGAGCACATTGAAGTTGCCCAGCCTTGCACTAACCCGTATAACTGGGGAAAATGCAAAATAAATCCCTTTACGTGTGATCATCCCAACTCTTATTTAGCTTGTTCTTGATGGCCTATGGAGTTCCAAAACTGAAGGGCTTTCCTTACTGTATTTGTATGTTCCCTCAGTGACTGCTGCCTTAGCAGCTACAGTGTAAAAACTCATTCTTGGACCATAATGATCCTTTCCAGTTACAGATTTAGTTGCTTTTTTGGTTAGAGGGAGAAAGAATTAGAATTTGTATTGACAAGTGGGCTTAGCCTATGATAATTAACATCAATCATCTTGTGATCCACACTGGATATGCTGCTGTTTTGGAGGTCCCATCTTATAACTGGGTTAATAATTCTGTTTTGTCATCCAGGTGCTGCTTTGGTGACCACGGATGATTTGTTCCATAGTAGTCAAGTTTAGTATTCTTAAAACCTCACAAAGTATAGTTCATTAACTTTCTTTTATGGAAAACTAGTTTAACTAGGACTATGTCCCAGTTTTCACACCGCTCTGATATCTCACAACTAGTTGGTAGGTTTCTTTTGTATGTTGAATTTCATACAGCCTTTTATGGCTTGTTATTGTCTGCTGTATTCAGTGCTGTAGAGAGACTAGAATAAAATTGAATGTATATGGTGCTGGAAACCTTGTTGCTGAATTTCGCTTTAATTTTTATGGTTCTAAGGTTGGAGTAAGGGGGAGCTGTGTGTGTATGCATTTGTGGTGGGCAGTTAGTATTAAGAAAGCCACAAGTTAATGCATCTCATAGCAACAAAGTGCTTTCACCAGGTCCCTGGTGGCATAGAAATGTTTGTGTACCTGTGCAAGTTTGGAAGTGTAGTAAGAAAAACACAACAGGCTTTGATGCGAAATATGGTTAGGGCTGGGTTTTAGAGTGTGTGTGGTGTAGTAGCCCTGTCTGCTTGTAGATAATAGTGTTCTTTAAAGGAGAATGTGGATGGATGGCTTGGAAGGAAGTTGTGATACTGTAATTATCTTTTCTTAACAGGAAATCTCTCTCAATAGTTATGCCAGCGTGCAACTTCCTTCTTATTGTGAAGAAAATCAGTGTTTTTAAGGAAGACAGTAAACTGATGCTGCCCTCTGTTATGTAGATATTACTGAGAAACTACGTAAGTGAAAGTAAGTTGAGTTCAACTTGCTGGGAACTTATTTCCCAAGTCCCTCACTCAGCCGGTTTGGTTTTGCTTGCAAACTGCTGCTAGAACAGCAACAGAGTCCAGCTGAAGTCTTGCTTTATGCAAAGTCTTGCTTTTGCAGCCTTTCAATACCTGAAGGGAACTTACTCCCAGGAGGGGAGTAAACTCTTCAAAAGGGCTGACAATAGCAGGACTAGGGGAAATGGTTTTAAGTTAAAAGAGGGAAGATTTAAGTTGGATGTTAGGGGGAAGTTCTTCACTAGGAGAGTGGTTAGGCCCTGGAACAGGCTGCCCAGGGAGGTTGTGGATGCCCCGTCCTTGGAGGTGTTCAAGACCAGGTTGGACAGGGCCCTGGGCAACCTGATCTAGTAAAGGTGTATGTTTGGTGGCCCTGCTAGGCAGGGGGTTGGAACTACATGATCCTTGAGGTCCCTTCCAACCCGGGACATTCTGTAATTCTTTATGCTCCTGCTCTCAGTTGACAGTCAGCAGAGGGGATCTTGTAGCACTGAAGGACAAGGATCACTGCTTTTCTCTGTACCTCACTGGAGATTTGTAGTAAAGCTGGGAAAATCAATGCTTAGAGTGCTCACCTACCTTTGAATACTGAAACAACTGGGTTATTTCAGTGGTGCAAAGTGTTAACTTCTGGGTTCTTAAAGCACTCTTGCAGTAGGAATAGCTTGTCCATGTTCTTTTTATGGCACTTTAAAACATCACCAGAACTATTTTATTTTTTTCCTTAGGACTACCTGGTGTTTCTCATGACTTTGCTTCTCATTTTATATCCGACTGCAATTTCTGGAGGCGGTCCATGGCTATTCTTGCTTAAAACTGTTATGTGTAACCATAATTACTCCAAATGCAGATAATTACATCATTACAGCTTTCTTTTGAAGTATTTCTTTCTTCCTGAGTCCTTCTATGACTCCTTCAGGATTTGCTCCTTAGTGAGCTTTCCCCAGCTTCTTACTACAATTCCTTTACAATATTTACTTATGCCTTTTAGTAGAGCACAACAACTATCACACTCCTCTGGAGTGCCAGAGGGCTGATTTTTCTACCACAGCTGCTCATTTGCAGAAAGAATAGCCATTTAGTTCTGCAGCTGTTGTTTTATTTTACTTAGCCTGAAGCAGTATTCTGCTTCAGATGAAGTAAGAGGCAGGAGATGTGGAGGAGAGGCTGGAGAACACCTGCAATCAGCTTACTGTGAATCTTCATACTGCCATTGTTTTGCATTGGATGAGGTTACTCGGGTGTCACGCAACTTTGGGCTGTTGCTCTATAGTTTTTAATGGCGCAGTCATCCCTCACATCTTCTAAAAGAGATACTCAGAAAAGACATTCTTCTGCGTTTCAGTCTGTGACCTAATGATCTATTTCAGTCTTGTTTGTATTCTTAAGATCAGTTTTCAGCCTCTAGATGTGGAAGTTTTAAGCCGGTCTTAGTGACAACGAGTTCACAAAGTAACACTACTTTGCAAAGTAATACAAAAAGGGAGATTTATAAAAAACATGGAATTCAAGCTTCTTTTTGTTGGTTTCCTTTTTTCTGTACGTTGCTTTACATAAAGCTTTATGATCACTAAACTAGTAAGTAAACACTGTGAAACTTAACTTAGGAAATGTTAGAGATCTTGCTCTCCTTGGAAAAATATCACACCTTTTCCAAAACAGAGACATGTTTTGTATTGGAAAGCTCAGTATTTAACAGCCTCCTCATGTTTCTCAGTATCTTTAAGGTATTTTCACTCTTTAATACTGAAACATCAATTACTTTTCCAAAGATAGCCCAGTTGTTGCAGATCAGATACGTGCACTCTTATTGTTGGTAAACCTTGCTGACCCTAAAACGTTGTAGAAGGAATCAGGTGAGTGTTGTGGATGACTTGGTTGTAGTCTTGAAGTCCTGTTGTAAGACAGTCATTAAACATTCACTAATCGTTCATAATTCATGTATAACACAATAGTCTCAAGTGCATGTTCTTACTTCTGTGTCAGCAAACTCTTACACTCCAGCAGTGAGAACTTTTCAGAAGAGGCTTTGTCAAGGAACATCTTGTCAAGAAACCTATTTGTGCCCATCAGAATGGGAGTTTAGCTTTTCAGGTTCCATGCAGGTTGCAGTATTAACCTTAAAAGCAGCTGTAATTTGGAACTTAATATTATCTTGCAAAGGCTCCAGTGGGAGAGAGATTTTGTTGCTGATTGTCTGCGCTGGATTAGAAGTTAAACAAGAACTAACCAGCCGAAAAGCCACTGCTAAGTGGAAATGGAAGAAACTGATGTTGATATCAAGTTGTTGTTGTGATATTTTTCTTGCTGTTTGAGAAGTTATGTCCATTGTAAAGTGTGATTCTGATCAGGCAGGTTATGGACTGTTCTTAACTGATGTACCCTTCTTAGCTCAAAGGGGGTAGAAATAGCGTGTGTTGTGTGTTATGTCTCAGCAGTCACCCTTAGCTTCGCATTACAGCTTTATCAGTTAGATGGTAGTTTGTAAACCTCCAAAGAATGTTTGTGTAGTCACTGTGAACTTTGGGTATTCTCAAGGCTGTTAGTGGCAAATCCAAGTTCTGAGTAATTTGTGACAAATCGGGTATTGAGATTTGAGAAATTAGGGAACTAAGCTGTATTTAACTGTCTGTGAAAATAACTTCGTTAAGTTTAAGCGCTTCATAATGACTTAACAAATGGGCTGGATTTTCAGATTGTGACTAAACATCCCTATGCTATTTTTCTAAAGGAGTTTTATTAAAGTAATACTTATCTGCTTCTTTTGGATATTAAAAATGAGTAAATTAGGGTTTTTTTTTTTGTTTTTTTTTTTTTTCTGTTTTGCTTTGAAACCGAGTTAGTAAAGACAAGATCTGCACTAGAAGTTGATGTGGAATATCAGTTCTAAGCATGAGGCACATGTAAATGTACTGCAGAGGAGTGGTACAAAGGTCTTGTGGTTTTATTTCAATTCATGTGATGACGTACATGTAGTGTCTGGGCATGTATTGATATGTATATATATATATATATATAAAATAATACAAAAATATGGCTCTTAGGCTCATTCTGAGCTCTGTAATGTAATTTCTTTGAGATCCCTCAATTTCCTAAGGAGGAGCTCGATACATCAAGCCCTTCTTTTTCTCTTTCCACTCATTCTATTGATAAGGCACTTTAAATTCTTCACATAATGTTCCTTATTACCTCTGAATCAAGCAGTCCCGCAGTTACTGTATCTGTGCTGTGGCAGCAATGCCATTCTGGAAGCTGCAGTTCTGCTCGTGTAGGAAGTGATACGTTTGTGCTGGTTCCAACTCTGCTATTTCACATATTTACTCTAAATATGGTACTTGCAGTAGCATGTAGCTCAGCCACTGCACTTCCCAACTGTATACTGGGACATCAACAAAGTATCTGTACAGTTTGTAACATTTGTCACTGTGAATATTTAAGGATTCATTCTCCAAATTGTGTTAATAACTGTTTCCTTGCCAAATATTTTTATGTTGGTTTTTTTTCCCCCGACATTAATGGCTTTTAAAACTATATAATCCAGCGTGAAGGGTGGTACATATTTCATTAGCATCCTCACAATATTTCTGGTTGTCTGTGATTTGATTATTCTGGTAGTTTCTGCCAAATCAGAAGATGAAGTAGCTATCAGACAGGAGAAATAGCTGCCTTCGTGTTCTCTGACATTAAGGGCTGCCTGTGACTTGCTTTGCTGTTGGCGATGTTTGAATCCTTCTGGGATGGATAATGAGGAACTGCAATGTGATATGACAGTTTCTGTACCTGTCGCATGCTTTTTGTGCTGGGTTTAGTTAAGTTCTATAAAGTGCTTCTCCTCCCTGCTGATACCTACACTTAGGTTCAGAAATCCCTTCAGCGTTCCACTTCAATTTGTTTCCAGTTGTGCTTGGTTTATTTGTCTGACAAATAGGTCGATGTTTAATTGGAAATTGGGTCACTCATGAGTTTGAATTTGATTCTATCCCCTTCCCCTCCTCCCTAGCCTGTATTGCTGTGATAATTGCAGCCATCGCTGCAACCTATTTCAGACTTTGAATTTTTCTGATCCACGTCTGTGGATTCCTGACCTGACCTCATTTTTTGATATAAAACGGTAAAACTTGCTTCAGCTATTCTCAGTATGGTGGCTTAAGCACTGATGGTGATGTCAGTTGATAGTCTATTTTTCTACTTGCCAGAAACCATTGGTATTAATAATGTCACAGACACTGTTATGACAAGCTTAAAAAAATCTTGCCTTTAAAAATGATAAACTGGGAGTATATACTTCATGGTACACAGCAACTATATATATGCACCTGGGTAGAAATAATTGCATGCACCAGTACAGGCTGGGGGAAGACCTGCTGGAGAGGAGCTCTGCTGAGAGGGACCTGGGCGTCCTGGTGGACGACAGATTGACCATGAGCCAGCAGTGTGCCCTTGTAGCCAAAAAAGCCAATGGCATACTGGGGTGTATTAAAAAGAGCGTGTCCAGCAGGTCGAAGGAGGTGATCCTCCCCCTCTACTCTGCCCTGGTGAGGCCTCATCTGGAATATTGTGTCCAGTTCTGGGCTCCCCAATACAAAAAAGACAGGGATCTCTTGGAAAGAGTCCAGCGGAGGGCCACTAAGATGGTGAAGGGCCTGGAGCATCTCCCCTATGAGGAGAGACATAGGGAACTGGGTCTGTTTAGCCTTGAGAAAAGAAGGCTGAGAGGGGACTTGATCCAGGTTTATAAATACCTGAGGTGTGGGAGCCATAGTGGAGAGTCTGGTCTCTTTTCAGTAGTGCGTGGGGATAGGACTAGGGGTAATGGGATGAAAGTACAGCATAGGAAGTTCCGCACGAACGTGCGGAAGAACTTCTTTACAGTGAGGGTGACGGAGCACTGGAACAGGCTGCCCAGGGAGGTGGTGAGTCGCCTTCTCTGGAGACATTCAAGACCCGCCTGGATGCCTACCTGTGTGATGTGGTGTAGGGAGCCTGCTTTGGCAGGGGGGTTGGACTCGATGATCTCTAGAGGTCCCTTCTAACCCCTACAATTCTGTGATTCTGTGATATACAGTTGCGGTTTTCTAATGAAGCTTAGAATCATAGAATTGCCCAGGTTGGAAAAGACCTTGAAGATCATCAAGTCCAACCGCAGCCTAACCATAGTACCCTAATACTAACAACCCTCTGCTAAATCATATCCATGAGCACCACATCCAAATGGCTTTTAAACACATCCAGGGATGGCGATTCAACCACCTCCCTGGGGAGCCTATTCCAGCACTTAACTACCCTTTCTGTAAAGAAGTGTTTCCTAACATCCAACCTAAACTTGCCCTGGCGTAACTTGAGGCCATTTCCCCTCGTCCTGCCACTTGTCACTAGTGAGAAGAGACCTGCCCCACTCTCACTGTAAGAACCTTTCAGGTACTAGAAGAGAGCGATAAGGTCTCCCCTCAGCCTCCTTTTCCTCAGACTAAGTCTAGAGCATCAAAAGTTTAGGAGGTGGATTTTAATCATAGGAGTGAGTGAGAAGTCAATGGATGCCAAATCTGAACGCTTTTGCATGACTAGGCTGTAGTTATTTCTAACAAGGCAATGAAGTGCGTAGTGAGCTGCTGCCTTTGATTAGCTGTCTGATGGAAAAGCTCAAGATACACAAGCGCCAGCTGTAAACTGTTTGAAACACAGGGACTGACACACTGTGCTGTGCTTGGGGGAAAAATGATGCTCTGTGGGCAGGCTTCTTTTTTTAATTTCTTGATATTTAATAGGGAATGAGATGAAGCTTTGGATCTGTTGAGCTGGGATGCTTTGCCGCAGACAGTAGCATCATTAAGCCTATCAAATGTAATCAAAGCTAGTGCAGTTTCCTAGCGGATTCCTTTGCATTAAAAATATGGAATATGTGAAGTTTATTTCCGTGCTTAATTTGGCATGTAAACAGATGGAAATCCAAGGAAGCTTTTGTGTTAGTTCTCAGATGCCAGGGAACAGCACAGTTAATTGAATGTGTGATGTTGGGAATCACATTGTTATGAGTTTGAAACATGTTTTTGCCTACGCAGAGTTATTTGACGAGGAGACTTTCTTCAGATTTAATTATCTGTAAGAAAAACAGAATACTTTTGCGGAGATGCTTTTGTCCTTTCTAAAGAAAACTGTTAATGAGGAGCCTTTGTAGATAGGAATGTGTTCAGCCTCTTGGTATGTAGCAGGGTGGACACAAGACATTCTGTCACCTAACTGTACTGTAGCTCCGTGTTCATTTTAGTTCTCTGAGATTCCAACCAATGAGTAACTTGACTTTGAAGCAATGGAATAACTTGCTAGGTCTTGCAGTTAGAGCTTTTCTTTAGCAAACAGTTTTGTTTTAAAGATAGAATCAGGCTGGAGTAATCTTTCCTTTTACTGATGACTGCTTTTACTTTGGCTCTGGTTTATTTTAGAGGCTGTTCATGGCAGAGGCATGTCTTTGCGCGTGGTAAATACAGAAATTGCTGTCTGGAAGCAGTGGGATGTGGGGGAATTCTCACATTTTACATCTTCTACCACTGGTCTAGTTTCCAACTGAAAGGGTTTCAAGCTCTAAAACTCTGTGAAACTTGGAAACTGCATCACTACTAATGAAGCACCCATCAGAAAGATCTCTAAATCTGGGGGTAAGCAGAAAATCTACTTTGGATTTATGAAGCCCAAACACAACAATTATGCTTATAGGGTGGGTTTCCTTTTGTAAGGTCCATGTTTTAGCTGTTGAAAATCAGTAGAGCTTAATTTGCAGCACTAGAAGAACACTTCACTTCCACGCTCCATGCTCAGTGAAGGCTGTTTCTGCTCTACTTTGACCTATCTCACATTGTATTTTGTGATTCTACTCCGAACAGCTTTGGCATGGACTGTAAAGAATAATTCTGATGTGTTAGCAGTTGCATCCTTGTAGAAGGTTGCTATTTAAATGTGCATTGACCCTGCACTGGGATGAGCCAAGATGAGTTTTGTTTGCTCAGGGAGCTCCAACTACCTCATGGGAATTATTATTCTAAATTGAAGAAGGAAGTTGAGGTTAAATCAGGCATTTCCAACATTTCTATGAGAAGTATGGAGGATTTTGGATGCTGCTTTACTTGACTGACTCTCTTCTTATGAGCTGGATACACAAGTTTCATCTGAAACAGTTTTATGAAGGTATGTGTGTTTTGACTAGGGGAAGAAATAATTGTTTTTATTTTCCTCTTGAGCTCTTGTACTCCATTTATCTGATTTATTAACAGTTCATATCAGAAAACAATCTGTGTTGTCCAGAAATGAAGGCATGAATGGGCCTGTCAATGAGAAATCTCATTTAATTAATTCACCTTTATGTGCAAAACACAGAAGAAATACTGTGGAATGGGTGGAGCTTGTGTTAAAGTGGCAGCAAAAAATACTCCAGTTGAATGTATCTTGAATTTTAGCTGCTTATTAGAATTCAGCACAAGTCACTGAGTAAGTTAATGTGGACGGAACAGCTTTGCATTTTGTTTTGGTGTCTTTGTCCTATTCCTGTTAAAGATTAGTTCTTTTAGGAGTAGATATTCAGATGGAACCCCTTGTGTTCCAGCTTGGATCCTTCCTCTTTGCATCCTTAAGGTATTTATGGACATTGTAAGAGCTGCCTGAGCCTTCTTTTCTCCAGGCTGGGCAGTCCAGTGCACTGTCTTCATAGGATTAATGCTCCAAGCCCTTGGTGATCTTGAGGGCCCTCCATTAGACCCTATCCAGTATGTATGTAGTGGGGGAGCCCAGAACTCCAGGTGCAGCCCCGTGATTGCTGAGAAAAGCAGAACCGTCACCTCTCCTGACCCTGCTTGAGATGCGTTGCCTAATGCAGCCAAGAATACCATTAGCTGCCTTAGCAGTGTGGCCGCACAGCTTTGTTGGCTCATGTTCAGCTTGGTGTCCACCAAGACCCAAATAGTTTTTCTTGCAGACTGGCTTTCCAGCTGTGTTCTCCTAGCATGTGATGGTGCCTGAGGCTGTTCCTACCCAGGTTTAGAGGTCTGTACTTCTTGATGAGCTTCATGAGATTTTTGCCATCCCACCACTTCACTGTGTCCAAGCCCATTGTGGCCCTCTCTTGGGCCAACCACTCACACCAGTTCTGTTGCCAGCAAATTCTAGCTTGGTGTTTGTGAAGCTTGGTGTTTAATTTTCGTTGGTAATAATAGATATTTGATTATTAGCAATTGTTTAAATAAAATCGTTTTTCAGGACCCTTTGTTTTCCTTTAAGAGAAAGATTAATATGCTATGATCAGCAAATAACCTAAATTGCTTTCCTTCTTAGTCTTTCCTCCTCAGTCATCAGCTGAGATTTGGTAACTAAAACTGTGCAGCAAGCTTTGAGCAAGTCTTTCTTGTCAGTGAGAGAGATCTGTTATGGTAATATACTGAGTGTTACTAGCTTGGAGTTGATGAGCTTCTTATACAGAAGTTACAGGGAAGAAGAGATGTATTCCTTTATAGAACTCCCTTATGAAATACATGCTTTGCTGTGTTATTCTTTATTAGCAATTTGATTGTCTTGACTTTCACTTTTCTCTACTTTTCCCCCTTTTTCCACATACGTTGGACTGCTTTTTATGTGGCATCTTACAAGTGCTTAACTCAGAGCTCCAGTTGTCATGAAGAGCCCTTAAGCTGTGTTAAGTCAGTTAAGCAGCAAGCAGCCATCTGATTAACCACGCTGTAGGTACATGAGAAGTCATGCTTGTCATAGAGAGAGCGTTGAACATGTATGGAACACTGCAGTATTTTTCATATGTAGTATGTTGCTGTTTACTTCCTAACAGTTGTGCTGAATATCAGAATTTCTTCAGTGACTTTTCTGAGTCGATTTTCAGCAGCCTGTGGCCACACAAAGCTCCTTAAAGATGCAAACAACTGCTTTTGAAGCGCTTGGGCTTAATTTTGTAGCACATACAGAACACCTCAGTATCTGCAGAGTAAGTTCATTTGCCTTTTATTCTTTCAGTAAATATGGGTTAAAAACCTTATTGAACTGTGACTCTGCAGGGACAAAAGGACCTGTAATATATGGTGTTGGCACCATTTGAATCCCTTGGTGATGCATCTTATTTGGTGCAACAAACTGATGTGAGCTCTTGACAAATGCAGATGTTTCCATAAAACCATGTCTGAAGGATTTTTTTCTCCTAGTAATTAACTGGGCAACCGTTGATTGTAGTGGAAGCTGTGCAGGATGGCAACTGCCAAGACAGACATCCTACCGTGCATTTAAATATTTTTACAATTACAATGTACAGCTTTAATTACATTGCTTTTATTTTGCTATGTAATTACTGGTTTGCTGAGGACATCACTATACTCCTGCTTTGTGCTCTGCAGGCGATACACAGCCGGGGAGGTTGCATACTAGAGGATGTGTTCTGGCATGAGAGCTTTTGAGAAACAGGGAAAGCTGGAGAAGGTCTTTGAAATCGGAGAAGGTCATAGTCTGACCAAAATGCTTTGCTCTGTGGGGGTGGATATATGTATGCATCTTTATCTGCAGCTTCAGCACCCATAGAGGTAGGCAAACACAGGGGTAGGTCTCCTTCCACTGGAATGTGTGTTTCCTCACAGTTTTCAAAGGCGTTTGGGTGAGATGTGGTATTCTTGTTGTGAATTGGGTTCTGTTGAGAAAGAAATCACAGAATTGTAGGAGTTGGAAGGGACCTCTAGAGATCATCGAGTCCAACCCCCCTGCCAAAGCAGGCTCCCTACACCATGTCACACAGGTAGGCGTCCAGTAGGGTCTTAAATATCTCCAGAGAGGGAGACTCCACCACCTCCCTGGGCTGCTTTTAAAAATGGGAGGAGACAAACATACCTTATGCAGCTCTGCAAAAGCCTCAGGTTGGATGGCTTTATTTCTCATCTTGGATTTTGTCTATTAAACTAACTAAAAGATGCAACTCTAACAAAAAAGAAAAAAAGGGATTGATGTGTGATTCCTGCTTAAATAACGACCTGAGAATTTTGTGGCTTAAAAACTTGTTCAGTGAGATGTGGTGACTGTAAGATGTATTTGTATGTGTACACCGTTTGCTTTCTGTGGGAGATCAGTGTTAAAGCTACTCAGTTTTCAAAGTAATTACTTTTGAAGAAAATAGCAGCACTCCACCTAGTACAATTAATTCTGCTTCCATCCATACACTGTGTGTAACTATCCATACTACTCAAGTTAAAAGAGGGAAGATTTAGGTTGGTTGTTAGGGGGAAGTTCTTCACTAGGAGAGTGGTTAGGCCCTGGAACAGGCTGCCCAGGGAGGTTGTGGATGCCCCGTCCTTGGAGGTGTTCAAGACCAGGTTGGACGGGGCCCTGGGCAACCTGATCTAGTAAATGTGTATGTTTGGTGGCCCTGCTAGGCAGGGGGGTTGGAACTACATGATCCTTGAGGTCCCTTCCAACCTGGGTCATTCTGTGATACTATTCATGATACACTGTATGCTTAAATACAAGTGTCAAATACAATGGCTGTTGTTCACAAGCAAAGCTTGCCCATCCCTAAGATCTCCTTCAGCCTGCACTGCTGAGACAGGGCACTGACTCTGTGTACCTGAAGAAATGGATGCATCCTCAAGCGCTCACAGTTCTGTGCTCCGGTAATACTTAGTGTTGAACAAATAACTGTGATTTTGATTCATTGATATGATCACATGTTCAGTGTGGGGGGGGAAGCATTTTCTTCCTCCTTGGTTTTAAAATTGCCATTGTGTTAAATCTCACAGAATTATCAAGGTTGGAAAAGACCTAGAAGATCATCTAGTCCAGTGCAAATGTTCTGCTTATGCAGCCATTGCCATGTGAGTTGGCAAACGCAGGCAGTTCTCATCTTGTAATCAAGAATCACCTTTAGAGAATGTTTCGTAGACTCATTATTAGCATTTTTCTAAAGATAAGATCAAGGCTCTGCATTTATAGATGCTTCCAATGGGGATGATATAGCAGTGTTTGGCAAGGGAGACTAACAGTTATTTTGGACTAATTCAAGGATAAAATACTTTTTTAAAGGTACAAGAGTAATGTGGAGCGGAATTGTTTAGTAGTTTTAGCAGGTCTTAGATATTTCTCTGCTTTTGGGTGCCCGGGAAGTAGCTGACCTGTATCTTTTTTTAGGGAAAGGACTTGAGGCTTTATCCTTATAGAGAGTAATGCAGTATTGGTGAGAATTCCAGTGTCTGCAATGGTAATGAACACTGCAGTGAGGGGGAAAAGAAATATTAGTTATCAGAGAGACTGTTATCAAGGTGATATTTGGGGACAGGGGGCTAAGGGAGAGACCTTATCCATGCGAGCAGATCTTTAGACATTATAAATGTCTGTGTTTCTTATGAACTTCACAGTTCACACACTAACACCATACACTAAGAAATCTGCAACTGGAAAAAAAGAAAAAACAAACCAAACCAAAAATCCTTAGTGGAAATGTAGCTTACTCTGTCCAACCATTTTTTTCATCTCTTTTTGTCTTCAGAAAAATGTAGAATGCAAATGATTTTTCATCTAAGGAAACCTTTGCTAATACACTACATTCACTGCAGAGATCCATATCTGAACCTGTGTTAGGGAACACTTCAGTATTGCTAGTTGAATTCAGGTTGGCAGGACCTGGTAAATATCTTCTGAAATTAAATTTTTGATTCTAGCTCAAGTAATCTCTTAAATCTTTGGCAGCTCTTTCTATGAAAATGTGAATGCTTAAGGACAGCAGACAAAAATGAATTGTAAGGAGAGGAAAGGACCTAGAAAATTAATCTTTGGAAAGCTGACTATCTCATAGATACTTTTATATTGACTTTCGCTTAGATTGCTAGTTCTCACTCATTACAAAAATTGATCTCGATGGCGGCAGGAAAAAGGATTTTCTTGGCATTTCTTCTGCATGATTGTCTCAGAAATGAAATAGTGCAGAGAACTGCTTTGAAATACAGGTTTTGCCATCAAATTGGAAGATATCTGAAGTGGAGAATATGTCCATACAAGATTTTAATGATAGCTTTTTTGTTAATAACTGATATGTTGGACGTAACATGTGCTGGCGTTGTTTGGAGCTGTTCTTAACGGCAAAATTAGAAGACAAAGTTAAACTGACAATATGGGGTGGTTTGCCATAGAAGAGCAACGTTCTAAATGGGTAAAGAAGGTGTTAAAGCTGAGTATGAAATTAGGAATACCTGGCAGTGCAGAAGCACTGCAAGAATTTTTGGCTTACCTCATTTTCAGTGTAAAACTGCAGTGTTAGGCTGCAGTAAGGGTGGGGTTGACTGGAGGAGTTTAGGGAGCACTGAAAGGAAAAGGTTTATTAAGAAAATACTGTTGATCGAAGGACTGATGCCCTTCCCTTTTTCCTCTTATTCTTCTCCATTTTGCATGCGATCGTCTTTTCTTCTGTAGAGATTCCTGCCAATTTTCATTGGTTGCCCAGGTAGTTGGCGGCTGCTCCATCCTTAGAGATATTTATTCACTAGGAGAGTGGTTAGGCCCTGGAACAGGCTGCCCAGGGAGGTTGTGGATGCCCCGTCCTTGGAGGTGTTCAAGACCAGGTTGGACGGGGCCCTGGGCAACCTGATCTAGTAAAGGTGTATGTTTGGTGGCCCTGCTGGGCAGGGGGGTTGGAACTACATGATCCTTGAGGTCCCTTCCAACCCGGGTCATTCTGTGATTCTGTGATATTCAAAGTCTAGATGGGGCTCTAAGCAACTTGATCAAGCTGTAGGTGTCCCTGTTCATTGCAGGGGACTTGGACTAGTTGATCTTTAAGGGTCCCTTCCAACACAAATGATTCTGTGACAAATGATAGAAGTGTGTGGCTGTCAGCAGACAGGAACAGGAATGAGCTCACCCTGTCTCTGAGGTGAAGCAAAGGGGGATTACATGTTAAGTGAGGTTCTTTCCGAACCTTATTCTTTATGTTTGATGGGGGTTGAGGTGGAATGGGTTGAGCTCAGGTTATGGGTGACTTTTTTGATAAAAATAGGAGTGTGTGAAATATTACAGGGAGGGAGTCATAAAGATAGTGTCATTTAAAGCTCACTCTTTCTTCATTGGCGTTTCTAACCTTTTCTTATTGAGTTTTGTTGTGCTTACCACCACTCTGAAAAAGGCCCCTAACTTACCTGAAGTATAAATAGAGAATCGAGATCTAAGTAAGTTAAACTGTGATTTGTATTAAAATTGCAGAACAGAAACGTGGTGGGAATGGAGGAAGGAGTTAGCTCGTACTGATAGCCATCTAGTCCAAGTCTGTTCACTGTGAGCTTGGTAGCCTTTTCCTTATGTAAAAAAAAGGAGAGGTGAAGTCATAAAACTGATCAGAACTTGTTATCATTGGTACTGGTACACAAGTAGCTGCCTTTAGGAACTTGCGTTCAAGGGATTCTTCCGTGGGTTTAACCAAGTCTGTGTTTAGATGGATGGTGATCAGCAAAGCTAGCTTGTCTGATGCTGTGGGATCAGAGGATGTGACTTTCAGAGGTACTGTCCAACCTGAATTACTTTATAATTCTGTGATCCTATTTATGTGTAACTTATTTTCTTTACTATACTATGATGGTCTGGCAATTCAGGTTGTTTTCCTGGTTGAGCATCTCCTCTTATCTGAAAGCTTAAGGTGCTGATGCTTGCATGGTAAGCAACAACTGGTTGAAATTGTTACTTTTCCCTGGGCGAAATGCATCTGATGAGAGCAGTAAAGAGGACTTACGATGTTGGTACAGTCAGGTTTTAAACTTCTTTAAGCTGTTCACGAAGGCTCAAACACTTAATCATTGTAATTTGTGAGTAATTGTTTCTGGATTAATGAGACAAACGTAGCTGAAATAAAACAATTGTGTTTACGTGTGTGGCTGTTGAGGTGGAATTTAGAAAACATTTAGTGTTAACCTTAATAGTGTGATGGAGGTATTCAATACATTTGAGGGTTGGTACTGGTAAGGGGTGCAGTGATCTGTTACATCTTCAGAAATGGAGTCTGCAAGCATAACTTAGATCTGCAATTTCTGCAATGTTTGTAACTGTGGGGAACTTTGAATATTAAGCGTTAGAAATGTTGGATCAAATGAGAATTTGGAACCTCTTTGTACACAAGAATTAAGTAAACTAATAAAAACACAACACTACAGCAAATCAAAAACCTCTTCCCTGTTTTTCCAATTGTTTTATGATCTGTTTCCTTCAATTTAACTTTTTTTTCCCCATAATTTCATTTATGGATGCTTTGTTTTCTGGCTTAAACTCCTCATCTTGCTCAGAAGTCCCTGTTGAAGCAGTTATCCAGCTGAACCTATTCATACTACTCTTATTTTCAAGTATCTTGATCAGTTTCTACAGTGCTCAAACTTGAAGGTTTGTCAAGGAGTTGCCATAGGAGTAAATCTAGACTGAAACATCCTGTGGCAGTAATGCTGAGTTTATGGGATTACTGATAGCGACACAAAATGAGTTTCTAAGAACTGCAGTTAGAAATCACTGTTCTAGCTATGGGAGAGAATACTTCAGTCATAGTTGAAATGGAAGGAATAAAAAGACAAGATGCAGCATTGGTATCTCTAACACCTAGAAAAACATCTTGCTTACAAGAAGAACTGCCAGCTGCAGTCCTTACTGTTATGAGAAACGTAGTGTACGTTTCCTTATCTCCCAGCTGAGGGGAGTTGGATGAAGCCTCTGGGAAACGTGTTGTGGAAGACTCCATCTAGTAAAGCAGTTGGGTACATACAGGTTTTTATCCTATTCTGAATTAACCAAAGTTCAGATAAAATACTGTTTAACTTATTATGTTTCAGATGCAAAGGCAGATATTTTCTGGTAGTGATGAAGGTAATGGGATATTCTTTCAGCTCTTGGATATATGCAAGTTATGTAATATCCTTCTGGCAGATAAAAATCTCACTGGCTCAGGCTAAAACCCAACATCTTTCTTTCTATCTTGATCACTTAAGTATGTCATCTGGGCTTCTTGTTTTGGTAAAGGCTTCATCTGCAGTTACCAAATGGATCTTTTTGAGGAAGAAATCAAGAAATTGTCAGAATTGTGTGCTTGAATTAATTCCCACTCAGAATTATTTCTGATTGTTTTTAGACAAATTGGATTTCCAGTGGAAATTACTTATTTACATCCAGCAACTCTCTAATCATATTCCCTGTAATAGAATAACTTCTATAGGAGAGTTGTAAAATTAATTAGAAATTTACTGTATGTATACATGAGGTTATCTGAGTTTAGTTAGGTTGTCTATGCATAGATTGGGATGCATAGAATAGATTTGAAGGCAGCACAGTAGGTAATAATGATCAGCAAACCTCTGTTTTGGTCTTAGCATAGGATTTCAGATATCCTCTATGTTGTGTAAATGTCCAAAATCCTTTCATGCCACAATTAAATCCTCTGATGCTTATTGGCGGGGGGGGGGAAATCATGTTCATAATCCAGAATAGTGGTTGTGGTCAGAGAACTACTGGATAAAGTAGTTCTGAACTTGTATGTTACCCTTCACACTCAGTACTCAGGTTAAAAGGTATATTTTAGACTAGGAAATGAGGACAACTGACTTATGGAAAGCCTTGCTGCTGCTACAGTCTGTGACTAAATTCAGTTTCCATTTCATTCCAGATCTGCTTCCAAATGTTACGTTGTTATAACTGATGCCTTTGGTTCTTTTTTACTCTGCTAGAAGGAGGATGTGATGGTGATGTTTAAAATTGACGGTGGTACGGAGATCACGTTGGCTGCTTCGAAGTGACCTGTGGAGTGTTAATCAGAAGCATAGAAAATTTGCTTAGAATTAGTGAAAGCAAATTGAATTTTAGAATGCCATTAGCACTTACTTCAGCTGTATTCTTAATACAATCAAAGCAAATACTCTTTTTTTTGTCCTGTGGCAAACTTCCTAGCAGCGTAAATCCGATCATTTCAGATTATAGGCCATTTAGAGGCAGACTTGCTGACTTTTAATGTTCTGCTTTCTTTCACAAAATTCTTAGAAAGTTGGCACAATTAACTACTGCAGTGCTATGTGCTGCCTTATGGGAAGGAATTGTGCCTCGACTGAAATCTCTTCAAATCCCTTGCTCTGTTCCAGAGATGAAATATTTGTGTAGAATGAGAAGTATTGCGTTAAGAAGATGGGACTTTAACACAGGGGGCAAAGGTTATAATTTGAGAGTTAGAAGAATGAAGATTAAAACAGTGAAAGCAACTGAATGCATGTCCTGTGAGCACCATCATAGAGTCATAGAATTGCCCAGGTTGGAAAAGACCTTGAAGATCATCAAGTCCAACTGCAGCCTAACCATAGTACCCTAACTCTAACAACCCTCTGCTAAATCATATCCATGAGCGCCACATCCAAACGGCTCTTAAACATGTCCAGGGATGGCAATTAGTGGTCTTTTCCAACCTCAGTGATTTTATGATTCTGTCCCATGGAGTATGGGGGGAAATCTTTTTTAATCGATAACCTTTGGAATCTTAAGTTCAGAGCTTAACTAAGATCTATTTGTGCAGCTGGAGGTGAAAAAGTCTGATCATAAACAAGTGGGCACTCATGCAGAGAAGTATTTTAGTATCAGCGTTGTCCCATAGTCCACCATTAATGATTAGCAACAAGTGGTATGTTGTATACACTGGGTGCACAAGTGCATCATATCTGCAGTCTGAAAGCGAAGCCAGTAAAACTAAAAGGGTTGTGCTCTATTGGATTTTGCAGACATAACTTCATAAGTGTAATCACTAAACTCATTCAAGAAGTGAGTTGAAGGTGAATTATTATTACATTTCTTCTAAGGCATACATGGATTTCTGATGTGTTTTGGCTTTAGATATAAATTTATGAATTAGCTAAACTTGATCTGAAGCATAGCTGGCTTGTTCTTTGGGTCTATCAACATGTATTCCAGTTCTAATTGCCTTTTCTGTTTAGTAAGACAAGTTGGAGCATTGAGACCAGTGAGAACTTCCTGACCTTCATAGGTCACTTAGGAACCTTCATAGTTTGTCACTTTTCTATTACTTGTGTACTAGAACTTGTGCTAGTTAGAGTGCAAATATATGTTCTAAAGCTAACTCCTGGAGGTGTAGGGAATTAGGAATGTTTAGTGGAAGTTCTAATGTGTGTGATTGCATGTAGTCTGTTCAGAATGACCTTTAAGCTTTGACAATACCTTGTTGTTGGGTACAGGTATGTAGTGTGTGCGTCTGCTTGGAAGTAATGACTCAAAGAAACAAGCTATTTGATTACCAGGGTGATACGTAAGCTATTAATAAATCAGAAAACAGTTCTTAGCTGTGTGTGTTAGTGGAAGATATCAAAATAGATGAGAGAAAATGGGAGACTTCTGTTGGGCCTAAAGAAAGTAGGCGCATATATGAATATATAAGCACAGGTGCTAATGGGGTATAATCGGGGTATACAGCATCACCTGTGTCTTCTTCTGATTTGCTTTTCTGGTAGCTAGAGAGGAATGAGGTGTTTCATGTGATGTGGGTATCCTTGCCTGTATTTGGTCATGCTTTGTACTGCTTGTGGATGGCAGTTTCTGAAGCTAAAGCATACAGTAAGGTATTTTTTTGTTATTGTTAAGACACCCATTTCCATACTTTATCTTGTATGTAATTGTGATGCTGTGCTTGTGACACTGCTTTCTGTGATGGGTAGCTGGCAAACGCAAACAATAAGTGCGTTGGGCTAATGCCTTCAATGCAAACAGCTTGACTATCTAGCAGGACCTGTTACCTGGATTATTTCCTAGTTGTAGTCTGAGCATGAGCTGCTCTCTGGGACATCACTGCCTGTTTCCTACATGTTTTCCAGTGATCTTCATAAAACGATACTATCTACATTCCACATTAAGAGCAAAATGCTCTTATTCTGAAATATTTGGGCCCTACTGTAGATGAAATTTAGCCAGTGTGGAAAAATATTGCTGTATTTTCCCTTTCATTAGCAGTGGAATAATGAGCTCCTTCATTGCAAGCTGGAAACATTGTTCAGTAGCTCATTTTGATGTCGCTTCCAAAGCAACTTCCCCATAAAGTGTTAAAAACGCTGTTTGGAAGGAATCTGGATGAGTTTGATTGCTGAGTTTGGACCAGAGTAGACTTTGGTTTTCCAGTTGTCTTAGCAAACTTGAGTTCATATTCAGTGAGCCATAGGTGCAAGTTGGCAAGTAATTGTTGAACGAAGTAATAGAGCATTTCCAAACATCTTCATGTTTTATGTTTAACGAAAGCTTTTTATATTAGGGTCTGAATGAATTTTATCTGTCTGAGGAGAGATGTAAGTTTAGAACCTATCTTGTTTCATAGGTTGTGATTTACCTTCCTCTCCCACTTTGTGTATTTCTTTAACTGAAGAATAAAGCGCGTTTAAACTCTTGGCACTGTGTGCATACTAATGTTGATCAATATTTCTATTAGCTGCTTATGGGATAGGTATGTTAAAATTAAAACAAAAACAAAGTACATTGGGTAGTATAACTGGCTGTGTGCTCACTCCATGTGAAGTCTTTGGTGTAATAATAGAGGGAAAAGCAGTGGTTATAGAAATAGAAATTTGTCGGAGTTGCTTGACCTACTTTGGAGGTCTCAGTTTCTGGAAGATCCAATTCTTGGATATATTTCCAGGTTGATATTTTAAAGTAGAAGCATTAAAAATGAGGTACATTACAACCACTGTGTGTACACCAAGTATGTATCTCTGACTTGCATTCAGTCTACTTGACATGTTTCTACGGATGGTGGTTTAAGTTAGCAAAGCCTGTTTTCAAGGCTGTGTTTTATTAATCGGTAAATTGTTTGCGGAATCTTTCCTCCATTAATCTCATATGAACGGGTTATCTGTGTGAGAAAACAAGTTAGTTATACTTTTGTCTGAGGGGGAGGCCTAGGGCAGAATGGGGTTTTTACATCAGGTCAGATTACAAGCATGTACTTGAAATCACACTTGTTCTCTAGGATGATGTGTAGCTGATGCTCCTGGTGCTGTATTGCCTAGCCTGACTGCCTTAGCATTGATGTTGGTCAGGAACTCTGTGATTGCATATGGGGTTGTGCTATCTACACACTTGGTGTAGGTGCTTTACCAAGTCCACTTCGTATGAGCTGTTGTGTATACAGGCAGCTTCTTGTTTCTTGCGTATGAATCTTCAGCCTTCTTGTACTTTTCACCTTTGTGCTTCTCTGATCTGATGCACATCAATTATGTAACATTTTAGGGAATAAAAAACAAAATAAGAATGAATCATTTGGTTCTGTCCTGTAATGAAGCCTGGACAGTTGTAATGTTTGTAGATATCTGGGATCAAAGAGCAAATACCTTCTTTCTTCCACCCAGAATAACCTATGGTATGATGTGATGCTGCACACTTTGTGCTAAGGAACTTTGTGCTGGGGTACATTTACGTTGGGCTACAGCTTTGTAAGTCACGTAAGTCAGGCCCATTTTCTCTTTAGGCAGGGCCTGAAGTCATTGATTGGTTTAGGTTGTGAGGGGCCTCAGAATCTGTTGATCAACCTCCTTCTTTGTCCAGGGTACACGGTAAAAGATCTTCTTCCTTATGGATTCCAGTGCCTGACCACTTTCATTTCAGATCCTTTTTCCTATGAGAATTTCCCTTGCTGCAGTGTCTGCTGCCTATCATACTTCTGCTGTTAACCACACAAAAATGTCCAACTGAACACAAACAGGTAGTGTTTATACTTCCTCCCACCTACCTTTGTCTTCTGCTGATGGAATAAGCCCACATCCTTCAGCTCTGGCTGTCCTGCTGAACTTTGGGCTGTCTCCACCTCCACCCATGGATATGGCTGTACATTAATTGCTGTTTAAAGTTTTCCCCCGTGCAAGTATCCCACCCAGCAGCAAGCTTAAAGTTCTTGTTGCTTTCTGGTTGCTTACTGCTACTTTCTTTGAGACTTTGGAAGTGCCTTATCCCTAGGTAGTGCTGGTTTTATTGTATGGTATTGCTTATACCATGTCCAGTAACTAGCAGCCACGTTAGCGGTGTGATGGGTAGGGGTGTGAAACCAGGTTATATCAAGTGCGGAATGTTGAAAATCATTGTGTTTGTGCCTCTCCATTATAGATGGGATAGGGTAAAAAAAACAACACCACGTGTGAGGCTGTTCCTGAAAAGCCAGCCCAGCAGTGTGGAATGCAGGCTGCTCTATTCCCTTCTGCTATTTCTGTGCTGTGCTTCTTATGCCATGGTTAGCATGAAAATGCCTGATCTAATTGAGGCCTAACTGTACAAGTATTTCTTTACCGAATCAGAATTACTCATGCAAATACTTTCAAAGAAGCTTTAAGAAATGTTTCAGAAAGAGTTACATCAATGATAAAGGCACTTGAGGGTATCAGGATGTACCAGACTGCTAAGCATCTGTGCTGATAAAAAGCATCTTCCACGTTAAACTTCCGTACATCTGTTCAACCTGCCTTTTATGTAGTAAGAAGCTTTTTATTTTGCTGGGCTAATTATGTAGTAATAAGAGTTTTGTACCCACTCTTCCCCTTGTTTGCATTTGCAAATTTATTTCTTTCCATTCAGAGCTAGACTTGTCTATTTACTTCTGTTCTTGCCCATTTTCTCCCAGTTGGCTGATATTTCTCCTTCCTAACGTGCCTGCCCCTCTTCCCCCACTCACCAAGTTCATTGACATGCTTTTCACATAAGCACTCATCAGTGCTGTGAGGGATGGTTTTCTGCTGCTGTCACAAAGGCTGTTTTCTTTTACATGCAGTGACAGATATCAAAACATGATTTGAAAGCTGTTTTCTTTAGAAACATTTCTACCAGTGTAAAATATCCTCTAGAACAGATGTAATTATTAGCAGCTCAAGGTAGTGAGTTTAAGTGATACTTCGTGACTGACTGTATGGCAAATGTCATGTTTAGGAATAGAAGTCCTCACTTTCTAACTTGTGTTGCACCTCTTAGGCCACAGTATGTAACCTGATGTACCTATGCATGCCTATATATTTAATGTGCATTTCTGTCAGGTAACCTTGCACAAAACCGCTTACATTATTCCTTAGGTGGCAAGGATCAAGAGGCTGCAGGGCTTGGTTTTAATGGCCAGCTCAGAGCCTATCTCTTGCTGAGTAATATCCTCACATTGTCTTAACACCTGAAGTCATCATCCAATAATAGATAACCATGCCTTAAAAGTGAGGTCATGAATGCCTGTAGTCATCACAGTTTTACTTGTACATCAAGGAATGGCTAATCTCTTCATCTCAATACATTTTGAATGTGGAAATCATTTCCTGCTTGCTTCCTTTAATTATTAAACTTGTAAATACCAGCTTTTTCAGTTCTGACTCTACTAGTTCAGAGTTTACAGTAGGCGTATGTTACCTGCTTCTTGTGTCTGAAGAAAGTCCTGCCTGACTGGCACTCATGATAAGAGGTTTTTCATAGCAGAATAGCAAACTTACGCCTTCAAAGATTAAACGTTTGCATTTGGAATTAACTGGAAATGTGGGATCTGCATAAATTCTTAGTAGATCACAGTTAAGACTTCAGTCTTGATCCATGTTGAACTGTGGCCATTGGTGAGGCTTTGAGTCCAAACAAAAAGAACTTCTTTGTATGTGGGATGGTAATAACAGTGGAATCAGTGCTTCTGTTGAACGAAGTAAAAAGTGTTTAGTGCTACCAAGTTGTGTTGTATCACAGTTGAATGTAAATAATTGCTTCTGCTTTTGTTGCTGTAGTATTGCAGTCTGAAGTTTTCACTTCACCAGCATTTGAAACCAAATTAATAGATTATTCCTTACTATTGGCTACATTATAAGCTGGGCTTCTCCTGGTGACACATTTTTGATGCTAACAAATCTAGGAGATGGGAAGGATTAATTATTTAAGCAACCGTGTGAGGATTCACTAGATCTTGTTTACCAGAAATACAGGCAGAACAAAAACTGGATAGCTCTGTTTCAGCTACTCAGCCCTGGGTGTTTTGCTGTGCTTCTAACCATGTTTCTAGTTGCAACTAACTTAGTTTTAGGTAAATTAACGTCAGACTCTGTGCTTTAGCTAGAGGCTCATTCTTAAACTTCACGTTTCCTCTATTGCTCTTTTGGAGGTGTTGATTGCATTGTATCAAGTCTGAATAATCTTTCCATTTATTAGTCATGTTGAACCCATGGCTAGAGGGGTTTACTGGTCCATTGAAAATCCAGAAATGGGAGGTTTCATGTGTTAACAATTAATTCCTGTCTTCCAGCAAGACTTCATTAAATTTAACAAGTAAGAACTCTACTGCTCTTTAAAGTGTTAGATAACTTGAAGCTGGGAGTTGTTAGTGAGAGGTAGTATAAATTATTCTGGTGTTTCTGTTCTAGGACCTTGTAAGGCAACTGCAAAAACAATCGAGGACCTGGGATCTTGGCAGTGAGAGGGGTTGAATTTGTGTTAATGAGGTTCTAGTTGACTGCTTCTCAGATATTTTTTTTTCTTGGAAAGACATTCAGTTTTCATCGAAAATATTACTTTATAAAGTGAATGCAATGGGTTTTGTTTTTTTTTTTTGTATTTCACTGATTTTCCTTCTTAAATCTTACAAGCTTTTTGTTCTTGCGTTGCAGATTTAATCCAGTGCACAAATGAGATGAATGTGAACATCCCACAGCTGGCAGACAGTTTGTTTGAAAGAACTACCAACAGTAGCTGGGTGGTGGTCTTCAAGTCTCTCATCACAACCCATCATCTAATGGTGTATGGAAATGAGGTAATGCAAAAAATATTATATCTGAGAATAGCTAAAGCACTTCATTTCTATAAATATCAGCTAAGCCTTTCTACTAATTATTGTTTGGATGAGGTGCTTGCGAGATCTGGTTTATTGGCTTGTGGTAGCAATGGTGATGGGAGGACAGTTGGACTAGGTATCGTGTAGGTCCTTTCCAACCTTGTGATTCTATGATTATTTTTGCTGAAAATTGTATGAACTTGGGCAGAATGTATTATATTTGTCTACTTAGTTTTTCTACTTCAATGTTTGTAATGCTTGAATCAAAGCTACGTTGAGCGCTGGAGGTACCTTTTCCTCTGAGGCGCTATTTTAATTCAAGGTAACTGAATGTGACCATCACCACTCAGCCTTCTGTAGCAAAGGGAGAATGCTTGCCTGTGGCTTTGAGTGTGGGCAGCCCAGTAACATCACGTGTGTAGCACAATTAACTGAATAAAACACCAATTTAAACAGAAAGCAAGAAACTTGTTTTGCTTCACTACTTGAGTTCTTGTGGGGCCTTCTCAAAATGCCGGATGCTTTGACTGCTCGGATTCCCCACATCTTAAAAAACACACATTTATGTATCTAGCTTTATTAGAAATATTGTAAACACTGCTTGGTATTGCAAACAGTCAGTAGAGCTTAGTGCATATGAACTTGGGAGTCAGGGGGTAGCTTTGGGAATTTACTTTGCAGAGAAGACCAAATGGTTTTGTTTAGTTTGCATGAAGTTTCCTTGTATTTCCTGTAACTGACTGGATAGTAAGATTTGAGTTTTTGAAAAGTACATTCAATATAAAATATATGTGCATGCTTAGAGGTTTCTCTTGCATATTGGCTATAGAGTGTTTGTGGTCTTGTTGAAATGCACTGAATCTATCCTTTGGAGCTAAGTGAGCCACAAGAGGGCGAACTTCTCATGTCGACATTAAGCGTCATTGTTGGGCTAATTAGCAGTTTCCGTTTTTCTGCTGTGCTTGCTTTTGGAGTCTTAAGTTTCAAGCTGATATCAGTATGCTTCACAGTAACTTAAGGTGCTGTTGTCTGAAATACTTGCCATGTGAATAATAAAACTGCCAAACAAACTTTGATTGCCAAATGTATCACAGATATAACAAGGCTGAGTGCTTCTTGAGAAGAAATATTTTGCAGCTAGAAATAGCACTTGGACAGTAAACATGGAAATCAAGCGCCTATGGAGATATGTAGAAGGTCATAAAGAATCTGTAAATTGCTCTGTTAAAAGTGAGAAGCATTTGATCCTCCAGCTTTCACTTAATTCATTTGGCAGAGTACTGAGTGCATTACTCTTCTCTAGTCTTTTTTCTGTATATGCTAATGAAAATAATTTAGGACACATTATATTAATCAGAACGATTTTTCTTCTGTCAAAATGTTATCGCAAGTGAATGGTTGTCTGGTTTATATTTGTAGCCATGCTCTAGAGAGTGCTTCGTAAGACAAAGTAATCTTTCCTACTGACTTAAATCTGCTGCCAGCAACCATGAAATATCTTCTAAAAGATGTCACATCATTCATTTTGTGAAACAGTTCAGAACTACATTGAACTAATTTGAGATAAGCTAAGCATGGTGCTGTGATGCAATGCTTTTTTGTGGATTCTTATGTTCATTTAATGCTTAGTTTATAAGCAAGTGAACCTTTGTCACCTGATTTTGATGCTTAAGCTAAGTGCTGTTTAACCATGTGCTGGGCGAAATTACATGACAGACTGGTAAAATGAAATAAACTTTAAAAATGGAAACTGAAGAAATAGTTGTGAGCACATAAGATGTTAATGTATTTGGTAGGAAATTTTCTAGAAGCTCCTGATACCTCATACTGGCTTAAATGAAGTCTTTCAGGCTTAGTAATACAATGATTTTTTTTGTATTAGGTAGTGGGCTTGAAATAAATGGTAAAGCCTAGAAGCTGAATTTTATGTATTGCATCATGAGTTTCTTATTACTTCAGTATCAATTCAGAGTCAGTGTGGTAAAAGAATCCCAATTGTTCTTTTCATTTAGCGCTTTATCCAGTATCTGGCGTCCAGAAACACATTGTTTAATTTGAGCAACTTCCTAGACAAAAGTGGATTGCAAGGTAAGGTATCATTTTGGTTAAATAGCAGTAGTATAGTAGCGTGCTGGCAAATATAATTCAGTAATTTTGATGGAACTTGGCACTGGAGAAGCAATTATTGTGTATTTTAGCTCAGACTGTTTTTCTTAATTTAGTGCACTGTTATATAGAAGTTATGTGCTGGAAGAATTTGCTTTGGAAATCTTTTCTAAAAAAGACTTGCAGTAAATGCTCTTAACTTCCTTAGTTACACAGATCCAAGTTGATATTCCTGTAATTTCTGTAAAGAATTCTGTATTTGAAAGAGCATATTTTGATGATTAAATCTCAGAATTCATCATAGTTGCATGTAGTGTAAATATAGAGTGAGGCGTGTTGACTTGCACAAACAAAACAGATGTATTTCAAAATTGTTCAGAGATGGTCTCAAATATTAGTAGGACCAATTCTGTGGGTAAATACGTTTTTACTTCATTTGGTTCTACTACAGTTTGGTGCAGTTCTGACAATACATGTCATTGCCTCTCTGTTTTTTTGTTTTTTTGAGATGGTTTCCTTCCTTCTGCATTGCTTTCTGTATAGCTGGTTATAATTCTTCTACGGATGTTCTTAAACAGGTGTACTGGGTGGTAGCCTGGGGACAGCAGCCTTCTCAGTGACAGCCCAAGGTCTGCTAAATTGAATAATATTATTGATTTGCATGCTGAATACAATGACATACACTGTCCTGGGTAACATGGGCAAGCTAACTATACAAATCCGGGCAAAAATAGAATTATGCTCTCTTTGGTTTCTTGCACTTTGAGAGCAAGTAAATTGAGGGAACTGGGCTTGTTTAGCTTGGAGAAGAGAAGGTTCTAAGGAGACCTTGTTGTGGCCTTCCAGTACTTGAAGGGAGCATATAAATAGGAGGGGGAATGCCTGTTTACGAGGGTGGATGGTGACAGGATAAGGGGGAATGGTTTAAAACTGAGACAGGGGAGGTTTAGGTTAGAGATTAGGAGGAAGTTTTTCACCCAGAGGGTGGTGACACTGAAACAGGCTGCCCAAGTAGGTTGTAGATGCCCCATCCCTGGAGGTGTTCAAGGCCAGGCTGGATGTAGCTCTGGTCTAGGGGCTGGTGACCCTGCCCATGATATCGAGGTTAAAACTAGATTGTCTTTGAGGTCCTTTTCAATCCAGGCCATTCTATGATTCTGTGATTATATGGCAAGATAAGTAATAAGCTTCTAAAACATCTTTTTAAATGTTTTTTAGGCTATGACATGTCAACATTTATTAGGCGATATAGCAGATACCTGAATGAAAAGGCAGTTTCCTACAGACAGGTGGCTTTTGACTTCACAAAAGTAAAAAGAGGGTAAGAGCTGGTTTGGTTTGGTCTTTTTGTTTTTTTTTTTCCACTTACCTTGAGATTTTTGTCTTGCTTTTGTAATCAAAGTGGGAAACTTCAGTTTTGGTTACATGTCAGTGCTGTGTATTTAAGAAAATATCAGTGAAGATGCTTAATAACATCTAGTTTTCTCATGTAAGTATGCATGTCCCAGGACACACAAAGGAACAGAATATTTTACCTTAGCGTTGGCAGTGTTACTTGTTGTAAACGTTGAGTTTAATGTATAGAAATGGAAGAAGTGTGCATCGATCACATCAGTACTAAGTGCCATGAAGAGAAACTAGTCACTTGAGACCAGGTTCACATTTTACATGTAAAATCACAGTGCAGAGAGCGCCAGTGATCAGGTAACTTGTGTGCTGCTGATTAGATGTTCTTCATCAGAAGTGCCAGAGAAGGTGTAAAAAACCTTCTTGGTTGTTAAAACAGGCTCTGCAGTATTAACCTGTAATGATAATCACCATATTCCTGTTATTCTTTTTGCATTCAGAGATGATACAAATTTTAGTCTTTTCCACACACCAGGTCTGTGTGTTGTCTGGTGGCTGCAGGTACAGTAGGTGCACTGGATACACCAGAAGATGCACAGTTCTTTTGTAGTCAGGTTTTAAGCCTACAGCAGCATGTGCCTGAGGGTTCTTCCAGGAACAGCACAAACAACTGCTCTGGGGCAGCGATCTTTGGTTCCACACCTCAGCCTTTGTCAGGGCTCTGTACACATGCCCTGTCACACAAAGCTTATTGCGGTTGCTGTTGGCTGTCAGGAGGAAGAATACTGCTGGAGGAGAAAGCTGAAAACAGCCAGCTCCTTGCTGCCTTACAGCTTGGAGAGCAGCCATGGCCTTTTCTGTGCAGATGCACTGGGAGACTTGCACTTCCAGGAAACATTTGGTTTGCCTTGTGCGTGCAGATGAGCTATAAGGCTGTCTGATTTGTCTTACAGCAGTTGTTTGTTGTCATTGAGGTGATTTAACCTCTTCCTTGGTAGTTGCTTTTTTTGGATATTCCTAATAGTCTTTCAATGCTTTTTTTTTTTTTAAAGGCCTAGCAAAATAAGTCTAGTCTGAACAATTAACAAATGACCAATTATTGACAGTTTGCCATTAAAATCAAGTGTCACGTAGTCTTTGTAATTCTTCTGGAAAAACTTGAAATCACAGTACCGTGTTTGTTTTTCTTTCTCTTTGCTTTCAGTTGAAAATGATCTAGACTGACATGCAATAATAACCAGGTGATTAGAAAAAGCATAGATAAAAACAAACTGCGGAGGGGGGAAAAAAAAACCCTTTAGTGTCTTGTTATTTTTTCACTTGATGTATCATAATTGAGTTTTCTTAAATATCTTTTTTCATTCCCTCAGAATAATTTATTATGGATTCATGTTTTGGTTTAAAAACTATTGCTCTGGCAACACTGCAGTTACTACAATTGTATAGGCTAGACAGCATTCTTAAATGTCATGTGCCTCCTTTGTATGGCCACACAAATTTAAGTGTTTTCACTGACCTGCTTTATTTTCAATGTTCTGTTTCTCAGTAGTAATTTTTCAAGTGAATTTTGAAGGCAGTTCTCTTTTGTTTTGCTCAACAGGGCTGATGGAGTAATGAGAACAATGAGCACAGAAAAACTCCTAAAAACCGTACCGATTATACAGAACCAAATGGATGCACTTCTTGACTTCAATGTAAGTTTAGCAATGTCTATGCATCAAAAATACTGCATTTGGTAGAAAAAAGCTATAAAATGTGCTCAGGTTCAATGTCTTGCACTTGCCTCTGTGTTCTTCCTTTGTCTGTTTTGTACAGAGCATGAAGAGCAAAATGCATTTTGTTCCTAGATGATATCTCAAGAAAGCAGGAAAAATATGATGCTCAGTGCAAGAAAATCATTTGTCATAAATAAGTTATTAATCATGTATATTGTGCAATACTTGTTTGTACATGTAGAATTGATTATTTCTGCACTGTGTCTTTTTCACTATGTTAGTTAACAAAAATGGTTGCCAAAAGGACAGAATTACTTTCCTGCTGAGAAATGCTTTGTTGATTTGCTCTTCTCCTTGTCTTCAGTTAATAGCCAGTGAGTGTGATTTTTGGATAGAGTACTTAGGTTCAACTGTAAGTTTTGCAGTAAGGCGTTGATTTGGTCAAATTAACTTTTTTTTCTGATCTTCCTAGGTCAATAGCAATGAACTTACAAACGGTGTAATTAACGCTGCCTTCATGCTTCTCTTCAAAGATGCCATTAGACTGTTTGCGGCATATAACGAAGGGATTATTAACCTCTTGGGTAAATAAAACTGCTTTCTGCAATGCTTAATTTTGAGGAGGGAGCTCAGTAAACCATTCAAATGTCCTCTCTTTTTAAAAAAATTGAAATAACGTTATTGTAAAACACCAAAATATTACAGATTTCCCAAATTCAATCCATTATATATAGGGATCAGTAAGTTTCTGAAAGCAAAGTCAGTTCAGGATTTTTTTTGTAATACAGTTTTCTTTGTCTCATATTGCTTGACAAACAAAAGCTGTGGTATCAGTGACTTTTCTTTAAGCAACGTGATCCTATTTTGTTTCTAAGTGCAGTAGGTTACCATCAGTTACAAACTTGCAATCACAGTATTGCTGATTGCTTGGCTTTTGAATATCTGGTGTTGGTTGTAATGATTTGTTGCCTTATGTTTCTAGAGTGTGTAGTGTATTTAGGGGAAATTGATTTCCTACTTCAGATTCTTTCAGTTGAATGCACTGGAGATACAAGGGAGCCTGTCTAGGAATAATTAAGTTGACAAGTGTGCTCACTTGCTTGTTCTTGAGCTCCACAATTGAGTTTAGCTGTCTGATTGCTGTCACATTGCTTGCAAAACGGAAAGTAAAACCCAGAATTAGCCAATGAAGGATAGTCAAGTTTCCAGTCTCAAGTCACAGACTGGTTCTTTTCTCTTAGTAATAAGAACTTGCGTATAGTTGCTTTGATTCATGTTTTGAGTGAAGCTCAATATAGAAACAAGCCTATTTCAAGAAGGCAGGGTGGAACCCTCAGCTTCCAGCACCAGTACTGTGCAATCTGTTGCATGCCACTGTTGTAGACAGTGCTATTAAAAAAAGGCAACAGTCTTACAGAAAGTATGTTTTGCTTGATAGCTGGCTGCTGGTATAGAGTAGACTTGTGATTGTCATACCAAAAAATTGCCTTTTTTCCACATGAAATGTGATATATTCTTAGGCCTGACTATACTCTTCAGGGTATTTATGAATGCGGGAGATCTGCTACCTGCTGGGTAAAGTGGAACTGCATGCAGATGATCATTAGTTCATGTTCAGTGGAGTTTTTGTCATTTGGTATGAGTTAGGCATAGTGACTTCTGCAGTTAATGTGGCAAAACAAATCTGCAGGCATTTTCTGCTCATTTATATGCTTCTACTTTGAAATATGCACGGGAATACTGCAGGCTGTGTGATTCCTTACTTAATGTACATGCTTTTCCTGCTTCTAGAAAAGTACTTTGATATGAAAAAGAACCAGTGCAAAGAAGGCCTTGACATATATAAGAAGTTCCTCACTAGAATGACACGGATCTCAGAGTTCCTTAAAGTTGCAGAGGTAAACCACGTCCGGCCAAACTTTACCCTCTATTTGAAGGAGCTGTTTTTTTCTTAAAGCAAATACTGCTTCCTTTTGGCTGAATTCAGTTCCTGTCATCTGACAGTCTCTGTCCTTGTGATTAGATCATTTGAAGACTGTGTGTGAAGACTGACTGCAATGTACTTGCAGATATGCACACGCTCCTTAAGAAAAAGATAAATGAGTATTTTAAAACTTCCTTGGTTTCTTAATAATGGTAGCAGTCTTTGATCTCCTACTTTCTGTGTATTCTAACTTGAAATCTATTATTCTTGAAATAAAGTTTAACAAATACACATGCTTATTCATCGCAGTTTCTTAGCTCCTATACTTAGTTAACTCATAGACAGAGAAATCGGTTACCTTGTAAAACGGTTTTTAAAGTCATCTGCTGCATTCTGAAGCATTGCTGAATTAAGAAATCTCTCAGTTCTGACATGCTTCTGCTCTTGTTTTGCTTTTCTTTATTAATCATAGTTTTTCAGAAGTTAAGCTGTAAAGCTTTCAGTTTGCCCTTTCAGTTGGTAAGAGTAGGATTCTTCCTACTGTAAGAGTACGTACGTCCTGCTGTGCAGACCATTGTTTGATGTGCATTTTAGAGAACAGCAAGAGCTTTTAAGGAAAGCTGCTTCTATAAGCTGTGAAGGTGCTTTGTTTGAGCAATTACATCTCTATATTACTAGACCTGAGAACTTACCCTGTAATTTATGGGACAGGCAAGGTCTCCAGCCTTAAAATTCTGGAATCCTTGATTCTCATTCAGCTTTGTTTCCAAGGCAGTATGTAGAAAGTCTCTAACAAACCTTTGAATGTGTACACATTAAACAAAGGACTTTACTATAACCAACAATTACAGAATTCACTTTACTGAGATTTAAACTGTATGTGGAGTTATGCTTTTTACTGGACTACGTTTTAATGTTCTTTGCTTTTTGAGGATCACTGCCTTTACTAAATGCAAACAGGTTCTAAAGCTTATTTGTTTTCTTACAGCAAGTTGGAATTGACAGAGGAGACATACCAGATCTTTCCCAGGTAGATAAACTTATTGTGTATTTGTCATTACATGTCAGTTTTGATATTGCATAATCAGGAAGACTTGGCATTATAGCATTCACTTATGCTTTCCTCTGTATGTTGTCACCAAGTTATTTCAAAGTTTGTGATTAAATCCAACCCCTGTCAAAGCCTGGCTTTCGTTTGCAATGATGCTATTGTAAAATGTTAAAGGCCATTTATTTCATGCTTTAATTGAGTTTTGTGACAATATAATTTCTGTCATGCTTGAAAACACAGTTTGTCTTTGCGAGTTCACATAATGAAGCTTTGACGTGGTGTTTGAAATCTGCAGTTTTTACCAAGCTTGCTTTTGGCTACAAGCCTATAGAAATAACTTCTGAAGGTTTGCAGACCTTGCACATACACAAGACTTTAGGTACAGCTTCCTTAGTCTGTAGAAATACTGACTACTCCTGATTCTGTTTGCTGTTTCCTAGCTGTTAATTTTAACATCTCTTGACATATTTCAGTACTTACTGGTGAGTCATTTTACACAGAGTGAAGCAGTGATGAGATAACCTCTGGTTATATTTAAAGTCATTAAATATCTATTGAATGCCAAGGTGTGATATAAGTATCTAGAGATGTACTAGTCTTTACAGTTGTATTCTCTGGAAGTCTTTAACTACTGACATGCTTTACCTTAAGGTTTTTTTCCTGTCTTTTCCCTGTTGTCTCTTTATAGGCACCAAGTAGCCTTCTTGATGCTTTGGAGCAGCATTTAGCTTCTCTAGAAGGAAAGAAAATCAAAGATTCTACAGCTGCAAGCAGGTGCTTATACTCTTATCCTTTACAATTTAACACTGCTTCAATTCTTTTTTAAATTCATTATTTTGAGATTAGATTATGAAAACAAAGTTTGTGTAGTTTTTGTTGAAGTGAAGGTTGCGTTAGTAACAATAAAAGAGGGAGCTGCATGTCTTGCTGAGCACTTCAGTTTCTTCCAGATCAACAGAAATAGAATCTAAATATCTGCCAAGATTTGCTGTAGAATCCATCATCCAGTAGTTCAACTCCTCACATCTAATCTTGAACCTCTGAAGAGAAGCAGGTTTTTTTAATTTACTGCCCATAAATCTTCATTTTCTGTTAATAATTAGACTTCTGTAAGATAAGCAGTATTTATTTATGAATGTCCTTAGACTCTTCCATCTCAATTGTAATCCTTTTTCAGAAGCAAGAAAATGTTTCCAGAAGTCCTTAAATTAAAAATGGTTGCTTAAAGTAATTGGAGATTAAGGCATTCACTGGTTTGCAAATGCTTGCTAAAGCACAAGTACAATCTAGAGAAATCCTCTAGGCAAATATCTTCATTATGTTTAAATAAAAGAAGCTTAGTACTGGGGGGACAGAGAGGGAAGTCATGCTAAATTAGATAGCATTTTTTATTGCATGCCCAGACAATCATACAGTAATATCTTACATGTTTTCTTGTAGCAATTTTAGGACTTTAGCACTGTTTTGCTGGTGTTTGTGAGGTTACTGTATTTTATAATTTGTATGTAGTTGAATTTAGAATGTATTTGAATTAATCTTTTTTTGCACTTTCTTAAGCTTGATGATAGTTATTTTTCTCTGTGGTATATTGGTTGCATTGACAGTTTAACTAAATCTATTAAATTGGCCAACAGTTTGAATTTGGTTCTACGTTGTCAGAGATTGTGTATCTACATATAATACGTGTTTATTTTTTTCCTGTTGGCCTAAGATAAAGTTCAGGCATCAGTTTCTGTGATGGAGATTGAAGGGGAAACTTGAGGGATTGAAAGCCCAATACAAGAGTGAATAGTATCACTTTGTGGTATTTTGTTCTGTGTATCATGTAGTACATCTGAGGAAAACTCATTGCTTTGCATTGTATGGTGATATAACCAGTCTTTTAAAGAATTCAAAAGGAGACTGAGCAGGAGGGTGGATACAGGTAAAGCTTTCTACACGTGTTCCTATCACGTGTCACCTATTAACAGCCAGATTTACTCTCGTCCAATTACTTTAGGGCTACCACCCTTTCCAATGCAGTTTCTTCCCTTGCAAGCACTGGCCTGTCTCTCACAAAGGTTGATGAAAGGGAAAAACAAGCTGCATTAGAGGAAGAACAGGCTCGCTTGAAAGCTTTAAAGGTAGGCATCTGAAGTTTTTAACTTGGAGCACTTTTTCTGTGCTTTTACTGATAGTTTTACTGAGGCTCTTGCAGGAGCAGAGCAAAAAGCCTAAGTTATACTGAGTATGTGCTATTGTCAAAGTGCTGAAGGTAAAATCATATGTATGTATGTCTTGCAACTTGTGAAGGGTTTGTGAAGTAATGTTTCTGAACTATTTGTGGCAGCAATGTCTCCAGTGATTATCTTGTTTAACAAACTGAGACTTTACCATGTGAAATAATTAAAAATAAGTATTTAAGTTTTGTTTTACTTGCCTCCAAACTCATATACACAAATGTTGTTTCTGGATTTCTTATGCCAGCTCACTTTTCCAACAGGAGCAACGTCTAAAAGAACTTGCAAAGAAACCTCATACCTCTTTAACAACTGCAGCTTCTCCTGTGTCAACTGCAGCAGGAAGCATAATGACTACACCAGCCATTGATATTTTTTCTACTCCTAGCTCTTCAAACAGGTATGTGTCAGTAAAGTTGCTTCCCTGTTAGTTGGGCTGCTGCCAGAATGTCATCTCATTTTCTGCAGAGAGTACATTGAAGAATGTTATTTGGGTGTATAGTTCATTAGTGATGTGAAAAGAAATGTGTTGTGTGAAGCAGGTAGAAAAATACCCTGTTGTCATTAGAAAAAAAGAAAAAAGCAATGTAGTAAGTGTCTTCATCTTCCATTTGCAGAGTAGTTTCTGTTGAGCTGCTTACAGGCCTGGTAGCTGTTGGCTAACCAGACAGCTGGAACTGTAAGTGTGCACTTGCCAAGTCTATGAAGAACCAAACAAGTTTGTTCATGAGAAGTCAAATAATTCAGTATGGCAGGTCTTAAAAATGCAGAACTCAGTGTTGCATTTCTAGGTATCTAAAAAGTTGAGTGGTAACAAATATTCTGATAGTCTTTTAGGAAAAGGAAAGCCTGAAACAGGTTTGGAAGGAAAAGAGTCAGGTTCTGCAGTCTTGAGTTGTATCTGGAACATCCATCTGCAAGAACTTGCAGATAGTCTAAGAGTACTTACTGCACACTAATGATAGAAAGGGAGTCTTCAAGACTGTCCAGCTCCAACCCTGTGCTCTGGGCAGGATTGTCACCCACCTGAGCCCCATCCCTCCTGGCCTTAAAGATTTCCTGTGTCTCCAGTTTTTCTTGCAGGTGACTTGTATCAGTGCCACACCATCCTCTCTGATGAAAATTTCCTCCTAGTATCTAATCCTAGTCTCCCAGTTTTAGTTTATTCTACCTTGTCCTGTTGCTATGGGACCATTTAAACAGGAGGCCTTCAGTCTCCTTCCTGTTTTTAAGCTCCCTTTGGATACAGTGAGCTTCTCCAGACTGGACAAACCCAGCTCCCTCAGCCTTTCTTTATGAGAGAGGTGCTTCAGCCCTCTGATGTTTTTGTGGCCCTCTGGACTTGCTCCAGCAGCTCCACATTTTTCTTGCATTGGCTGCCCCACACCTGGATGCAGACGGGGCCTCATGAGGGTGGAGCAGGGAGGCCAGTCACCTCCCTCATCCTTCTGGCTACCCCTCTTTTGATGCAGCTCAGCAGTTGGCCTTTGGGACCGCAAGCACACACTGCTGACTCATGGATCCTAAACTTAAAGAAGGATTGCTTAGTTCCATTAGAATCATGAAAGAATCTATTTACCTCCTTGCTGTTGTTCATAAGCAGTAAGTGCTTATACAACCATCTTTCCCCACTAGGAAACTATTGTAGGAAGTTACTTTACATCTTTTATGAAGAAAATAGCTGAATCATGTGTAAAGGACTAGAAAATCTGTCAGTGTTGATAATTGAAAAGCTTCTTTGAAAACTGCTTAAATAGCTTTGAGACAGAAATATTTGAAGTAGCAGTATGCATTGAACTAGAAACTTTGAATGCCTGATCTTCCTTTTACAAGGTCTGAAACAAAAACATTTGATTAAAGCTTCTTCAAATGGCTAGAAATGCTTCGTGCTGGAGACAAGAGCATTTTCTTTTGAAGAACAAATGCTAGTTTGTCTTTGTTTAAATTCAGTTGCTGGCTGTATTACTGCAATGAGCGAAGAACCGATTGTACAGCAGAAGCTGCCTCGAAGTGGATTTGTTGAATTGCAAGTTCAGTTGCTTGCTACTGGATGGAATGTCTCTGATTAATCCCTATCCTTAACTTGAGCAATCTTTACTTGCAAACTGTTTTGACTCTTCGTATTACAAGGCTGTGTTGAACAGAGCTACTTTTTAATAGGAGCAGCGGTACAAAACATGGTTTCTTGATCTCTTCTGAAATGAAATAATAAACTGAATCGTACAATCATTTGAGTCAGCAAGAGGATAGGCAGAAATCTAGGATGTCCCTTCTAGCCTTTAATCTCTGTGCCAGTCTGATTTCAAACAATCCTTGGATGCCCTGATGCCTCAGCATCTGTCCATAGCCATACGTGCCAATCTTGGTTCATTTAATGTGCTAGAATGATCTTGGTGAACACCAATGCTTCAGTTTTATTGATTTTTTTTATTTTTTTTTTTTTCAAGAGAAATTTAGAGTGTGAAATGAACTCTTTGCTAGATGATGTTTTATCATCCCTGTTACTCTTGAAGAGTACCTTTAAGATTTCACTCTTAATCTTCATACGTTCTTGGATCTCATTTATGAGTAGACCAGTAGGTACGTGTAAACTAGTTTGAATTCACAGGACCGATGCCACTACAGCAGTTGGATTTTAATGTTCTGTTTTCCCCAGAGTTCTTTAATAGCTCACAGATGTAAACCAGATTCCTGTTTCTGGGCAGCTGATAGTGGACAGGTCTTGTAGAGATACAGCATTTTGATGTTGTAATCCATTAAAGTTGAGTTCCACAGTGAAAGAGCAAACCAGTGGAGCTTCTATGAGGTTACTTTAAAAGCTGTGGCAGATCATTCGAACTTGAGATGCTTTAGCCCTATTAGGCTATGTGGAATATGGGAAGGTTGGTCATCTGTAGTGATTTAACAGTCATTTGGTATAGCACAGCTTTCTGCATTCACCCTTGCAAAACATCGTGTGAAATTCAGCAAATCTCCTGATTTTGGTTTAGTTGTATCAAATTTCATAACATATAGTTCATTACAAAGCTTTGTTGTTGACAGCTGTTAGCATTTGCCTTGCTTTGGGAACTGTGATGCAGTTCAAACAGTTGTATTGATTTGTCTTTGTAGCACTTCAAAGCTGCCAAATGATCTGCTTGATTTGCAACCAACTTTTCACCCATCCGTACATTCAATATCTGCTGCTCCACAAGTAGGAAGTACCTGGGGAGGTAAGAAGTCTGACTTAAAGTTTTTGTTACTTTGACTCTATTGCTATGAAATGTGTGCCTGGTTTGTGAGCTGTTTGTTACACAGAAACTTGTGAAGAAAACTTGCAGAGACAAGTTAAGACTGAATTAAAGGAGTCGGAAACCATTCTGATCTGAGTACAGGTGAAAATAATGTAGAGGCACGTGCTTGTTACAAACAGTCTTGATTTGAGATGCTCCTATAGTCATTGACCAGCAGATCCTTTGACTGCTGTCTTCAGGTATTGTGTAGGAAGCAACAGAAACTTAGCTGTGAGAATCCATTTGTGTGCATGCTGAATTTGAAGATGGAATTTCTCAAATCAGTGTTTTATATAGACTGAGATCAAATCAATTTTTCACAATTTTCAGTTATAATAAATAAGGATTTGGGTGAAACCTGGAAAGGAACAATTGAGACAAATGTATATAGAAAGCATAGAAGTCCGGATTTGGGTTTCAGAATCAAAACAAGCACCTCCAAAATACAGCAGAGAATTTGTATTGAACTACAAAAAGAAACTGGCAAAAGATGTGCTGAATGAGCTGTTAGATAGTCTTACTAATGCGAGTGTGTTTTTAAATCAAGGAGGCAGGTCTAGAATCTCAGAAGTCATGAATGTTATTGTAGATTAGTTAGAGCAGCTGCCATTCATCACTTTTCTGCTTTGCAGTGTTCCAGAATGCTTTTGGTGTGGGTAACAGATACTGGTTGCTCGCACTGTTAGTTATACTGAATGAAGATTAAAAACCCTTGCATAAAGCTTTCTTCTTCATAAATGATGCTTAGTTTCAAACTTTATTGTCTTATATGGAAATAGCTGCTTTATAACTGCTTAATGTTGCTGAAAAATGGGAGTTGCTGCTTCAGAAGGTTTTATAAGCATTGGAATAATACTGCTCTGCTACTTCATTTTCCTTTTTGAGCTTTTCTTAATGGTCTTTCCCGTTATTTAAGTGAACTTTGCAACATGCAGTGTATGTGTTCTTCTTTCCTGTTTGCTTACAATGTGTACTTAGTATCCTGTGAATCTTCTCATACTGGTTTGTAGGGAAATAACAATTCTGGTTGATGGGCACAGCAGTGTAATGTACGTGGTACCTTCCAGGAGAAAGAAAAGAAAATGACTTGTCCTTCCATTTTGCTGAGCAGAGCATCTTTGGAGAAAGATGCAATGGGAGCGTATCAAGATACGCATACTAATTTTTATGCCTGTTAGGCTTAGAGTTCAGAAAGTGTGAAAATGTTTTGGCTCATCTTATTTGCTTTCGGGAACGTCTTCTGTTTCAGCTTGTTCTAATTATCTCATGGGTGAGAGATGGAAGGGGAGGTTATCGTCCTCATGAAGGTTATATCACGATCTAGTGGTTTTATTTTATACCAGTTTTTTCTATTAACAACCTGAAATTGAGCCTGGAGGTCCTTGTGTTTGTTCAGTGTTGTGTGTTATTCCTGTTAAGAGTGGTCAGTAATAATCATTGGTGTATCTGCTTCCTCATGACGTGTTTCTAAATACTTCTAAGATTAAATCCTTTAACTGTGAAGATTTCGGGCTGATCTGCTGAAGCTGTAGGTTAAAATTTTGGCATCACTACTTTTCTGTTAACCTTTATTATAAAACAGATCTGTGGAGCTTTGCAGACATGAACACTCGCTTCACACAGGTGAGGTAGATAAGAAGTGCTTTCCACATTTTACAGATGGGGAAATCTGAGCAGTTAACTGACTTGCATGAAGTCATGCGGCAAGTCAGTGGCAGAGCCAAGAATGGAACCTGAACTATTTCCAGTCCTGTGCTCTAACCACTGCACAGCATCCCTCCCTTAGGTAATTTTCTGACATGATGATGTTTGTATTTGGTGTATTCAGTGACTTTGAGAAGAGTATCGAATCAGGTACAAATTGACTTGCAGTGGACAAGAATCACTGCTTATGAGATTTATGCAGCATCTTTTAGGTGTGTAATAAAAGGATAAACTGTGTTACAAACCCATTTTATTTGGGTTGCTGCTTTCCATTGTTATCTGGCAAAAGCTAATGAGGTTAAAATCCCTAGAGAGAGTGGGTTCTGTTATTGCATGTTTTTGGTTTCTTTCCTCTAAACTGTAAGGAATACCCCAGAAAAATCTTAGTCACTCTTCTCTCTCAGGTAAGTTGCTACTGGCTGGATAGATGGAAGGTCTGCACAATTCCAATTACTTTTTTGAATACACCTGAATTACTGATGCCTTAAGCCAACCTGAAGGTGTAGTGATTCCATTGATGCACCATGTGCATTCAGAGATGAAACTGGTCTTGAAGGGTTTCTGTCAGGAGAGACAACAATTGAATAGTCATTATTATTGAATGATGTGAATTACCCAAACCAGTTCATCCTCAGTTATCTCAGTCACAGGCACTGGCAGATTTTCAGGTTTAAACACTCTGGTTTACAGCAAGGATGAGACAGAGCAGCAAAGAGTTGGAGAGAAGATGATGTTTCTGAGAAAATTCTGCTGTTCTCAAGTTTCATCCAGTTGCTTTACTAGTCAAAACACAAATCCATGTGTAACATTTGGCTTTTGGGTACAGGAGGTGGTAATTGATTCTTACCCTGTTTTCTACATGTTTAAATAATTCCAGTCGGCTGTAGTTTCAAACAAATATAGGATAGTAATGTGGAAAACGAGCAAAAAAATGGCTAAAAAAGAATAAAGGAAGCTTTTATAAGAGCATTTTACTGAGATGGTTTGAAGACCATTCCAGCTGTTTGATCTGCTGTTTGCCAGTGATCAGTTTGTACCTAAACTTGAGAAGCAGAACAGATGAGCCAGTGTGGAAATAATCAGTTTATCCAACCCCATTGGATTTTTTCCACTTGTAAGTACCACCAGTAGAATGAGAAGAATGTGAAGCAACAACAGCAAGCAAGCAGGAGTTGATTAAAGGATAACACGCTGTGTTTTATTGTCAGATCCATTTGTTCCGTGCACTCTGAAACAGCATTCATAATAGACAAAGAGTACATACCTGCAAGCAGGGTAGGTGCCTGGCATTTAAGGTGTCTGGCTGTTTGACATGTGCACAGGTACATTGGGTGGTAATGCTGTTGCCTAAGGCACACAGAAGACAGTATATTTTATATTGCTGCTGTTCATTACAAGCAGAACGTTACTTGGGGTGCTTCATCTACTTGCTGTCTGCTACTCTGATTTTTGATAACTGAATGATTGATTAAAGTTAAAGAAAAGCCTGGTAAGATACTTGTGATGTGGTCAGGCAGTCAGTGGAAGAAACCAAATGTTGCTGAAAAAGGTTTCAAGCTTGCAGAAAATGAAAGTCCATCATGTCTGTGAAGAATAATAATGCATATATGATTTTTATGGCATCATTTTCTTCAAGATTTGCATATGGCTGACAGCCGTGTGTTATCAAACTGTATAGGATTTATAGCTGAGATCAGGAGATCGGATTCAGGCAGAGGTAGTTTGAAACTTTTGTGTATACCATGGTAGTATCTACTAGTTGTAGATGATCAGTAAGTCAACCTGGTTTAAAAGCTAAGTGCCAACACTGAGGTACTCAAATCTCTTACAAGTATTACTCTGACATTTCTGTATATGGTTTTGGCTGGAACAGTAAGCTGTAGTTCTAGGCAGTGTGATAAAAGAGGCATACATAGGGCTGGAGAATAATGGAGACCTCATCCATCTCCACAACTCTCAGAAAGGATGTTGTAGTGAGGTGGGCTTGGATTCTTAGGTAGCTAATGATAGGGTGAGAGGTAACTGCCTTAAGTTGTGTGGGGGAGGTTCAGGTTGGATATTAGGAGAGATCTATTCTCAGAACTGGCTGCTCAGGGAGGTGATGGGTTCACTGCCCCTGTGTATATGTGTAGGTGAACTGTGTATATGTGGCAGGTCTGTGGGCGTGGTGGTGATGACTCCAGAGTTGAACTAGGTGATCTCGGTGGTCTTTTCCAACATTACTGATTCTATGAAGCAGGGCGGTTCTCTTGTTCATGGCCAATGACATGTCCACAAGCTTGGTAATAAGGCCTGTGTTTCTGTCCTGTATGCTGCCTCACTATGTTTCCAATGCTTGAGAACGTCGTGATGCTCAGGAACACAGAAAGCACAAAGTAGATCAGTACCAAGATCAGTAGGTTGAAAAGAGCAAATTCGCAGCTTCATTGGGTTTTGTTTGATTTGAGATTATATCTGGTGTTTTTTCCATACTTTTATTTTTAAAGCCATTTGTAGAATGGAGTCGCACTGAGTCGTTACTTAGAGTCTGGTGTTGTGCTGTGGTAGGAGGCAGTCACTGCTTCAGTGGATTTGTTGCAAGTGTTGGGGGATATGACTGAGTAGAGCAAAAGCTGCTTGTGTTTAAAGATAAGTAACGTGCTAATGTTTTGTATGAGACACGCTATAGAAGAGGTACATTCTATAAGACCAAGATGGTATTTTTTAAGAGCAGAAAGGTAGCTACCACCTTTTCCTTGGGCAGAGAATGTATGGGTAGTACTGGACAACTTAAAAATTAAATAACTAGGTCATCCCAAATTGAGAGGTTTTGGGATAAAACGTTACTACTTGGACTCTTCTTACTCTTCTGTACCTAGGAAGTAACATGCAACTAAATCCATCTCCCTTTTCTTCTTTCTCTTGCTTTCTGGAATTGGAACAGATCCTTTTTCTGCTACTGTTGATAATGTTGATGATGCCATTCCAAACCTAAATCCTTTCCTTACAAAAACTAACGATGCTGCTCATCTGTCTGTGTCTTCTGATGTTTCTACTTTCACCAGTAGGACACCCACACATGAAATGTTTGTTGGTAAAGTACCGTTTTAAATTAATTACCTGTTTTCTGAACATTTTATTGTTTTTGGTTTCTAAATTCTACTCGGGGGCTTTAGAAGAAACCAAAGAGATAATAATGGGTGTTGTTTTGTGCTACATTAGAACTTGATTTAGTGGTTGTGTCATAAAAACAGTGTAAATACCCCTCCTTGATACTAACTGTGCTGGAATTCTTGCTGATGCGATGGAACTTACTTACAGTTAAAGCTGTTGTTTGAGTTGTTTCAACACAGGCTCTTATGCTTGGGAATTTTAAGGTAAAATACTGTATGTGCCTGAGAATTAAAAGGAAATGCTGCTTTTCTGTTCCTCGGGTTGAGGAACGTAGCAGCTTACTGTCATTTCCTTATGCAGGGGATGTGTTTTCTGCATTTTTGCTGACATGAAAAACTGATAAAGCCCTGGACATTTTGATATATATATTCTATTCACCACTACCTACTAGGCAATTAACTAAACTCACCAGTTAAAAACCATTAAAACTTAGTTTGGAGGTGATTCAATGTGCTGTCATACCAGAAATCCCTGTCACGCATCTGTTGGTGCAGTTACCTCATAATTAGTTTGCTTGTCAATATTTTAGTTTTCTGAGAATAAAGAAATCATTTAATCACAGAATCACAGAATGACCCGGGTTGGAAGGGACCTCAAGGATCATGTAGTTCCAACCCCCCTGCCTGGCAGGGCCACCAAACATACACCTTTACTAGATCAGGTTGCCCAGGGCCCTGTCCAACTGTTCTTAGACTGCTGGGTTTGAAGGCAGTCTCACTGCACCAACAGGGCTTTCTTTGTCAGGTTGAACCTCTCAGGAATTGATCTCAGAAGAATCCAGACTTTCTTATAAGAAAGCTATTAGTTAGCTGTTTCTTATTGAGGATAAGGCAAAGGATCTCTTTGGAGATGGCCTTGCCCACTGATATTTTGATGAGTTTCCTGGCTTGTTTTGTCTTACTGGGGAGAGGAGAAGCAGGAGTCTCCAGAGCAGGACTCCTATTGTGAGACTCTGGAATTCTTATTTAGTTGGATGAAGCAGTAGTTTATAAACACTTCAAGTTGTAACTATGGTGTAATGACTTGGTCTGTTTCTAATCACTTTCCCCCATGCTTCTAATAAACTGGTATAGCTGCAAGCAAATGTAGAATGACCATTTGTAAAGCAGCTTTGCAGCAGAGTTATCATTCAGTCAGAGGAACTTCCTGGCTGTGGTTTGTTCTGTGGTTGTACAGAAAGCTGTGTGTGCACAGCTGGGTGGCTTTGTGAGGCATTTACCATCACAGCCCAACCCTGACCTGCTGGGGATGGATGGCATTGTTACATTGCCTTCCCCTTCCAGCATCTCGCTCTTGTGGAATTCTATCTGGAAGCCACGTGTGACTTCCTGACATACTGACCTGTAAAAGTAGGTGCAGCTCTAGCAATAGCACAAACTAGGTGTTGTGATATTGTGAACGTGGATTTAAAATGACTTTTTCTGATTCTTTAGATCATTACAATCCATTCACTCAACTAAATCCCTTTGTGGCAACCAAATATGAATCCACTGTTGGGCTGTATCGTTATTCTTCAGGTATAAGAAAAATGCCATGAAGCTTTTACACTTTTTTTTTCCCAAAGGGTGTAAAACGTGGCATTTACTGGAAAAAAAATGAAAGAAAAAACAAATATTTATCCTATCTTAGCTGTAATGTTCAAACTGTTTTTTTCCCTTTAGTGTTGTAGATGATACAAACTCATTTCTTGTATGTCTCACCTGTATTGATTCTGTTCTGTTGTTTCTATGTTGTTAGAGTATATGTGGATTTATAGACTGACCTGAAACTAAATATTTGAGCAGCAAATAGAGTGTATCTTGGTTCTCTTTCTGTAACTCTCCCTCTTCTCCTTTCTTGGCTTTCTCTCTTCTGTGTGACATGCCTTATCAGATTCTTTTTGTGGTCCTCAAGCTTACCCTAGTGCTTCTCATTTCCGCAATGAGCCTTCTTCTGTAGCTGGTCTCTTTGGAGGTAGGTAATGGGATGCGGCCTCACCTCAAACGCAAGTTTGAATGTCATGTGCCTGGAATTATTAGGTCCATTATTGGCTACAGAATTGCCTTCCTACATTGGCTCCAACTTTGATTTCTGTAGCAGTGCTTATGCTAGATGTGCTGTCACAAGTAGCTCTTATACTGGTTTGTGCCTTCGAGGCTTCAGTCTGAGAAATGAGTATCTCCCCATTTCAGGATTCCTTCTGTACGTGTTGCTGCATTAATCACCATCACTGCTTGTGGGACGGAGGGATTGGGATGTTCTGAGAGACATCTTACACATGTCTAATTGTTTGTGCAGCAAAGTGATGTCTGCACAGTAACTTGTATCGATGCTATTTCTGTATAACACCTTGCCAGCACTTCGGTGGGCTGCTGGTTGTGACAGATAATAGTCCAAACCAGGTGGGGGAGGAGCTGTTAACATTGCAGTTACATGAGGCTTAGCAATACCTTCAATTCATGTTTTGTGCAGTAGTTGATTCTTAAACACTGTGAAGTTCCATGTTTTATTTAAAAGCACTGGAAACAATTAGCTGGAGTCACACCAGGAGAATGAGTTGATCTGTTCACTGAGTCTAACTCAAAAAGTCCCAACTAATGTTTTGTCTTGTGACTTAGCTTCATATAGCTTGAAACATCGGAGAACATGAGAGTGGGCAGGTTATCTTAGCTTGTACCACTTAAACCCATTTTCTAAAGAAAAATATGAGTTACGTTGTCAAACTTATTGGTACGGGCACGATTTGCAGGACACCTTATCAAAGGAATTCTGATATGCAGTTCAGAGTCTCTGAAATGGCCTGTTACAACCTGATGCTCCACTTGTCACAAAGATACTCATTTTGTTTTGTTATTTATTCACTTCCCTATCTTTTCACACATTACTGCTTCCCTTGTGTCCTTGTATGCTATTCCAAGCTTTATATGATTTGTGCTTAATGGAAAAAATATGTTCTCCTGATGGATGCTTTTGACTTGGAAGTTTTGCCTTCCTTGAAGACAAATAGGAAGGAGAGGTGATCCAAATCAGCTCTTCTGTGAAGTCTGAGCACAAGGGTTGCACCATAGAATCATTAATGTTAAGTGAAGTCTCACTTGCTTTAGGAAAACACAAGGACTGAAATGAGCTGTGTCAGCATGCGAAATGTGATCTAACTACTGGGCAGGGCCCTGAGTTGCTTTATTATTCAAGTATGCGACCCTGTTGTGGTTTTTCTGTATCATTAAAATTTGTTCAAAACCAGAAGAGCTAATTTTCAACATTTCAAGCATTCTTCAGGTATTTATTTCTTACACAGGAATAATCAGGTCTGTAATTGCATGACTGTTGTAGTGTAGATGCACACACTGGCGCAGACTTGTGTGCTCTGTGTGTAATGAAAACACGAGTGCAGAACCAACGTTTGCTGCCATATTCTGAGCCATCAACTTTATTTAGTGTTGCTAAAAACTGACAGTGCTGTGCAATGCAGCAAGTGGAGAGGAAGAAAGCATTTGAAGTACGCTTAACTAAGATAATATTTGCTTTACTGATACACAGCAGGAAACTAATGAAGTAATTAATCTGTGCTCAAAAATACCTGTTTTAAAAGGTTAGTTTTAGGAATGTGTAATTGAAAGCATGCTGGTCAGGTATGTTGGGGTATTATGGATCTTGCTCTAGTTGTAGCTGAGAGCAGCTCGGCTAGTGGAAAGGTGGAGGGATCAATCTGCAGGCGAGTAATTTGGAAACAGATTCTGCATCTGACCAGCTGCATTTCCTGCAAAAGCACAATATTTTTTCCTTAAATAACTGTAAGTAGTTTGTTAAAGACAGACAGAGTACAAATAGTGCCAGAGATGTAGAGATGAGGGAGGATCTTCCATAGTCTGTTGGCATTCTTTTGCGATGGAAGCTTTTTTCTTGGGAGGAGTTCAAGTTCCAGCTCTTTTCCTATGTAATTTTCCATGTTAGAGTATAATCTGCCTTGAGGTCTTCCTAATCTTTCTTTAGTACAGAAATAATCTCCATATTTGTCGTCTTTTCCATAAAGAAGGCAAATTAATGAGGAAAAACTTCACACAAACATTCAACTGCTGTCTTTGTTTTTCCCCTGCAGGGTTCACTCCATCCCCTGTTGCTCAACCACAGCCATCAGCTGGCCTTAATGTTGACTTTGAGTCTGTGTTTGGAAACAAATCTTCTAATGTTGTCCTAGATTCTGGTGGTAAGACTTCTACCAAAATAGATGATATTTGTCCTCGCAATCTGTGTTTACTCGTGTGACAGTGTTCCAGTTGACAAAAGAAGGCAGACTTTAAAAGATCAATGACAGCATTCTTCATCCAGCTTTTTTCTTAGTGTGTAAGGAAAGGCTGCTTCTATATCCATTCTGAAGAGACATTTAATTCCTTGAATCCTTTCTGCGTTGAAACTTTACAGTGTGAACAGCGTTATTTGTTTTCAAGTGTTGTCAACTGATCTGTGTACTGCAGCCATAAGTAAAGTTGCTTCTTAATTTTACTCAACCACGCAACACATTATTAACACACTCAGTTATATGTGTGTTGCTTTTTGGATGTGGAGGTTCATCTCAGGAAATGATCATATAAGGGTTGAACCATCAAAAATATGGTATTAATTGGGATTGTAATCAAGAACCCTTTTGTTCTTCTGAGAATCTGGGAAGTAGATACTCCAGCCTTCTGACCTTTAACTCTCTTATATTGGATTGACTTTGGCCAAACCAATAATGTGCTAAAAGCAAACACGCTTTGATATGACTGAAATCCTTTAGATATGCTTAATTTTGTTCTTTCGTGCTTTGTGGTGGCTCTGAATCTGTTTCATATAAAATAGATGTCACATAGATTAAGTTGGTAGAATAAAATCTCCTTTTTTCTGTAGTATCTCCTTAATCCAAAAGTACAGTAGTTTTTTTTCCAGTTTATTGTAGGTCAGCCTATTTAGGTACCTATTTAACCTATTTAACTAGGTTAAATTTTGTTTTGCCCTTTGTCTTGAACTTGCTGTCTACTTAACTGAGTATCACAATGTCCCTGTGAAGCCTAGGATTCAAATCAGTTTGTTTATCATTTCAAGGCTTTGATGAATTAGGCGGTCTCCTAAAACCAACAGTGGCCTCCCAGAACCAGAGTCTTCCAGTTGCCAAAGTACCACCTAACAAGTTAGTGTCAGATGATCTGGATTCATCTTTAGCCAACCTTGTAGGCAGTAAGTATTGAGCGACATAGATAAAATACTTATTTAATATTCAAGTGGATGGAATTTCAATAGTGTCTTTTTCTAATTTGTGACAGATTTGGGCATTGGGAATGGAACTACTAAAAAGTGAGTATGCCTAATCAAAAATGGAGCTTTTCCTTTTGGTAGTAAAATCTTATGGTTCAAGACTGTCCAGAGCATCATCATGTTACCCTTCAGAGCATGTTTGGGGTGGTGCTTTGATTCTTATCATGTGGGGTGTAACAAATAAAGAGCTGCTTGAAAGGCTGTAGGTTGAGCAGTAACAACAGTGGCAAAATGCCATCCTTTATCTGATATGAAAGGACTCAGTATGTTTGGCAAATGATTTCAGAATATTTCTTTGGGTTGTAGTAATTGTATCAAATAAATATTTCATGCAATTCGAGTACATGCAGAACTGCATTTTGAGACCACAAACCTCAGGTTTCTGGTTGACCTCATGAAGCAGGGCCTGTTCTAGAAAAGCAGACATCTGTTCTAGCAGCGGAGCTGAGAACGTGATGAGCAAATTTCAGGCTCACTGGGGTGGTCTGTGCCAAGTCTGCAGTCACTCCAGCAGAAATCTACTGTGTGGTTGTTCCTAACTAAACTATTTTGACTTGAGGAAAGGAAGCTAGACTAAGCCATACCAGGGAATGGGACTGAGCTTGAATCAAGCTAAGGTGGCTTTCCCTGGACGTGTTACCTGTATCCTCAGACCTTTCTTCAACTCATTTATTGAATGAGCTTTGCAAAACAAAAGTCAAGTTTCAAAGAAGAAATGTTGTTCACATTTTGTAAGCAAATCCATTCTCTTTTCTAACAATTCTTTATAAATTTATTTGAAGTGATGTAAATTGGACTCAACCAAGTGAAAAGAAACTAACTGGTGGTTCCAACTGGCAACCCAAGATCGCACCTACGACTGCATGGAATGCTCCAACGCTGGTAAGCAAACAGTCATTTTAAAACAGTGAGTTCCTTGTACAGACTGCAAACTAACAAACTGGAAGTGACACAGCTGCAGAGAGAGCCTGAAAGCGATTGGTTGGAGATGTGTGGTGCTTGGATTTGTCTTTGTCAGCTGTGCAGTTCTAGTGAATTAGTTTGCAGTGAGGTGTGTGCAAGTTTAGCATAAACGTTGGTGTTACTTGAACAGTGTGTCATGGTGAGAAAGCTGGCTTCATGTTTCAGTGAGTTAACATGAAACCATGGACTGATGTGTTGGGGGTACTTGGTAGTCTAGGTAAGAACAAGTGGGACATCTGTGTTCTTCAGGTGCGTCAGTGTGTCAAGCATGTATATTATTATGACACACAGCCTGCTCTGGGGGGTGAGAATGGGCTGAGATCAATCTTCAAGTACTTCTAATGTATAGCACCCATTGCAGCATGTAGTACTGGCTAGGATTTTGGGGTAGTGTGTTCTTAACTTAGGTGTCAAAAATAATAATGACTTGGAGAACTGTCCACTGACAGAGCAGGTAACAAAAAGTCCCTCTGGATTTATTGTATCTGACTCTGTAACCGACTGGGGGAAGTCGAATCCACAGTGTAATAACCAAATACTATGGATTAGGAAAATGAGTGTCTCTGTGGATCTGCCACCTCCCCGCGGTGGGTGTCTGTTACCAGCTCAGAGTCACAGGGAGGAATGTTTGTGGACCTTATTTGGAGGGTGTGTAGGTATTGAAGAAACTGACTTCTTACCTCCTTTAGTGACCAGTGGTTTGAGTTTGTGTGCTTTAATCTGTTGAATAACTCATGTCTTGTATATGCATCTTCTTGTGATAAGTCATTATGTTTAACAACTTTTACTCTCTAGAGTCGCTGAGACACTTTTTCTTCCTGTGAAACTGTTCTGTGAACATAAAAGAAACCCAGAAACAAATAATCTAGAAGAAAATTTGCCTTCCTGTGCTGGTCTATTTATTGTGGAGCTGCTGCTGCTTGCTAAAGAAATATGCTTTTGAAAAGAAGGCTTCCTTGCCCTTGGAAAAAGGCATATACCAAATAAATAGACTATGCAAAGCAATTGAGAACATACTAACGACAGTATCACGGGTGTACGTTGTCTCAGTGAATGACTTGAATTACAAGAATGTGTTGGGGTAGACGTGTAATGTATTTGTGAACTAAAATGCTATCTGTGTATATTCCATTGTGTAAGTATTTGCTTCTAATCCAGTGTTATTGCATTATGTAATTGTTCTCCCTGGGAAATACAGAATGGCATGCATTTTCCACAATACGTAAGTGAAACAACCCACAGCCTTTTTGCAATCGACTGGCATGCTGATATTAACCACAGCTGTTGCAGAATCTCATAACCTTCTTGCTATTTACACATTTCTCATTTTAAAATCTTTGGTGTGCCAAAAATTGAGCTTTTCTTAGCATACACGAACTTCATAGGTGTTCTGCAGGCTATTGATTCGAATGATGGCATGGGAAATACCGAGATTATTTTTCCTTGCTTTAAACTTGTACCATTTGCTGCCAGAGAGCTGGGGTGTGTGTCTGTGCTGCCTTCAATGCACTTGGTGAATTTTGAATGAAGATGAGATGTTTGTGTTTGAATAACTGCATGAAACCTCACGGGCTTCTGTTATACTTGGCACTTTATCCACATTTGTGGTAGATCTTGAGTGTTTTTCAGAGGGGAGAGACCAATATGTGATTAATACTCGTGTTAAGAAGGAAAGGCCGTGCTGATGAAACAAAGGATAAGCAATATCCAATGCTTGCTGTCAGAGCAATGCAGTCTCTTTCATTTTAAAGAGTTGATGTATGCAGTGGTATTGGTCTTTCCCTGAGTTCTGTTGTCATTGCAGATGGTAGGGCTGCTACTGGATGGACCTCTGTGTAGCCAGTATTAAGTAGCATTAAAAAACAACAAAAGTACCCTGAGAAAACTAGAATACCCTTTAGAGCAGCCTTTCTGGCTGTGTGGATGTGCAGCCTAGAAATTCTTATCTGGAAAACACCTTCTGATGGCAATTAAAATGCCAATGACACTGGCTACCGTGTATGAAAAAGGCAGCTGATACCTTCAAACACAGCTCAGAAACAGCACTGCTGATGCCCTTTTCTTAACATTACAATTCATCTGTTTAAATCCATTTAATTTACTTTAATTATAAACATTTCACCGCTTCCCTTCTAAGAGTTGAAACTGAAGTGGCTGATGAAGCTGTGAGACAAAGACTGTGGTTTTGTAATGACAAAGTGTCTTCCATGTGCTTTAAACTGCCTAAGAGTTATCAGCTGTTTTTTATGTATGTGGTGCCAGGCTGTTTATAAGAACGTAGCTCAGTTCTGGGTTTCCTCTGGCAGCATTCTGCCTGTATCTTCATGGAAGTTACCTTGAGGCTTTAGGAGGATTTCTAACCTATTCAAACTGAGCGCATTAAGCAGATGAGTGAGAGGCAGTGTGAGTTACAGTTCAGGTTTTCTAAGTAGATATAAATTGTTTTGAGAGTTCTGCCTGCCTTTGCATTATGATCCTACTGTAGGTTTAGAACTAATTATCCTGCTATCGACACTGACTTTGAGACTGAACAAGAGATGAGGAAAAGCCAGTTGAGTTCCTCTTCCAGTCAATAGATGTTAGAGTTGTACTTATACTGAAGCATGGTAGGAAGGTCCCAATAGCATGGATACCCTGACTAAAAAGAATTCCTACAATGTCTACAAACCAATGGTAATTTGGCCTTTCAGTCTTTAAAAATCCTCTCTTTTAGGATCCCTTGTACCACAACCTCCTGTTTTCAAATACACTGAATGGAATTCTCAAAATTCTGCTTAATGAATTTTCCCTCTAAAATCTCTCTGTATCACATCACGTTCATTAATCAAAGTCATGAGAATGCCAGAATTCAAACAGAAAGCAAATATGTGATTATAAACTCATCAAGATGATCTAGAAGCTTTAGCCTAGATATCTTATCTCAGATAATTTGGGTCCATTTTAACAAAAGACTGCAAACTCTAATAAGTCTACCCATTCTTCGCTATCTTTGTAATAAGCCAAGTGCTGCAGTGTTACCCGTGTGCAGCTGATCCCTTCTCTCAGCTCACTGCTGTTTTTCTCACTAGGCACCACCTGTAATGGCGTATCCTGCCACAACGCCCACAGGGATGATGGGTTATGGGATGGTAAGTAGCACTTCTGTAACTCCAAAGTCAGATGCTGTGGTCACTCATTGGATAATGATTTCATTTTCTTCTGAACTACTTCACTGATGATTGAATTTCACCTCCTAGTGAAGCCACAGCTTGAGCATTGTGTTCAGTTCTGGGCCCCTCACTACAAGAAGGACATTGAGGCCCTGTAGGGTGACTGGAGGAGGGTAATGAAGCTGTGAGGGGTCTGGAGCACAAGTGTCAAGGGGAACAGCTGAGAGAAATGGGATTGTTGAGTGTGGAGAAGAGGAGGCTCTTAAAGGAGAACTTACAGCTCTGTACAGCTCCCTGAAAGGAGGCTGTGGTGAGGTGGGGTCGGCCTCTGCTCCCAGGTAACAGTGGTAGGTTGGGAGGGAATGGCCTTCAGTCCTTTGGTGCTGTTGCTTGATAATTACATCTCTTGCTAATGCACCAGTACCAGCATACCTGGCTTTGGTGTGCATTGCTCTGAAAGATTGTTCAAAGTTTTGTTCTTAGCTCAAACTTGAAAATATTCCTGAAATGGTGTATTTTAACTACCTCAGCTCTTCTATAGGATGGCTGTGCAGATATAGCAGAGCTTTGAGTGAATGAGAGGGAAGGGAATTTTCCTAAAACTCCTTATATATATAATTGGTACAATGATATAATCAGATGAGATTAATAACTTGTAGTCAATAAATGAGCAGCAAAAATGGCATGTTTTGTTCTGTGCAAATGCATTTGTGGTCAAACTACCTCAGTGCTGCTTCGAACCTGATTAATGTGATACTGGAAGTGATTTCTTGGTGACTCTGATTCAGCACTTGTGGAAGGTAACGTCTTCAGAAAGTAATCTTGTGTAAAGCAGCGTTGATCGTGGTGTTAAAGGCTGATAGGAAACGAAAGCCAGAATTAATAGTAGCTGTAGCTCTGTTATGAGTTGCTGTTACTTGTTAGACGTGCAGTGTGTGAGCAGATGGCTGAGGTGGGTCATTACAAGGTGACTGTTCAGCTTTATAACATCCTGTAGGTCACCTCAGCTCTTTCCAGGAGATGAAATGAGCTCATTTCTTACTGTGACTATTCCTTAAGCATGCACTGACGTTCCTTTCTAGCAACCTGCACTTGCAGAACACCACAGAAATGTCTTATGACTGCATATATCAAATATGGCCAAGGCCTTTCACACATCGCTGTTTTCCTTTCTGTCCTGAAAAGAACTTGAAACGTGTTAATGCTAGATGCGATTTAACGTTGTGTGGATTGTTTTCCAGCCATCACAGATGGGAGGTATACCAGTAATGACGCAGCCAGCGTTAATATACAGCCAGCCAGTCATGAGACCACCAAATCCTTTTGGCCCTGTACCAGGAGCACAGGTGGGTATGCTCAGAAATGGATACCATGGAGAAACTACAGCTGGGTGTCAATTGCTCTCAAGGTGTTTGTCTGACAAAAGTGAAGGAAACAAACCTTGAACACTTCCATGCTCTTTTCAGGACACGGTTGAGATTGTTAAGAATTGGAGATTGAACACTTTCATCTGTAGGTGAAGATGCAGCCAAGTTTAGCTGGCAGATTGGAACTCCAGTATTAATGCTGCATGCTTGTTCTTGCCAGTGTTGTTTGTTCTTGAAGTTCGTGCTGTCTTTCATGATGCTATTAAGCAAAGAGTAGTAATGTATTGTGATCTGACTGAAGAACTCTCTTTGTAGGTGACTGTTTAAAAGCTTGTATGTATGGTTCCACTTAGGTGAAGTTCATGTACTTGTGCGTAGATGTAAGTGTACAGGAGTGTGTTCTGGGGGCTGTCAGGTGTGGAGGAAAAGGATTCAGCAGCAGGTCAGAATGGAAAAGAGCCTCCAACCTTCCAGTGCTTTAGTCTGATCCTTACCAGGAGTTCCGTGCTTCCAGCAGGCTGCGTCTATCTTCTCACTTCAAGTCTTTGTGGATATAGATAGATAGATAGATAGATAGACAGACAGACAGACATACCAAAGGTTTTATCTGTAACAGGCCTTGTTTCTTGAGAAATGCAGCTTTCAGTTGGCTTTCTGACAGATTTCTGAGGGCTGATTTGTGTGTTACCTGTCACTTCAGGCAAGTGAACGTAGGTGACTTTTATACGGGGTTGTTCACTGTCTTATGGTAAGGATGTGATGAGCAAGTGAAATAAATACAGGTAAGAATCTTCCTCAATTCTGAAAACATCACTGAGGAAATATCCCTTTAAAAATACATTTGCCTGTCCAATTCAGTTATAAACACATAGATCTGAATGGCTGTGTTGAGCCTTCCCGCTTCATTTGACATTGCAGGGTTGGTCTGTGTTGAATCTCAGCTGGTTGTCATAACAGGATAAAGAGAGATTAATCACAAGTGAGGTGTGTAGAGCTGCTTATTGTGCTTCTCTGACAACGTTTGGTTCCTGCAAGGATTAATTTGACTGAAAACACCCCCTTTGAATCAGCACTTACTGTATGCTTAGGGGAGGGTTTCCCTGAGATGTGCAGTCCCAATTACTTGCAGGTGTTGGATGCAACTTCAGGTGTGAAACTGAGAGCTCTTTACCTTTGGTGGAAGCAGTGAGAGTTGATGGCTGCTGGAGGTGAGACTTGGGGCCCAACCCAGCAGTGTAAGTTGTTTCAAATGACACAAGCTCTAAGTGGGAAGGATGCTACATTCAGTTCTAGACCTGTTGGCACTAGAAAGATGGCTGACCTGTGCTGTTAGCATTGAACTCTTCTCCTTAGAAACTGCCGTGGTGTGTTCTTGTTTTCCAGCACATTTATAAGCAGGAGAGATGGATGCAGTGTAGTTATGTTCATATGCATTACACTGCTTTTATGCTTCCATTTTGATACTCAGTCTCTATTTCTGGTGACGTGCTGATTTTGTGCTAATGGCAGGGCATCCAATCTACCAATCTTCCACACTGCTTTCAAACTGGGATGTTCCTTTGGACTTGATTTGGAAAGTCTCCAATTAGTACCAATTCAACAGGGTTTTTTTTAATGCATTACAACCTCTTCATGGTTAAATAATATGAAGAATGTGTCATGAAGTCAAGTTGCAATGGGCGTGCCTTGTTGTTATGGCTCTGTTTGGCTTAGTCTGGTTCAAATCCTGGAGAGCGGTGGGGTGTGAGCTACAGCTTCCCAAGGGGAAGGACTGGGTTTGAGAGGAGAGCTGAGCTGCTGACATCCTGAAACTGCTTCTCAAGCATCTCCCATTCTGTCTCATGGCTCTTCCATACTGTGTTTATGGGGACTGGACCAGAGTGCCTCACTTTTAGCGGGGCTTCAGAAGGGACGTAAAGATTTCAATCCCAATAGCGTTAATCCTGAAAGAACTCCTCCACCCTGTGTGCTTTGTGAAAAATATCACCTGCAATATTGGCACTCTGCGCAGTACTACAGTCCACTCCATAAGAGTGTTCCCTGTCACACATAGGTGGGCAGGTGTTCATTGTTCCCAAAGGAAAGATGCCTTCCATGGAGTAGTTTTGCAGCAGGTATGAAGTGCAGGTACATGTGGGTTGTTTGCAGCTCAGTTATGAGTCAGCTGTTAAAGTCACCATCCATTAGCTGCTGTCCATCCTCTTCTTAGGAGCACTGTGTTTTGAGGGGAAGAGATGCTGAGAGCTCTCTGCAGATACCTGGAGAGCTGCCCCGCTCCAGCCTTGTGTGCCTGCCAGTTCACAGCTCTACCAGTAAAGCAGGGTGGGTTAAACTGTCCCACAGCATCAAGCTTAATGTTTGGAATCCTTTGAAGAACACTGCTGTGAAAGTGCAAATTGATTGGCTTATTATATTAAATAGCAAATGGCACTTGAAATTTCCTTTCTGGAGGGGCACATCCAGCCTTTTCCTGCATTACACCAGCCGTAGAAGAGGCTTTCTGTTTCCCATATGACCAAACTCCTTGTTTTAATAGTTGATTTCTGCCAAGTTTGCCTCTGAACCTCCCTTTGTCCTTTCATTACACGTTCAGCTTTCATATTCTGTCATTCTGAGACCTTTATTTTTTTCTTTTTCTTACCCTGTCTCTGTCGTCTTTCCTACTAGCTGTCTGCAGCATCCAGCCCTTCCAGTCAGAGTCCTCACAGAGCCTCAGGAAAGGACCCCTTTGCAGAGCTCTCTCTCCAGGATTTCTTGTAGAACAACTTAGGTATTGTCCATTATTCTGGGGAGGTGCTGGTTTTGTGATGTACAACCAAGATTAAAAGTTCTAATCGGAGTTTTATTTTCTTAAAAAACACCTATAAGATATATTAATAAAAACCAGTCGTGCTGAATTGGAAGCACTGTGGAAGTGACTTGGAAACTTAGTGCACTTGACAGCTTAAAGACCTGATCAAGTCAAGCAGTGTTTTGCTTCATTGGAAATGGTTTGCTAGCTCCTCTCTGCAGTGCAAGAGCCAGGGCACGCAGGGCTTTGTGTTGCAGCTAGGGGGAACAAACTGGTTCCACCTGGTGTTTTCCATTTCATCAGGGACATGTTTGTTATTGACTGCTAGCAGCAAACACCACCCTGCTCCCAGCAGGCTGCTCATGCACTTCACCAGATGCCCAGCTATGCAGGAGGTGCTTGGTTTGTGTGTGCAGGGGTTCAATTCCGGTGCAGACACTCACTGGGGTTTTTCTTCTGCTCCTGTTTGTATTGGGGTGGGTGGGAGTAACATGATGAGCGAGAAGATGGAATCATTCTAGAAGACGCCAAGAGAAGGCCTTTGTCATACAGAGCGTTCTGCTTTTCTTTGGGTGCTTCCTCTGGATCCAGCTGAAACGTGGCCATGGCTCCCAATGCAGCCACACTGGTCTGTGTGTTACCGTGCTGCTGCTGGCAGCATTTATTGCATGGAGAAGTTGTTTGGTTGGACAGAATGGCTTAAATCAAGCAGATGCTCATGGCTGCTGTAGGTGGAAAAAAAACATCCTGATGGCTTTTTTTGTTTTCTTTTCGTTTTGTGAACTTCTTTATTTCTGTTGAAAACTTCAGAGCTGTGGGGGATCTCGGGCATTTGAAGAATGGAAGTGTTTGAAGAAAGCACGATTTGTAGTGAAATCCTGCTCCTGGTCCTGCTGGGCGTTAACATGAGGGTTTCTAATCTTTCCAGATTCAGTTTATGTAACTGTTAGATGGAAGAGAGAAGAACGTTTCCAAATTGATGTGCTCGCCAGTAAAGCCCCCACTTCCTGGATAAAGCAAACAAACCAACTTCAGTCTGTCAAGCTCTCCTGTTCCACAGAATGACGCAGTGAAATGAAGACCAATGAAGGACCCTGGGACAACTCCATAGGGAAGCATCAGCACCCGAGGCTTTGCCGTGAGTCAGGGCTGAGATCCTGGTTTTGTCCTGGTGACTAAAAGGTCGATATTTCCAGCTTCTAATAATACCCATAAATCTTAACGTACAAAGAGAAGTCTGTGTTTCTGGGATTAGCAATTGGTGTTTGGAAGCGTGGAACGGAGACGTGTCCTTTTACCGTAACGCAAAACGAGACTCTGTGGGGATGGGAGGGTCCAATCCTAACTCTTAATTCTGCAGTTACCTTTTCTTCAGTCCTCACCAACGTAGGCACAGCAGTAATGGAAATTAACTTTTTTAAGAAAATTATATATTCAGTTTGCAGTAGACATTCCTTATGTATTATTGTTTGTATTTATTTATGATTATCAATTTAACATTAATATTGTATCAAAAAAAAAGAAAAAGAAAACAAAACCTCCTTATGAAAATGAGTATGGATGTATACAGTATGTCTGATTTTTATCCACAAAGAATGAATCTGATTCAGAATGCTTTTCAGCTGACATACAGAGCACTAAATATTTTAAAGGTCTGAATCTAATGAATTCTCAGCATATATGGGAATTAGGGAAGAGCTGTAAAATGCATTAATCCTTATAGTCAATTCTGTGCCTAGGATTTTGCAAGGGAACAGTTAACTGACTAGGAGAAGCACTACATTTTTAATTCAGCATTAGTGCGTTGGGAAGGAACTTTAATTGCTTTGTGCTTGGCATGTCATTATTTTTACATTTGACATTATAAGGCCTTTCCAAAATGAATGTGAGGAATTGCTTTCACTTTAAGACTTTCCTTCTCTGTACCAGTTGAGGTGTTGCGTGTCGGGGTGGGGGGGGGAAGCCTTTTCGTGTGGTGAGTGCCATGTTTCTATCACATACCTTTGCGAAGCAAAAAAAAGGGGAAGCAGCCTCTCCTGACAGCCGTCGAGTTGGAGTTTAGTTAATGAAGAATTTAAGTAGCGCTGTTGATCGGTGCTTTGTGTAAATACATCTTAATTCTGGGTAGAGAGGGGCCTTCCGAAGGACAGTCGGTGATGTGAAAGCAATTCTGTACATGAGTTAAGCATACTTGCTGCATTGTCTCTGCAGATTCTATTTTTGTTTAAAATATTAAAATGTACGTTAGCAAAAATGGGTGGATTTTCAAATAAAATGCAGCTTCCACAGAATTTTGTTACGGTATGAACGTCTGGGGTGCTTTTCTTTTGCTGCTTGAAAATGTGCACTGATGATTGCATTGTTTACTTAATAAAATACCAAATGCATTTGACATCTGCATACTGTATTGCAGGAGGAGGATGACGGTGGTTCCGGTCTGTTCTGTTGGGTCTGTTGACCGAGGTAGATCTGCTTTCATAGTTCTGGGGTCTCTGATCCCTCTGGGGCTGTAGAACAGAGGTTGGAAACGATGCTGGTTTGGGGCTGTGCTGTGGGGATGCTGCCCTGTTATCCTTTCCTACTGACTCACAGTTGCTGTTAGTGAGCACAGATGCTGTCCAGGTTTGCACCTTCCTGATGGAGGCTTTGCTACGTTGCTTACAGTTTATTCTTCAGTGCCTCTTGAACACTGACCAGGCATGGGGCATCCACCAGCTCTCTGAGCAGCCTGCTGCAGTGTTTGGCACGCTCACCCCTTTCTTTTGGTCGCATGCAATAAATTGGTGCTGACAGTGCCTCGGGAAGTACCTACAGCTGATTTGTATGTGACTGTCTGTGACATCAGGTGCTCCATCCAAGCAGCTGTTGGGCTTCCAGCTGCCAAACAGCCCCTCAGCAAAGAGCACTGGGTGAAACTCCTGTTGGATGGGAAGCACATTTCTTCAGAGCTGGTAGAAATGTCAGAGAGATGTAAATGAATTGCAGCTTGAAGGCCATGACATGATGGGGATAAAGCTTGCGGCAGAAAAATGAGAATGAGGTGCCAAAGCGCTGTGAGAGATGGTAAATGCTGATGGGAGCAGGAGGCTGACGAGAGAATGTGATGGGCAGAGGGGAAATGCTCTGACTACAGGAGAATCGATGTTAATAAGATCATATGTAAATAAGAGCTTTCTCCTTGGTCTGTTGGCAGTCTTCTGACTTGACCTTTGTAGCTTTTTCATGCTGCAGCGGGGAGAGCAGAAACAGCCCTGACATCTTCCACTGAACTTGTCCAGCAAGGAAATGCTGTGAATTCCTGATGAAACTTGTGATGTTTTCTTGTGTAAAAAACGGAGTTGGAAGGGAAAGGGCAGATCTGTGTGTGATGTTCTGGCTTGGGCAGGAGCGAGGGGAGATTCCCATACAGGCTGCTCTGGAGCTGTGCTGTCACTGCCACCCTCCCTGGCTGAGGAAGTGCTCCATCCATTTCACCTGTGGGAGGTGACTTATCAAGGTAATTAATCAGTTGAATAACGCAGTTCTTGCTTTTCTTGGTTCTCTGTTGATAAAATTCCCTGAAGCAAAGATTGGGAAGCTTTGGAACAAACAACTTCCTTGAATGCTGTTGTAGAAGCTGATAATGCCAATGAGAATGTGTTGACCGCAAGCATGTATTTGTAGTTCTGTGGTTGCAGTGTCTGAGAAGAACGGAGGTCTCAGGTTTATCTCTATGGTGTAGATCTCTGCTTTGCTCAGTGTGTGTGCTGGACTTTCCCCGTGCCAGCTACAGCAATTGCTCAAAGGGATTCAAAACCCAAAGGAAAGTCTTTTTCAGAGGGCTGCTCAGCTCTAAACCATCAGAGGCTTACGGTGTTAATGCCATTAGCTTCTCTGTTCCTTGCCTGTCATTCTAGTGTAGCTTTTCAGTCCATTAGCCTTGACCTTACTCTGGCAAGCTCCTTTTAGCCCACAGAAGCAGTGTGTGGTAGCACCCTTTCTGTCAGAAAGCAAACAAATGAGAAGAGCGCTGCAGAGCAAGTCCTGTGCCCTTGTTTCTCAATATGTGCAGGTCTGCACCTGCAGGGAGGTCGCTGTTACATAACCTCCCTGCATCAGAGGCTGCAAACCTCCCAGCAGCCCAGGGGAGAGCTCTTGTTACACAGCCGCACTACAAAGCAGTGTAATCCAGTTGCTTTCCCCTGCAGGGAACTTGCTCAGAGTGGGTTCAACCCAGCATGATGCTGAGGTAAGCACCTCCAGAAATCACTTGCATGAATACAGATGAGCAATAGACACCGCTCTGTTTTGCTTTTTTAGGCAGTTAGTGGCTGGGTGTTTCTTAGCTCTGGCATGGTTCACAGAATCACAGAATTATCAAGGTTGGAAGAGACCTAGAAGATCATCTAGTCCAACCATTACCAATACTTCCCGGCTAAATCATATTCCTCTACACAACATCCAAACATTTCTTGAACACTCCCATGGTCGGTGACTCCACCACCTCCCTGGGCAGTGCATTCCAATGCCTGACTACTCTTTCCAAAAAGTAATACTTCCTAATGTCCAGCCTGAATCTCCCCTGGCGCAGCTTAAAACCATTCCCTCTAGTTCTATCACTGATTACACGAGAGAAGAGGCCAACCCCCAGCTCACTACAACCTCCCTTCAGGAAGTTATAGAGAGCAATAAGGTCTCCCCTGAGCCTCCTCCAGGCTTAACAATCCTAGCTCCCTGGTTACCACATGCTCACAGTAAAACAAAAACTCTTTATGAGTGTTGGGAATTTAAAGGTGACCACACTGCCAAAGAATACTGATCTCTTTTGGCCCACGGCTCACCAGGTGTTAACCAACACTCCCAGGTCTGTTTCCTCAACACAGTCTTCCAGCCACTCTGCCCCAAGCCTGTAGCGTTGCCTGGGGTTGTTGTGGTCAAAGTGCAGCACCTGGTGCTTGGTTTTGTTGAGCTTCATCCTGGGGATCCTGCACCTACCACACTATCACTCAAGTTACCTGTAAATGCCCTTTTGCTAAAGGTGTAGCTGTTCCCCATGTAGAAGCCTCACACTGGCTTTTAAAGGCAAAGCCTATGGAAATCAAGGGGATGTGAGACACTTCACTGAAGGCACTTGCATCAGGCTGCCTGTGGCTTATGCCCTTATTAACATGTTTCAGATTTCTTAGTAACTCCCTCTCACCCTCACAGGCTTCATGGTGAAATCCTCAGCAGTGATTTCAGGATGCAAAGTTATTTTTTTTCTGAGGTACAACTTGATGTGGTCTTAGAAAGTGCAGTGGATTATGGACATAAGCCCTACATTAATGTAAATGCCCTTTGGGGAGTGGTGGGAAGAAGGCAAAGCCTTCCTCTAACAGCAAAGCTGTTCAGCATAAGCCGTCTTCTAATTCTGTGACTAAATGGAAAGCTAGACCACTGAGCAGAACTAATCCCTTTTCAAGTATGCTGTCTCATGCAGCTTGCACTTCAATCAAAGAAAGCCACAGCAGCCAAGGGGAGCCTTCTGTTGAGCTGGAAACATGAGCACCTTGCAAGCATGGACCCACATTCTCTGGCCACATGAATGTTTGGGGTTGGTTCAGTCTTAGCAGTAACTCAACTGGGTTACAGCAGAGACACATCCAAACTTATTTAAGTGTTTACTGGGCAATGCAAGGGAGATTCAGTCTGAGACGAAGGCTCCTCCTGTGTTCCTATGCTTCTTTGAGAGCCAGGTTGCTGAGGAGATGGCAGTCAGTTCCAGGCACTTTCGGCTCGAGGAGACACCTGCTGGGTGTAAAGGAAAGGGTGAAAAATGGTTGCACTGAAGCATGGGATAAAGTGAGACATTGCAATGCTATTTGCCCTGTGGGGAAGTCACTGCATTGTGTCCAGGACACACAGTGGGAATGGGGGGAAAAATTCATTGAATCAATGTGCCGAGATGCATGTAACAGACCCAGACACACCACAAAGATGAAGGCTGACACACACAAATAAGTGATTTCATGCTGTTTTCCAGATTTTAAAATGAATTGTCAATAATTGCAAGATGCTTAAGTAGATTTTGTTTGTTTTTTTTTTCCATGCAGACAGATAAAATGATTCAAACAATTAATTTCTAACAATATTTGACTCGTGCTTGGCTAACCTGGATTCTCACTTAGCAAAGTATTTTGTTACAGGTCTGTACTTGGTGGTGACCTGCATTCAGTGTCTGCTCAAGGTGGCATCCCATGTTTGACAGGCTACAAACAGGGACCAGGAGATCTGAATAGCTCAGATCACTTATTAGCTATGCATGCAGCTGCTTGGATTGAGAAGGCCAGGGCATGCACAAGAGTCTCCTCAGTGTCTAAGGAAAGCAGCTCTCCACCTGCCTCTAATTAAACCTCAATGTGCAGATGATTCAGGCTTTCAAAAATAGCATCTACAACATCCACTCCTTCCTTGAAGGACAGAGCAAATCTTTACCGAACCAAGAATGTTACATTTCTGTGTTAACAACCCAGCTTGTCTATTTTTAACCAACCTTGTCTTCAGATAAGGCCTTGATCATCTGCAGTGTGATGTGTCTGTTGCGTTCACCAGAATAGTCGCACTCTAGGCGGCTCTTGCTTGATGTTTCTTCTTCTGTATGAATAGGCATGGATCTTCCAACCACATACACTGGATCTGACACCAGAGGACCCAGTTTTAGGTATTCCTTAAGAAGAAAGAATATTATTATTCTGCAATTACATAGAAAAGAGGCAGTTCTTCAGGAAATTAGTATCTTTCCTCTGAAAATCAACTGTGTCAAGTCATTGGCCTGGGGTTGTTGCGTTCAGTGATTCCAGAGCTGATGGATGAACCTACAGGCCAGTTAACCTTAGGAGATGGCAGCCCTGCTGCCCTATTTTCCTGCAGGTTTTCAACTATAACACTTTCTCTGCAGACCAAACTGTGCTCCCGTACTTAGTTCTGTAGGAAGGATTAAACTAATCCAACAGCTCATTACTGCCGGAGGCAAGAGGTCTGAGTCCAGCTATGTGCTGCACCACAGTTATTCTGGCTTTGGTGTTCTCCAGACCTCTGAGTCAGTGAGGTTGAGTAACCCAACAGAAAACACTTGAGAAGAGGAAAAAAAATAAGCAGGCTTTTCTGCTGGGTTAGTGAGTGAATCGGGTACAGAAAAGGCTGATGTGCACCAGAGTTGCCCAGCTGCAGGAACAGCACCACAGAGCCAAAGTCAGGGAGAAGAAAGGAACCCGGTGCTCCACCCTGAAATGCGCTGTGTCAGTGAAAGGCCCAAATACTCGAACTCGTACCTGGAAATCTCTTTCAATTTCAAACAAGCTGTTAAGAATGGGAGTCAATGACATTTCTTGCAGCTCTTCATCACCGTCCCATGATTTCACAATCTCTGTTTTGTGCTGAACCTTTGGAAAGGCCTTTGTTTTCTGACAGGGGACTATGGCTCTCCTGAGGGTTTCCCCTCCATCAGTCTTGGCTTTATGAAGACAAAAATGATGTATGTAGTTGTTAATACTTTCTGAAGATCACAATTAATGGTCAGTATCAGCACTGCCTACAGTCTTTAATGTGGCTCAACAGCATGACGTAGTAAACAGCTCACTGTGTAGCCCTGAATACTTAAAAAATAGGAAATACAGCAGAAATAGTTGTTTCTCTGTAGGTAGGTTCCTGATACAAAGCTATTCTACTTACAATTCCCCCTTCATAGCTCACATTTGCAGCTGACCCAACTCTCAGGATGACAGTTCTTGACAGAGAATGTCAAATGACGTGAGCCCAGCTCCTCCACTAACTGCTATGAACATACAGCACAGGTAACAGCATTGAGCCTGTCAAAGCAAGCAGGTATCTAATCCACACCTACCAGTATATAGCCAGCCCTGGGCCCAAGATTTGAAGTTCAGGCTGAGCTCTGTGCAGCTTCACCTGTTCTTGCTAAGGAATAGTTTCAGATTAGCTCTGTGAGCTGAATGACTGCAAGGTGCACAGCAAGTGAAAGCCAATGTGTCCTCCCCGGGACAAGATATGATAATGAAGTTACGATGATATAGATCAGTAAAGAGCTGATTAAGAAATGAATCACGTCTTGGTAAAAGATGGCTGATTCTATTAGCCAAACTCCTGGCTAGCTCTATGAGTAATAATGTTCAATCTAAATACAGCTTTCAATTATAAACCTATGTTACCAGTTCTGTTTTACCTTGCTAATCCAAACTATGTTTTATCATTACTGTGGTGGATTCATTTAAGTGGGAAATTACAGGCAGAAATAAGCAGTTTTTAAATGCCCAGTGACTTATCAGTTCTTATCAGCTGCTGGCACGTGTGTTACCTGAGCGCTCCCTATGCTCTTCCGCTTTAATTTCATCCTGGAGAGATCCATCTTGCAGGCCAGCTGCCTGACCAAGAAACAAATGCCTATGAAATAAAAAAGAGGTGAAACTCACGTTAGCAGTCTGAATTCTCTCTCTAAACCCGCTGGTGCAGTGCCTGGGGGTGGGAGGACAGTGCCCTTTCTGAAAGCCGTTTGCTGCTCAACCACAAATGCAGAACAGTGCAATAGCTTAAAAATGCAACATAGGCAGCCAGGTAGCTTAGCAGCTAATGCTGCTCATTGTTTGTTCTTAGTGCTTTACTTCAACTGTGTCCATGAGGCTAAAAGAAAACAAATGTTACCGTCTCCAGTCAGTCCAAGACTGGAACCGCAGCTGGCAGCTCTTTCTTAAAAGCAGTTCAGAGTTTGGAGGAGAGAAAAATGTTCAATTCTGTTTTAAGACATTGAACTTTTTTGTGCAGCAGGACTGAAATCCCTGAGCTGGGGCTAGAAAAGGAAGAGGGGCCATTCCTGTTGTCACACTGTGCGTTACCATTAGTAAGGACATTTTGAGGGTAACTTCATTGCTCCACAGGGAACAAGTTCAGTGGTTTAAGTATAAAAGAAATAAATACTACAGATACCTCTATAGAGAAACTCAGCCCAAGGCCTCTTCCTTACTTGTGTCCAGTGCTATGTGCCATCTATTTAACTCATGATTGCAATGCCTCATATATTTGCATATTAATCCCTTAACATTCTGCCAGCAATAAAGGAAAAAAGCCACCACTTGCACTTGGTCAGAGACAGTGACAGCAGAAAGAAGCCATTTCAAGCCCTAACTGTACCTCCATTAGAAGAAAGTAATAAACTACAAAGACCTAACTACACTGAAATATTTCACCTTCTCCCCCAAGTTTTGGTATTTGGAAGGTTACAATGTCACTGTTGTCCCTTAAAGATGCAAGTCCCACCCAGAGTCAAATCCAGACCCCAAACAACTAGAAAAACTACAGTGCTTTCATTGCTGGAAAGCCTAAATAGAGGTAGGCCTTGATTTTAATAAGTGATAATGACTTCTGAGTCTGAAGGCATCATTTTACCTGGGTACTCTGAGGTTCTGAATTCTCTTATCCATCAGTTTTCTCACTAAACTGATATTTTCTTCTTCCAGGAGCCTAACAGAGGCTTTCAGATCACTCACTTTCTTTCGGTACAGTTTAACCTTCAGACAATTAAATAAAAAAAAAAACAAAAACACAAAACAACAGAAGGTGATTTTAGGTAGTAGGAAAGCTTTCCAATATGGGTATGGAGTGTCTCAGTTCTATATGCCTAGGATGAAAGCAGCAACACTGCGCCTTTGGTGCTGACACATTTTCATGCAGAGGAGAGGTCTGAGGTCTCTCTGGTTCTCCTACATCAGAGCCCTGATCACAGGCACACGTGTGGCAATGCAGCCCTGCTAGCAGAGCCTTCTCATGTGGCCAGATTGTTCTGGGAGAAACTGAATTTGTCTTTTTTTGTTGTTTTTTTCAGTTTCACAACAGAACTTGGAGAGAGAAAAACATTCTTTGCAGAGGCAAATTCAGGCTCTTTCTCAGCAAGTGTTCCTTGTCCAATTCACATTTGCACGTAGAGCCTCCTCACCCAGAATTAATGATGCTTTCAGTCCAGGTTAACCACTGCATGGACTAAACTCAGGTGTTACTTCCTGTTGGATGGTAATCACCCCATGTTGCAATGCAGTTACATTGCCTACAGAATACCAGTTGTTCAAGTTCCCACAATTTCTTGCAACTTACCTGAAGTACAACTTACCTCCTTCATTAGGAAACACAGTGTCTAGTGGAATGGATACCCTCTCCAAAACCATATGTGCACATGTATAAAAGCAGTATTGAGTAACCTGAATACTTCTTTTCTCACCTAGGCCTAATTCACCCAGCTATAATCATCCAAAGCTGCAGTGAAAAACTACTTCCCATTTCTTCTAGCAATTAAAAAAGGTGAAACTGGCAGGACATGAAGCAATAGCAGGATGTGGCTTGGCACAGTGAGGTGATACAGCTTTGTGTCAGCCTGATGCAACACCCTAATGATGGAATAATGTGACTGTGTTCCCCAAATTCATTCCACTTCAGAGGCAGCCATGCTAAGTGTGTGCCTGTAACTCTCTTCTCGGTTCAGAAAATATATATATATATATATAAATTGTAAACTCTGACAAAACTGAATTTTTTGTTTTATATCCTTGATATATATATCCTTCTTTACTAGAAGAGTGGTTAGGTCCTGGAACAGGCTGCCGAGGGACGTTGTGGATGCCCCGTCCTTGGAGGTGTTCAAGACCAGGTTGGACGGGGCCCTGGGCAACCTGATCTAGTAAAGGTGTATGTTTGGTGGCCCTGCCAGGCAGGGGGGTGGGAACTACATGATCCTTGAGGTCCCTTCCAACCCGGGTAATTCTGTGTGATTCTGTGTGATTCTGTGTGAAAGAAAATGCTGAAAGCGTCTGCCAGCTACATATAACCATCAGCCTTAAAGAAAATGTTTTATTTGTATAGGGAAAGCAAAAGCAAAAGAATGAACGAATTCCAAGGACTGGAAAAGCTACTGATAATAGTTCTGCTTCCCACAACAATGCAGAGCACTAACTCGGGGAAAACCAAGAACAAAAGAAAGTATTTCATAACACAGAAAACTTCTACTTGAGAGGGAACAAACCCACAGCCCTCAAGACTGAGGAGAGAGCCTGCCAGGACAGAAGGGCGCTCTGAAGTGGACCTCTGCTGTCGGCAGAGCCTAATATTGTATAAAACTTGTGAGGCAGAGCAAAGGGAATGGAATTCTCCAGCAATACGTGCTCATTCGGTGATGGAACATAAATCCAAGCTCCCGTTTGTTTATACGGATTAAAACGTTCATTCCCTTCTGCTGACAACTACCTCATTGCCACAGAAACTGTGGCTTGGACACCCTCCTTGGAAAGTTAAAGGTGTGCGCTCAGAGTTTGCTAATTCGAAGAGGGAAAGCCATATCCATGCATAATGGCAAGTGCCTTAAACCAGTAGGTAAAATGGAGAACCCCTTCAAGATTTGTTGATTTGGTAATGAAAAAGAATAAGTTCATCCATTAATTTCCAAACAAGTTTTCCTCCATTTTTGCAAACTCTGAGTTGCAAAGATGGGGAAGGGCATTTTCTCCCTCCAATCTCTTACTTTGGTTTTGACTGCAGTGAAGAATCTGTAATGGCTGGAACAAACACAATCAAACTTTCACCACGGAAAAATCGGTTTCATAAGTTTGGCTCACAGAAAGATTTTCCTTGACAATAAAAGTTACATATATCTAATATGTAGCTCTAAACTGCCTCGACAGAACAGTATAAAAGTTACCGAGTAGTAAATTACAGTTATGCACAATTTGCATTTGACTCTCCTCAGTGTCCTAAACTCCAGGATTTCTTTCTTACCTCCCATTTAGAGCTTCCTTTCTACACAGTGGTTTTCCTCTGTCCTCTAAAAGTGCTCAGAGTATTTGTATCCCTGCACACAATTACCATTGTAAGCCTCTGCATTTCAAACCTGAGCTGCCATGATAAACTGAAAACAAGCGATCTTCTTACCTCTTCCTTTAGCCACACGTTCTCTTCAACTTCTTTGCAGCTGCTTTTGTCTAAGTATCTTACAGCATTCTGAGAAAACACAATTTAAAACCATCTCCTCTGAAGGCAGGACTTTGACAGTGCTGTACAGTAAAAAGAAGAACCTTCTGCTGTTCAGCAGGAAATAATTAAGAAACATCATCACAACAGGCTGTAACATCCCCTGAGGGATTACAGGCAGATTTAGCCCACAAGACCAGCTGTTTCTTCTCTATCATCCAGCCCTTTACACGCTTTACACGACAATATCTTATAGTTTCCTATATTTGAATTAGGAGAATTTCTTTGTTTCTCTATCAGTTTCTGCCCAGTTCCCACTCCTGCTCAAACCTTCCTGTTTTCAAGCTGTCAAACCTTTGGCTGTTACAACAGGACAAGTAAAGTCACAGTTGAGACAGCACTAATCTGACAAGTGACATAAACTTGTAGAGGTCTGTGCTAATGAGCCACTGGTACAATTTAATTATGGTGCACATGTGTGACAAGCAGTGCCACACTCAGTAAGAGCACTAACAGGTTATTTTGCTCTCAGTTTGACAGATAAGGACCACATCTTAATTCCAACTGAAATAATTATTTATGCAGAGTGCATAAATTAGAACTGTAACACAGTTGGGAAAAAAAAAGGAAGGAATACCTCCGGGGCCTGTTCCTTATTTTTCTTCACGTGCATCTCAACCAGGTTATCATTCTCTTCTTTCATTTCTTTCAAAGCATTTCTGTAATATCCTTCAAAGCAGAAAAGAAAACCTGAAATCATAACCTGAAGACAACGTTGTTCCTAAGCAGGAACTTGTCATTCACCAACACGTGCTGAATTGGGATTAGGCTCCATCCTGTGGAGCAGCTAACTTGTCCGTAGACAATGTCCTTCCAAACCCAAAGAATAGTAAGTATTAAGCACAAAACTAGGAAGCTGAAGTAGCTTGCACTTCTCTGTTAGCAACTGCAGGAGCTCCTTAACTCTGTATCACAGAATCACAGAATTATCAAGGTTGGAAGAGACCTAGAAGATCGTCTAGTCCAACCATCACCAATACTTCCCAGCTAAATCATATTCCTCAACACCACATCCAAACGTTTCTTGAACACTCCCATGGTCGGTGACTCCACCACCTCCCTGGGCAGTGCATTCCAATGCCTGACTACCCTTTCCGAGAAGTAATACTTCCTAATGTGCAGCCTGAATCTCCCCTGGTGCAGCTTAAAATCATTCCCTCTAGTTCTATCACTGATTACACAAGAGAAGAGGCCAACCCCCAGCTCACTACAACCCCCCTTCAGGAAGTTATAGAGAGCAATAAGGTCAAATTAATGTAATTCTCTAGTAAGATATTTTTATCTTAATGCTAAATTTTAACTCTCTCAATAGCAGATCTCCTGGAACGATGCACAAGACATGCTGAGAAAACTTAGTTTTTACATATAGAACCATAATAGATCATCTCACACACCTGGATTGGCACAGCATTTTTTTTTCAGTTGCCATCCTACAGAACCTAATACATTTCCCGACCTACCAAAGTCTTCCAGGGGGTTCTAATTTGACAACAGGAAAAAAAAGGGAATGTGACAATTGCCTCAATAATTTGCTCTCATCATTACTTGTGCTCCTTATTTAGAAAGCGTGTCTTATATCTAATTGAATTAGTTTGGCTTCAAGTTCTAGTCACTTACTGTTTAATTATTTTGTCCTTCCCCTCAGTTGTTTTTGTGCTATTTCAAATAGCCCTCTACTGCTTAGTTTTTTTTTTCTGCTTGTGGAAGAATTAATGAGATTGAAGCAAATTTGTTTGAAGGCATTTCACACTTGTTCCAGAAGCTTAAAATTCTGCCTATCTCTGTGCTTGTGTTGCAGACACTCTACTTACTGCTGACCTGGCTTTCAGTGTGTGTCTGGTCATGGACCCATTGTGAAATCAAAAGCAGTTGAATAGGAAAGGTGCATGAGTTTTGCATTAGTTCTTAATTTAACACCATGGAAGCTGGCCTGCTGTAATCAATCCACCATCTGCACTTGGCAGAAAGAACTAGAAGTACTTACCTGCTATAATTGAATCAACTTTTCATTGTTTCAGACGTCTGAATGATCTGAGATGCTTTGGGATAATAAGAAGAGGAGGAATTGTTCAGACATACTCACTTGTTCTGTGGAGCCTATTTTCCCTATGTCTCACTGGAACATTTTTTCCTCCAGACCTCACGTATATGTAAAGCTTTCTTTCGCTTCCTCTGCCCTCCAGTAATTCTGTTTACGGTGTCATCTCCAGACCACATGAATGATGCCAGTGTCAGGGCTTTCGGAGGTAACCACAGAGACAGAAACCACTCTACCTACACTTATTCCCTAAGCCTGCTGCAAATTTGAGAACTGAACAAGCCCAATTTGCTGCAGCATCAGACTGGATGCTTGTTAGATGTATTTTTTGTAGGCTAGGAGACAGTACACCGCAGCCACATGATTGATTTTAGGAAGCTGAGTAAAACAGTATGCTAACATTCATCACAGCATCATTTTTCTGTATGTTAATTAGGCGAGTGCTATATGTATCTCTGTGACAGCCTTTCAATAAATACACCTCTGTTCAGCCAGGAGTTTTTGGCTCTATATCCTATGATATGCAGGAGACCAGACTGAATGTTTCTACAGGTTCATTATGGCATTCTATATATAAGGGTTATTCTCTTTTTCATTTTATATATCAGCAGCTGTACAGCAAAGTTTTCAATTGATTGAGAGGAGGGAAAACACACAATAAAAAATATCAGCCTCTCCTTGAATACAAACCTTGATCTCTGACAAGCCATTCGGCAATGCAGAACACATAACGCAGATCTTAATCACAGTAAAATATGTTTCAAGAGGCAAAAATGTAGCAGGCTGGCTCTTGTCCACAGTAGCTGATGCCTGGTAATGGTTGGCACAGAATATACAGACAGTTAGAGTGTCACTGCCTGTCACTAGCAGCTGCTTGGCTGTGGCCGTGCATACTGAACGGGTTGTAAAGGAAGAAAATCAGGACATCCTTCTCCTGTTAGGAGCATGGGTTACACACAAGCAAAACATTTAAATGATTTTAAAATAGCGCAGTAATAAAGAAATCTAATGGCTTTATAAAGCACTCAGCACCAGAATATATAAGCTCTTAAATAATCGCAGTGTTGTGTCAATATTGAAAGAGTTGCCAGGATTTCTGGATGTCAGCTGGCAGTTTTGCAGGGCCTCAGCACAAGATTAGGAAACAGAGGCACAGCTCAAACCACTGCCCATACAGCTCCCTCTGCTCCTGAGTTTCAATCATAATCACATTAATTCATGCAAGCAATACACAAAGAATTTAGAAGGTTTTCATTACGCTACATATAAACTGACCTGCAACCCTCTGAAACTCATCTTTGACTTCCTTGATGTCTTTTTTCAGACTCTTAATCATGTTGGCATCCGTTTTACTTCCTACATTTTTGTACTCCAACCAATAATCCCTCTCACTCTGCTTTACTGAAAGTCGTTGGTCAGTTTCTTCTGTTTGGAGTCGCATGTCTATTAAGATAAGAACATTGGAAGACAAGTTCATCTCCAGTTTCTTGAGCTGATATTCTCTAATTCTTTTGACTTCATTGTTTTCTTTAATAAAGGCACTGGGACCGGGGAATGGGGAGAGATTCTTCTACATTACAGCACTTTATAACATGATGGTCTCACATAGTGCCAAGGGCCAGCATCACTGCTGAAAAAAAAGCCACAGATCATCTTCTGCCAAGCAGACAACAATTCTCGTTGAAGTGTAACTGAAGACACATGTGACTTCATTCCCACTGTGAATCACAGGGATGGCAGCCACAACTTTCAGCAGCCACAAGCAGCCCTTCTTGCTGACATCAATATTCATTTTTCAGTCTTACAGTGGAGCCAGTGCAAAGGGCTTTCACGAATTTCAACTCAATGAAAAATATGAAGCTGTACTTGCACAGCAACACACATCACAAGAAGTCTGGTACTTTGTTTCTATAAAAGACTCGCTCCCACTGATTCTTAATTCTGGTTAATGACTAGATTTTCTTACAGGTCCTTCACAATTGAATTTTGGGGAGGAAAGGTTAAATGCTGCTTATTAACGAGGAAACAGAATCTGTTTAAAAAGGAAAATCTGTGTAATTCCCATTGTGTAAACTACAAACCACTATTCCACAACCCATTATTTACCTTTCAGAATTTGTTCTTTGTCCTTAACATATTGCCAGTTTTCTTTCAGTGATGCTTCCACATCATCCCTAGTTACAACCTCCTTTGCATCTCTTTCTTTCTCCTTTTCTTCTATTCTTCTTATTAAACGCTTGATTTGTGCCTGCTGTTCCTCCTTCAGTTTGTCATTCTACACCAGGTGGAAAGACACATGTTGAGACATTTTCCATGTTGTTTTCAAAGTTACAAAGTAAAGAAATGAAGAAATGTTGGATCTGCACCGGTGCCAGGATGGAACACAAGAACACTCAGCTAAACAGTTATTCTTTATGTTTGAAAAGCATGGAGGGGAGAGGAGAATCTGCAAGTTCCAGAAGTTTCTCTAACTTGAAGATGTCTGCCCCAAGGAAATGAGAAACAAATGGCTGCCTGAATATACTCGGCACAGCACATGAATAGTCCTCCATTGCTTAGTAAGAAAGTATTTTTGTGGATCAATTGAATAACATAGTTTATATGCATGAGCTAATTACTTCAACATTCTTCATGAGAATTTAACGCCTTCATGTAGAAACATCATCAGACAATCAAGTTACTTGCATGTAACCACAAGAGAGTCATACCTACAGATTTCACAGCTGTGATTGCATCCTCTTGACCATGACCCTCTCAAGAGACACTAAAATTATCTGAAATGACTGTTTTCTCCCGAAGGATAAAGGAGCAAACAACCATACCAGCCAAACCAATAACAAAGCAGTAGAGAGTCTCAAACATTCCCCACTTCTGAAAGGATTAACACTAAACCAGTCAGAAGCAGTATGATAGGAGCCCAAAGAGCTCAATAAATAGCACTTCAAGCATGCCTTGAAGTATCTTGTATAGCCTACAGTTTGAAGAAGTCCTTGAGAGACCATGAACTAGCTGCAAATTGAGTGAATAACCACAGGAGCCTACAAATGTCTGCAAAGAAAAGAGCTAAATCCACTTCCACTGATAGTCAAGGATTTGTGTTACACAAGAGAAATACAACCCAGGCTTCAAGACTGAAAGGAACACTAAGGAAAACGAAATAGATGGGTATTTCCAAAGTCAGTGGAAATAGCAGGCACTGGAAGAACAGAGAATGTTTCAGTGTTTCACTGCTATGGGAAGTGCAAGCAACACTGTTTGATCACATGAACTAGTTTAAGGATTTTTGAGAGTTTTCAGTTCCTTTCATTTGGTGGCTGTATGTATATACCTACCCTCAAAGCTCGCTGCTTTCAGTTCTCAGATTTCATGTTGGACTGTTATGTCCAAGTGTTGCTCAGGTGTGATCTCCAGCTATACAGCCTTGTTCTAAAACCAACTCCAGCAACACTGCTGATCCACAATAAAGTGTCTCTTCATCAAGCACTGCTACAAATTGAACCTAGATAACTGTGTGATGCTCTTTCTCATTTGTCTCCTAGAGTGTGCAATTCCATTGCCTCAAAACTGAATCAAAGAAGGTCGCACATCTCAATACCAGGTTAGACTTGCTAATGCTACTGACAAAAATAATTCTTCTAATTCTTCTTCTTTATGCTAAAAGTTTATTCTTTGCTTGCTTGAGGAATAATTGCAGGATTGTTTGTAAAGTGAGAAGGTACAGTAATCTCAGCTAGTGAAAGGTGGGCTTGCTCTTCTGTATTTGCTGCAGAGTAAGGACAAATACTTAGTGAGTTAATGAGGATCTCACTTACATTCAAAATCACCTTCACTGAACACACTTAAATTTATTACCATGTCCAAACTGGCATTTGGACTCATGCAGCTCTTTTTTATTCTATTATTATTACTATTTTGTATGGTTGCATTTAGGATAGCAATGCTTTGTAATTTCTGAGCAGATAAAGAGATTCATTAACTTCAGTTTCATTGAATGCAAGAGTTTTACTGCAATGGCTACTTGTAGCAAATGTAATATTTAGATTTAGAAAATAAAACTGAATCTCTGGGTTAAAATGCCACGTATGAAATGTATTGGGAGAACAAAAATGTGATATGAAAAGAAACGATGTATGGTCACTTACTCTTTCATTGTATTCTTTGTTCTGTTTTTCCACTTTTTTCAAATCAGACAAAGCCTTATCAATCGCTGCTTCTTTTTTATCAATTCTGAAGGGAAAAAGAAAGAAATCCTTACAAAAAATAGAAGGGAATGTTAAGCTAGATTAGACATGAACTCTACTTACATGTGCTTCTTTTCTGTCACACTGATTGAATAATTTGGGTAGATACTATTGTCTACTAACTGCACAGAAAACAAAAGAGTTCCCATGTAGGTGTGGACCTCCATGTAAGTTTGGATCTCGTGCTCATACTGCGAAAGGGAATCCCTGGCTGCAATCATAGAATCACAAGGTTGGAAAGGACCTACAAGATCATTGAGGCCACACATACTCCCAATACCTACAGCAAACCACTAAACTGGATCTCATAGCTCCTCATGCAGAGTACTCTTGAACACTGCCAGGGACAGCGACTCCACCACCTCCCTGGGCAGCCATTCCAGTGCCTGACCACTCTCTGAGAGAAAAAAGTTCCTTCTTATGTCCAATCTAAACCTCTTCAGGTACAACTTGCGGCCATTTCCTTGGGTCCTGTTTGTTGCCTGGGTGAAGAGGCCAAGCCCTTCCTCATCACAACCGTCCTTCAGTCAGTTGTAGAGTGCAATGAGGTCTCCCCTGAGCCTCCTCTGCTCCAGGCTAAACAATCCCAGCTCCCTGAGCTGCTCCTCATAAGACTTGTGATCCAGACCCCTCAACAGTTTCATTGCCCTTCTCTGGACACATTGGCCTCAATGTCTTTCTTGTAGTGAGGAGCCCAAAACTGAACACAATACTTGAGATTAGGCCTCACCAGAGCTGAGTACAGATGGATGATTAACTCTGTAAAAGAGCAATGTTCTTTTGGCTACTACAGTTCTACTAAGTAGGAAGTAGTTTTTCTCCTTTTGGGCTGTGGATTAGCTGATCTTTGGTAAAGATTGCTTTTAAGACAAGATAGTTTCTGCTCCAGAAATGTTTTTCACTCATCACTCACTATAGAGGAAGCCTAGGCAATTCTTTCAGAGGCAGATCAGATAAATCTCAAACTGGAGCCTTAAACGGCATTATTACAGTTATCAAAGTATCTTTTACTGTTTCTTAACTTTTGTTTATTTGTTTGCCTCTTCCCATCATATATATCATATATATATCTTTTAAAGATCACTATCTTGTTCTTGTTTGTTTTTCAAAGCTTGGATCACATAGAAATTGAGAGATGTACATTGGAGATGTGTAGATTTGTATGCTCTTTTGTCAGAGTGCTCCAAGGAGTTCTTCAGGTTCTCCTGATATGAAATTAGATGAAGCAAAAATGTACTACTCATTAGACAAAGGTGACAGCTTGGCTTTGTGCTGTGGCCTCCTAAATAACAAACTCACTATGAACAGCAGCCATCCTTCAGTGTGCAAAAGAAGCTGGAAAGTTAAATACATGTGATGTGCTGGAAAAATCACAAAGAGGAATGTGAAAGATGTATACATGTGTTATTATGCTGCTTTCCACAATAAAATAGCACATGCAATTTAGAAGTTTCAAAGACAAAGAAGGAATAAGAAGGATAAAGAGAGCAAAATAGGACAGGGAGGAAAGAAACAGAAAGAAAACTAACTTTATTCCTTTTTTACCTGCTGCTGCTTTAGAAGCTCAAGATCATGTGCCAACACAGCACGCATTCCAGGTGAAGACTCCTCAGTTGTTTGCTTGCATGTTCAAATATGCACAACAACAAATTCATCAGAAACCTTTTTTTTCCCTTCAGCCTAGTAATATATTTTGCTTATTTCTTAGCAAAATGGATCACATTACTTTTCCTTTTTGGATACTATTTATTTGAGATACAACTCCTCTAAACTTGGTCTGTTTCACTATGGAAATTTGTACTCTGTTCTTTGTAAATTCAAATAGCAAATTTCACATCAACCCTGTAAACTCCTACAGGTGTCACCAGAACAGCGTATGGTTGTTCTTTGGTTTGCCCAACCTGTGCTGCTTCTTAAGGCCGGAATTTTTACCTGAGAGTCTATTGGATGTTGGTTGTATCAATTTCCTTTGTGATCCACTCTCAGCTGCACTAGAACCAACTGGAGCTCCAGAGGTTCTGGCTGTATTTACCTCTGTGAACACTGGGGGATTCTAGAAATGACAGTCAAATGTGATCTTGCACTCAGAGCAATCTCAGAGATCGAATATCTGCTATTAACAGACAAAAAAAAGTTCTTACTTTCTAATAAAACGAATTGTCCTAAATTATAATCTAGCAACATGAATTTATTCTGGCAGTCAGAGAAGATTTTGTAGAGGCACAGTTTAAAAAATGTACATTTCTAAAATAGCCTTGAAAGCTCAAAACGAGAACAAAAACAAACGGTACACAATCACAAAACTCCATCTGGTGATTGGTTCAGGCTCTGAATTGGATACTTTGCTGTCTGCTTTATTCACTCATATACTCTAGATGAGTGGAAAGTTAAATATATTAAACTCACAGGTATTCTAGTAGGGTTTCCTGGAAAACTGCTTCTGCACTTTGCTCTTCTGGTTGCACGTTCTTCTCTTCCATGTTTTTTGATGTACTTCTGCTGGATATCAGATCTAAAGTGAGGAGAGGGCAAAGCAGAAAGGAAGAAAAAAAATGATAAATGAACGATCCTCCAAATACGATATGTTCACCAGACTTTGTCACTTATAACAAGCTTTTAACAGCCCTGAAACAAACGAGGTGCTTTACTGACAGCAGTAATCCTGCTCATGTCAGTATTCAGTGCCATGTTCTGACATCTTGAAGTGTTGTCCTGAATAAATATATGCTTGTGAACGGAGCCTCTATCACTAGTTACTTCTTGCGTCCCTTACTGTGGGTTGCTTTACATTATTTGCAAATCAAACAAACAGTTGTTCCTCTTACAGTCCTTTGTCTCTGTTTCTTTGTCAGGCTTGTTTTATCACCAAGTTCACTTGTTAATATGCATCTCTTTCCTTCTCCTTCTGTTCTCCTAGAGCTATGAATATTTGCCATTCACTGCAACTCTGATATCAGTTTTCATTGTCAAAGCTGGAACAAAACCACTCTCTGAAGGGATATCTGTGTCAGCAGTATTCCTCAAGCATGTTGTCACAACTACCAGCCTCAGAATTCAACTGACAATGAATAGTTGTGGAATGGGTAGCATATATTATTTTAAATAGAATAGTCACAAGAAAAGAGCACTTATGAAGATTCCTCGCTTTTAGTAGCTACATCATCAAATGTCAAATCCAGGTTAGTTGAAATACTGTAAATATCAAAGGAAGTTTGAAACTCGGTGATCAAAAAGAGTGCACAGCCTGTTTCCATTTTAAACTCGCTTTTCTGTTCAACTTCCAAACGCTGGTTTATCACTCTAATAGCTAAGACTGCAACAAAGTAGTTCTGTGACTAAACACACGGCAGGCTGGATACTCTTCCTATTAAAATAAGCACAGTAAAGGTGGTGGTGGTGGGGGGGAATAATGGAAAGCAACATAGTAACAAGGGAATAGGACCAGACTGTTGACACAGGCACTCCGATCCATACACTGACACATGCCTTCTTGATCTAATCACCATACCCTGAAGTAAGGCAATGCCAGCCTTCTGTAACCAAAATGACTTTTTATTCCTGGGTGAGTACATGATGCCTGATGATGAAGGGTGCTGAGAACAGCCATCCTGCTGCACAAAGGCACGTAAAAGAAATGCTCACCCTGCAAGGTGATGGAAAGCACCTTGGTCAACACAGAGCTCCTTAGAGCTTGGAATATCTTCGTGTTTTATCCAGAAATTTACCCCCAGTCTATTGGAAAACTACTTGTACAGATTCTGTCTGCTCTGCTGCTGCTGACAAATTTACACTCACGGAGTTGATTGCTTAAAGCTGTCAATCACAGTTTTTGCAACACTTGAATACTTCAGTCAGAAATAGAGCTAATTCCATTCACAGAAATGTGGAAAATTTTAACTCCTGCCAGCAGCACCTTGGAACTCCTGGAGAGTTCCAGATCAGTTTTAATGGTTGCTACAGGTGAGTAAAATATTTGTTGTTAAATCTCATTATAATCACGCCTGTGTGACAGTATCACCATGACTGAAGTAAAACCTATTAACATTATCCATCCAATACAAAATCCTGCTCTATATGAGCAGCTGCTCGAGTCTGGAGCCTTATAATTCTTTTCCTCGAAATCCACAAGAGGAGGATCTATTTTTACATACAAAAAAGATCCTGCAATCCTCTCCAGTGCAGAATTAACTGAGTAGTATTCTTTCCACTTGAAGCATTCGGTTGGCTGATTTTCCTCAGAAACTGAAGGTGGCTGGAGCAGCCTCTTGCTTTCTCTTTTTTTCTAATCAATCTCTGCTTAAAATGATCTCTACTAAACGGATCATCGATTTCCCTGCTTAAAGTTGGATACAAACTGAAACAACATTCTAAGCAGCAGTATTTTCCAAAGCCTTCTTGTTTTGAAACTCAAGTCTCAGGCGAGATCTAATGATATATTTATGGACTTCTTCCTGTGCAGGGTGCAGCAAGCAGGCCTCCAAGCTGTATAACAAGGTAAAGAACATATTGCAATAACAGATTTGCTCTGTTTTGCAAACAAGAGAAAACACACACACAGAAGAGATAAGGAAACATATTTAGAAGGACTGAGAACATATTGAACCTGCAGGAAACCATTTGCAGATGGTAAAATCTATTTTTTTTTCCTCCCAAACAAATAAATGATAAGGCTGAACTCCTAACAGAATCCCACTATTGTTACTGGTGCACTTAATTAGTTGCCACCTAATTCTTAGAAGTAAGCAGCTCCCATATATTCCAACCCAAGCACTGTGACTTCAGATACTCACTGCAGTGACCACCTACATGGCAGCCCACCAATGATACAGACTCATTATAGAATCATTTGAGATGCAAGGGACCTGTAAAGGTCATCAGGTTCAACTTCTCTGCAATGAACAGGGTCACATACAGCTCAATAAGGTTACTCAGAGCCCCATGCAGCCTGACCTTGATTACATCCAAGGATGGGGCCATCACTTCACTGGGTAACCCATTCCAGTGCAACACCCAATTGCAAAAACCTTTTTCCTTATACCCAGTCTAGATCTCCTCTATTTTAGTCTGAAACTATTTCTCCTTGTCCTACTACAACAGACTCTGCTGAAGCATGTATCTACCTCCTTCTTATAGCCCCCCCCCTTCAGATATTGAAAGGCTGCTCTCTCCCCAGAGCATTCTTTTCTCCAGGCTGAACAGCACCAGCTCTGTAAGCCTATCTTAATGGAGATAACATAGAGATTCACACACATAGAGATTCATAAAAAATATTAAGGTTGAAAAAGACCTCTAAGATCATCTAGGCAAACTGTAGACCCACCATGCTCACTAAGCCACGTCCCTCAAGGCCACATGTACACAGCTCTTTAATGCCTGCAGGGACAGTGACTCCACTAACTCCATCAGCATCCTGTGCCAATGCATTACCACTCTTACTGAGATGAGGTTTCATTTTCTTTCCTAATAAACAATCTGAGATTCCAATGGCACAACTAAAGGCCATTCCCTCTCATCCTATCACTGCTAACTTGGAGCATGGGCCGACCCCCACCTCACCACAACCTCCTTTCAGGGACCTGTAGAGAGCTTCCTCTTCTCCAATCTGAACAATCCCAGTTCCTTCACAGAATCACAGAATGACCCGGGTTGGAAGGGACCTCAAGGATCATGTAGTTCCAACCCCCCTGCCCGGCAAGGCCACCAAACATACACCTTTACTACAGCAGGTTGCCCAGGGCCCCGTCCAACCTGGTCTTGAACACCTCCAAGGACGGGGCATCCACAACCTCCCTGGGCAGCCTGTTCCAGGACCTAACCACTCTCCTAGTGAAGAACTTCCCCCTAACATCCAACCTAAATCTTCCCTCTTTTAACTTAAAACCATTTCCCCGTGTCCTGCTATTGTCAGCCCTTTTGAAGAGTTTACTCCCCTCCTGGGAGTAAGTTCCCTTCAGGTATTGAAAGGCTGCAATGAGGTCACCCCGCAACCTTCTCTTCTCCAGGCTGAACAAACCCAACTCCCTCAGCCTGTCCTCATAGGGGAGGTGCTCCAGCCCCCTGATCATCTTCGTGGCCCTCCTCTGGACCCTTTCCAAAATCTCCATGTCTTTTTTGTACTGAGGGCTCCACACCTGGACACAGTATGAGAGATGGGGCCACACAAGAGCAGAGAGGGACAATCACCTCCCGCACCGTATGCTCCTCATAAGATTCGTGCCCCAAACTGCCTCTCCCCCACCCTCACTGTCCCCCAACACCTGTGATCACCCATTACCCAACCATACACCCCACAGGACGCTGCTTAGAAGCCCCCCACCCCCCACACTGCCACCACCCACACCCAAATCTGCCTCACGGGGCCAATTGTGCCAACTTAAACGACAAACTTAAACTACCACCACCGCCCCCCAGTCCGGGCACACAACCACCCCCCTTGTCTCGGCAGCACCCACACAACGCTGTTGCCCCTCTCCCCGCCGCTCCCGGCCCTTCGGTTCTGCTGTGGGCCGCGTTCGTTCAGAGCCCAGCCCACACTCAGCGCCCAGCCGCCGCCAGGGCAACCGGAGCTCCCGGCCAGCCGGGAGAGCTCCGAGGAACAATGGCGTCCCCTGGCGGCACCTCGAGGAGCTTCGGATGGGGAAAGACCGCCAAAATCCTCACAGGGATGGAGAGCTGAGCCTCACAGAACGGCTGCAAGGGAAGGAGGAAGGCATGGAGGCAGCAGGCAGCCGTCCTCCTGCTCCAGGCAGGCCATCCTTCATCCTTCATCCTCCTGGGGTTGAGGGTGTGTGGTGAAATCAACACCACACAGTGCTCGAAGCTTCGTGTCTTGAGAACTTTATAACTCTGAGACTCTATAGGGAAGGAGGGTTGGCAGGATCTGTCATTCCAGCACTAGTTTTTATCTCCTTGGTGCCACCTTGTAGGTCCAGCACTAGTTTTTATCTTCTTGGTACCACTTTGTGAGGGCTCAGGCTCAATTTACATGAAAAACAGCCACACTTACACAAAAATCAGAGTCTTTGGATCATATACACCAGTGCAGAGCCACTGTGGGTACAGGCTGGTTGCAGGCTCTTACCATCTTAGAGGAATCAGTCTGAGGGTCCCTTCACATCACTCAGGCATTTTCAATTTGCTCTTAACTGCAGGCACTCAGACTGGTGACTGGGCTGAGGTGGATTTGGATTTGGATGGATTTGCCTTTGCATCCATAATACCATGGATTTCCCCTGAATCTCCTTCAAGAACAAACCACTGAGCTTAGCTGTGAGAAGGAGAGATCTGTTAACAGACACGGCGCACACCCCACACGTAGTTTTGCAGCCCCATAATCACAGCCAATATTCATAACCATGCTGGAGCCCTCTGCAACCTGGAGCTTTTTCCTAAGCGTTTCCTGGGTCAAAACTCCTTAATTAAAGAGGAAATGGTTTTGGGCGATGGATACCAGACCCATCAGTTCCGGCTCCATCCAGCAGGGGACAGGAGTCACACGGTTGTCTGCTCTAAAAAGACTCAGACTCGCTGCTTTCCTTTTTCCACTTTGGGACTGCTGTGAAAGATCAGGGGAAAATAAGAGATATCAAACACAAGAGAAGAATGCATTCCTTATGCCAAGAGTGTCAAAAGGGCCCGCAGTTCTAATTAACGCACCAAGCTGTGTGAGCAGAGGTGCAGCCCGGATTTGAATACACACAGCTTAGAGAACTACCTTAAGCTGAATAAACAGGATGTGCAGATAAGAGGCACTCGAACGAAAATTATGACATGGAGTAACTGAGTTTTGTGCATTTACAAGGCCTCCTATTAAAATCCAGAACTTCAGCAGGTAACACATGCAAAGCATTCTCGATTCGCTCTATTCCAGAGGGCTCCAGCTTCACTAAGATGGTGAAGGGCCTGGAGCATCTACCCTATGAGGAGAGACTTAGGGAACTGGGTCTGTTTAGCCTTGAAAAAAAGAACGCTGAGAGGGGACTTGATCCAGGTTTATAAATACCTGAGGTGTGGGAGCCATAGTGGTGAGTCTGGTCTCTTTTCAGTAGTGCGTGGGGATAGGACTAGGGGCAATGGGATGAAACTACAGCATAGGAAGTTCCGCACAAATGTGCGGAAGAACTTCTTTACAGTGAGGGTGACGGAGCACTGGAACAGGCTGCCCAGGGAGGTGGTGGAGTCTCCTTCTCTGGAGATATTTAAGACCCACCTGGATGCCTTCCTGTGTGACATGGTGTAGGGAGCCTGCTTTGGCAGGGGGGTTGGACTCGATGATCTCTAGAGGTCCCTTCCAACCCCTACAATTCTGTGATTCTGTGATTCGTTTGAGTTGGAAGGGACCTTTAAAGGTGAACCAGCAATGCACAGGGACGCCTATAGCTGTCAGGTGTGCAGAGCCAGTCCAGCCTGACCTGTGGTGTCCCCAGGGACGGGGCACCACTTCGGGCAACCTGTGCCTGTGCTGCTCGGAGAGAGGCACCGCCGGAATGTAAATGGCAGAATGTGTATTTTATGTCACTGATTCAACAGAAAAGCACCCACGGCTGCACCCTGGACAAACAGATGATCGAAACCTCTATTATCACGACTCGTATCTTTACAGCAAACAGGCGTATCTTCACACCTCTCAAGTTACATATCTCCAAGTAAAGTGAAATAAAGATCATTTTCCCTCAAGTCAAGCCTGCGGATTTCACGTGGGATACCCACTCGTAGCTGCCAGCTGCCACGTCCTTCTCCCTCAGCGGTGCCGCTTCAAACCCGCCCCACACAACCTCCCTCACGGCGCCCGAGGCGGACAGGGCGGACCCGCCCAGCTCTACAGGACGCGGCGCCGCCATTGGAGCGGGTCGGGGCCGCCTCCCGTCGCCACCTCCCTGTCCTCAGACAGGCGGCTGCCGGCTGGGATGAGGTATTTCGGGTTTGCTGCTGATCCTCCGATGGGGTAAGGTGGGGAGAAGGCGGAGGGGTCCAGAAGGGTGTCCCGCTGAGGGGTGCCCTGTGACGGGTGCCGTGTGAGGGGTTTGCTGCTGCGGGGAGCTGTGCCTGTTATACCTCACCTGAGCCTGGATTCTGCAGAATGATGCTTTAATAACAGGCGGCCTTCTTCGTTTAAACAGGGCTCTCAGATCTCAGCTGAGAGATGCTAATGGGCTTCTCTGTATAAATAGGAAGCACTTTGATTTTGAAGCATGAGTGGCGTCTTGCGTTCTGTCTCTAAAGTGACTTGTGGCATGGGACGTGGTCCTAAAATCCAATGAGCTTGGTTGTGTGTGTGTGTGTAGAGGGATCTGCTTCATATGATTGCCACTGCAGGATAAAGGTCACTTATATTTGGGGGCAGGCTGTTGGATGGCTGTGCAAGTATGGCTGAGCATGCTGGGGAGGCTCAGAGCTGGAAAGTTACGGCTATACAGTGCCATGAAGCTGATGCTCTGTGTTTAATACTGATGGCCACAAGACTTAGTTCCTGAGGTCAATGTGAAGCGCATGGAAGTGCCTTTCATCAGAGATAGTGGAATAGAAGTGAGAGTTTTATGATATTCCTTAGTTATTATCTCTTTTGCTTAGTATTTTATGCACCTTGTTGCCTCCCCAGAAGTAAAGGCTGTGATATCATCTGATTCTGACACAGTTTGTACTATTTTGGGAAGTAAGACTTACCCTGATCTTACCAACATCTTAGTTATTCTTGTTCCATCAGACTTCTCTCTTCTCTATTTTGTTGGTTTATTCAGCTTTCATTACACATCTTTCTTGCCTGCTCTACATGCTTTGCTCTTATCTTGCAAATGTTACTATATGCAGGTTGCCTTTATTCCACCTAGGGGTGATTACAGAACTTCTCTGGGGATTAAGAGACCTGGATGAAAAATGAGTACCCTGAGGTTACTCTCCTTTTCCTTCAGCCCAAGTACAGCCGGACTGCTGTGCAACCAGGAATGCAGGGCTCACTGGGTGAGAATGAGAGTCAAGAGAGAAAGTTTGGTCTGGGATGTGGTAGCCCGACTTCAAGGAAGTAGACCTGGACTCTTGTTTCTGCCCATGAGGTTGCAACATATCTTTAATTAACTTTTAGTTGGATGGACAGTTTAATCCTTGGTAGTGCAGTCTTAGGGAGAGTTCAAAGCGAACAAAACGAAACCTTCATAGACTGACATATAAATGTCGGTATGTTGAATCCTCTTGGATTAAATGGTTCTGGGGCTCTGGTTTCCCTCTCTTCTTGTGGGTGTGCCATGGCCACTGGGCAGTGCCCTGCATTGCTATCTTCATAAAGAATGAGCCACTCCTGCAAAACTAAATACCTTTGTTAGGCAGAGGTATTATACTCTGAACTCCAGCCTTACAAACTAAACTCCTTATTATGCTCGCCATATCTGAAAAACAATTTCAATCACAACCTCCCTCTCCTTCTTTCCCACCCCTGTGCTTTTCAGCAGGATTTTTATGTCAAATCCCATTCATGCAGTGCAGTTTGACATAGTACGTCATCAGTGTAACTGCTGTTCCCTGCTTCTCACCTCTCATATGGAGCAACTGGCTTTAGCTTTCACTGAGCCCCTTTAGGTTTCTTTGTATTGCAGCGCTGACTCTGCCTGGAACTGTCTACCTTCCTCTGGCTTTGGCTATGAGCATTTGTGAAAAGACTGTTTTGCACGCAACTGTTTGCACGGCTGGGCTGGGCCAACTTGTGAGTGAAGTTTTCATGGCTGATAGACTTCCTGTTATTATTGCAATTTAAGATCACTATTAAGGAGGACTGACATCGCTGCTTGTTGGTTTCAAATGTAGACGGAATAAATGTGGCAGCAGATGGAATATTTATATTATACAGATTTCCAGTGCACAATATATTTAACTAGGTAATAAATATTTCCCTCTTAATAGGGAGCTATAGCGAGCTTCCTTTAATGCATCTATTAAAAAAAATAATGCTAAGGGTTGAAACTACGTGCTTTCTAAGACTCCTTGCAACCCAAACCATTCTATGATTCTACAAAAACCTCACTGCAAAACTTAATTTTGGTGATTCTGACTGCATTCTATTTGCAGACTTTAGGCTGACATTTCTTTAACCATTTTCATTTTTAACTTCACAGAATCACAGAATCACAGAATTATCAAGGTTGGAAAAGACCTGGAAGATCATCTAGTCCAACCATTACCAATACTTCCCAGCTAAATCATATTCATCAACACAACATCCAAATGTTTCTTGAACACTCCCATGGTTGGTGACTCCACCACCTCCCTGGGCAGTGCATCCCAATGCCTGACTACCCTTTTTGAGAAGTAATACTTCCTAATGTCCAGCCTGAATCTCCCCTGGCGCAGCTTAAAACCATTCCCTCTAGTTCTATCATCGATTACACGAGAGAACAGGCCAACCCCCAGCTCACTACAACCTCCCTTCAGGAAGTTATAGAGAGCAATAAGGTCTCCCCTGAGCCTCCTCTCCTCCAGGCTGAACAATCCCAGCTCCCTCAGCCGCTCCTCATAAGGCCTGTGCTCCAGACCCCTCACCAGCTTTGTAGCCCTCCTCTGAACACGTTCCAGGGCCTCAATGTCTTTCTTGCAGTGAGGGGCCCAAAACTGAACACAGTACTTACCCAGAAACATCTCCAGACTGACTTTTCTCCCTTCTCTCTCCTTATCTCATGTATTGTTTCCATGACTGCAGGAGTCCCAGACAACATTCCTTTCCCACTGGCACCTGATTTCTGTTGGTAATTGGGTGCTGTGTAAAAGCCTGCTTTCAGATTGGTGTGTGCCTCAGTTAAGGACTGCATAAATTGACGCAAGCTTTCCTACCAGCTTTCAGATTACTCCAATTATTAGCTGGGTAATTTTAAGCAAAGAAATGTGCATGAGTGAGTGTGTGGGGTTTGTGGTTAGCCTGTCATCTCATGAGAAACGATGGCCAAAGGGCTTGGTTTGTTTGCTGGCTATTTGTGTACATTAAAATTAATTAAGCCATAGTCATGGTTAAGTTGGTGCCCATAAGTAGGGGGCCTGCAGTGTCAAATTAGAAAGAGTCGTTTAGATAAGTAAGGGTTGATTTTGAGGCAAGGATGATGTGAAATGCTGCCCTTCTGATTTGGCAGTGTTGTGCTCTGGCTGTCCCACCACACTATACTGTGTACCATCCTGCAAAGGAAATGTGCTGTCACCGGTGACTTCAGCAGCAGTTCTCTGATACTTAAAAGAGGCAGCTAGGAAGATTCAGCCTGAAGATTCCTAGTTTTACAAACTCAGTGGGGGAAGAGCAGTGTGTCAATAATGGTTGCTGTCCTTCCTCAACTAAAGAGAACCACAGTGTCACCACAGTGACAGGCTGAGGGAGTTGGGTTTGTTCAGCCTAAAGAAGAGAAGGTTGCGGGGTGACCTCATTGCAGCCTTTCAATACCTGAAGGGAACTTACTCCCAGGAGGGGAGTAAACTCTTCGAAAGGGCTGACAATAGCAGGACACGGGGAAATGGCTTTAAGTTAAAAGAGGGAAGATTTAGGTTGGATGTTAGGGGGAAGTTCTTCACTAGGAGAGTGGTTAGGCCCTGGAACAGGCTGCCCAGGGAGGTTGTGGATGCCCCGTCCTTGGAGGTGTTCAAGACCAGGTTGGACGGGGCCCTGGGCAACCTGATCTAGTAAAGGTGTATGTTTGGTGGCCCTGCCAGGCAGGGGGTTGGAACTACATGATCCTTGAGGTCCCTTCCAACCCGGGTCATTCTGTGATTCTGTGATCTGTGATTCTGTGAGTTGATTAACTCAGATGAATAGGAAAAGTGTCCCTACTTGCAGAGATGCAACAGGTCCTCTTGTTTAGAAAGCCTTCTGCATTAGCAATATTCTGGACTGCACAGTGACTACAGAAACTGCAGTTCAGTGTTCTTTGTTTTCATATATAGATTATTAAAACAACAAGTAGGAAATGTGTCACTTCCCAGTAGCCATTTGATGGGAAATACTTGTTAATTTGCTGTGCTGCTTTGCTTACTTCCAGTCTTCAGTGGTACTGTTTCCAGGCCAGAGTCCTCCATGGAAATGCCCACATATGTGCTAATACAGGAGAGCAAGAAGATGGGGTACAGGTAGGGTAGGTCTGCCAGTCTCCAATACCTGAAGTTCTCAACTGCTCTGTACTGGGAACCACTTTGATTTGCCTAAGGCTAAAACTTACTAAAAACAGCATTACCATTTGTGGGTCTAATACCAATGCTTGCATAGAGTGTGATGATGGGAGCTTTGTCTTGTTAACCTCCCTGCTCTCCTTTTGGCAGGAGTTTACTCTCTCTGTAAAGGGAGCTGAGAGTCACTGTTTGCAATAAACAATGCTGTGCCTCCAGTGATACAGAGGATTGAGCCATTTTCACTATGATATTGAAATATTCCTTGTCCTGGCAATATATTATTTACTGGTAAAGAGAATTATCAACTAGAAAAGTGTAGCTCTTGTGTATGAGTAATTATTCATTCAAACAATATGCTGGTGCATATGTAGGGGTATGATGTGTAAGAAAGCACACCAGAATCAGAGCCTCACCATTTATAAAGAAATATACACATTATTTTTGTTAACTTGCTAAAGTTTCTGTAATTTTGAAGCTGCTTATTAAAGAACTCAAGATCTTGTGAGTAGTTTTGTTCTTTAGGCAGTTAAAAATAAATAGCTTGGCATCTACAGTCAACCTGATAAAGGTGGTCAGTAGAAAAGCACTATTTAGATGTGTTTCTATTAGGTTCCTCTTTAATGTATGAACCTGTTAGTCCAGAGACCACATCTGTTTGAAACCACTGTCCTAATGACTGTGTACCATAGCAGGCATTGAGATTCACATTCCTAGGCACTGCTGCCAATATCCAAGTCCTGTGAAAGAAATGGCAAGCAGCCATATATTATTAGAGGGATTAGGCTACAGCCAAAACAAATTGTTCTTTCCTCTTCCAGTTTTCAGTTGTTAACTTTTTTTCTACTTGCTGTTAACATTTTTGCTCTCTTGTTCAGAGTACGTGTTGTGTAAAGCAGAATATTTGCCTGTCTAATATGAGCGAGGCTGCCAGTAAGACTGTTTTCAGATTGCAGCTACTCTGCAGGTAATAACAGGAGACTCCTTGGTTCTGGTAAGCAAGATGAAGGTGGGAGCAGGGTTTGTTCTCTTGCTTTCCTGTCGTGGCTGCCTCCAGCAGTTGTGTGGTACTGTAGTTACAGATAAGTGGGCTCTTTTCTTTATCTGCATATTAATGAATATTGCACACGAGAGCATGTGGATATTTAACTGAAATAAAATAAAGCATTTATGCGTTTGTACAAGCGACTTTAATATTGCCCTATTAGATATTCCCTAGTTCTGCTAGGATTCCAACATCACCTTCCACTTTGCAACCAGCAAAGTGCACTTTCTGCCTCCCACCGGCTAAACACAAGTGCTGTTGGCAAATACTGCTCTTCAGTTTAATCTCTAGGACTGCTGCAACTATGATATGCTGTGTACATCTGGCTGGTAGCATTTTGAAAAGGCTTTGATAACACCTCGAGAAAGAGCAGCTGGATTGGCTACAGATATGCATATCTTACTGAAAGATCTCTTTCCTTTTGTCCTCTCAAGAATTAAATTGACAAGTCACCTTGAGTGTTTTTAAGCTCAGGCTTTAACATTGCAGGCAATTGTGTTTTGGACTCTTGAATAAGAACTTAAATTCCTCTTAAGAGTTAAATGGTTTTCTTTCTCTGTTATCCAAACTTAACTCTGTAGTCCTCTGAACTTCTGTGCAAATACACTCATGACCATCTTAAACTATTTGTGCTTTTGCCAACACTGGCATTTAGTTTAATTAGCTGTTCTTCCAACAAGTGATTTGCCTCGTGTTTCAAGAAGTCATATTTTCTAAGCCTAATTTATTCAATTTTTTTCTTTGCAAAATACTGTTACTGCCTGATGTGACTTCCTAATGGCAGCCAGTCCTGCAAAGTGCTTCTTGTGTTCCAAAATAAAGGATTTCCAGAGAATGGGTGCTGGGGACAAACTTAGTTACCTTCCTTCTGAGAATGAGTTTCCTTGCAGATGCAAATTGTTACATTACACAGTTCCATTTATCTTTCTTCCTCAGCTTCCTGTTGCCTGGTATCTGGGTTTCCAACCCATCCTAGCTGCTAGTGCTGATATGTTGGGTCTCTGAAGAACATCAGTAAAATAAAACCAAGAACATACATGTTACTTGTAACTAACTTAAAGCTTTAGGTATGAAGGTAAATACAGATGCAGGTTGTTGATCAGCTGGGCTGTAAGGGTAGCTGTTCTTCTGGAGGAGCTGGCACAAATAGGGGTGCAGAAGCAGGTCAGATTATTGGATGGGCTGTCAGCTCTGCTTTTTCCTGTTAGAAGGCGTTGGCTGCAATGCAGATTCTCTCAAGTGAAGCTTTAGCAGCTTAGGTCAGGAGTACAAGGAGCACAGAAAGCAATTTTGAAATGTAAATCTAAGACATGCTGAGGCTGCTGCATGTAAAAGGAAGCTCTGATGATTTGATTGGACCAACTGACTGGGGTTTTCCTCCTCGGCTTCTGATCCTGTAGATGAACTTAATATCAGTCATAATAAACCACTCCAATGTCTTCCTTATCTCTCCCTCGTTACATCCCATATATATGCACTGAGTGAAAATGTGAAAATCTAAGCTATGATTGTGGTACTTTTTAATAGGGTATATATATATAATGTTTGGAGTGCAGTATTTGAATTCAGGTTCTTTTCTAATGTGGGAGAAAGTAGGGGAAAAATAAAGGTCTGTGCAGGGCCAACAAAGTAGTATTGCTGTTACAACATGTTCTAGACAAATGCAAAGCCTCCCTGGAAGGCATGGAGACATATAACTGCCCGGGGAGGTTTTGAGAAACATCATAAGGCACCATTATTGGATGACTGCCCGACCAAAAGCACTTGGCAGTTGTGAGCAACTTGAGTTGAGGGTGGGGAGAAGTACAGTGAATCTCAGGCCTTATTTTTATTTCTTATTACCAAGGCATAGAAACTTTCATGCATGAATTACAGAAAGCATAATTTCAGATTCCTGTTTATTACAGGGAGTAGAAACTGTTTATGAAAGGAAAGATTTTTTTGTGTGGTTTCATTTGAATTTTAGGGAGAAAAAAAATGATGCCACGTATCCCAAGTCTCAAAGTGTTGGTCTACAACAGAAAATGGCAGATTTTTCTCCAGAGATCATCGGTCTGCTGGTTCTATCAATTTCCATGATTTAATCCATATGATGTGGATCTTTCTGTTTAATTTGAAACTTAGGTCTGAAAGCTTTCTTGCCAAAGATGAATGCCGAGGCCTCTCTATTTCTTTTGGCATGTATATCATCTTTAGGAAAAAGTATATGAAGATTGAAAGAAGAAAAAAGGAAGCAGAAGAGTTAAGCTTGGAGTGGTGGTGGGTGATTCAAAGTGAACAAAGGTTGGCTGTAGATCTCCAACAAGTGCTATACTCTTAAGGCAACAGTTTTTACCATCAGTGCTTGCAATCTCCTGCAGAAAGCCAGCCTTACAGTCTTACAGTAACCTGTCTTAGCAGGTCTCTTGAGGCTGGCAGTGTACATCACACACACAGAGCTTCTCACCTTCTTTATGCTGAGGCTAACATCTGTTTTGCCCTCAAAAAGTTTGTCTCTGGCATGGTTCCAGTGACTAAAGACTTATTATCATATCACAAATTGTATCACATTTCAGTATATGGATGATGCGCATTAAAGGAAGAAAAATTATTGCTAGGTTGTTTTTCTTTAACTGCTTATTCAGTGAGATTAGGACCCAGTTTTTTAGGTACCCAGACATGCTTTAAATGAACCATTATGTTGTTATCTTTGCAAAGAAACCTACAAGGTCTCAGTGATGTCTAGGCAGGTGACCATAAACAGTGTCAATGCAAACTGAGTTGCAGAATGTTGAAGACTTTGGAGAAGAGGAGGCTCAGGGGAGACCTTATAGCTCTCTATAACTTCCTGAATGGGGGTTGTAGTGAGCTGGGGGTTGGCCTCTTGTGTAATCAGTGATAGAACTAGAGGGAATGGTTTTAAGCTGCACCAGGGGAGATTCAGGCTGGACATTAGGAAGTATTACTTCTCAAAAAGGGTAGTCAGGCATTGAAATGCACTGCCCAGGGAGGTGGTGGAGTCACCAACCATGGGAGTGTTCAAGAAACGTTTGGATGTGGTGTTGAGGAATATGATTTAGCCGGGAAGTATTGGTAATGGCTGGACTAGATGATCTTCCAGGTCTTTTCCAACCTCGATAATTCTGTGATTCTGTAATGTACTCTTCAGAATGATGGTATCTGGGAAGGTCAGTTCCACCATGCCTTGCTTTGAGCTCCCTTTGGTCTGTTCAGTGAATGTAGCCCAACTATTCTTTCAGATTATTGTATTAAACTGTTAAACAGCGTTCCTCCATCATCCTCCTTTAAAGATAAATATACTGCTCCTACAATATAGCCAAACATAACCACACACAGAAGGCGGTTGCACTTTTTCTGTAGAGGGACTGAGATGACCATTAACCTGGCTGCAGCTGCCTTTTACATCTGTAAGAAAGGCTGCTGTTTTTAGAGGTGAAGCTTCCTTTTGACTAGTATTGGTACTAATATCTTGCTTTTCTCTCATGGTTGAATTGTTTACAGCTTCTGGGGCCAGGGGAGCAAGCATAAGGATTACCTGCATGATTTCAATGTTCATTAGATAACTACAGAGCAAATAAGCTACAAGGCTGCACCAGTAGCTATCCTTTTTTAATAAGAGATCTGTTCAGTACCATCAGCAGCTTCTCTGCTGCCTCTCACCTGATTTGTCACTTAGGATGCTTCTGAGGCTTGCATTGAATTCAGGTTGTTTTGGTTTTGTATTTATTTTCCCTTTGGCTTCATTATATCAATGAAGCAGTTACACTGAAGCACTAAGAGACCCTGATGTAGACTTAGAACTGACTCTCCTCCTGCAACCTTGTTCTTCTGCTTTTTCAGAAAGAGGCTTTTGTGGTTGGAATTATCTTTCAAGTGATGAGTCATCTGCTTTTTCAGAGGGTACCATGGCCTATAAAACAGAGACAAAACAGTTTTTAAAACTACTACTTACAGATTCAATTTGGTTTGGATAAAGCAGCGAGATTCATGTTACTGCACGATCTCTGATTCCACATATTGAAGACATTTCGGTAGCTGTTATTTTGCTTTCATTACATATGTTCTGTAGAGCAGTGATTAAGCCTACATGGAATTGTATTCCTGACATAATTATACACTATTACTGGTAAAATACTGTGATTAAAAGTTAAATTCCTATCTTGTAAACTAAATCAGATTGCAGCCTGTGGAAACTATAGATACCCTGAATTTCCTTCTGAAGCTGTGGGCTGGTACAAAGGAAGGGAAAATTATTCAAACTTCAGTATACTTCTAGAAATACTCCCTTCCTCTTGAGCTCAAGTCAGAAGAATAAAGGTATTCTGACTCTATCCAGCAGCTAATAAGTGCTGCTTAAAGGTTTTACTGTAAGAACCTGACTTAGCAAACATGGTTCTTGATCCTTCAGTGCTGTTTGTTTTGGATGGGTCAAAAGTCTATTGTAGAATTCCCATTTGGAAATCTAAATAAATAATCTCTTAAAACTGCTTTGTATTCTGAGTTAAAAATAGGAAATGTTTATGAGCATAAATAAATGTTCTTCTCACAGGCAAGATAAAATCCTTCAGAAAGAAGCATTGCAGTAACTGGAGAACATGCTCCTGAAGTCTGAAGCAGAACATACAAATTGCTCTGCGTTCCCAGCCTCCTCCCATCTCACTGCTGCAACACGTTGTGCTTGGCAGCCTTCTGATTACTTCCTTAGGGCTCTTCCTTCAGGGCTTGTGTTGACTGCTGCCTTTCTGTTCTCCTGGAAGAAGAAAGGCCTCTTTGAAGACCTAGAGTGGGAAGAGAGGTGTGGAGGGCAAGGCTCACGATTTGCTAGGAGTGGAGTAGGGTCCAAAAGTTCAACAACTTGTCCTTACAGGATAGTTCTTTTGCTTTGGTTGGTTGGTGGCCTGCCAAAAACAAGTGGCCTAGAAACGTGCTAATGCTATCATCATAAACCAGCATGGCAAGCTCCTGAGTTTTAGCTGAAGCCTTAGCTGGTTGGTGGTGGTTGGCTGGTGTTTTATTTTTGGTTTTGTTTGTTACTTTTTCCCACTCATCCTCTACACTCTGAATCAGGACTGCAAGCAGCAGTGAATTTTTCCTCAGAGATATCTGGCTTTTGCTGATCCATGTATGATAACAATAGGCACAGGTTCTTATGTGCCCTTGTATATGATGTGCTTGTGACTACATGCTTTTTGTACTTTAAATGTATATATGCTGGCGTTCTTGATTTTATTTTCTTCTCCTTCCTTCTCCTGTCCAAATTGTTTTGCTGGCTTTAAGAACAACTTAAAGTGCACTTGTTTTTAAATTGTCATGTAAATGACGCTTGATTCTGTGTTTTAGGCTGTGAGTCACTATATTCAAATGCAGTATATTTTCCTGACCACCTTGTTCGAGAGGCCTGTAAAACAGGTTTGACTTGAAGTGACCACTTCATAAAGTGGTTTAATCACACTAAAAAGCTTGTTTCTTTTAATTAAAAAAAAAAGAAAAAAAAGAAAAAAGCCAATGTGATCTACTTCCCTGATACATAAGTTTACAGCTTGTTCTTCCTTGTCTCTTTTTTAGGGGATGCTTTGGTTGCTCCTAAACACCGGATGTGCTGGGTCAGTGAACTGTTACTCCAAGAAGCAGAGCTGAGAGGACAAGCTGAGAAAACATCATTGCAGTGGCAAGCAGCAATGCAACAACTTCCCCAATATCTCTAATCTAAGGAAACATGTACTTACTCAACTGCAACAAAGCAATATTTGTGGTTTTTTAAGTCACTGATAGTGACGTGGTCCAGCCTTCTCAGTGCCTGCTGAAAAAGACTTCTATTCTTTTATACCTTTAAGAGAGACTAGAAGTCCCTCAGCAGGATTTAAGATCTTCCTGGACACTTCAGCCCTGCCCACACACACAATGATTGACCTAAGCTTTCTAACCGAGGAGGAACAAGAGGCAATAATGAAGGTGCTGCAAAGGGATGCAGAGCTTAAAAAAGCTGAAGAAGAGAGAGTCAGGTAAAAGAACGTGGCACCCTGGGTTGGCTTGGGAAGACCTACACGTATATAGAGTGACCTATACACGTATATAGACCTGATGTATATAGTGTAGGAGTAGAAAAGACAACTGTGGTTGAGAACCCTGTATTCCAAAGAGTGTGTGAACCAGAGAGTTTTACTCTAGACTAGATTTAGCATAGTCCCTGGGTGAAATGCCCCTACCAAACAAATGGTTCGTTACTCTCCAGAAAGCTAATTGTTGACTGGGATGTTTATAACTCTGTATGGGCCAAGAACACTTGGCATGCATCTGAACAGAATTTCTAGATTAGTTTCCTTGGAAAGAACTTAGTTTGCCCGTGCATCAACACTGAAACTGAACCAGTGTGTAATGAGTATTTGCTTCATGAAATGCACAAGCTAAAAAGTCAACGTAGCTGCAGTCAGCAGTATGTACGAGGGAGGAATTTATACCTCAATACATGGAGCATCGGTGCTGTGGTCCACAGGAGGTGCCAACATTATGCTCCATTGCTAAAAGAAGTCCTTGCAAGCCATGGCTAATGTAGAAAATTGTCCCGTTTTCATTGTGGTGTCACACATGGAGCAACGGGTTGTTTGGAACGTTGTACTGTGGAGTGTTTTGTGTGCTGGGAGGTTTCCCTAGAGCTACCATTAGGGTAATTGCCATGAATAAGAGATGTAAGTGCTGAAAACAGCATTGCATAGATTACTTGACTTTGAGAAAATCATCTGCACTAGGATAAATAGCAGTCCAGTAGTGGTTTCAGCTAATGCAGATATCTAACTGCTCAACAGTGAGGATTTCTTTTCTGTCAGACTCAAAATGAGAAGAGGCCCATAGCAAATAAAAAGCAATCTTAGATGCTGAAATGTCCAAGTGCTGTAATGCAGACTGATGTTCATAGCTCTGTGCTGGGGCTGGAGTTTTTCCTCGTTGATCGAGGAAAAAGAACAAAAACAAACAAAAACCAAACATCTGGGGATAGGAATCCTCCTGGGAAGAGCAAAACCAAAAAGCCGCTATTAGTCGTGGTCTGAAAAAATGCTGTCAACAAGTATTTTTGTCTGGATAACTTTGCTTTTGCCATTTGTAATTGTAGCTCGTGAGGGTGTGGTGGAAAATGCAAAGGACTGGAGGTTGAAGAAGCCTGTAATCTGCTTGTTCCTACAATAGAATATCTCTTCTGGTTTCTGAATATCATAACATATGGAAGCTTACATCTGAAACTGATTTTTCGGCATAGATGTGGCACATGGAGCTTACTTTTTAATTCAGAGGATGTTCTAATATATAAAATATATAGATCTCCAGCCAAGGAGATGTAGTATTTTGAATCCTTCAGCGTTCTTGCAAACCTGGAAGATTCCAAGAGCTGGGATAGAATGTCATTATGCAAATATCATACCCTGTCAAAGAGTAGTTTGTAGATATACATAATGGAAGTCTTTTAATATGATCTTTTTCCCCTCTAGAAAGAAATTCTGAGGTTTGAAGGGTGTTATAATCTGTTCCCTCTGTGGTGTCTGTGTGCTTTCTTCCTGGAGTGCTGACAAACTGGTAACATGACAGGATCCTCTTTAAGAACCTTGTTAGTGGAATTTTACAGATCACCTGATGGAGTCCCTTCTCTGCTCACAGCTCCTTCTGTTGTGTGTAGTAAAGCTGTGTCAAGTAGACTTTCCCAACTAGGCAGCCTCTGTCTGCTTTAAATCCTGGTTTGTTGAGTGCTGTGATGGATTTTCACTCCGTCCCGCCGCTCCTTTTGTGTTGGTCTGAATCAATTTCAGGATCAGCATAATTTTGGGAGCAGCGTGCCTGCTTCCCTTCTGAGATCTGCTCTGAAGGAAAGAGAACATTGATATTTTCTTCTCATGGGCAAAAGCCACAAGACTTTTTATACAGGCAGGTAGCAACAGGACAAGGAGAAATGGCTTCAGACTGGAAGAGGGGAGATTTTGACTAAATATCAGGAAGAAATTCTTTACTGTGAGGGTGGTGAGACACTGAAACAGGTTGTCCAGAGAGGCTGTGAATACCCCTTCCCTGCAGGCATTCAAGTCCAGGCTGGATGATGCTGTGAGCAACTTGGTTTATAGAAATGTGTCCCTGCCTTTAGTAGGGGGTAGGAACTCAATGATCTTAAAGGTCCCTTCCAGCCCAAACCATTATAAGATTCTATGAAAATGATCATGAAGAAATCTCAGTTTACAAAAGGGTGTGATCCAACAAAATCAACGGACAATTTATCCTCTTCCTTTTCCCTAGGACAAGAGGGTATCTCTCTTTGCTCCATTACCCCAGGAGCAGATGCCAACCCCTGCTGAGGAAGGCAGAAATAACATAAAATAGAAGAGCTGAATGATGTTTGATTCATTTATTATCAGTGTCCTTATTCCTAACCAGGAATTTCTGTTCCAGCTGAGTTTGGATATTGAACAAATGAATGTACCAAACACATAACTGGATTTCCTGGTGGTAGCTCCAGCCTAGCCCCTAATTAATTCTCCTTATAGCTGCGTAGTTTGGAGACAGCAACATGGAACAGAAATATGCCTGCATGTGAAGTTCTGAATTGTGGCTGAGTGAGTCTTCTGTGGCAGGATGGTTGGCCTCTGGCACCGCTGTGTCTGCAGCAGAAAGTTGTTGTGGTTGCCTCTGGGACACAGTTCTGCACAGCAGCTCTCAGCCCTTCCCTTCCCAGCAGAACCTCCTGGGAACACTGTTGTGGTCTGTGTTTGGATCATTTGCTCCTTGTGTAAACTGAAGGAAGCTCGTGATAGGGAAAGGATGATGTGGAATTGTTTGTGTGGTGGATGGTGACAGCTGTGTGCCAAACCCCTTTAATACACACACTGGTGTGGCACTGGATATCACTGAGGCAGCTTCAGGGGCCTAATTCCTTTGGGTGTTACATGGACTGACTTTTCTCATAACAGTGGGTGGCTGTGGAAACCCCTGTGCAGGAAGGTTATTTCTGCTTTAATGGACATTCTATTCAGTCACTGCAAGACAGTGTTCCTTGTATTGTGGGCAGACAGAAGGAAATTCTTTTTCATTTACTTAACGTATTTTAGAGGATGGGTTTTCTGGTAGACATAACAGTTTTGAAAGCATGCTCAGCTGAGGCAAATGTGTTTTGAACATGGGGACTAGTTCAAGTTTTAAGGGCTGACTGAAGACTGAATAAAAGTTTGCGTATCTGTAAATTACTGCAAAAATAACATGTGGAAGAGGTGTGAGGTGTGTGGCTTACTGGCAACTCCACAGCACAGTCTATCTGTACATCCTCTCCATTCTGTTCTGACCAGTAAACAGAATGACACTTGGTATACTTGAATAAGGTTTCTTAGCCTGTCATCCTTTCTGATCCATGGTGAATTTCTTGGAAAGCTTTCTTGGGTTCTGGGTGAACTCTATCACATATAAGCACCTTTGATTTTTCTATATTTTGACCCAAGGAGCTGCTAGCAAAGAAGGGTAGATGGAATTTATTCTGTGTGGTAGAAGAACCTGCTTAGGGAAAATAGTGGGCACTAGTAGGGATTTTTATCCTCTGAGTGTTCCGTCTGCAAGACTGGGTTTCCTACAGTACAAAAATTCTTAATCCCACTACACTTTCTGCTTGTGCCTGGACTTGTGTGGTATTATTGTGTGCCAAACTGAAGCCTTTGTCTTCAGGGTGAATAGTCTTGTTACCGGGTCTGGTCTTAAGTCTTAAAATGCAGCCTATTCTTTAACACAGCATCAATTTCAGTAGGAGGTTCTTCTGCTCATTTACAGTAGCTGTGTATACACTGTGGTCTGTCATTTGATCGAGACTGCTTTTATGCTTTATATATCTGTTTTTAGAGCCTGTAATGTGGGTTTGGGGCAGATCCGCTGAGAAAACGTGCATCCTTTCCACCAGTCTCTCCTCCTTGGGTTCAATTCATCTTGTACTGTTGTGTCAGGCTGACTAAGTACCAAAGATGCATTGTCACAGGGTAGCTGCTCCTTCATTGTGAAGGGTGTGAGGTTTTTTCCTCTATGGCCTCATTTGGGCTGTGTATGAAGAGGGAGGGGAGGCTATTTGGAGTTTCTGTGCAAGCGAACAGGAACTGAGAAGGCTGGCAGACCTTAAGTATCCTACCTTGTAAAAGGTAACTTCTGTAACTTCAGCAGTCTTGCTACAATGGAATAAAGTTAGGCTTACATGAACTAAGAAACACCCAAGCAAATTAGCATTCTGTACATGTCTGTAGAGTATCTAATTACATTATTTATATCATGTAACATGTTCTATGTAACGTGGAGCACATTTTGAGCTTGACAGTGTGACCATTCCAACCCAAGCCATTCTATGATTCTGTGATTCTATGCCCTTGCTTATGCAAAACATCCATATTCAGAGAGATCCCACAGGCAAGAATTAGAGGTGTTGCTGATGAGATATTGTGATGACAGGGATAGGAAAAGGTTGTATAACCAAACTGGTTTGCTTTATTCTTCTTGCTTTAGCCCTCAACCAGCATAAAATTATATTGCACCAGTTACTTAAACCAGTCAAATAGTAATAATGGATTTTAGAAACTTGTGTATAGCTAATATGCACAAAGAAAAAAATTATATGTAAATATGCACTCAGGTCTCCACATTATAAATATTTTGGGTGTAGTTCTCAAACAAATGCCAGAGACTGTAGTGGCATATTCGTGCAGAATGCAGTGTTTACACAGTCCCTTTTGACTTGTAAAGGTTTTATGGCTGTTTTGCAGTCCAACAGAAGAAGAAAAAAGAAAGACTCACAAGTCTGACATGTAAAGTGCCTTATCTAATCGTAGAATCATAGAATTACCCAGGTTGGAAAAGACCTCGAATTTCCTGTTCTTGCTTAAATGGATTTACAAAAAGTATAAAAAAACATATTATTTGACACTCCAGAGCAAATTGAAATGAGGATAAATTCCCAAGAAGTCTCTCTTTCTCCTCCCCTCATGTGATATTTCCCTTGCTGGATGAAGGCTTTGAAGTGATCTTATAGATAAGTTGGTTGTATCAGGCTCTGAAAAGTGTTTTGCCACGAGTCACATCTTCAGAGCAGAGTGTACGAGACACTAACAATAATTAATAATATAAATAGTAATTAATAAAATCCTCCTTTGAGCCAAACACAAACTGAGTTAAGTACTACCTACTTGACCACAAAAAGTCTCCAACTCTCCTGTCCAAAAAGCTCAATTTAAGCTGTTGAATGAGGAATAATAAGAAATTTGAAAGGTAATCATAGAATCATAGAATTACCCAGGTTGGAAAAGACCTTGAAGATCATCAAGTTCAACCGCAGCCTAACCATAGTACCCTAACTCTAGGAGAGGTGTGGGTTTGAAGGATGGACTGTTCTATGGATTAGGAATTGGCTGGCTGGACGCAGCCAAAGGGTTGTGATCAATGGTTCTATGTCAGGGTGGAGGCTGGTCACAAGTGGTGTCCCTCAGGGGTTGGTCTTGGGACCGGTGCTCTTCAACATCTTCATCAATGACATAGATGTGCACATCTGTGTGCACATCGAGTGCACCCTCAGCAAGTTTGCGGATGATACCAAGCTGAGTGTTACTGCTGATACATTGGAAGGAAGTGTAGCCATCCAGAGGGGCCTGGACAGACCAGAGAAGTGGGCCCATGTTAAGTTAATGAGGTTCAATAAGGCCAAGTGCAGGGTGCTGCACTTGGGTTGGGGCAACCTCAGGTATTTATATAAACTGGGGGAAGATCTCCTTGAGAGCAGCTGGATGTGGCTCTGGGCAGCCTGGTCTGGTGGTTGGTGGCCCTGAATATGATGTGGAGGTTGAAGCTGGATGATCATTATGGTCCTTTTCAACCCAGGCCATTCTATGATTCTATGATTCTAAGAATAAGGTAATAAAATGTTATTAAAATGTCAGTTGTCTCTTCTTGCAAATTCTGTAATGCTTTGTAATTTGGGCTATGAGTAAGATGATAAGGAGAAGGAATAAAGAATGCTGAGAAGGTCTAGCTATACAGTATTAGATACAGGTATACATTACTACATACATATATATATATAATAATAATAATAATCATAAAATAAACTGAAGTAATTAACACTTTGCTTTAGGATGCAGTGAGTTCTCAAGCCAGCCTACAAAGTGGAAGATAAACTGTTGTGGATTTGCTGATAGAGAGATTGACGTGGACTGATTATATCAAAGCAGATTTCCTGCCTTGAAGGGGTGGTTTAGCGCACTGTCAGATGCTTCAGAGACAGGGAGAAACTGTTCATTTTATAGATGATGTGTAGAGTTTGACTGCCTGCAGAGTGCCTGAGAGTTGCCTTGCATGCAAGTTCAAAGTAATTTTGCATGTACTTAATATCCAAATTGGGGGGAACAGCTGCCTTTCCATCAAAGATCTAGCAGAAAAAGCCTATTAAGTAATGGGAGAACTCCAGCCTCACTATAAAAGAGGATTTTATTTTATTTATATTGTTTTTGGCTTACGTACTTCCACTCTATTTTAAAGATAAGAGACTGGCACTAGCTTTAATATAACAACAGTATTTCTCATTCTGAAAACAACACAGTGTATCTGGCATTTTAAGAGACCACTGAGGGAATTCAGAACAAATGCATATGTACTGCAAAATCATTACTGCATTTTTTCCTCATTGCAAATTTGGCAAACTAAGCCTGCAATCTCAATTGTAAACTGGATGCCAACTTGTTCTTTGATCACCAAGAGAAAAATAAGGTAATGACAACTCGGTTAGTCTTTCTGTTGAGTGGGAAGCTGGCTTAGGATCAGCTGTTGGCTTTTAGTTCAGTTGTGGTGCTGGGAAATAAAACTTAGCAGTGCAAAACCACAGCTGCACTCTGAATTCTGCACAATTCCTTTCTAGGTAAACCACAACCTAAATCTAATAAATAGCAATGAGATGGACCCCCACAGTACAATCCGTTCGTAAAAAGTATAATAACCTTAATAATGTAACCTTAGCAGCTGTTTTTGCAACAAGCCTAAGATGTGTTGGTGTGCACAGACTTCTCCAAATCTTCTTCCTGTCATGAGCGAAAGCTGATATCTGATATCTGATAATGATAATCTGCCTCCTTATTTGTGGTAGATGAATAGCTCTGATGTTTGTTGCTCTTAGTTTCTCAGGAGACTGGACTGAGAGGCTAAATCGGAGAATGAGAGGAGGAGTAAGTCAATCTAATAAAAGTCAAGTGCTTAAGCTATCAAGGTGAGAAGAGAAAACAAAGGAAGTAAGTTCATAAGCTAGTTGTGATGAGCTTCCATCAGCTTTTTCAAAATACAAACTCCATCCACTGGACACGTAATTTATAAAGGAGGTACTGAGTAAATTGAGATTATGCTTATATTTGGAGGGCCTCTTGAGTTTGTGGAATTGAAGTATACTGACTTCCATAGGTAGCAAGCTGATGCTCCCTTCCAGCCAAAATAGTGTGGCATTGGCCATAGGTGACATGTAGTTAGAAGCTAACAAGCACATTCCTTGTGCAAACCAGCTACTTGTGTAGCTCTGTTGAGCTAACTTGTGAAGGTCTCCTACTGCACCCAAGTTTCAGTGGCTGAACGCAAAGGAGAAAAGAGTGAGCAGTGCCTGGGGTCGAAAGGCTTAATCAGAGGGAAGGCACTGAATGCTTCTACTGTGACTCAGGACCTTCCCACTTGAGAATCTCCCTTGGCACATGTTGTCAGATTGCCCTGAAGCACTAACTGGGGTCAGAGCTCTGCTGGCTTGCAGGCTAAGCAAATAGCTGAAAATCCAGTCCCTAAACTTAAGGAGCAAATGACATGAGAAGGCAAATAACACAGGGGAAAGAAGGTGAAAGGGAAAAGCGGTCATCTGTATGAAAGCTCTTGCATACCCTTTTTCTGCTGTTCCTGCTGTTTTTGTTCATTAATGGGCTGAACAGTGAGGAGCTGGCTCATAACTGAGCAGTGTGTTTGCTTGAGGACAGAAGGAAACTACCACTGTATTCTTCTTCCAACTTGGAAGTTCTGTAGCTGATGAGAAGTATGTATTTTGGCTCTGAGAAGCACAGAACTATAAGCAGGAGGGAGGGCCAAACTTTAAATTGTCCAGTAATGCTATGGACAGCTGAATCTTGGTGTTGAAAAGGCCAATAGTGACCTTGGCTCTGGGCAACCTCAACTATATGTAGCTGATTAAAGAGGAAAAGCAGTCGTATACTTTAGGCAGGACTATGTAAACCTTTTCATTTCTTGCCATACTAATATGAAGGGGGAGTTAAGTGATAGGTGAGAATGATCTTTTTTTAGCATGAGGGTTGGGATTGACTCGTAGTATCCTTTTTATTCAGTGAATGATTGATCTTGGCAACCAAATCTGCAACCTCTAATAAAAGGGCTGTAATTGTAGCTGCACGACTGGACAAGAAGATTCTTCTAACTCATGAGCAGTATAAAATTGGCATTGACTTTGGCCTGGGGAAGATGTCACTGTCCTATAGCAGTGTGACAAATCTTTACCCTTAATGTCTCTGAGAAACTTGTACATTGCTTTGCTTTCTCCCTTTGGCTGTTTTTAGCTCGTTACTGAAGACTGATGAATGGAGAAAGTAGATTAATTCTGACTTTTTTTCCTTCTCTTAAGTACTCTCTAAATCTGTTTAGTAACTTTCCTGGTCTGCAGTTTGTCTCCATGCTATGCGTAAGGTGTGTGCTTAGTGTTGTCATATGCCTAACAAGGAAAGAAAACAATCTCTCAAATTGTTCATGACTCTGTGCTTTTTGGCATAATAAATAATAAATGCTGTGGCTATATCTAAAGATTTTGATAACAGTGTAGTTTGATTTCTGCAAGAGGTGTTTTCCTGAGTCTCTTAAAAAATGGAAAGATGAAGCAGCTAGAAAAATACTAGCTTTTATTTCTTAGTATTTTTTGCCACTTCCTTCCCTATACCTCTTATCTTGCATTCAGTGTTGATAGGAACCTGTATACTTACACCATAATCAGCATTTTACTTCAATGACTTTTCTAGTTTATTTCTGCTGATTGCAAAGTGTGAATTTCTCTCTCATTTATTTATTTATTTATTTCCCTCAGGCACTTACCAGAAAAAGTCAAAGATGATGTTCAGCTGAAGAATATGAGTGGACAGTGGTTTTATGAAGCAAAGTCAAAGAGGCATAGAGATAAGATCCATGGAGCAGATATTATCAGAGCTTCCATGAGAAGGAAGCCTGCTACTCTTGGTAAGCATTTGGCTCATGTTTTGTTTTGGAAAGGCTTGCATAGAGGCGGTACTCTTACAGAAGTGTCAGAAGTTAGTTAAGTAGGTGAAATGCAAGCAGAGTGTGTTAGTCTTATGAACAGAAAAATTATTCATAATAAGGATTTTATATGTAATTTAGAGTGTTGGTTTCCTTCTCTCTCCAAGAAGAGCCTGGCTTGGTTGTCTTTACACCCTCCCTTCAGGTATTTATAGATGTTGATAAGGTTCCCCAAAGCCATCTCTTCTCTAGGCTTAAAATGTCCTGGCTTTCTCAATCTTTCCCAATAGGGGAGATGTTCTTAGTCATCTTCCTGGCTCCTATTGGAGTAGGACATAGTATAAACATGGTATGTGATAACTGCTATCAGAAGGGACTGTCTTGTGGTAATGTGCAGGACTAAAAGCCCTCTGCAGTGCTGCACTGCATTCTTATTTCTTCTTTTTAGACCCTATAAGTAAACCCAGAAAAGGGAGGAATTCCTGGTTTTTGGTTGTGTATGTTTATATTTGTTTTCCTATTGATTTCTCCATTAAGTTCCATAAGACTTCAAGCTGTTGTTTTTAACATTTACTATGCTTTGTCTCAAGGCATGTGAGAATGGTATCCCATATAAGAGGTGAGCACTTCCTGTTCTGGTTTTGAGCTGATTACCATTAACGTTATCCCCAGGGAAGAAAGAACAATCAATCTATATTCACAGAAGCATATGTGAAATAGGATGCAGGATTTTGTAGATCTGTTATAAATCTCTCCAGCATCTGGTTCTCCAATCTAAGGAGTTTATTTTTGTTATTCTTTGTACAGGAAGTGATTTATTTCTCAGAGTCCTGTGTCCCCTCTTAACCTCCCATAGTTCTAAATCCTTTTGACTTAAAGGGCAAGAGTTATATCACCCACACTAATCTGCACTGAAATTTGTATTCTTCGTTTCTTTTTAAAGCACTGTTAAGGGATTTGTGTTTGTGATAAATCTACCCATAAGGACAGCTACCTCTTCAAATGAAAATCATAACCAACTTTAAATTTACTCCTGCAGAAACAAAGTATTTAACTTGATTTACTGAACTTCAACTTTATTTTCAATTTTCTATGCCTTACTTTTGTTTCTGTTTCATAGAGACACAGAGGTGTTTTTTTGTTTTGTTTTTGTTTCTTTCCTAATGTATAACTAACAGCAAAAACAACAGGATCAGTCTTTACCAGAATTGCTGTACGAAGCTTAAAATCACAGAATGGTTTGGGTTGTAAGATGTCTTAAAGATCATCTAGTTCCAACCCCCCTGCCACAACAGGGACACCTCTCAAAAAATCAGGTTGCTCAAAGTGTCATCCAACCTCCATGGATGGGGCATGCACAGCTTCATTAAGTAACGTGTTACAGTGCCTCACCACCCTCTGAATAAATAATTCCTCATCTAGTTTGAGCCTTTCCTCTTGTATTTTAAAGCCTGTTACCCCTTGTCCTATCACTACATTCCCCAACGTTCCTGTAGGCCCCATTTAGTTACTATGGGAGGCTGCTATAAGGGCTCCCCGGCACCTTATCTTCTCTAGGCTGAACAAGCCCAGCTCCTTCAGCCTCTCTCCATAGGAGAAGTGCCCCAACCCTCTGAACATTCTTGTGGCCTCCTCTGGACCTGCCCCAACAGCTCCACATCCTTCTTGTGCTGGGAGCCCAAGAGCTTAACACAGCACCACAGGTGGAGGAGTCTCATGGGAGTGGAGTAGAGGGGGAGAATCACCTCCCTGATCTTCTGGCTGCACCCTTTTGAGATAGCTCAGGATGAGGCTGGCTTTCTGGGCTGCAGGTGCACATTGCCAGACCATGTTGAGCTTTTTATCCCAGTCTTTCTTCTCAACACTGCTCTCAGTCCATCCGCTCCTCAGCCCTTATTTGTGCTTAGCATTGCCCTAAAGTAGTTGGTAGGACCTTACACTTGTCCTTGTTGAACTTCATGAAGCTTGCATGGCTCTGTCTGTCAAGGTCGCTCTGGATGGCATCTCTTCATTCTATATTGTCAGCTGTACAACTCAGCCTAGTGCTGCCCTCAAAATTTCTGAGGATGCTCTGAATACTTGTGTCCACATTGCCAATGAAAATAATAAATACAGAACTGAGAGACACCACTTATTGCTGGTTTTTACCTGGGCAATGAGCTACTTGTATCTTTTCACATGGCCATTAAACCAGTTCCTTGTACACTGATGTCTGTTGCTATTCCCTTGTCTGCCAATGTCATCACTCTGTCATAGAAATCTCTATGTAGAATTGCTTTAATTTGTAAAGCAGGTGTTCTTGGAGTAGTAATGTGACTTTGTTAGAGAGATAAGTGAAATTTATAGTAGTATTAAAATATAGCCATATTCTTTAGAAGACACCGGATCTAATTCTGTATCTTATTCAAGGCTTTTGAAACAGCTGTAGGACTGAATGTAAATACTTCTGTTTGCTTGTTGTGAAATATTGTATGAACACATGGGAGATAACAGTATCCCTCTTTCATGCCTTAGCTGAAGTGAGTCAGAGCAAATCAAACAAAGCAAAGGACAGCTGGGTGAGCAATGTTAACAAAGAAGTCTTTGCGCTGCCAGAACTACATGGCATTGTGGAACATCAAGAAGAAGAAGAAGAACAGAAATCTAGTTCAAGGTAAGCTGTCTGCTCAGTCACAGTTAACACAAGTATGCCAGGACTGGTTAAACACATGAGCTGTAAGTACCCTTCAAGTATTCCCTTATTTCAGAGATCATCAAATATTTCCCTGCAATGGCCCAAGGAAACAATTCACATGAGTTGTTGACAGTTCATAGTTATGCACTGTTAGTTGTTCTGGAGTTGAATGCAGCTATGTTTCCTTTATATCTACAAGGAGAAAGATGCCAGTGGTGTGTGAGGTGGTCCCACGGTCATATTCATGCTAACATTCTGTTTGGCTCTCAGAAGTAAGACCAGGACTTTCTGGTTAGAATAGCTGCCATGATCTGTAAGGTCCCCTTGTAATATGGGGGCAATAACTGCCTCTCTTCATTTGATTGCTCAGTGACACTAGGCTATTGATTCAGTCTGAGTTTTAAACTTGGATCATACAAAAAATTGGAGATTGAGAAATTGTTTTAGGATAGATTTTCCATGTTTTCAGTGCATTTGAGACTTCTCAGGCTTTTTTAAGAAGACCAAGCATACTTCACATGGGAAAGAAGCAGAAAGTTTGGATATCTGAGGAAAAAAGATGTGATTCTACCAAGGAAAAGAAATCACTCTGGAAGGCAGAGGCTTAGGTTAAGAGCTGGATATTACTAGTCAGCTTGGAGTGTCAGCAAGTCAACAGAGTGAGGTAAAAACTGGAAGTGCTTTTAGGGTGACTTTTATTTCTGTTTGCACCATTGATTGGTTCTGTGAACTTTCATCTTCCTTTCTGTCTTCTATGTCCTTCTCTGTATGTCATCTATTTTTTCTTTGCAGCAAGGCTTGTCTCCTACTATGCACTTGTACAATATCTAGTAGCAGTTCCATCTTTCACTTTCCTGGTCTGCAAAATGGGTACAAACATTCACGATGAACAATACGAAAGACTGATGTAAGTCTTAACTACTCTGTCTTGCTTTACTGCTCTTTCTTACCCTTTACATTTTGTTATCAGCAAACTCAGAGATGTATCTGTCCTATATGTGTCTGATATTGTACTGGAAGCTCAAGCAAACTTTGTCTAAGAACTTCCCTAAAAATGAAGTTGTATAGTAATGATGGTTAAGTTTCCTTTGCACAAGAAAGAGCTTAGCTCCCCTCCCAAGTTGGCTGTTAACATTGAAGTGTCCATTTTTACTGAATGTGGATAAATTTTGGTTCGCTTTTATCTTCAAGAGATTTTAGAATTATTTCTTAATGGACGGCAGAAGACATGCTGCTGTTTAATGCATCTGTTATGGTATTTTGAATGCTGCTTCCAGTATAAGGGAAAGGAGATGATCCTTTAAAGAAGTACAGCTTTATGGTGTTCCATTTCAGCTCCACAGATCTTTTGACTGATCTAAAAGTAATTAACTTAATAAACTTCTAGGGCAGTGTCTTTAAAAAAATATCTAGCACAATGAGGTTTAAGAGCATGTAAACTATGTGCTTGGAATGTGACCAACGTGATTGTGATCTTTAACTTGAAGTCATATGATGATATATTTCAGGTTGCACCCATGTGAAAAATGATAATTATTTTCCAGGATCCTCTCCTGCCCTTTGCTCTAAATTATTTCAGACATCCGCCTGTATTCTTTCTTTATGAGCACTTGTACTCACCAATACCTGAAGATATTCCCTATAAAACAAGCTCTCACTGTCTAGGATTCATGATACTGTTCTGTTATATTGATGCTGGACTTATAGGATATGGCTGCATGCTTCCCTGTAATGGCAGCAGCTGATTGAAATTGAGGGAGAAGAACAATCTTGGGAAATCAGTGGTTCTGATTGCTTGGGGGTGTGAGTGGCAAGAAGGGATTTTTGATTCAGTCATTAGGATAGCAGAGCCAAGGCGATTAATTTCTGTTGTCTTATTCTCTTGCAATGTAGTAGTCTCAAGATGGCTGGAAATAAAAGGAGGAAATCAAATATTGTACTGGGTCTTGGTATTCCATAAATGAGTTCAAAAGTTACATTTGGCACTTGGACTTTTAATACATTTTTAAGTGCTATTTAAGAGTAAGTTTGTGGAGCTTCTGATTTTAGGTTGGTGCTTGGTTTTTTTTTTGTTTGTTTATTTATTGTTTTTGTTTGTTTCCACTGCCCCCTTTCTTCCCCTAAGCTTCAGATCATCACTGACTTGTAGACTTTGCTTAAGCTAAACAGCTGCTAACCTCGGGTTTGGGATTAGACCTGTGTTCTTCTGGCTCCTGTTACTGAGCCAAAGCATTTCTAATTGAATGTGGAGGAAGTTAGTTGAGCTCTGGTAGTTCTGTGTGAGCACAGAGGGTTAAGAAGAGCCCAGGGGCCAACTCAATTGCCCTTCTGTCAGAATGCTGCTATTTCAGCTGCTACAGAAATCAGCCCACAACTATTTTGTTAAAATTAGCACGATAATCTTCATTTCCACACCCTAAATATCAATATCCTGTAACAAAGCAATGACCTCCCACCTTTTTTGGGAGTAGGGTGGTGGGAGAAGTGCATTGTGTCCCATATTGCTTTTCTTGCATACCAGAGGCCAATAGTGTGAAGTGCCTCTGAAAGTATAACTTTGCACAGAATGAGTTTTGATGGTGTGACTCAGACTGTCAATATTACCTCCATTCAGCGATACCATCTGTCTATATGCTGATTCTTGAACAAAGGAAGTATTAAAGGGACTTAATCTTTCAAATTATGATTTGTAGGTTTACTTCTTCCCTAGGTCAGAAAATATTGAATAGGTGACAAATTCCTGTCTGGTCCCACCAATGTCTACATGGAGTTTGGATCTGCAGTGTTTTTCAGCACTGGTTTGCTGAATAGCATTGTTTTAAGTCTGGCAGTGCTTAATAGTGTGACTTCATGCTCTGTCTTAGAGTATCCTTGCAAATGCAGCATGTCTGGAAATAGTTCATTCAGCTTTTCCATCTGTATGCTCCTCTGTTCAGGCCTTGTGCTGTGACACCCAGTTACAGGATCTTGATTTTTGTTGTTGTTAACTTCCTTCTATTTTTCCCAGCCTTACACTTTGTTTGTAGCAGCATTTTCCATACATAATGCAAAAATAGCACTTTAATTATTCTATAGTAAGTGTGAAATAACATTGCATTAAAATGTTGCGAGTTGTGTGTGTTGAGTAATCACATTAAAAAATTATCTCCCTGCCTGTAAGAAAGCAAGCAAGCAAACAAACAAAAACAGTAAAAAAAGAAACAACAAACAGACAAGAAAAGTCCCCTAAAAAAACCTGAAAAAACAAAAACTAACAAAATCCCATTACTTGAAGGGAGCTTATGAGCAAGAGGGGGACCAACTTCTTACATGGTCTGATAGCGACTGGACAAGGGCAAATGGCCTTAAACTAAAAGAGGAGAAATTTAGATTTGCTGTTGGGAAGAAATTTCATACTCAGAGGATGGTGAGGCCTTGGCACAGGCTGCCCAGAGAAGCCCTCCCATCCCTGGAGGTGCTCAAGGCCATGTTGAATGGGCCCTGAGCAGCCTGAGCTGGTGGTTGGCAACGAGTCCATGGCAAGAAGTTGGGACAAGGAGATCTTTAAGGCCCCTTCCAACCCAAGCTATTCTATGAACTTTTAAAACTGAAGGCATAAGAACATCTTAAGTTTTTTACACCCAGAGTACATAAAAGCATTGTCAGCGTTTAAAATAAGGAAAGGATTGAATCATGCTTGTCCTGATGAATAGCAGATGGTCAAGATGAGGCATAAAGTATGGGAGTGCACAGGTGCTTATAAAAACAAGAACCCAAACTCCACCTCAGGAAAACAAAGACTATTTAAACATGTGATTACCAATTTTTTTATTTTTTTATTTTTTAATTATTTTGTTTAGGTTTTTAATGCTAAGGATAGAAACTACAGTGGAATGATATTTCTGAAAAGGAATTGAAAGTTTCAATATCAAGCTCTTTGAAAGCTATACGTTCTTTTTCTTGTTTAGGAACTGGGATGAATAAAACTAAGTTAATACTTCCTACCTGGAGAGCAGTCATTTATCCTGCTTTAGATTGTCCTTGTACTCATCCCCCAAATTTTAAGCATGTGAGTTAATGCTAGGATTTTCTGTACAGATATACTGAAAGTGCTTATTAAATGAAGACCACATATAAACCCACATCAATATTCCACCTCAAAAACAAAACAAACAAACAACCAAAAAAACCACCAAACCCACAAACTTATCGGACAAGGATAGATGTGGTAATACTGACGTTGTTTGCAGAGTGGCTACGTTTACATAAAGCTTGCTCAGAAAATTCTTAAAGATACAAAAAATGTATTTTTTGTACTGTCTTGTACTTTTGAAGTTACATTGAATTATTTAACAGAGAAAGAAATTTTTGCAAGGAGATAATTCTTGGTGCTCTATCTCCTTGCTGTGGAGGGAGGTTGTGCTTCTGGATCTGATGAGAACAATGAATAGCAAAACTTTGTGCTAAGAGGTTTTATTTTAGTATGTACAACTGAATATCAGCTTTTTGGAAGATGACTTGATTGCTGAGGTTGTTATATGTTGTTTCTTTGCAGTTCTGACCCAGTAACCTCTTTGTTAGACAAACCAGATAGAAGATCTGTGAAGGCAGCAACATCAACAGCAAAAGTAAGACTGGTATTGAATGTAGAAAACATTATCCTTTACATCTTGCATGTTTCTTTCCTTGAATGGTAATGATAATTTGAGATTTAAGGAAGAAAAATAATAGGCTGGAAAAAAAATGGGTGTTTTGTTTGGGGGGAGATGATGGAAACTGATAAAATTTCAGTCCTAAAGTAATCAGCATGTGTCTGTGCTTGACATTGTTTCTGACTTCGTCAGGAACTGCAAATAAGTCTTGCTCTCTTCCAGAATCTCTGAAGTATAGAAATAGATTTGCTTATTTATTTTTACCTTACAAGTGTTCGGAATTTTCAACTATCTTCAAGTGGTGTCTTATCTACGTTGTTGGTAACTTCAGAAAGGATTAGGATGTTGCTGGCATTTCTTACAGTTCTGCGGTTCAGATTTATTCGATGTCTTGTTATGTATCCAATTTAAGAAGTGTGCTTTTAGATACTACTGATGGAGTAGTGAGGTAGAGGATATCACTGAACTTTCATTTATTCTGCCAAGGTTGTATTGATACAATAACTTGACTCTATAATGTTCATTTTCTTTTTTTTAGCAAAGGAGAAATCCATTTAATTCCATTATATCAACTGATAACTTCAGCAGTGGAGAATCAGAAAGCGGACAAGCCATTCTACCTCAGCTATCAAATAAGGGTAAATATTAATACAACTGTGAATGTCTTAGTGCTGGATATGGAAATTAGTTTTACTTCTGTTGCTTCTTACTGTAGGATAAAACAGGTTTTCATACCTTAACTATTCTACTTAATTTATTAGCTAGTTCATTTCGAACACAGAATCATAGAATTACCCAGGTTGGAAAAGACCTTGAAAATCATCAAGTCCAACTGCAGCCTAACCATAGTACCCTAACTCTAAAAAACCCTCTGCTAAATCATATCCCTGAGCACCACATCCAAACGGCTCTTAAACACATCCAGGCATGACGATTCAACCACCTCCCTGGGGAGCCTATTCCAGTGTTTAACTACCCTTTCTGTAAAGAAGTTTTTCCTAATATCCAACCTAAATTTGCCCTGGTGCAATGATGTAAAACGTGAGTATACTCAGGAAATAGATGCTTCACACATTCCTTTTGCAAGTGTTCTTGTCCTGAATCACTAGTAGATAACACAGCAAACCCATACTCAAGGAAATCTCTATCATTATGACTTTCCAGTCACTACTGCTGTTAGCTCAGCAGAAGAGTCAAGCCTGTCTTTTTTTTCTTGTGTTTCCTCTGTCCAGTTTATTTTAGAATCTCATATTTCCTATAGAATTCTCTGCAAGAAAGTAGATAAGTGATGATTTTCACAATGCAGGCATCTGAAATTGTAATTTACAGGCTCAAACATGTCAATTACTCTCATGTATCTATTATGAAGCTTGCTAATAGAAAAGGGAAACGTGCACATACAGAATTTTAAAAAATCTTCATATCCCTACTAGGAGACTGTTCTTACTTTTTAACTTGTTCTATGTGAAATTGAAAATACCTTCTTCTGTAGACTGCTGTTTATCTTCTAAACCTGAGAAAATATTTGAAATCTGCCCCTTTCCTGTAAAGTTTAACCCTTGCAGGAATTATGCTGATAAAAAATTTGGTGCACTCCTTATCTTTGAAATGCTCTCATTTTTTTTTCTTTTTTTTCCCCCTATTCTAAGAGTATTAATTAGCTAGAAGAACTGTTAAAGTTTCCTGTTATATACAAATGGAATCAACACTTACATTGAATTTCCTCCTGTGTTTTGAGCAGGTGTTTTTAATCAACATAATCACTTCATTCTAGACCTGCACTGCATCATACACCTCTGTTTAGGCAGATGAATTTCATGTAAATTACGATTTCTTCTCTGTGTATGTCTTGCAGAAATTTTGTTACCTTCAGAGGAGAGCCAACCTAAAGCAAACTTAGAAAATGATGAAATGGAGACATCTAAGAAACCTTCTGAAGAGCCTACTGAGGAATCACAGAAAGGACCAGATAAGCGACCTGTCCCCAGAGCTAGAAAATTAGTTCACAAAGTAACTAATCCTGTGCCACAGGGAGAAGACACTGTTCCCAAACCAGCAAAACGGACCCAGGGGGTTAATGGCACTGTTACACTGCCCAGGGGCATTCTGAAGCGCAGTTCAAGTTCCAGTTCCACTGACTCAGAAGTTCGTGCTAATCAGATGTTAGATGTTCAGAGTAAAAATGGTATTCCTATCACATCTATTTTAGAAGGAGAAGCTGACAGGAATTCTTTTATGGAAGAAGCAGAAGGTTCCACACAAACTTCACTGGAAAAATTAAAACAAGTGAGGTTCTCTTCTAGCACAGGAAAAGGAGAACCTTTGCAAAGCCCACAGCTACTTCATAGAAAAGAAAAACAAGAGTCTGATTTGTTAAAATCCAGTGAAGTGAAGACTAGAGAAAATGATGCTAGTAGATCAGATTCTCTTGAGAATAAACAGACTTCCACTGTAAAGCCTCTGGAGACCTACTCATCAGCTCAACAAGTGAAAACAATAGATAGTTTACAAGAAGATATGTCAGCATCCAGTCCTCATGGCACTAATAAGTCAGTCTCCCTTGTTAATCAGACACTGCAGACAAAGATCGTTACTCCTAAGAAACTTGAAACTCCAGAGAGGATCTCCACCAATATCCCGCCAAAGAGCAAAGATGAACAGAACGTTGACCAAATACATGAAAATAACTCCAAGTTTTTGAGCCATGAATCAAAATCTCTCAAAAACTTTACTGGTAAGAGAATGATAGGAATGAGCAAGAGAATGCAATAATAATATCCCGTATACATTCAAGTTCAAATTTCTAGTATAAAAAAATTAACAACTAAGAAACATGGATGATAGGAACCCGCTATATTTTGAGAATTTCTACAGCACTTTGATTCTAATTCTCTAATGTGTTAAAATTTTTTTAGATTATCTTCTGTTAGCATTCTTAATAGATTGCTGTCAGATCTGAGCCTGGATGGTCAGGTGATGAAGGTGACATAATGGTGCTTGGATAAACTTCCTCTATTAAAATTTGATAGATGTGTCTGGGTGGCAACTGAAGAATTCCTGCTGTACTGCTGTTGGCTGTCTCTGGTAGTAAACCAATTGAAGCTTGAGGGTTATTCAAGTGACTGAACATAAATATGCCACTCCTCCCTCTTCACTAGAACCTTGCCCCTCACTAGAGCCATTTCCTTTAGAATATGGTTAACCAATCTTACCTGCTACCACCCTCAGAATAATCTGACTCATCTTCCAACAGAAAAAATCATTTTCCAGTAGGAATTTTTCATCACTATGTTGCATGTGGTATGATTCTTTCAAAAACACATGGAAAGAGCTCTTTCATCTGCTAAAGTTTAAATAAACAAACAAAAAATCCTAAAAGCAAACAAAACAAAACAAACACCAGAATACCCCTGCCCCAATAAATAAACAAAAAACTGAAGTTTTGGATGTTTAAAAACTTTTGGAGTGTTGTCTAATTCCTAACTCTGATGAGCTTGTTTATGTTGTAGATGAACATCTGCTTTCTGCTGAGACAAAAACACAAGAACTGTCAGATAGAAATTCTTCAGGCCTTCAACAAGGTAAGCCTGATCTTGTTGAGGAACGAGACGCTAAAACTGTTTTCAAGCCTGACAAACATGGTGATGAAATTGTGGAAGTGGCTGATGAATCTGTATCAAAAGTCTTAGATTGGTTTGAAAGAACTTCTGGGTCTGAAGACAGGAAGCCTGAATCAGCCAAATCCCAAGGAGGGGAACTCAAAGAAGTGAACTTTACAACCAGAACAGCTCTTCCCACAGAGCACAGTGGAACTAGTGTGGATAAAAAAATGCGGGTTAGAGAAGAGTTACCATGTGGAAAGAATAAACAACTGAATGCTATTTCACCCTCCACATTTGTTTCAGAAGATATACAGCAGATAAAAGGGTGGAGGAAACCTAAGGTGGGCAAAGAGAATGAGGAGCAAAATGAGAAATCCCTAAGTGAGCTTGACTGTACAAGAACTGAAGCAAAAGAATCTGATGAAGAAATCAAGCAACAAAATCAAATAAATGTCTTGGAACATCATGAACACGTGTTACCAGCTCAGAAAAGTGTATTGGAAAAGGCAATAAGAGCAAAAAGAAGAATTAGGGAGATTAGAGCATTTTGGGAAAGACATGAAACTATCCCCAGTCATGGACAGAAAGAAGTTGGTATCCATACTAATACATCAGCTGGTGTTGCATTGGAAGGTCTCAAAGAAAGTGACAAAATAAAACCAACTGCATTATGCTTACATTATGGATTAGATGATCAGAGCAAGAGTACATTAAGTGCTGAATTAAAATGTACAACCCAGGCTTCAAAAAGTGATCATCAGAACTCTTTTGAGTTTGTACCAGGCCATGCAGATAAAAAAACAGAAAGATCGCTTCCACATGAGGGTAAGCTTAATGAATATACAAAACTGACAAAAGACAGTAACTTGCAGTCAGGAGTTGGTGGCACTTCAGCTTCCCCAGAAATCAAAGATAAAGATGGGAAAGAAACATTTAAAGGAAAAGTTGCTGCTTTTTCCCAACAGAATTCCAGTTTTCAGGCTTTGTCTTTAAAAGAAAAAAATAATGAGATGTCCAAGAATCAAATGTCAAGTCCTTCACAGTTTCAGAGTCTGAGAAACTTTTGGGATACTAGAGTTAAGCTACAAAGTAGTGCTGATAGGGAAGATGTTTCTTTGCCAAAAAATGCTATTCATAATAACGCTTTTATAACCTATGACAGAAATCCAGAGGAAGATAAGTACAGAGATAATGTGAGCAAACAGGAGGTAAGCCAACAACATACACAAGCATCTGAGAAAGAAAAAACAGGGAAATTAGATTCTGTGGTCTGCAAACCTCCTCTGGGATTTCTTACTGTAAGAGCTTTGAATGTGACACCCACAAAAAGTAAAGACACTGTCCAACTGGTCAAAAAGCCAATCATCTCTCATCCCCATGAAAAGACAGGTCTTCAAAGCCATGAAGTTAAAGAACATATAGATAAAAATATTGTTTTGTCAAAAGAACATCCTCTCAGAGGTTCTCAGATGTATTCTGAGCAAAACCTTTCCAGAGAAATCATTGCATATCAACCTTCTGAATTAGGTGTAGGGATGAAAACCCTTGATACTGCGGATAATACAGTACAGACTAATTGTAGTGTAGCTTTAACATGCCAGCATGATACTGGTCTGTCTGAAGATGTCATTGAGACAATAGAAAAGTCTCTTGCCCCCTCCAAGGTCAGTGGCTTGAGTTCAGCTCTAGAAAACCTGGTAAAAGAAGCCTCTGAAACTCCATCTCCTAACCGAAGACATGCAGAAAGTAAAGGACACAGGACTGCTGAGATGCAAGCTAAAAGCACCGAGTATGAGCAAGATGAAGAGTCACTGCAAGAAATCAGCGAGACTGTAGAGAGGACTGTTGCCCCCTGCAAGGTCAGTAGCTTGAGTTCTTCTCTAGAGAAGCTGCTGAAGGAGGCTTCTGAAACACCACCTCCAAAACCAAGACGTGTGGACGTGACAGTACGGAGGACTGCTGAGATGGAAGTTAAAAACATTGCCTGTCAGAATGATGGAGAATCACTGCGAGAGATCAATGAGACCATTGAAAAGTCTGTTGCCCCCTGTAGGGACAGTGGCTTGCGTTCTTCTCTAGAGAAGCTGCTAAAGGAGGCCTCTGAAACACCACCTCCTAAACCAAGGCATACGGTACTGAGGACTGCTGAAATGCAAGCTAAAAACACAAAGTATCGGCAAGATGAAGAGTCACTGAAAGAAATCAGTGAGACCATAGGGAAGTCTGTTGTTCCTTCCAAGCCCAGTAGCTTGAGTTCTTCTCTAGAGAAGCTGCTGAAGGAGGCTTCTGAAACACCACCTCCTAAACCAAGACGTGTGGACATGACACTACAGAGGACTGCTGAGATGGAAGTTAAAAACACTGCCTGTCAGAATGATGGAGAATCATTGCGAGAGATCAATGAGACCATTGAAAAGTCTGTTGCCCCCTGTAGGGACAGTGGCTTGCGTTCTTCTCTAGAGAAGCTGCTGAAGGAGGCCTCTGAAACACCACCACCTAAACCAAGGCGTATGGATGGCACAGTGCAGAGGACTGCTGATATACAAGTAGGAAATGTGACCGGTCATCACAATGGTGAGGTGCTGCAGGAAACTGGCAAGCCCATGAAAACATCTGCACTGTCAGAGGCTAAAGGTAAAGGACTGGATGTTAATTTGCAGAAGGTACTGAAAGATGTCAGTGAAACACCAGCTTCTCCACTAGAAAATATGGATAAGAAAATGCAAGGTGAAATAGCAACTCACCGAAGTATGTGGATGCCACGTCAAGAAGGAGATCACCTTCAAGAAATACAAGAAATGATAGAAAAAACTACTGTTTCAAATACTGAAAAATTCAGAGAATTCAATAGCTCACTGGAAAAACTTCTTCAAGAAGCATCTGAAGCATCATCTCCAGTATCCAAAGAATTAAATAAACAAGGAAAGCTTGGGAATAGGGTGTTTCCATCACAAACAGAGACTCTAGTCATGACGGTGTCACAGCCTTATGCTTTGCGTAGCTGTCATAAACCAATGAAGACAGCTATCAAGAGTGGAGTTCCAGAACAAAATGCCAAAGCTTCAGTAGATGATCTTGCAACTTCTGAAGTGTCTGAGCTCCTTAAAGTAAATGAGGCTATTAGTAAAAAAGAACAGAGAAACACACCTGTGGTAGAGATAGGAGAGACCAATACAGTGATCCATTTATGCAAGATAAATGAAATAGGAAGGAAAGATGAGAGCACATCCTTGAATGTCTCTGAAGATAATTCACAATTAAAGGAACTGTTGAAATTGAGAAGAACAAGCACACCTCTTAAAGATGAGAGCAGTTCTCCTCACCTGGAAGGATCTCAGTTCACCCTGTCCTTTCAGCACGAAGATGATGATGAAGAAGATGGTGACAGTTTGAATTTTGGATCTCGGTTTTCAGATGAAAACTCTGATTATTATTCTGGAACCGGAAGTTCAACTCGTGAGCCATTTCTTTTCTAAAATTCATGGTGCTGGGTTGTTAAGCATGGCTACTGTTTTTCTGCTAGTCAACTTGAAGTATATTATCTAAAGGTCTAAATGATACCTATTTCTTAACTGAATGCTTAGGATATTTGTTTTGCAAGGATGAGAAGAACTGATTAAGTCCTTTAATTGGAGATTGCTTGACAAACATGTAGTGTGTTTGGGTAAGCCTTTCCGATCATAGGAATTCAGCAGCGTGAGTCAGTCACATCAGTCTTCATGCTCTTACCCTTTTGCTCCTCCCTTGTGACATTTCTTTCAAATTAATAAAACTGTAACACCCAGATTCTGGTATTCCTTCTAAATACCCTGGATTAAGAGGAAGAAAAATCAGTGCCTGACTGAGATCATTCTTTAGTTTGGCCAGCTAGTCTTGGAAGGCATACACTTATGGAGAGGCTGCATATTAAGACAATACCAATAGTTTATGCTGTTTAATTTAGCATTGAATTGCTGCCTGTTACACAAGAAAACAAGTGTATAAATGAAGCAAGCTATTTAACAGAATTTTCATTACTTTGTTAAGTTGGCAGCTCTGGTGTGATAGTTTAACCTTTTTATTCTGCTCCTGAGAGACTGGAAATGCTCTGTTTACTTTGGATTTATTTAGTATTTTCAGTGCATGCTCACTGTCTTTGCTGAAGGTCAAAACAGATTCACAGACGAAATTGGTGGTTGGCTTTGTTGTTTTTGAAGTGACTTGTTTGAAAAGGCAGGTCTGTGTGTGCAGTGTTCATGTGTTTTGTCTCGTAACAGGTTCAGAAGAAGAATTAAATCCTGTTTTGATGGCTTTGAAAAGGAGTGCAGATAGGAAAATGCCTTCCAAAAGTCTAGAGGACATTCCATCAGCTACTTCAAGTGAGCACAAAGCTTGTGTGTGTCTCCCATGACCTCTAGTTTGGCTTGAGCATGCTTATGCTGTTTTTCCATACAACTTTGCCAAGCAGTATTTTTATCTGAATTTGTTTCTCAGTAGGCAGTGTGAAGTTTGCATTGTAAAACTGATTTATGTATTTTTTCCCCCTATGGTTTGGTTTTCAATTCTTAGGTTCCTTTTGAAACACTGGCCTAAGAAGCAGTCATTGGAAGCATGAAAAACTTGTCTTAATTCAGTAGGTTCATCTGTTCTAGCAGTTAATATAACCAAGCTCACTTTAGGAGAATGGAACGAGAAGAGATTATACTTAGGAATCATTCCTGAGCTCTCTCTGTAGCCTCCTAAGACTACTGTTATCGATTACTGTTATAATTTGTGTCTGTGTTCATCCTGCTCCTTGGTGTTTTGATGTTTATTTCATGTCTAACGGGGAAGAAGTGAAGTATGGAGGTGTAGATTGTGAAAGATGTTGGCTGTTGTTGGCAAATTAATCTTCTAAATCCATCTATGCTTGTGCTCACTTCTAACTAGTTCCAGGATGTATTTATGCACTAACATTGTTGTAACAGCATGCTGATAGAAACTGTGTCAAGATGGTACTGCTTCTTGGATGCTGAATTGAAGTAAACGTCCCAAGTAGAAGACATCTCTTCAATTAACCATTTCTGTGACTCTGCCGTTTTTTCTTTTATTTTTGTCCGTAATTCTATGATTACTGCTACAGTCCATTTCATTGTAGTGAACAGCAAGCTTTCTAACCACGTTTTACCTTTTTTTTCTTGTACAGATAAAGGAAAAATAAATGTTCCAAAGGAAGAAATAGCTCTTAGTGCTGAAGATGGTAAATATCTTGTGTGTCTGCATGGAAGTTTGTTTCCAGTATTCTCTGCTAGTGAAAGTTTTTTGAAGCCAAGAATTGTATTATTCTTTGAAATTAGACTAACTTCAGCATGACTTAAATGCTTTTGTAGAATTTTCTTATTTTATTTTTATGTACTAGACTTAGGTTAAATCCTGTGATATATGTACAAACTGTGTGCCATCCACCAGCATATTATTTTGGCCTTTGGTGATTCAGCCTGTGATACAGTTTCTGAAATCACTTAGAGCTTTGAACACTAGCTCAGCTGAAAAACTGGGTCTAATTCAGTATTGAATTTGTCTGTTCATCTGTTACATTATGACATGCAAAATGACTTGAAAAGAAAGCCCTTCACAATACATCCATTGAAAAGGATCTCTCTTTGCTGTCTCAATCCAGCAAAGTAGAATTCCTTTAAGCATAATATGATGCTGGATTGGCTACTGTAGACAACACTGATTTATTAATGCATTATTGGTGCCTTACTGTTAATTTTTTTCTATGTTCCTTTAGAAATTCCATATCTAAGCAAAACAAAAGCAAACCTGCTCCAAGATCATGTCAAGATAAACATGCTGGAGAACCATTACATAACACTGAATGTACTGGAATATAACACAATTCTTTCTTATCCATTGCATTACATTTTTGCACTTCAGTTCTAAAAATAGTTGTGTAAAGTTGCCTTTTTCATAATTTAGACACTTCAAAGCATTTTGATTGTTAGTGGTCTGTAACATAATAGAATATGTGCAATGTCCAATATGTTAACATGTCTTAAAAACTCTCTGCTTAAGTACATAATGTTGCCTTCAGATGAAAAGCCTTACTGAAAGCACTCTGTATATTCAATATGTAGGCACTTATCTGAAAAGAGTGGCTTTTTTTAGTTAAATGTGTTGTTCAATACGTTAAGTGAAGCTTTGACAAAAATGATTAACCCAGCCAAAGTGATAACTGTGCAGATACAGTAAGGCAAAATCTCTTGACAATAATATTCATGATTTTGTTTTGCTAAGCTTTCACATTCATGTTATTCAGCTCCTAAAAGGCATGACACAAAACATAAACATTCGTGAGGATCTAGAAAAGTAAAAGCTTGCCACACATAAAATGTGTTGATGTTATTTATAAAACTGTAAAGCTGTTTGTGCCACTATTGACTATTGTCAATACTGCACTGAGCAGGTCTGAAACCTGATCAGCATCAAGTGAGGAATGGAAGTGCAGCAGGAAGTGAGTAATAGGATTCTTCAAACTGACAATGGAGAAGTTTCTCCACTGATATTTAAACTAACACGCTAAAGATGTTTTCTTTATTTCTTTATTTAACAACTAACAGGTTACACACCTAGACTAGAATATTGCTGAATAAAGTAACTGCATCTAACTGCATACTGACAATAATTGATATCTTAAGCACTGTATGAGCTTTGTCAGCAAAAGCTTTCGAAAAAGCTTAACTCTTTAGAAACAGTCCCAGCATGTGTGTGGTGTTAAAATGTATACAACAGGTACATGGTCCTGTTGGCTGTCCCTTACAAAAAAAATTCTCTGTATAGGATATTCAGTATTAGTATATTTCACAGTGTGTATCTAGTGATAAGACCTGTAGTATGTGGAGCTTTAGTGTGTCATTAAATTTGAGTGTGGTTAGAACATGAAAAATGCTAAGAATTTTGAGCTTACAGTAAATTAGATCATTGGAAGGCTAGTTTGTGTAAAGAAATAAATGAAGAACACAGAAGTGAATTTCACTAAAGATGTAGCAAAGTTTGAGCCCCGGAACTGGCTCTTCAGGAGAGTGGTACCAAGTACCAAGGCTACCAGAGTTGAAGAAGCATTTGTGCAGTTCTTTCAGACTTAGGGTTTGAATTTTCTGTGGTCCTGTATGGAGCCAGGAGTTGGATTTAGTGATCCACGTGGGTCCCTTTCAACACAAGATATTCTAGGATTCTATGAAAGTTAAATAGATGGGCTGTAAGAAACTGCATAATTGAAGTATGCTTTTAGAATTAACTAGGAATACTACACACTTGAGACCTTGTTCATTTGTAAACATTTCTTGATTCACCCAAATATTTTTTGCTATTAATTGGCTGAGAAATAAAAATAAATACATAGTTTGGCTTGTAGACCAACTCCTTACCAAGGACATTCAGTTGACTCTAATGTCAATAATGTCATAGTTGGTGCACGAGTACATTTATTCTTATTCTAGAAAGAAAAGCTGGAAGGTGCACTGATCAGATTTGATCAGAAGTAACTTTCAGCACTCAGGATTATCCGTTGTCAAGCAATGCAAACATTTCATCTTCTGACAGACAATGTTTTGTAGCCAGATTTACAGGAGATTTCAAACTAGACCCTTCCTAATGGTAGCATCTCTGAGTTCTGGAAGAAAGTTTACAACTTAGATGTAAGGTTTTCCATGCATGTGCATGTATTTCATCTGAGGCTGTTTATTTTTAACCATGCCCTGCTATGGAATCTCACTCTTTGGATGTACAAGCTTTTTTTTGAAACTTGAATTACTGCTCTTTAGTCTCCACAGTGCCTTCACAGCCTGATAAGCCATTTTCCAATCCTGAAAAAGTCAAAGGACTCAGCAAGTCAGTACCATCATTCCTACAGGAAGAGGTATGTTACATCTCTTGAAGAACTGTAATTAAAAATTTTGATTGCTGTGGCATTATGCATTTGCCAAATAGTATTTTCCAGGTTCTGTCAAGTCAGTTTACTAATTGCTCATAGCATATAACTGTTTGCAGTATAACAGTCAGGATGATCACAAGCAACCTGTAGCTTATTAACCTTTCAGACACCTCAATAACTTTTATTCCTACTGTACAGCTCTGTATAAAAAGTACATTTAATCTTGGAGATTGAAGCATAGTGCATTTAAGCTGTTATTCCCAAAGGCAATTTCTAATCTTAAAATAACAGATCTTTTATCTTGAGAACATGCATACTTGAATATATTTGTTTTGTTCAGAGCCTAAAATGTTTGAGTGAGTGTAAGACTATCCATAATGGCACTATCTGATTACTCTTCTCAGAGGGGTAGTAATTTGGGATGGAGGTTCAGGTACGAGGCTCTCTAAATGAAAGCTCAGAATTTTTTTGAGCAATGTCTTTGTAAATCATTTAAATTATTATTTAATATCATTTCATTAACTCAGTATGATCTTTAAGAGTATGGTGTGGGCCATGGAATAAGCTCTGAGGCCACATTCATAGCTCATAAAATGACACCGAAGTTTGAAAAAGATAAACTATGGGAACCTGGCCTGTGCCTTCCCAGTCAGCAGAGAAAGGTGATAAGACACCTGTATTTAAAGCAAACACCAGTCTCTCAGCATAAATGTCTAAAATAGGCAGCTCTATAGATAACAGAATAGAATCTTAGAATCTCCATGGTTGGAGAAGACCTCCGAGATCATCCAGTCTGTCCATCCACCTACCACCGTTTCCCCACTGAACTATATCCCTTAGTGCAACATCTAAACATTTCTTGAACACCTTCATGGACAGTGACTCCACCACTTCCCTGGGCAGCCTGTTCCATCACCTGACTACTCTTTTGGAGAAGAAATTTTTCCTACTATGAACACAGAACTTGAACACAACAATGCATTTACTGTCTATGAATTACACCTTATTTAGAGGTGCTCTAAAATTACAGCGCCCTAATGTGCCTTCTCAGAGAAATACACAGGAAATATTTCCTTATTATATATTTATTATTGTTGAAGGCTATTTTAACACTGCAGCATGGACCACTTGAAGGATTCATATTTCAAAACTGATATTAGAGTTCAACCTGTGTAAATCTAGTGAATATGAAGCATGAAACTGGTGAATAAATAACACAAATCTGATAGAAATAAGAAGTTAGAAATAAGCATTAAAAACAGCATGTAATTATAAACTTAACATCCATTGCTATGCACTGGTGCAGGATTATTTTAAAAACAGTGAGTTCTTCTGATAATAAAACACTTTCTAATTAAAAAGGAACTTATGAAGAAACCAGTGCATTATCCTTCTGCCCAAACCTAAAAAGTTAAGGGTTCTCTATTTGTAAACAGTGACGACATCCTTATATAACATTTTAAGTTACCTTAAAAGAAAATAAACATTTGAGATCTAAGAAAAACCAAAACAAATAGTTGCATTATTGCCTTAAAAATGTTTTAGCGTGTGCTTACTGTTAGAAAATTTAAATTCTGGCTTTCTTTGAGTCCCAATCTGCGTTATTAAAATGGATTTCCTTTTTATTTTTATTTTTTAAATGTTCTTTGTAACAACAATGAACACAGACTTTCTTTCTGTGATGTTTTTGTAGAGCGATGACAGAGAGACAGATACAGCATCAGAAAGCAGTTATTCCTTTGGGAGAATCAAGAAGAGTCCCAGCTCTCTAACCAATCTTAGTGGTTCTTCTGGCATGGCCTCCTTATCCTCTGTATGTACACAAAAGCCTTGTTTTAATGACACTTTATTTTTGCTAATCTCTTCAGAATTGTTTTAGCTTTCTTCTTCCTCTTCTATTTCTCTCCCTGGCATTTCTCTCCTTCCTTCCCTCTCTCTGCTCTTTCTGTTATGTGAACCTTCACTTGGAATTGCCTTTAAAAATAAAGATTATTTTTTGCTTTCTAGCAAAAAATGGAGCTTGCTTGGGGTCCCGCTCCATAGCATACTCTATGAACACTACACAAAGAGGCTTTTACAATAACAGCTTAAAGTTGTAACAAAAATGAGGAAGAATTTACATAGAACGAACACTTAGTTATGGAGTAAGGGGTAAAGGAGAAAATATGTGAAAGGAGGACAATATTGCTATGTGGGGTGAACTAGATAATCAATTTTAGGAGAATAAAAAACATCTCAAAAAAATAAAATACCTCAAGGATATGATCTCACACAGTCTCTAAATAAATAGCAGCCTATTGCTTTTTTATTCAGCCTAGATGCAATAAATGAGTTCTTCTGTTGTTGTTGTAGCAAACTTGGCCAAACACCTTTTAAGATTCACAAATGACATTCTTCCTTTTGCTAACCTGCTTGATAAGGAACTTGTATAATAGTATCTGCTGTATTTCATAATTACATCTGAAGGTTCATAGTTAATTTCTTTATTGTCTGGATCCTGAAAGTAACTTCTGCTCTCTTGATATATTTGGTAGAAATGCAAAGCCAGAAAAAAATGTTTCTCCTTGTGTATGATACAGGTGAGCGGAAGCTTAATGAGTGTCTATAGTGGAGACTTTGGCAGTGTCGATGTGAAGGGGAACATTCAGTTTGCTATTGATTACGTAGAACAACTGAGCGAACTCCACATTTTCATTTGCCAGTGTAAGGACTTGGCAGTTGCAGATGTCAAGAGACAGCGTTCAGACCCGTGAGTAAAAACAGAATATTTTTAAAGTGTAATTTTTACTTTTAATGTGCAGACGAGAACTGTATCTTCTTTCCAACAATTATGTATGATGGAGAAAACAACCAAAACGCTAAGTGGAGGCTATAACGTGCTTTACATGTTTTTCTACTCTGACCTGACTATAGAATTGCTGTATGAATTGTTGCATACATTAGCATGGGAAACTCAAACTTCTAAGAATGTGAAATTCTATTTTAAATTTTAGCTTCCAAGATTACGGGGAATTTAGTTAAGGGGGAATTTAGTTAAGTGGGTTTCTTCTACTTTGAAAGTAAATACTTATGTATTTTGGAACAGGAAGTTGGAAGGCGTGTTTTCTTGCCCCTGTTACCAATTTCTTTACATTTTAGGTATGTGAAGACCTACCTGCTTCCAGAGAAATACAAGCTGGGCAAACGGAAGACATCAGTGAAAAAGAAAACGTTTAATCCAGTCTTCAATGAAATACTGCGGGTATATAAGAAACACAGACTAGACATGAAGTATAAGGAATTCTAACTTTCCAGATTCAGATACTTTCATAAGAGATATTTATGTTAAGATGGATTGCTCCACAGGTGTACCTTTGTTTATCCACTGATAGTTTATAGTATACTCTGGATATAGCATTGAGAACAGACTGTTGTGTAATTCATGCAAACAAACTCAAGCTACTTAGGAACTAAAGGTCTGAAATATTAAAATATGAAGAGAGTTTTATTTTGAAATGAAATGAGCAGTTATGTATGTTATAAACTCAGACACATTTTCTCTAACTTTTGTTTTCCCTTTCATTTCTCCCTTCTGGCAGTACAAAATTGAGAAAGATCTCCTAAAGAACCAAAGCCTTAATATCTCTGTCTGGCACAATGATACCTTTGGGAGGAATAGCTTCCTTGGTGAAGTGGAGCTGGATTTAGGAACTTGGGACTGGAATGATAAATCCAACAAGCAGATCAACTGGTTTCCACTCAAGCCTAGGGTAAGTTATTAAGGATGGGCTAGCTGTTTTATATTTTCTGCTGTGTATGTGAAAGACCAAATCATTCTTTATTTAGGCCTGATCTGTGTCTTCTGTGTCTTTTTCAATGTGAAGAAGTGACACATACTCTTGTAAAAAGTCATAACTGCTGCTGAGGCTGATTTTTAGTTAAGACAAAATATTCCTACAGAAGTGTGTCTGTGAAGTGCACTTTCCATTGCAGAAAGAATATGTTTCTTATGTATCACTTCCAAGTACACAACAATGGAAAAGAAGTGCTCTCAAAGGCTTTTGATCTCTCCTGGGTTTTGTCCATCACTTTTGTGGCAGAACTACATGATGCACTGTCAAGTGGCCCTAAATCTGCCCTTCACGTGTCATGTGCCCTAAAATAAAGAAGAAAAGTTGCCATGTACAAGTAAAACTTGTTACTGTGCAAGGTTTTATATGTGTGAACTGCAGTGTTTGAGATGTGTTTTTTTACTTAAATTTCAGACTTCAACGACGGCTTTTGAACTGGAAAACAGAGGGGAGATGAAGCTTGCCCTCCAGTATGTTCCACAGCCTGTTGGAGGTATGCATTGCTTCTTGGAGTTTGCCAAGCATTTGGAGTTTTAGTTGGGGGCTAGGGGTGGGTTGAGTGATAAAAGGGTGGATTGGATGATAAAACACTGGATTTATCAGTGTTCTGTATCATGGCATCATGTGGCAAGTTGTCTGATGCTCAAACACAGTGCTGGGTGCACTTTCTGTGTGTTGTGCTTCTTGCAGACTCATGTGAGTTCTGGCTCTGGGAGATGTGATCTTCCAGTTCTAGGTGAGGGGGAAGAGCTCTCAGCTTTTACAGGAGACCAGCTGTGAGAGCCTGCCAATAAGGACTAGGACTGACTCTCCCTACTCCCCTTTATTTTTGGTTTGTTTATTATTCATAACTGTTGTGTATTATTTCACATTCTATTTCATAAATTAGTTTTAGTTAGGTCACTCTGGCTGTGAATTCAGCTTGAGGAACACTTCATGGTCTTCTATTATTTTTATGTTCCAACAGAAGAAATTACCTGATTTGTTGTAGTATTAGATGTACGGCCCCGTTCGTCCAGTCTGTATACTTACGTTTTATTTTCTCTCTAACAGTTTTGGAGATTATGAAATCATCAGTCACTGTGGTTTGTTAAATAAGCAGTAACAACACATTATGTTCAAGAGATACTGGAAGTAGCTGTATGATCTTTCAGGTTGTTCTTGCCTGTCAGTTTGTAACTTGGCTGGCCTTACACTGAAGCTAGGTCAGTTCTTCAATCCAGCCAGCCAGTCCATAAGAATTAAATATATTAAGAGCACAGAGGAGTTCATTTGAAAGTATAAGCAGTGGTAAAGGCTATGCTAAATACCTACAAGGAATAATCAGAGACAGGATTTTTTAATGTCATTTTACAGGAAAGAAAATTCTGTCCACTGGTGAGGTCCACATCTGGGTGAAGGAATGCCGTGATCTTCCTCTTCTGAGGGGCAACAGACTCAACTCTTTTATTAAGTGGTAAGAACTGAAGTCATCAAAAATGGTGGAATGATAACACCGCTGTTATTTCTAATCTTACCTTCAATTTTCTGTGTTTAAATTAAACACAAAACCACAAATACATAATTACCTTCTGATTTTTCTTTACTGTAATGCAGATTGTTCTTCAGGGCTTGTAACTTCGAGGTGCTAAGTACTTACTAACAAGTAAGATGCACTGGGAGAACTTTCTGAGTAGTCATCACCCTTTCATTTCAACTGCTTAGTTTGTTGGTGGAAGGGCTACTCAGATTTAAGCGATCTTGTGTGTGGTATAAGTTTTATTTAAAGCAGGTTTGTGCAAGAGTATGCTTTAGTTTACTAATAATCAGGGGAGAAGATAGAAGTGAGAAGCACAGCTGTATTTCTTCCTTCTTCCTCTCTACAAACTGATTTAAAATGTAAAGACAACAGCAAGATGGTTGGGAAATCTCTGGCAGTAGCAAAAAGGTGCCTCTTCTGTCCTCTGAACTACAGGAGCAGATACATGTATTTCTTGGAAGGAACTGAGAACATGACCTTTGATTTTTATCTCCAAGATGCTGAGCCATTTTATCTTCAGTTGCTTTGTAACATGCAAAGGAGTGTTAATGAGTAGTTTTTGTTTATGGAATATATTTAATGCCAGTTACGCTGTTAACCTGCAGTGCAAACTGACAGTGTTTTTTTCTTTCTGAAGCACAATTCTTCCAGATACCAGCAGAAAAAGTCGCCAGAAAACAAGAACAGTGTCAAAAACAACAAACCCAGTATTCAACCATACCATGGTCTATGATGGTTTTAGACCAGAAGATTTGAAAGAAGCCTGCATAGAACTCACAGTTTGGGATCACAACAAACTTGTCAACCATTTTCTGGGAGGTCTCAGGATAGGCCTTGGAACAGGTACTAGAAATTAATTGATTAATCCTTAATTTACAAAAGTGTCTTTCTATTCTTTCCCTTTCCATTTCTTCTTAAAATAAAAAATAACACCTGAGGAGGTGAAACTGTTTGAGAAGACAGGTAAATTTGATTGCCAGCTCTCAACTTTTCTTAATATTAATAATATTAATGTTTCTGACGTTTTTCCAGGCAAAAGCTATGGGACTACAGTGGACTGGATGGATTCCACTTCAGATGAATCAGCCCTGTGGGAGAAGATGATAAAGTCACCCAACACATGGGTGGAAGATACACTACCTCTCAGGATGCTCATGGTTGCAAAACTGACAAAATAAGGGCTTTCCAATTGCTAGCAGCAAAAAGAATTCTTGGGAATGGAATTGAAAGGTGTAGTGGTGAAGCTTGGAAGAGGAGCACAATAGCTCCATTCATAGCCTGTGTTCTGTGGCTGTTCTGTTTCTGTGCTATCAAGTGTCACTTCATATTTTAGGCTAAATTTCTGCCTGCAGATCGATGCAAATTTAAGGGGCTAGTTCTTATTCACTGAAAATAAACTTGAATAAGAATGCACTTAGCAACGGAGTGGTAGAGGAAACTGTGGTACCTGAGTGCTTGTGTTGCCTAATTGAAGTTGCTTAAATCTAAACTGCCAGTCAAAAAAAGAAAAGCGAGTAAACTTTGCACTTCCTGGATTGTTTGTGAGGTGTTGTTCATGACTGAATGGCAACAGGTGGCCTTTTGTTCGTGCTCCTCAGCATCCCTCTACAGCTGAATCCTCATTGTGCTACATTGGATCTTTCCAACAAGGACTGTGGACTGTGTTCTTAAATAAGTCCCTTTATCTGTGGTTGTATTTTATATGGTATAGAAGTTGCTTCTATAACAGAAGAAGCACTACATGAAGTGGAACTGTTGACATCTTATTCTGCAAGGTGCAGAGGACTGTTAATTCCTGTTTCATTAAGTTTATAAAGTTTGCTTATACATTTGTTCATCACCTTGCTAATAAATCAACATTATGTTTAAATGCTGAAGGCATTGGAGTCAAACTTCTTCATTCAAATGCTACTCCAAAGGATCTATGCTTGCCAGTTTTAATGATGATTAAAGTACTCGGTATTTATTTTGTTAAGTGCACTCATTATCTGTACCTGCAACTGTTAGCTCGTTTTGCCAAGTCATTTCTCTATTCTTCAGCACCACCGTTAGGAGAACGCTGGGATTACGGCAGTCCTCGTTCAGAGAGCTCTGCAGCACAAGAGATGGGACAGGCATTCGTCACTTGTAGAAATGCATGCCACTAAAGGAAGATAAATGCATAAAACACAAAGTGTATTACTTTATGTCATGGAGTTCCCTCTAGAGCTCACTGGCTACAGGATTTCATTTTCACCTTAAAAAATTGCTGAAAACGTGAGCAACAACTTAACAGGTATGGACATTTTTGTTGTTTTGTTTCCTTTGAAGACCAAAAACAGCTTGGCGACCTGCACTGGACTGATGTACCTGTGTCTGATGTGCTGACTATGGGCAACCCAAGAACCAGACAGTATATACATGTATGTATGTATATACATTTATATAGATATATATATAAGGACTCCACAAGAACGGGAGTTTTTTTAATGTCCTTGGAAGCACAAACAGCATTTGTTTACTAAGAACTACTCCCAGTTACTTCCACAATGTCTGGATGAAGGCAGGATTCTGGAGTGACCCATTCAGACCTGCATTGCCATGGACACAAGCCCCATTCTAGGAGTGTCAACAAACAGGCTACAGAAGGAAAACACCTGGCAACAGAATAGATTTGTCCTGCTGAGCCCCTCTCTCTGTTGTTTTTCCACTGGATAGTCTCAGCCTTCTGGTTTTTTCCCTCTTATGGCTGAATGTTGTGGCAGGAGCCAAAGCAGCTGCAGCAGTGGAAGGTGAGTACCCACAAGTCACAGCTTGGCATCTTGTCCAGACTTGGCAGATTTGGTTTCATTTTTGCTGGATGTTGTTTTTCATCTCTCCTTTACTCCTCTCTCCGAGGAATCTTCCTTATGCCTTTACCACCAGCCTCGAAGCACAGGAGGTCACAGAGCCTGATTATCAGCAGGCTATTTCACACGCTGTGTCATTGCAGGTCTGCATCTCAAAGTTGTCCTTTGGTTTCAGATAAACTTTTGGTACATGTGGGTAGCACTCCATGTGATTAGGCACTAATAATGGTGGTGGTGCTGCTGTAATATAAATACCTTTAGATGAGAAACAAGACTCAGCAAATCAGCACCAACACTCAAATAAGGAACCTTCCCTCCAGGCAACCATCTTTATTATTGTTCATTCAGTAATTATTACCATTTATTCATACATCTCTAAGCACAGTGTAGGGGTATTAATATTATTAATGAGTAATATACCATTAAAACTATAAAATAATCAATTTGAGGATTGAACTGACTTTATATGCTCTACTTACATTTATAATTCCAGATCTGCAGGAGAGAAAAAAAAAACAAAGGCAGAGGAAAAGGATTGATGAGGAATTATTTGCAGCTTTATCATCTACTGGTTACCTCAATGTAACAGTATTTCTTGTAGCTCTAACAAGTAGTGCTTTGAGAAGGAATAATTACCAAAGCTTGTAATTGGCAAATGAATAGGCTTGTGTAAATACCAAGCTTACGGTTCTTTATGGGGTCTGGTATCCTTCTATTCACTCTGCTTGTCTTTGAACTGGGGTCTGCAGAGCTAGGAAAGGCTGCAGGGCTGCTCTTGGGATTCCCTGTCCATCAGCTTAGTGCTGAGCTGGAAACACTTCAAACCTGCTGAAGGTCACGAAGAGAAGTGGTCTCTATGAAATGTTGTTTTGTCTTTGTGTGTGACAGTGTGTCCACTGCCGAAGAGGATGGAGAGACGGTGGTGGCCAGCCACACAAGCGATGAGGAGATAGGCAAATATATAGAAGATCTGACAAAAGGCATACAGACACCCTGCGGGAGCCCTGAGGAGAAGAGAGAGAAGGCTCTGCTACGGGCACGCCTGGAAGAGCAGCATCGCCTTATCTGTATCCTGAAGAAAAAAACAGATGATGCACGCAAACGCTGCAAGAGCCTGGAGCAGCTCAACGTGGAACTGGAGAAACTGAGGCTAGAAGATGCTGTGAAACTAAAAAACCAGACCGAGCGGATTCAGTACTTGGAGGATTTGGCCAACAACCAGGAGAAAATGATCTCCTCCAAGGATGAGCACGAGAAACAGAACACGGAGCTGAAGGAGGAAAACCAGTGTCTGCAGCAGGAGAACGAAACCCTCTCCAGCCATGCAGCAGAGGACAAGGAGGATGAAATGCTCCATCTTGCTGCCCAGGCCAGAGAGCTCTTGCAGCAGCTGGATGTTCTACATGAGAAATGTGCTTGTGAGAGATCCAGAGCCCAGCAGCTAGAAAAGGAGCTCCTGGAAGCTCAGAGCCAGCAAGCACACACTTGTACCTTGGAGGTTGACTCGCTAAGACAACAGCTGCAGCGCCTACAGGAGGAGCACCAACAAATGGTGGAACAGCTGGAGCATGGGGAAAGCCAGCAGAAGGCTCACGGAGCTGAGCTGCAGGCCAAGCTGGAGAGGGCAAACGAGGAGAAACAGCAGCTACTGAACCTGGCCACAGAAAGGGGCAAAGCTCTGCAAGAAAAGCAGCAGGAAATTCTGCAGCTGGGGAGGAAGCTGGAGATGGCAGAAAGAGCCAAATGGAGAGCAGAGAAGCACATCGTCAAAGAAGTGGCAGCAAACTATGATCTGAAGATCCAAGGGCTCCAGCAAGAGCTGAAGAGCAGCCAGCAGGCGTACAGCGAGCTCTCACTGCAGTTCGACGCTTACAAAAAGCACAGCATGGATTTACTGGCCAAAGAAAAAGCATTGAATATCAAACTCCGTCACTTTAAGGCATAACATCAGCTTTCTGCACGGTTCATAGCGGTTGCCTCTACTGTACCATAGCACTGATTTCTGTTCATGCAGCCGTCTTCTAGCAGATGTACTTTGTAACGTACTTACATGCTTAAATCCTACTGCAGGAACTGGTCTGGAGCCTTTTATTTCTTGGTTTGAAACTAAATTAGAGGTTAAGATTAAGGTTAGGAAGGAATTCTTTCCTCACAGGGTGGTGAGGCCTCAGAGAGCCCCACCTTCTGGAGATGCTCAAGGCCATGTTGGATGGGCTCCAGGCAGCCTGAGCTGGTGTGGGGCACCCATCCCACGGCAGGGGTTAGGAGTGGATGTGCTTTAAGGCCCGTCCCACCGCAGCCATTAAACTCCCTCACACCGACCCTTTATCCCTCACACAGCCTCTTTTCCCGCCCTGAGCCGTTCTTCTCCCCCTCCCCCCCTGGATCACACAGAATCACAGAATGACCCGGGTTGGAAGGGACCTCAAGGATCATGTAGTTCCAACCCCCTGCCTGGCAGGGCCACCAAACATATGCCTTTACTAAATCAGGTTGCCCAGGGCCCCGTCCAACCTGGTCTTGAACACCTCCAAGGACGGGGCATCCACAACCTCCCTGGGCAGCCTGTTCCAGGGCCTAACCACTCTCCTAGTGAAGAACTTCCCCCTAACATCCAACCTAAATCTTCCCTCTTTTAACTTAAAACCATTTCCCCGTGTCCTGCTATTGTCAGCCCTTTTGAAGAGTTTACTCCCCTCCTGGTTGTAAGTTCCCTTCAGGTATTGAAAGGCTGCAATGAGGTCACCCCGCAACCTTCTCTTCTCCAGGCTGAACAAACCCAACTCCCTCAGCCTGTCCTCATAGGGGAGGTGCTCCAGCCCCCTGATCATCTTCCTGTCCCTCCTCTGGACCCTTTCCAAAATCTCCATGTCTTTTTTGTACTGAGGGCTCCACACCTGGACACAGTATGAGAGATGGGGCCTCACAAGAGCAGAGAGGGACGATCACCTCCCTATCCCTGCTGACCACCCCTCTCCTGTTGGAGCCCAAGGATCCCATTTGCTTTCCCCTCACACGTCCGCCGTTTCCCGGCACACACCGCGGCACCGCCGCTCCACTCCGCTCTCCCTCCCCCGTCCACTGCCGCCATGCGGCACAGCCTCACCCAGCTGCTGGCGGCCTCGGGCGGTTCGAGCCCTTCGGGAGCCGCGTGGCCTCTCACCGGAGCGGGGCAGACCCCGAGAGGGCGGGATGGCGGCGGGGAAGGTGATCCGAGCGCTGGACGGCCCAAACAACAGCAACAGGAGAAAGAGGCGGCCGAAGGTCCGCCGGAGGTTTGGGAACAAGAAGACTGGTTCCCCGGGCTGGAGCTGGGAGACCTGCTGGAGGCGGCCCGGCCGGAATGGGACGCGGAGCTGAGCGGTTGTTTGTGCGGAGAAGCGGGGCGCGGCCGCAGGCGGCGGCGGAGCGGCGGGGCCGGCAGCAGGTTGAAGGCGGCGGCGGCGGCGAGACTGAACCGGCTGAAGAAGAAGCAGTACGTGCTGGGGCTGGAGAGCCGCCTGCAGGGCCTGGCTGCCGAGAACCGGCAGCTGCGGGACCGCAACCGAGGCCTCAGCCGCCGCCTGCGGGAGCTGGAGCGGGAGAGCGGCTACCTGCGGGCCGTGCTGGCCAACCAAAGCGCGTTGGGGCAGCTCCTGAGCCGCTTGGCCGGGACACGGGCCGGCGGGCTGCGCCTGGGCACCAGCCTCTTCAGGGACGGCCGCCTCCAGCAGCAACAACAACAACAACAACAGCCCCTCCGGGCCGGCGGAGACAGCGGAGACCACGACTACGCGCTGCCCAACGCGCGGCCGCCCGGCTCCGAGCAGCCGCCGGGAGCGGAGCCCGAGGAGGAGGAATGGGCGGCACCCGGCGGGATCTGCCTGCACGTGGAGCGGGATCAGGTGTCGGTGGAGTTCTGCTCCATCTGCGCTCGGAGAGCGGCAGCCTCCTTTAAAACGTAGGGTCCGCTACTTGCCGCGTGTACCTGCGGGCTGCTCGACCCGCTGGGGGTGCGGAGGAAAGAAGGCAAAAGTAACAGCGGTGCTGGGGTGGTGATGGGGGAGATGAGGAGGAGGGGAAACTGTCGCCTTCGGGTGATAGAAATCCGAACGCCGGGTGACCGAGGGAAGGCCCGTAAGCCGAGCAGAGCGTGGTGTTGATGCGGAGCTGCCGGTTCGGTTCGGTTCTTTAGGCACGGAACAGACGGTGCCGACCTGAGGCCGGACGGTGTGTCCGTTCTTCCAGTAGAAATAACGCTGACCTGGCCGGGTTTGTATCAGTTCGCTTATCCCAGCTGAAAAAAAAAATGCTTGCTTAGAAAACCAAAAACCTTCATTAAGACATCATCACCGGACGGCAAAAAAGAAAGAAAGCATGCGTATAAAATTGTGCTGCCTCTTGGTTATACGTTACTATTAAAACCTCTCTGACAGTTTCTCTTTTAGGTGCTTGTCCTGCCAGGCTCCGTTGTGTAGGGGTTAAAGAGCAGTCGTTTCCCACCTCGCAACCTGGTAAGGATCAATATATTCCCATAATGCGGTATCAGACAGCTTGTTTTGCTTGTGCCGGTCTCATTCATGCGGTGACTGGCCCAGGAGATGGTATCTCTGGTCCCTGCCCTGCTGTGATGTTTCTAATTCCTAACTCAGTTGTGGAAAACATCATTCTGAGTAGCTGCTTTCTGTTCTAAATCAACATGCACACAGTAGCCGGTCAGTGAGCTGCGTTTTGAATTAAAAGTAAATGCTTTCTGCCATTTGAAATAGGAATTTTCTATTGAGCTACAAGCTGATGAGCTGGAAAAGGGAAAATATTACTAATGATACGACGTTTACAGTCTTTTGCCCCAAAAGAACAAGTAAATTGCTTTTAAATGAAAAACGTGACCTGGTGGTTTAAAGTACTGTCTAGTGTTAGTGATGCACAGTCCCTTTAGGATGCCCTTTCCTGCCTTCCTTTAATTCATGATGCAGAGCTTTTCCTGTTTGAACAGAACCCGAACACTGCTGACATCTGTACAGTGGAACCTTAATGTAGAGAAATCACTTTGTTCCATAGAACTCCAGTGAGAGCTGTGGGTCACAAAGTAACTCAGTGCCTCTCCCAAGTGATCTCAGTGCCCCCCCTGCATTCAAACTCCCTTGTTACTTCAGAGTAGCTTTATCTTTTAAAGGAACTTCACGTGTGTGCATGTGCTTCATTTTACTGTAGAGATGTTGATTTAACTCGCTCCTTCAGTATCCAGAAATCTGTAACATCATACAATTTCAGCACAGTTTTGGAGATGAGCAAATAATTAATTGCAAAGATTCTTCCTGATTAACTGAGATAGGAGGAAAAATGCTGATGAACAGCAGCGTGTGTTCTATGGTAGGAATATTTCTCCCCATCACCCAGGATGAGCAGGTTGTTCTTTCAGTTGTGTCATAATGTTGAGGTGGTTTTTCTGTACGTCAGCTGGGGGAAGAAGGATCGCGATAAAGGTGTTAATAAATGTAAAGTGAGGTTTCACAAAGAAGAGATTTCCTTCAGTTGGTCTCATTTCTGAACTTCCTGAAGAAAAAGAATTCTATGGAGTGTTTTGGAAGTCTTGTTTCTTAAAGCCTTAAATTTGGTATTTAAGGCTAAGGGGGAGGGTTTTCTCCCTGCAATTGGAACTGTTGGCACTATACCTTATCAAGTACTTCCTTGGCGTGAAGAACATGATTTTTCTTTGTGAAACGTCACTGTGTGATAAAGTCTACGTGTATTTAGCATCCTTGTTTTTCTTTATGCTAAAGTGGATTCAGCTGTGTTGGGGCAGAAGAGACGGGACCAGCTGCTGGCCACATTTCCTGCTTTGTTTTAAAAGGTAGTATATAAGAAATGAGAATAAAGAGGTAAACAGGGCTTTTGCTGTCTTTGTTTAAACAAACACAAAGGTTGAATGCTGGGATTCATTAACTGTTACCCGATATGCTTTTTTAGAAGGCAGTATCCTATCAAGCAGGTTTTCTTCCTGTGTTTTCACAATTCCATCTGTTCAGGGTACACTGCCAGCACAAGAGAGACCTCAGACGTGTGCAGTACTGCGGTGGCATCGGCAGGATTGTTCCAAGGTTCAGTCTTTAACTGTGTGACATGCAGTAGGTGGTGGGTTATGGCAGGACCTTCTCCAGATGTGTGCTGACTGATTTAGATTGAGCTCAGGTTGAATCTGCCCGGCTCAGGCTTTGCAACCATGCTTCAGTTTGAATTTTAGCGTGCGTGAGGAGAAGGGAGACACTAATGCAGCAAGTATGGGATGTTACATTGGCAATTCTGCAGTCACTTCAGTGCAGAATTTTAAGTTAAATATGCATTATTTCATTTTGCATCACTTCAAACCGATAGGAGTCAGGGATCTCTGTTATGCAGCTGCACATCGCTCCAGCCGTGAAACCTCCTGTGAGCTGTGTCTGAGAGTGGCTGATGTTCTGGTGTGCACAGTGATGTAGACCTGTGCAAGAACAAGGTCAAGTCTAAGAAAGTAAGTGGCTGCAGGCATATCTAGTGCCTACTGAATCATACTTAAACCAAATAGAGGGGAGGAGGTCATTTGAAACTAACCAACTGTACCATCTGTATGGTGTATTATTAATGTAGCTTTTTGAAGTGGAAGCCTTGAAATGATTTTAACTCAATACTTGAAAATATATTGTAAATGTTTCTTTGTAATGATGTGCCATCCAGATGAGAATACGATACTGTAATAAAATCAGACTTGTTGATCTTTCAGTTGACGGGCTCAAATGTTTTCTTCATCTTTATCTTCTCACTGGTACCTTGCTTTAATTGAGTGCTTCATTACACAAAATGGGAATCAGAAGAGGGAAGATTGTGCTGCGTGGGTAATCTGATGGAACACAAGATGAAATGGATCAGCGCATCCCGAAGGAAGGCTCTTGCTCACTTGTCTTTCAAGTTAGTTTGGGGTAAAGAAGAAACAAAGGCACTATTGCTTGAACCAAAGATAGAACTGTTCTCCAGCAATAACTGTGTTTAGTATTTCACAGCTGTTTCCCTTTGTTAGTGTGAATATGTTTGATCACTAAGCCATGGAGGAGCGGGGTTTTACATTCCATGGGCTGCCATCTCCCTCCTTGCTATCCTTACTAGGTTCTGAGGTTTGATAAATAGCCAGTAATGTGCTGTTAAGCCATAATGTTCCATCATCTCTGCGTTCAACACTAGGGTGAGTGCATGAAGTGTTAGAGCATTCTGAAGGGACAGCATTTGTGAAGCTCCTGAGTGAGCCACGTGCTGCTGTGGCCTTTGATTTCTGTTACTCTTAGATGTGTTATTTGTAAAGGGCGCATTAAAGAAACGTGCTGGCTTGTGTTTAAAGAACACCCTGTGTAAAAACTGCACCTTGGCAATAGTGGAGTCCGTGTTTGTTCATCCAACTGATGTGGGATATAAAGAGCTGGAGAAACAACGCTGCCTCTGCTCACAGGAAGGTGCCAGGAGCAGGACTTGATACATGGGGATGTGTAGTAGTAGATGTAACATTGAGATTTGCCATCTGAAGTGAATAAACATACAAGATAAACACTAGAATAGCACTGATTTTCATCTTTGCTTTTCTCTACAGTCGGTCCCTTTGCATCCTTTTGGCAGAGTTCAGACTTAAACTAATCACAAGTGTATCAGTACAGGCTGTATATCAGGCATGTGATGTGTAGTCTGTGACTGCCTCCTTGCAGCTATGAAGGCAGCACAAGGCATACAGACCAGACCCCCCAAAGGGTGTTGTTTCTCTGTTATATAGAATGCTCTCTACCTTCCATCCTAAAAGAGAACAGAAAACAGTTCATTGAATCATTAAAAAACACAGCCTACATTTTGATTAGTTGGTGAGAAATTACCACTGGAATTGATAGCAAAATAAAAACAGTGCACAGGATGGAAGGAGGGCTTGAACATCACCCATAGTGTGAAGGTCTGCTTTCACTGTCTGCTAGATCTGCGTAAACACTCAAATAACGACCTCTGAACCATTCCTGTTCTTAAAGGCACTACTGCAAGGTAATTAATAGCTTAAAATATTGTTCTTTTTTTTCTTTGTCACAGGTAAGTGGTTCTGTGAGTTAAAGTCTGATGATACAACTCCTGGAAATACCATCGTTCATTGCCTAGTAAAATACTTGTGAGAATCTCTTAAAGTGGAGGATGATGAAGGTAAGGCTGGCCAGAATGTCCCCTTAGATGCAGGTCAGTGTGAGAACATAGGAATACTTCAGGCTAAGCAAAACTAAACTGACTTTGTGTAGCAGCTGTTGAACCTGTAGTGTCATTTTGCTGCTTTGCCTGTACAAATAAAGCCACCGCTCTTGGTTATGGAGAAATAAGAGCGTGGTAGCATGATTTTATAGCATGATTTTCCTGCAGTAACGAGGCTGTAGATAAACATGAAACTGTGAGACACATTCTTCAGCGTCAAACTCTCAAGAAAGCCAATTAGGGGTCTCAGTGCTGAATTCTTTATTTAATATATAAATGACTGTTTGCATCTCTGGGGATAGTAGAATTTAAAGACAATGTATGTAGCTGCTGATCAGTAATGATACAGGCTTTATAATGAAGTCCACACAGCACACTGAGATGATTGCTTTTGTAGAAAATCCTATTGTCTTCACCCAAAAAGATGTGAATGCTGGTCCCAGTACAGACTCTTAAAGAGCACTGCTTGCTGCTGGTCTCCAGCTGGACATCAAGCCTCTAGATGAGCTGTCAGGGTGAGCACAGGCCTGACTCACAAAGAAAGCACTCCGAACCACTAATTTCTAACTAGAGGATGCTGAGATACCACAGCAACAGCACTGGCCCTTTGAGGCCTCCCAACTGCTTCAGGAGAAGACCAGTTTCAAGGTAAACTGGTTGAAAGACAGTTTGTTCCAATTAGGCTTTCTTTGATCCCAGTGTAAATGTGTGTGCTGGGAACTCTCTGACACGAGCATCACTCCTGACTGTTCTGTGATGTAGTGTTCAGTTTATAGGTAACAGCCCAAACAAAATCAGTGACAGGAATCCCGCTTCAGGGAGGAAAGTTCTCAAATGTTGAGGAACCTCATGAAAAAAAAACCCTGCACATCCTCTGTAAAATACAGAATCGCCACCTTAGAGCCAAACCTGAAGCATGCAATTAAAAATGACTTATTTTTCCCCATTTCCAAAGAAAAAACACTTCTCTGTATAGAGGTATTATCAAGGTATATATTGTGTGCCAGGCGTGATGAAGAACTTAACTTATATTCAAGTTCAGGATTGAAAAGTATGTCAGCACACAGTCTTAAGCTTGTTTTCTATTAGAAGAAGGACAGCAAGCACCAACTTCTTTGTTTATTACAGTTTCTTATCCGTGGCAACTGGAAAGTTGTTCAACTTGAGGACTGTAATTCTTCAGGATCCCTGCTGTGCTTCATCTGCTCCAGTATTTTGACATATATTCCATGATGTTTAGTGGCAAGAAAAACTCCAGTCAGAACCTGTATAAGCAAACCAAATCTCATCTTCCTAAAGACAGGCTGAGAGACTGAGAGCCAGAAGCGTACTAAGTTCTCTTTCCCTGGCAAGGGAGATGAAGAGTACCTAAAAAACATAAACAATGGTAGAAATTTACTTTTTTATTTTCCCCCATCCAATTTAAGCATCAGTATTGAAAGTCAATAGAAGTACTTTGGGTAGATACTTATTCTCTCCCTCCATTCCTGAGTTAAGTTCACCTGGTGGCTCTGGAGTACTGAGTTCTCCCTTTGGTTAAATGCTGTACAATCACACCTGCCAGGGAGTTTGGATACTGGGCACTTCTCATTGTCAGACACATTCAGCTGCCCAGCCAAATACCACTAAGAATTTGTTCACTGCTTTGTGGGATGGGAACCTCAATTTAACATCCCCGCAGGCATCGTGTATAGCTTGTAAGGTTCCAAGCTAAACTGAAATGATTTACAGTACTCTAATTCAGTTTTGTAGATCTTTTCCTGTTTGGAAGGTTGGAAGCATAACCTCTTAGGAACTTCTCCCTGTAAACAGATGACTGGTACAAATCACCTCACGCAGTAAAAGCCTCCAGGAGGAGGATACTGTGTGCACAGACTGCAAATTCACACAATTTAAACTGACAACTGGAAATATAACCAAATTTTACTGACTTCAGATTGATGAGACTTACCTGGCTGCAAGGCTTCCGTTCACAGGGATAGCCATGAAAATAGGGTAGAAAGCACCCACAACAGCACCTATTAATCCTCCTCTGACCACAGCACAGACCTGGCAGTCCAGCTCACCTGCAGGACAAGCAGAGCATTTCAATGTCAATATCCACATAACTCCAGCTGTGATGGTTAAACAGCAGTGGGCACTAAGTACCAACAGCACTGCTCTGGCACTCCCCCCTGCTCAGGACACAGGGAGAAAATATGATGCAAAGAATAAGGACAGGGAGTTCATCATTTACCACGTACCATCACAGACTCAGCATAAGGGAGATTAATGTAACAGTGGGCAGTAAGGTAACAGTGCTGGGCTCTGCCACTCCTGCAGTCCCCCCTACCAAAACCTTGCTGCATAAGCCCAATATAAGAACCTGCAGAGAATTTATCACTCTGTAATTGACCTTCAAATGAGATGTTACAGATAAAGGAAACTAAACTGGTTTGTTGCAGTTCAAATGCCAATTTCACATGAGAGTAGAGTACTAAAAATTGGGGAGGTTTAACAGAAAAGAATTATGTACATGTGATAATACACATCTCTCTCTCTCCCACTCAGAACTTTGAACATCTCACTGCTGTCCAATGTCCTGCATAATCTGTTTTTGAAACCTTGCTTTACCAATCGAGGCTTTCAAGATTTGCAGAGAGGAACAGCTGCAATGTGCACAGAAAGCAAAGGCTTTTTGATAACAACAAATTATGTCCTACCTGAAAATAGAGGGCCACGCAGGAAAGCATCATAAACTGCCACTGTTGAAATAAATGGAATAACGGCCATCGGCAAAGCAGATATTATGGCAGCCTTTCTGATATTTAGGATCTTCCTGAAGAAATTATTTGCTGTTAAGCCACATAAGCTTGCATTTCCTGCAAGGAAGTATGATCCATGATTACAAAGGTTCCTGTAAGAAAAGAAGAATCATTTTAAAAGTCTCTTTAGACAACGAGAAACGTAAAATTGCTTATTCAGTGCTACGCTTCATTCCTGAGTACAATAAGAAATCCAACATACTGCTTTTATAGAGCCAGAGCTACTATTTTCCCTGCTCTAACACAGGGACTCGATCCTGCTATCATGTCTTTAACATACGGCTTAGAGCAGTTACTGATGGTGAAATGTATAATATGGTGAGAGATGGTCTTTGTTTAATAGCTTGGCAAACACTTCCCTCTGCATTCATCATAGCAGGTAGTGGAAGGGAGGAATGGAAATGTGCTGGTTTGAAAGTCCTGAGGAGCAGTCTGTGATTCATCTCACTTGCAGAGGGAAGTTGTGGATTCCTTATCATTATGCCCGTCACTGTCAGTAGGTCAGTGAAAACAATGCTTTGTTTGGGTTTCCACAAACCTAAACATTCCAAAAATAATAATGATTGCCAGGCAAAGCAATTAATGGGAAGGCAGTTCAGTTCCGAGGCTGTGCCAAGAGTGTTATGTTACAAGTGTATTTTTAAGTGTGTCTTAAGTTGCATTTACTGCTGAAAGCCACAAAGATAATCAAACACTTCACCAATCACAAAACGTATGCTGGGGCAAACCTACTTAGTTGCAAAGTTATCAAATGTAACAAGCTCTAAAGATCTGGCAGTTAAATAAGTTCTTTTAAAGATGAACCTGCTTAAAACATTTTCATATTTAAGTGGTCCAGAGGAGGCCACTAAGATGATCAGAGGGCTGGAGCACCTCTCCTGTGAGGAAAGGTTGAGGGAACTAGGCTTGTTTAGCTTGGAGAAGAGAAGGCTCCAGGGAGCCCTCACCGTGGTCTTTGAATATTTGAAGGGAGCATATAAACAGGAGGGGGAATGGCTGCTTAAAAGGGTGCATAGTGATAGGACTAGGGTGAATGGTTTTAAACTAAGACAGGGGAGGTTTAGGTTAGATATTAGGAGGAAGTTTTTCACATAGAGGGTGGTGACGCACTGGAACAGGTTGCACAAGGAGGTTGTGGATGCCCCATCCCTGCAGGCATTCAAGGCCAGGCTGGATGTGGCTCTGGGCAGCCTGGTCTGGTGGCTGGTGACCCTGCACATAGCAGGGAAGGTTGAAACTAGATGATCATTGTGGTCCTTTTCAACTCAGGCCATTCTGTGACCCAATAATTAATGCTTAGAGTAACGCTGAACACCCATAAACCATAAGAAATGTTACTAGATTTAAGTGCTGATCCTGCAAAGCTTCAACAATAAAAGCATCTGACAATCAATAGCACTGATTATTTCCATTCTGAATAGGACAGTACTTTCATTCTTGATACTTATGAGATTTTCAAACATTCATGTATGCTACTCACAATTCAGCTATGATGTTCTGCAGCACTGGAACCTAGCTGGTCAAATATTGCTCCCACTCTTATTTAGGAGTAATTGTCCATGTTTTCTTGCTTTAAGAAATGGGCCTATTTGCTTTCCAGATCACCATTCTCACAGTTCTGGATGTCACTTAGAGACTGTCTCCAGAGCAAAGTTTGTGAAAACCAGCCATTCTATTGCTCCATTTACAACCACAGGTAGTGAAATGCATACGTGCATATGCATATGTGACCAGCACTGAAATTAAAGTTACCATTGTAAAGTTACCATTGAGAATCCAATTAGAGCACAATGGCATATACAGGAGGAGCAGAATCTCATCAGACTTACTCCTGCACAGAATAGCTGCACAGCACAAGAGGAAAGAAAGGGAGGACTGAAAAGTAGCTTCTCTATGATTTAATATCAGCTCTCTATTGTTTAAAACACTGTCTTTGGTGAACGTGAACTAAGAGTTTGGCTGCAGCACACTTCCAGCTATCAGTGATCCACCCAGTAGGGTATGCAAACTTCAAAGCTTGCTAAGGCAGCTTCAAATGAGGGTATAGGCACCCAGAATGGAGCTGTGTCATGGGAGGGTTAGGCTGGGTGTTAGGGTGGGCACAGTCCTGTGCTGCTGGAGCTCAAGGAGCATTTAGACAGTGTGATCAGGCATGGAGTTTGGGTTTTGATTGGTCCTGTGTGGAACCAGGGCTTGGACTCCATGCATCCCCCTGTAACTTGAGACATCCTGCAATTGTTATGACAGCCATCTCTTTCCAAGGCCCAGTGATCTCTACATACTGCATTTTCTATCAAGAGTTACTTGCATTCCAGTTAGTTCCCAGTTCTAGGAAAGGAGATGTGTTTTTTTAAGTTGTGAACAAGCACAGCAAACGCTACACAGAGCTACAACAATATGAGGGACAAAGCCTTGGTGTTATCTACTCTCACCTGGGTGAGGAGACCCTGTGTTACTAGCTGTAGTTTGCTTAGCCAGCAATTTAGTCCTTTCAGTTTAAAATAACTGCAAAAGCTTCTCGTTACTTTGAATTATTCAGACAAGATACCTATGTGTCAACCAGCTCAGGTACAGTCTGGCTTTGCACTGAAATACATTATAAAACACTGGTGTCTGTGAGGCCCAGAGGCTATTTAGCTATTTTTGTGCAGCACAGTGCCCCTGCTGATGAGCCTGGCATATGGCTCTGGTTGATTTGTAAGCACCACCTGGCTGCCTTAGCCTCACCTTCCTGATACAGGGAGCAGAGCAGAATGAAATGCAGAAAGCAGCAGCATGATGCTCACTCCATTCTGGCCCTAGGCCAGCCCTGCTCAATGCACGGCAACTCCAGCAGAACCACATGGATATCTGCCTTATGCTCTCCAGCATTTCAGTTTCCTAGAAAATGCATGACTGTGTGAAGGCTCAGAGCTATTCGGGGCTAATCAGCCATCCCAGAACCTTAAGCACCAGGGAACGCGTGCCAGAAACCAGCAGAGCAGGACCACTGCGACTTAACCATATTTGATGAATACAAAACAAGTTTTCTCTTCTGGACAATAAGAAGCTTCTCTGCAATTTGGTGTTTTTGTAACTGAGGAAGGTTTGCAATACAAACGAAAGAGGAGAGAGAAGAGTCTCCCAAAGGCTTGAAATGTTGGATACAGTTGGTTCACTTCACCAGCACTTACTGATCTGATTGAGGAAGCTCATTGAACAACTTGTGTATGATTTCCATCCGCTTCAGTCTATCCAAATATAGCCTTTGCTGTGGAGAATCTAGTTCAAGAAATTCTCTTCCTGTCATTTTGAAGTCCTGGATCATAAGGAACAAACAAAGGAATGTAATCAAAGTTACACACCCCCAGTATGCATCAAGCGAACATTTGCATTCCTTTGCACTATGCAAAAAAAACACATTTCCTATTTTTTGTGGTAGCTATCAGATGTAAAACGTGCAAACCAGCTCCAGAAGTCTATGATATTTTTGACTGCGTGAACCCTACTGAACTGCTTTCTTTAGCATAGTGTGTTGCAGATGGGGTTTGACAACAGCTTTGAGCCAACTTAAGCTCTGATCACCCCCTCCGGACGCCAGCTCCATAACATCTCCAGCACTGGGACTGGGGGCCAGACAGCAGCTTGCTGAACTCACACAGATGGAAACCACCTGGAGGCAACGATGGATGACAACGAATGGCCTTAAGTTGCACCAGAGGAGGTTCAGCTTGGATATTAGGAGATGTTTCTTCTGAGGAAGAGCAGCGAGGCATTGGAACAGACTGCTCAGGGAGGGGGTGGAATCACCACCCCTGGAGGTGTTCAGGAAATGTGGTGATGAGGCACTGAGGGAGGTGGTTAGTGGGCATGGGCTGGAGATATATATATATATGTGTGTGTGTGTGTGTGTATATCACCATATAGTGTAAAGATTTAAAGTAATCATAAGGATATCTACTCCCTGCTTTTACATGCCACCACTAACAGCTTGTTTTATTGGTGCTCCTAGCCAGAGACAACTACAAGACTGTATCTTATCAATGCTTATAAATACCTAAGGAGTGAGAGTCAAGGAAATGGGGCCAGGCTCTTTTCAGCGGTGCCCAGCGACAGGACAAGGGGCAATGGGCACAAACTGGAACACAGTTAGTTCCACATGAAGATGAGGAAGAACTAAATGCTGCAAGGGTGACAGAGTACTGGAACAGAATGACCAAAGAGGCTGTGGAGAGATTCAAGGCCCATCTGGAAGCCTTCAACCCAGGGCTGGAAGCCTTCCTATGTAACACAAGGCACTTATTTCACAGCGAGTTGGACTCGATGACCTCCAAAGAGGTTGGAAGGGTCCAACCCTTATGATTTCATGATTCATCTCAGATTGTGGTACAGAAATCACAGAATCACAGAATGACCTGGGTTGGAAGGGACCTCAAGGATCATGTAGTTCCAACCCCCTGCCTGGCAGGGCCACCAAACATACACATTTACTAGATCAGGTTGCCCATGGCCCCGTCCAACCTGGCCTTGAACACCTCCAAGGACGGGGCATCCACAACCTCCCTGGGCAGCCTGTTCCAGGGCCTAACCACTCTCCTAGTGAAGAACTTCCCCCTAACATCCAACCTAAATCTTCCCTCTTTTAACTTAAAACCATTTCCCCGTGTCCTGCTATTGTCAGCAAAATGGGGAACAAAAGAGCAGCGCTCACCTGGGCTCAGCAGGTCCAGCTCAAGGTTTGAAGTCTTTTCCTTCTGTGTCGTTTAGATGGATACCCAGACCTGTTTGTGCGGTAAATCGCACATATAAGAGGAAACATTGCATTACTGACCTATAAGTGCCCTCAGACTCAGGCCAGACTCTAGGCCCAGCCCCACAGCTCGGCACTCATCTCAGTCCCGAAGGGTCCCCAAAGTACCACCAAGGCCACCGAGCTCCTACCCCACAACCAAGCGCTGGCCCCATCCGCCCGCCCGGCCTCACACCGCAGCTCCTCCCACCCCCAATACCCCCCAGCACGGACGCCACCATCTTACCGGCGATCATGTGAGCGGCGTGTTCAAGAGGCCGCCTCTCATTGGGTTTCCCTATGCAGCGCAGCACGGCGATATTCGACTGGCTGCTCCGTGTGGAGGGCGGGGGATCAGCGGCCGGCCGGGCTGGCGTTGCTAAGGGCGGCGGATGGCGGCGGTGCTGGCGGCGGCTCCTCCATGGAGACGGGGCTGAGAGGGACCCGGCAGCCGGCGGCCCAGACGCGGGGACTCCCCCTAGCGGAGCGCCGAGCCTTCCATGGGGGGAGGTCCAGTTCTCGGGGTAACCCGCTGACCCCTTAGGCCCCGCTCCCTCCTCAACCCTCGCCCCCTTCCCCTTCGCCTTCCTCGTCCAACCCTGCCTGCATCCTTCCTCCATCCCCTCAGCCCTGGCCCTGCCATCTGCTGTTCATCTTCTTCCTTACTCTGCCCCTCCGCTTCTCTCCTATCCATCCCAACCCTCTCTGCTCCAAATAACACCAGGCAGCCCCTTTCAGAGCTGGGGGGAGGAGGAGGGAAGGAGGGACGGGCACATCTCTGGTGATGTTCACCCCCTCCCTTCACACGTTCAGTTTCCATCTCCTAAAGAAGGCGATGTGAAGCCAAAGCCCTGTGCATGCAGCCCGGCTCCCCGTGTACGCAAGGAGAGCTCTCAGAACTTGCCCACCTTTTTCGTTGTTTTTCTTTTTTCCTTACGAGATAGATGAGGAAAATCGATCCCTGTTTTGTGTCTATTTGTTTTTTTTTTTCCAGAAAAAGGGAGAGAGAGACAGAGAGGCTCACGTCGATGCCAACCAGCTGCACTTCTGAGTGGGAAACTCTGGACTGATCTAATGGCTGGCTCTTTCTTTTAGTGATACTTCACGATCTCTGAAAATGAACCTTCTGTGAAGCTCTTCTCCTAATTCTCCTTATCCTGCTTTGACGAGGCGGCTGCCGTGCGAGGGAAGAAAATGGCACGAAGTAAATGACTCCGGTACAAAGCGATCTGCTTTGCCAAAGTGCCCAGTGAGCAGCACTGTCACTTTAATAATTCCAGGTCAAGGGATTGCTTTCCTCCTTTTCAATCCTCTCTTTTAATACATGGGAGGATCAGAGGGACGCTAAAGACCGTAAGGCTGGGTGGCTTGCAGATAATAAAAATGAAAGTGACTGGCTGGTGATTTCTATTGGGTAAGAGGGTGATACTGGAAGGCGGTGAGGAAAAAGGGACCTTTTCGGGCTGCCGTGTAATCGACACATAGCTAGCAAAATCCATTCAAGAAGTGAAAGAAGTTTAAAGAGTCACTTTGGATTGCTTTTTATCTTGCTCCTTATTTGGATTATTTGGGAGTTTTTATCCTGCAAATAATGTGTTCTTGAACGTGTACAGGTGGAGCGTTAAGACAACTGCCTAGAGATGGACTGTGCCTTAATTGTATTACTTAAAATCTTTTAATTTTCAAACTTTGCTGCCGGAAGAGGAGTTGCAATAGGGTTTTTGTATTGTCGAGGAGCATTTTCTCTTGTATTTTTATAGAATCAAATATATTTTAAAGAAATTGAAAGCATCTCTTAAACATCCGAAAAGCTTTTTTTCCTCCCCCTCTCCTTTTTTTTCCCCCCCTTATTTGTGGGAAACATCGGAAATCCAATACAAGAACAGCAAGTATTGCTGGAAATGAAGACTGAAGCTGCATTTCCTAACTGAACTTTAAAGTGTTTTGCTCTAGATAGCCAGATCCTGATCTTGCAGTGCTCCATCGTTAATACCTGTAACTAAGTGCTTGCAACCAGATTCAGAAGTAGGAAGAAGAATGCCAGTCAAGAAGAAAGGTGGGCTATGAAGCTTCCTATCTCCTTTTGCATCTCCATTGTGTTAGATTGTTGATTTCTGCTGCTTATAATTTGAAATTAAAAGAGCTTTGCTGGGGGATTGAATTTGTTTTTCTTCTGCGCTGAAAATGGGAGGAAAATCTGTGCACTTACAGTAGGAATGTTTAAATGTCCTGGTGTTAAATGAGTCCTGTCAAACCTGGCCTTAGGTTTTTACTTTAGTATCAGCCCTCAGAGATCTTGAACAGGCACCAAGGGGAGAGTTTGGTGTTTGGTGCTGTGAGAATCCCCTCTTACAAACACTAATGACTTTTCAAACCATGGCTTTAGACTATTCTTTACCTGTTTGGCGGGTAAAGATCAGCCATTAGTAGCAGGGTAAGCAGAAAACTAAGCAAAATTTCAGTGCTATTCTTGAATAAAAGTTCCAGAGTTGTGTTTTGAAGAAGATTCAAACGCGTTTGTTTTGTTGTTTGTTCGTTTTAATTAGTTTTGGTTTGCATTTCTTAATCCAATATAAAAGTAAGATATCTATGACTGTAGTATGTTGGCAAGTCTATAATCAGAGCAAGTATAAAACAGCTTTGGAACATGTGGTTTCCAGTGTTCAGACAAGAACTGGGTCAAATTCATACTCTGAAAGCACTTGTAGACCTTGGGTTGTGTTTGGTCCCTGCAAAAGTGGGGATGCCAATAGGTTAAATGACAAACGAGCCTTTCCTATGCAGCTCAGCTCTCCAGCTGTCCTTGGAGTTGAGACATAGAATCATAGAATGAATTGGGTTGGAAGGGACATCCCTGGGTTTAACACAATTGTATGGGGGAAGGAGCAAAAAGTGAATATTTGACAACAGGAGTGGGAATGTAGGTAGTGTGATTTCTCATTATTTTCCTTATAGGTAATATACCCTCCGTGTTGGTTATGAGTTAACATTTACCATGTAAATAGTCATTGAAAACAAGATTGCTGGCAGTATTTTCAAACTACAAACAATGAATGAGATGTTGCGATTCTGTTTTAATAGATGACAATGCAGAAAGAAATTTTCAGAGCTGAATGGATCGTTGTCATTCATTAGAACTGTATGTATAATGGGAACGTATATGGAGGAGTATCGCTTTTAATTCATGCTGCTGTGCTGCAGACACATCACCCTAATATACTGTGAGGTCTTGCCTACTGTATATGGTGAAGTATGGCTGCCTTCTTGGTTATGATGTTAACTTTGAAACAGGTGATTGACACTGAGGATATCTCTGTGCCAGATGTTTTGCTGCATTTCAGTTTCAGAATAGTTTTCTAATATAGAATATAATATATTCTAATATAGAATAGGATTCTGGGGGGTGAAATCATAGGGGCTCCTTTATGTAGGAAATTAGATTGGTAATCTAATCTGGCTGTAAAAATCAGTGCATTCCTTGTTTGTTTCTAGATAGTCTGTTTCAGTCTGAATGGACATCATGGGTTTTAATTTCCCCTTCTGTCATAGAATCGCAGGATGGCTTGTATTGGAAGGGACCTCACCTAGTTCCAACCCCCTGCCCACTGAGAATAGATGCTTTGACAGCTTCTCTGAAAAATTTTGTATTATTACATAGAATCATAGAATGGCCTGGGTTGAAAAGGACCACAATGATCATCCAGTTCCAACCCCCTGCTATGTGCAGGGTCACCAGCCACCAGACCAGGCTGTCCAGAGCCACATCCAGCCTGGCCTTGAATGCCTGCAGGGATGGGGCATCCACAGCCTCCTTGTGCAACCTGTTCCAGTGCATCACCACCCTCTGGGTGAAAAACTTCCTCCTAATCTCCAAAACCTCCCCTGTCTCAGTTTAAAACCATTCCCCCTTTTCCTATCACTATCAGCATGCTGAAGTTGCCAGTGTGAATGTATTTGAGTGTTACAAATGTATTTAAGCATGCAGGATTACAAATGTTAGTGAATCAGCAGCTTTACTGTTATCTCATATGACATAATTTATGGCATTTTTGGCAAAATTAAGTCCATGCAATAGACTTCCTAAATGTAATTAAAAGCTTTCTGACAACTTGAAACATACTATCACCAAACCAAAAACCCAAATATCTGCTTCTGTTACAAGTAATCCATTACTATTCCTATGGCCAAAGGCGGCTCAGAGTGTTTTCCCTCTGTTTTCTGTTCCCATTTGTTTGCTTTATGCTTTTGCCAGTACTTTGTGTCCAACTTGTTTCCGCCTTCTGCTGCTGCTGATTTATTTTCCCTTTCTGATCATAAGTATTTGGGAGTTCACTTCTTCTGTCTTCCTCTCCCATGCCATCTGTAGAAATCTCAGTGGGACGCTTGCTTCTAGGCTGTGCGAAATCATGCATTGCAATAGCAGCAGTAAGAACGGGATCATCCCTCTGCATTTCAGAACTTCTCTACGTGATGCTATTTTGAATTCGATCAAAATATTGTCCTAAAATTGATAGCCCTGCCCTGTTTAGGCAGGAAAAATAGTTTAATTGTAACAACATTTATAATTTAGAGCAAGCTCTGCTTTCTTTTGTACATGGAGAAAAGGGCTTGCTGCTGATTCTGATCTTGTTTATGTCAATGTGTGATTGCCTCTGCCTGATGTGCTGGAGTTACATGATTTTCTCTTCTCAGCTTACTCTGGAGGGAAACAGGGCTCTGTGTTCCCAAGAGCACTGCGTGCTTGCTGCCAACCTCAGGGGAAAAAATAGGACAAAGAAACAAGTCTGGAAAGGGAGAGTGAAGTACCGTGTGGATGTGGAATGTGCTCCCTCTGGAGAAGGGATGAGAATGTTGCAGGGATGCATGTGCCGCTGTTAGTGATTCAAGCAGTGGCTGTTCTCTTTAGCTTGTATTGTTTACATCGTTTGATGTGAAATTTTAGGTGTCAAACTCAACAGTTGTTTTTACCCACAAAGTGATTTGTGGCACAGCACCATTTGGAGACGGTGTAGGATGAACAAATCTGAGAAGTAAATGGATTCGTTAGGGTCCCTTCTCACTGGTGACAGGAGGAGGGGAAATGGCCTCAAGTTGCACCAGGGTAAGTTTAGGTTGGATGTTAGGAAACACTTCTTTACCGAAGGGGTAGTTAAACACTGGAATAGGCTCCCCAGGGAGATGGTTGAGTCACCATCCCTAGATGTATTTATGAGCCATTTGGATTTGGTGCTCAGGGATATGATTTAGCAGAGAGTTGTTAGAGTTATGGTACTATGGTTAGGCTGCGGTTGGACTTGATGATCTCTAAGGTCTTTTCCAGCCTGAGTAATTCTATGATTCTGTGATTATTTTCTCTTAATTTGTGCTCTTGCTTTCACAAATAAACTAGTGTATGTTTAAAGACAACTGTTCATTAAAAACTTAGGGAACTTCTTGAGGAGAGCTTCACTTCCAAATGAAATAGTACTGACATCTGGAAGAACTTTATTAAGCTAGGATAGCTTTTCATATGGTTTTTACGTTTCTCCTTCCCCTCTCTCTCAGAGCTGCTTAGCCCTTTTGATTTTTGTTAGCTCTAATGCAATGTATACATATATATATATACACACTTATATACACTTGTAAGTGCATGAATGTTGGTTTCATGCACAAAATACTGAATATCGTAAAATGTTACTGCAGCTCCTTCACATCTTTCATAGTGACAGAGCAAAGTAGATCCACGCTTCTCTGTGAAGGAGAGACCAGATTCCAGTCTTGAACCCTGCTTGCAATTGATGTGGATGTGGCAGCGACTCCCATGTAGATTCATTAAGGTTGGAGAACACCTCTAAGATCACCTAGTCCAACCATCAGCTCATCCCAACCATGGCTACTAACCATGTCCCTCAGTGCCACATCTCTAAAGGAGAAGTCAGAGATTGGCACAGGCTGCACAGGGAGGTGGTTTAGTCACCATTCCTGGAGGTGTTAAGAAACGTTTAGATGTTGTACTGAGGGACATGGCTTAGTGGGGAAATGGTGGTGGTAGATGGATGGTTTGACAGGATGATCTTGGAGGTCTTTCCTAACCTTGGTGGTTCTATGCTTCTGTCTCCACAGTTCTTCAATGCCTTTATAGTCAGTGACTCCACCACCTCCCTGGGCAGCCTATGCCAATGCCACACCAACTCTTACTGAGAAGAAGTTTTTTCCTAACATCCAAGCTGAACCTCCCCTGCTCAGCTTAATGCCATTACCTCTCCTGCTATTGCTGTTACCTGGGAGAAGAGGCCAACCCCCACCTCTCCATCACCTCCTTTTAGACATATAAGGTCTCCCCTGAGCTTCCACTTCTCCTAAATAAATCTTTAGATACTTGGCTGCACATAGAAAGGAGTTCTGATTCTTTTTAGCCTAGAATAATTTATTTTTCATCTTACCTCTTGTATAAGGAAACGCTTTCAAGGCCATATTAAGGCAACCAACAAGAAGAATTAAAAAGCATTGCTCTGATCCCATGGGGGCTACAACTACCATTTAGGAGAATCTGCTAGATGTGCTTTAGGAAATGCCAAATATACAGTGATAATGCTAATTTTACGTGTCTGGTGTGTTGAAAGGAAGAGGTCTAAAACCAAACTGAGCAGGAATTCTTAAAGCAAGATATATTACGGGCCAGGAAATTTAGCTTCTGTTAATGTACTGGAGTTCTTTGTGCACCGTGTTTCATTTTAAATGACATAGTTTTAATTTAGAATTGTAACTTCTGGTGCTCACAAGTGTTAATGGACACAGTTCGGTCTCCTTACAGCCTACTAAGAAGGAAATCCATTAGGTAGTGAAGTGGGGGATTTTTGTTTCCCTTTTCCTTCTAGTAACATTACAGGCTGTTTGTCATTTCAGCTGCTGAATAAATGTTCTCAAATAAATACATGGCTAAAAAGCCACGTTTTTTCTTCTTAGTTATTGCAGCGAATTGATGGGGAACAGTGCAAAGATGAAGGCTGGCTTTACAGGCTGGGGAAAGAACAGTTATCCAAGAGTGGGACATGTAACAGAAAATTGCTCTCTAAGGTTTGTAGAGGGAGCACAGGGCAACCACACTGACCGAGGTGGCTCAGTGAGATGATGCTCAGCCTCTTTTAAATGTTAGTCTGAATTAAAAACATCACATCTTCTGAGGTCTTTATGAGAGCTGACGTGCGTTCCATGAGTGCTATAAATTAACAGCATTTGTTATTTTTGTGGGGAAAAGGGACATAAATTGTTGTACTGTTAGTCACTAGAATTGGAAGCAGCCATACTGTGATAGAGACAAGAGGCAGCTGTGCATCCTCTCCTCAGTTCCCATTAAATGCATATTGCATTCAGTGGAAGAAATGCTATCTTGCATGATAAGCACTTTCTTTTTTCCTTCTCAGCCTCCTGTCTTTCCTTCTGAATTTGTTCCAGATGGCAAAGTTAGATGTCAGTGGGTGACCATAGGGGGGGAGAAAGATGAATTCATACCTGGTTCCAAATATGATATAAGGGGATTTTGTAGCCGCTGCTTCAGCAAAATGAGAATCACTGCCTTAGTCAGTTTTGCTTATTTTAATGAGATCCCAACAAGTTCTTGCTTTGCACAGGTATTGCGTATCTGTTTCGCTGTAGTATCTCATTTCATTTGCCCTAGGTTAAAACAATGCCAAACAATATCTTTATAAAAACAAAGATCATGTTTGCTATTGCCATATTCATCCCAGAAATAGCCAGGGCTGCCTTGACCTTGGGAACTGTTAAAGAGGGTCCAGAGGAGGGCCACAAAGATGATCAGTGGGCTGGAGCACCTTCCCTATGAAGACAAGCTGAGGGAGCTGGGCCTATTCAGCCTGGAGAAGAGAAGGTTGTGGGGTGACCTCATTGCAGCCTTTCAGTACCTAAAGGGAGCCTACATACAGGGGAGTCGACTCCTAGAAAGGGTAGATAACAGCAGGACAAGGGGAAATGGTTTGAAGTTGAAGGAGGGAAGACTAAGGTTGGATATCAGGAGAAGTTCTTCACTGTGAGTGATGAGATGCTGGAATGGCTGCCCAGAGAGGTTGTGGATGCCCTGTCCCTGGAGGTGTTCAAGGCCAGGTTGGATGGGGCCCTGGGCAGCCTGGTCTGGTATTAAATTTGAAGGTTGGCAGCCCTGCCTATAGTAAGGGGGGGGGGATTGGAGCTTGATGATCGTTCAGGTCCCTTCCATCCCAAGCCATTCCATGATTGTATGACCTGATGGGTGATGGCAGTTCTAACCAACATCACTGTACCCTACTGGAGCAATTCCAGTCTCCTTCCAGCAGAGCTCTTGGATTTGTGCACTGTACTTGAGCACTTGCAGGTAGATGCATGCTAAGCTGTGCTCTTAAAGAGTAAAAATCCCATCACAGGTAACCCAAACAGATTTACAGATTTAATTGCCAAACATTCTAAACGTAGCTTCCTGTTGTTGTCCATAGGGATGTGTTTTGTTCATCAGCTCGGAGTCTCTACTCTCATATAAAGGTTCTCAAATGAAAAACTCCAAAGTGGTCCTGGATAAATGTGAGCTCGCACTGTGTGTTTTGGTAATAAATGAAAGCACAATGTCATTCCATTCTATTCCACTTTATGTCAGTGTTACTGGATTAGATCTGAATTTTCTTAATTCCACATTGTTTACTTTCATGTGAAACAATACTTCTGTTGTATGAGGTTTGGAAGTTCCTTATTCTGGAACAGACGCCTTTCTGTTCACTTTCTGCCTCATTCCAGTTCTCACATTTACATTAATTTTGATTTTGGATGTTCTTTTAAAGCAAAAACATCCACAGCAGCTGCATGGTGGAACTCCTGGTTTTCACTCTTACAACTATACATCAAGTTCCACTAGTCTTGTGTATGACACACAACTAGATTGTAAGCTCTCCAACCAGGGCTCTTGACTGTTTTTCTGTGGCTGTTAAGCCTTGTCAAGTTGCTTTTATTTTACTGCATAGATAAGAGGTTTTCATTCGGTGTTACATCGTTTTGGGGGTGTGTGGCCTCATTTTCATTCTGTCTTCGTATTTGCATCACTGATTTTTACACTTGGGTTTGAACATTGTGGCACTTGAAAGGCAGAAATTAGAAGCTCGGGTGAAGCTAATTACACTTGTTGGGTTTTTCTAATTCTAGAAGGGTTTCAGGGCTCCAGAACCTGTTCTTTTTAAGGGCTAACAATCTGTGTAGCTGGGACAAGAAATGTGAGAAAAACATCACCTGCAAGCAGGCCCCACATTGCCTTCAATGTAGCTGGGAAAAGAGCTCACTATGAAATGGGAATGGCCCCACTGGGATCAGCAGCTGATAACAGCAGCTGAAGCCTTCAGCTACCCTATCAGCTTCTGAACCCTTCTGCACTTCCTAATTAGATCCTAGTAGATACCAGGTCCCTGAACGAGCCAATGGTGAGGGATAAGTGGGCTCTTTCTTTTCATAAAGATAAAATGGTGATACGGAAAGCAAACAGATTATGCACTAATTATTATATTATTATTATTTTTGGAGAGTTGATTGTAGGTTTACAGGAAGAGGTGAGTAGAGAGGAGTGATGTCTGTGGGGCTGCAGGGTAAGCTATTCCCATGTGCTCAGATGGAGCTGGGGGCATTAGGAACACAGCTTTGGTTGCAAGGTGCTTTCCCTTCAGCAGAAATGATAGAGAAAAGTCTGGTTTTAAAGTGAGCCAGTCCCCCTGCCTGATCTTTCTATAGTTATCCTGTTCCTTGTGTAAGTACCTTTAATCAAGTTTAGAGGAGTATATTTAACACTTAAAGAAAAAGAAAGAAAGGGGGAAGGTAGTGGTTAAACAGAACAGATGTATGGTTACGCGTTGTAAAACCAAGATACTCAGACAGCATGTTTACATTGCAGCTAATCAGCATTGAAGACTGAATTTGTTCTTAAAAACCCAAAAAGTCTGATTCTTAACAAACATGCTAAAAGAATCCCAAAGGGAACTCAGGCATCTTTTATTCCATTTATGTTCGAGCTGTGCTTCATAAAGCTGACAGTCCTCTTCAGCTTCACCCACCAATCTGTGCTCTGTGGCATTACTCGATCATCAGTCAGGGTTTTGAAACTGTGCTTTAAGAGAAATATAATTCCAAAAGAGAGAATAAAAGGCTTTGGAAATGTAAACAGTGAACCAAATTTGCAAGGACTGGAATGGGTTAGCCTGGAAAGGAGACTGAGCAGGGGAGGGATGTGACAAATCACACTGCATAGAGCAGGCTATAAAGGGAGCGATGGTTTGTTTTCTATGTTGGCACCTGGAGGACAAGAAGTAACTTGTCCTAAATTATAATAAGAAAGATGGAAATTATGTATGAAATAATAAAAAATTAAATATATATATGTATCAGTTGCATCTTTAAGTGCTGAAATTAGCTGCTTTGCAGGAGGTTAGCAGTGAAGTTAGGTCCTGCCCAGCAGGGAGGTAAATAGAAAAGCCCTAATGGGGCTCCTTCAGGCTCTGTGTATCTGCAATTTCCGTTGCTCAGAGCATCCAGCTGACAGATCGCAGTGTAATTCCTGCCTTTCTCAGCAATCTCACTTGCAGAACGTTTAGCCCTGCTCCCTGCATCTTTTTCACAAATCAGTATTCTGGGAGAAGAGGCTGCTGTGCAATTTCTACCACTTGATTGCTGCCTTTTGCTCTGACTGGAACACAGAGAGCTGCAGGAACACAACTGCATGTTAACACAGCTCTGTGCAGGGCTCTTGACCTCCTTCGAGTCCAATCTCACTTGGCGTTTGGATGTTTTAGCATAGCTGTGTGTGCAGTGTTGCTCTGTTCTCTAAAATGTGCTGTTGTACTTGCACAGCAGTTCTTGCTGTAAATCTGAGCCATTCCTGGGCTGCTAAAAGCATCAAGGTCTGAAGTGATAACAACTAACCTGCTCCTAAATTTATGTTTTGCAGGAAGACAGAGAATTCACAAAGGTTAATTTCAGAAGGTTATTGCTTCTTTATAATGGAGAGTGTGTGCTTTCTCAGTAGGGTGACTCAAAGCAAAATCTTAACTTTACATCTCATTCCTTGAAAGAAGGTCTCTCCGCAGACTCATGTTTAATCTTCATAGCCCTGTAGCAGCCGTCCCTGGCTGCTCCTCTGCTTCCTAGAAGCTGAAGCCACTGCAATAAGCCTGCCTGCCTGCCTGGTAATGACTTGTGTGATCAACCCCCCTTTTTCTGTCCATAGTAGGACAGTAGATGGGTTTACTTGCCACGCAAGCAACCAAGAATTGTTATTTTTAACCCTTTTACTTGTTTGTTGGGAATGCTCAGCACACTCGGTGATAGTATTTCTCAGATACACCATATCTTATGTTTCCTCAAGGTTGCATAACCCAGATGGTGTCTCTCTGTGCAATCTGATAGTTTTCTTTTTGCATCTCATTTATGTATGTACATGTATTTATATCATGATAGCCATTTCTATAGTAATTCTCAAGGCTTTTGCAGCATTGTAACTTCCAATCTGTATTTTTCTCAACCTTCTTGGTACACTGTTTCCTATGTTTCTTGCAATAATTTAATTGGCTTATGCCTCCAGTTCAGAAACTTCACATTTCCTGTAGGAGTTCTGCAGTCCAGGTCTGTGTACAGACCATGGTGTTCTAATAGGATTCATTCCTTTGTGCTTGCTGTTGTACGTGGAGATGAAGAAAGATAAACGAGTGGCTGATGGCTGAGGCTTGGATCAGACCCGGGGATGTCTGGGACATAAAAGAAAATATTGCATGCCCTTCCTTTGATCTATGAGAACTCATTTCAAAATTGTGAGGTCTCCAGAGCACAGGATCAAATTAGGATCTCAAAATGACAGTGGCAAGGGAACAGTGTTTGCTCAGACCTCTGGGTGTTCTGTCAGTGCTCATCTAAAGTAAGGCTTAGATACTTTTACTTGGTAAAAGTAGTTTTGGAGACCCTTTTCATTTGGAGTTATTGAAGTTCACTGTGAATACTTCCTTGCACTCTTTCTCAGCGCTCTGATTACGTTTCTCACTTCTATTTTGGCTGCTGCCTTTTTCCTCCCCCATTCTTCATGCCCTTTCCAGCTTTACTGCCCTACATTTTCCCAATTCTGATTCTCCAAAGACTGGAAAGAGTCTCTTGATATGTCGGCGTGTTTTTGTTTCTATTTTTTTTTTTTTAAAGTCACCTATGCAATTACTTTGAAAAACAGAAGTAATTAAAATCCCTTTCTGGAAAGAGAGTGAGGAAGTTCTTTACTATGAGAGTGTTGAGATGCTGGAAGCCTGTGGAAGCAGAGAGGCTGTGGATGCCCTGTTTATCCCTGGAGGTGCTCAAGGCGAGGTTGGATGGGTCCCTGGGCAGCCTGGTCTAGTATTAAATGTGGAGTTTGGTGGCTCTGCCTGTGGATGGAGCTTCATGATCCTTGAGGTCCATTCCAACCCAAGCCATTCAAGCCATATTTAATGCCAATAAAGGGAAAGAAATGCAAATATGCTACTAAACTTACTGAGAGACTATTTGAGGTTCTGAGCAAATCTGGTGCTCTCTGTGTGTCAGCGGTCACTTGACACTGCCTTGTGATGCAGAGTGCTTTTAACCATCTGTCTGCAGTCTCTTGCACGTACAAGGCCAATTTTTCCAGTTCCTACTAGGTCTGGCATCATATTTTGCTCTTATTTTCTCTCCATTTTTTAAACCGTCTCCTATCACAGCAGGAATTGGAAGGCAGCAACAGCTCTCAGGAGGTTTGTGGGTATTCAAAGCACAGCAGTTTTTCTAAGATAATGATTGGTGTTGGCTAGTATGCTGTCGTTATGGTTTTGTGGTGTCCAGGAGGACATACAGGGGATTGAAAATATGGATATAACAACATTTCTTTGAATTATGGCAGATTTCTGTCTTCTCTTTTTTGAGTCATGGTTTGTGTTTTGAGAGAGGAGCTTCTCAACAACTGGTTCTGAGTCAGTATTCTCACGTAGCTTCAATTAATTCAATCAAATCTTTCCCAATTTAATTAGTGGGATTCATAGTTATTCCTAAATTAGCTTCAAAAAGACCTGTGGCTGTTCAGCCTGGGAGACCTGAGAGAAGCCTTTCCTTATCTGGAGAGGTGTTGTAAGAAAGAATGGGACAGACTGTAGCGGGGTGTGTGGTGAGAAGACAAGACGAAATGGTTAGAAACTGGATTTGGGGTGGTCCTTTGCTGAGCTTGGAGTTGGACTCAGTGGCCCTTGTGGGTCCCTTCCAACTGAGGATGCTCTGTGATTCTGTGCCAGGTGTTTCAAAGCACACAGCAGAGCTTGTTCCTTTCTGGTGCTGCAGCTGTGGGGTTGGTCATACCAATATAAAGTACTTTTATAGTAATAATTCTGATTTCAAAGCGTTTGTGTGCTTGTTTTGCTGAGCAGCTGTATGAGTGTCCTCATAAACACACTGAAGGTGTACACCTGCACCATGCAGTCACGTAACTCAGTTTTGTTGTACAAAATTCCATTAAGATTTCCAGTCCCCTATACACTAATTTATCCAGAAGTGGAGTGTCCACCTGTGACATTTTCAGTGAACAAATTGAAACTCTTTTTTTTTTTTTTCTGTGTCTCCTTGCTTATATGGATGTACAGTGGTTCTAAAATCAAGCTGTAAAGAGCAGGAACATGGCAAAGATCCTGAATCAAACCAGAAGATAAAGGAATTGTCTAATTCCAGGTAGTGATTAGCATTGTATGTGGCATGCAGATCTCAGATATGGACCCTGAGGCATAGCTAAGATAGAATTGATTTTTACATCATCACATCAAAGGTAATGATAAAGAAAATTAATTACAGAATTTCCTTTCTTGCCTTTAATATTTGAATTGTTATGAATGGTTATGAATGGTTTTGTGCATTGCTTCCTCCACCCCAAAAGCTCCAGCTTGGAAAGGACCGTTTGTAGTGCAGCATCCTGGGGAGAAAGCAGTCGTGCACAAAGGCTTGTTCTAACCTAAGGAGAACTGATCTCCTTTGTGTGTTGCAACCAGTAATTTTTGAGGGTGATTCATAGTGGGATCCTAGCCCAGATATTCTGAACTGGCCTTTAAAAGAGCTGATTTTTCTCTCTATATTTTAAGTAGGCCCTATGCTCAATATCTGCTTTAGGTTATAGCCAGGCAGTTGCCAAACCCTTGTGACAGCTCTCAGAGGAAGTAGTGGTCACTCCAGGTGGGATTGCAGCAGAGATCATAGAGTCATAGAATTGCTCAGGTTGAAAAAGACCTTAAAGACCATCAAGTCCAACTGCCACCTAACCATACTACCCTAACTCTAGGGTATCTAAAGATCTATGAGTTCCTTGTAGTAGGAATGTCTACACTGCTACAGAATGTTCGCTAATCAGACATATGGGATACATGCATATGTATTTATATGCATTCATAATTAAATATATGCATTCAATTCCTATTCCTTTTTTCTTCATTGTGTTTTTCTCTGATAAAATGCTTGTGATCAGACAGAATTCTATGAGGTGTGAGGAAAGAAATTACAGCTTCCTTAACATTCATCATTCATTAAATATTTCCCTTTTTCCAACTGGAGAATGGTATCAGCTGACAGAGCAGCAGTTACGTCTCTTGCCATACTGTGAACTCATTCAACTGTCACACCACACTACAAGGATCCCATTCAAGATCCTTGGCAAATACTATCAATTTTTATGTAAAGAAAAACAAGTTTGCTTTCAGATATTTAGAAAAAAATAAAAAGCATTGATAAAGGCGATCTATTTTGCCTTTCCAAGCATTTTGCCAGAACTTCATTGAGTTTAATCTAGCTCAAGAATCTGCACGTACCCAATAATTAAGCTAAGTAGAATTTTATGATAAGAAGTTTAAATTGAGGCAATTGTTTCATTGCAATTATTCATTTTCATTTCTTTAACTGCTTGGGAGTCTTAATGCACACTTGGTGGCAATAGAATTACAGAAGTGTGTGCAAACATCTCAGTGTCATTTATAGGTATGTGGACATTTCTGCTTAGGATGAGTGAAAGAAAGGTGAAGTCTAATTCTGATTCTAATTCCCAGCACTTTATTGTATGTATAAAATGATGATGTTTGGATTTCATACAATTTTGTGACGTTCATGCTCTTGGCAAATGGTTATACTAAAACAATAGCAGCAAGAAGAGAGCTCTGTTTTCCTGGGCTCCTACAGAAGGCTGGATTGCTACACTTGAGCCAACACATGAATGCAAGTCTGTTATCAAAATCTCATTTTTAACCAAAGAGGTAGATAGCAATTATATGTATTGAGGGAATAAAAATAGCCCTCTTGGACACCCGCCTTTCAGATACATTTGCTATTCAGAGGACAGAGAAACTGAATGCTTCAGATGCCAAGCAAAGACTTTCATGTCTTCTCTGAATATGTTTTAAGGCCAGTTTTCCTGAACAAATATCCATAATGGTTATTGCCTATAATTATGTAGCTTCTGCAAATTGTAATTTGATTCAAAACCCATAACTTCCAGCTGGTTTTGGATAAAGGAAAGTTAAACATTTGTAGACGTTATTCAAAAGATATGCAGTAATCTTCCTGTTTTAGTGTTGGGTTATGCTCTCCGTTTTGCTTATGTTGTAATGCTCATTGCATGCACCTCATGCAAAACTATTTGATGTTAATATTCCTTACATGTGTGAACAATGCCTTTAGAAATGGGGTTCCTATCTGGGTGTTTTGATGCTTCCCAGAGTGAATAAAAACTGTCTTTGTACTTGTTCATTTCTAGATACTGACCGAGCTCTGGTGCTTCTGGAAGAATATTGTAAAAAACTAAAGAAGCCAGAAGAGCAACAACTGAAAAAAGCCATCAGGAAGGTGATGGGCATCTTTAAGAGCAGCTTGTTTCAGGCTCTTCTAGGTAGGTACTAATATTTAGTGCTATGCATGTGCTCTTGAAGGCCAGACCTAGGTCAGACGTAGTAACTTCCCTCTTATAATTTAATTTGTGTTTATAAGGCAACAGCATGCCGAGATGATTTTTCCAGTTGCTCTGTGAGGAAAATTGCTGTCCTGATATTTCAAAGGTATCACCTTATTAACTGTAATGGAAAGTGCAATGAAAAATTGATGCAAGATAGGGCATTGAATGGTCGTTCCTAAACCTTGCCTCTTCCCTTTGTTTAATGGAAATTGTTGAACAAGAGTAGCACATAACTGTTCATGCGAACTGGAATGTGAAGCTGCATCTCCACACAGGTAAATGGATACAGTTCCATAGATTTTGCTGGTGCAAAATGTCATCTAAAGTCTTTGTGTCTTTTGCATTATGTTTTTATGAGAAGAGCCAACCAGAGAAGCTCAGAACTTAGTGAAGAAAATTGCTCAAGGACACAGTGAATGTTTGAGTGAATGTTCCCATCCATGACAGTGTTCAAATAGACAAGTTGGTGTATCACCCAGTTTTGTTCCATTTACTTGAGTGTCCCTCCTTCACCTTGTAAATGACAGCTTATGTTCAAATGGAGTGCTTGGTGTGTTAGAGATTTATGTAAAATAACTTCCTTGAGTTACAATATATAAAATAATGCCTTTATGGTCATGAACTTCTACCATGAGTGCATGTGCTGCCAGTCCTGGTGTATGGTGACAGTAGTTTTGTCATCCTTGCTCTGCCGGTCTCTTCCCTGTCACTCACATTGCATTTTCTCCTCAGTTTTTCATTTCTTCACAAAAATGTGTAATTTTTGTGCAGATTTAGTAGAAGAGAGCATTTCTTAACACAAACGACAGCTGTTGAACCACATGTATCTTGAAGTTTTGGTTGTTTGAATCCAGAGCACCTGTGCGTGTCGCAGAGCTATAAAGTGTAGCAGTTAGGGAAGTAATTGGTTTTACATCATAAAAGTAGAAGCACATCAGTATCAAGCTACGTCTGTTAAAATGAAGGAGGTCTGGGAAAAAATTACATTAAGGTTGAATATAAAGACCAAAGAAAATATTTTTATTGCCATTATAACTGATTGAGGAATACAGTGGTATGGAAGTGAGACATAATTTTAATTCTAGGCCCTTGGATGTCTTTACCTTGCTTGCTTGTATAAAAGAGATTTCAGAATTGCAAAATGTGTTTGAAGTTTCTCATGATTACGTTTGGTTGGTCTAGATTCTGGAATAACATGGAAGAATGACCTCTCAATATTTTAAGCGTGGACGATGAATGTTATTACGCAATCAGTAATGATGTTGTTGCATATTCTTTACGAAAACCCATATCATTTCCATTTCATCTATTTTAGCTTCCCATCATAGTTTGTTTCATTCACCTGTAAGTCAGACAGTATGAGCAATTACTGAAAGCAAAGCTCTTGGCCTTATTTAATTTCTCTATGACTAAAGTACATTTGTTTCCATATTTACAGAATGTCTGGATATTTTGACCTACTAATAATACTTAGATATAATTTTCTGAATGTGATTTTTCAACACTTTCCAAAATTTGATCTCATCTTTATAATGGTCTAATGTATTATTGGGAATTCATTGACATTTTGATTATTTAGGCTGTAACTGTTACCAAAAAAAACCCCACATTCTTTTTTTACAGAAATGTTAACCTGGATGCATAATGCCCAATCCCACCACCTATAAAGTCAGTACTGTTTCAAGCTCCAAATTCAATTCTTGTAGGTCTTGCAGCTTCAGTAGAACTTGATTCCTTTAGAAACAAACCCAGCTATTGTAACCTTCCCTGTCCTTTACACCTATGTTCAACTCTGGTTAGCTTCCAAAGTTCATTAAAAATCTGTAGGATATCTTTGACTATTCCAAGAACCAATAAGGAGGAATAAATAGAGCTAGAGGTGCTTTTCAAATCTGAGCACTGAGGTTGATGTGTTGTCTGCTTCCTTTTGCTCTGAACGTTATGCCCGTGTGATTTGATTCTACCAGCTGTGTTTGAACTTGGGCTCTCATTGTGCATCTGATTGTTTTTTTTTACTCTTCCGTGCATTTAAGAAATACCAATTGCTGACTTTACAAGTAACGAGAGAAAAGTAAGACACATTCTACACATGGATGAATGGACAGCAAAGATGGAAGTAAAATGTCTGTAAGTGTTTTACAAAAGGATTATTGATGGATTGTCCTCCTGCATTTTAATTTGGGTTCAAAGCATCTCCTTTTCCCTTAAGGCTGTTCTTGTTGCTGGACTTCTTGTTAGCATTGCTGTGTTGAGTTACAGCTGAATTAGTTGCCAAGAGGCACATTTTCAAAGCAAGACGTGGAGCTGCAGTCTCTGAAGCCCTTTTATAATCAAGTGGCCCAAACACAATTCTTTGAAAATCCAGTCAATCCAAATTGTTTTCACTAAAAAGACTGTACTAATCCTTCTATGCATGGCAAGAAGAGAAGTTAAAGTACTGTTGCTACTCTGAGCTCGTAAGGATTCTGGCTTTCTAGCTACATGGCATCAAATCCACGGGATCCTCTCAAATTGTAGCATGTGTTGCTGTGATGGGACCATTCATTTTTTCAGAAGTTACCCTCTAAGGAAAAGGAAATGAAACCTGCAGAAATCCAAATGCTTTGTTTGTTCGGATCATCTCTTAATGGGGCATCTTGAAGCCCCAGAGATAAGAGAGAGGAAAACCAGGGAAGAGAATAATAACAAACATCTGGACATGTCAAAACTACAAAACATTTTTTCTTATCCCAGTTCTGTTCTTTATGAGGAAAGCATGGTTTAGTATAATGCATTTCTAAAATCCTCTGCTACATATATGCCTAGTCTCCATTTCATTAAGAAAAGTGCATCATTTGGCAGCTTAGAAGGCTGTTCTGTGAAATGGGAATGGATGAAAGAGGGTTATGTCAGAATTGGGTTTTTGGGGGCTTGGTTTGTTTTGTTGTGAGGTTGTTGTTGGGTTTTTTTGCTGAGTGCATCTCTATAAAACATCATTTTGTTTCTAGCAGGAATTAAAGTGCCACAAATAGCTGTAATCATCTTAGGCAGTATTAGGTACAAACTAATCTCGATAGGTTTTCTAAAATTCGGATAAACCCAATCTGTGGAAGATGACGTATTTCCTGAGGACTTTTAAACCAAGTCTTAGCTTTTTTTTCCCCCTCATGCTTGCATAACTTTCCTTATTTTATTTTATTTTATTTTATTTTATTTTATTTTATTTTATTTTATTTTATTTTATTTTATTTTATTTTATTTTATTTTATTTTATCTTATTTTATTTTATTTTATTTTATTTTATTTTATTTTATTTTATTTTATTTTATTTTTTAATAGCATTGTACCGTTTCTGCAAATTAATATGAATGTTATCAAACTGCCTGCGCTATCACCTTTAAATAAGCCCTGTTACAATGATCTATGTTAAAAGAGACATTTTTTGTGTGTGTGTTCTGTGACAGTATAATTTAGCAGTCATTGGTATCCAGACTTCCATTGATCTGCATCTTATGGTCCTCAGTATTACTAGAGAGTGATACAGGACAATCAAGAATATATATAAGGGGTCATAAAATACAGCCATTTATTTCTTCAAGAGACCCTAAGCATGTGACAGTTTCTTTTAGTTATTTTAGGATGTTTTAAACTAGTAAAACAAACATTAGGACAATGAGCATGAAAATGACAGTGTGGTTTCCAATGGCTTAACCTTAGTTCTATTGACTTTAGTACTGAAGAAGCTGTGTGCTGTGGCTGAAGCTCACTTAGGATATTTACTGAAGCTGTCTTCTCTATAGGCTACCCATTAAGTGCCCTTTCTAGGGAAACATAAAGACAACCCATTCTACTGACCAGGATAACTCTTTCCATGCTTAATGTAAAAACTCTACCAGTCTTTCTCAATCAGCAGAAAGAACCATGTCTCAGCACTTACTGCTGTGTTGGTGTTTTAGGGACATAAAAGGTGTTACATGAACTGTTATACTGGGAGAGTATCTGGTCCTACCTGCCAGGCTTGCTCTCAGTAGATGTTTTATCCCTGCTTACATGTTCAGCATGTTTAGATACACTGCTCCTGAATGTAAGGTCGCTGCTCCCATATGTCATTGTTCTTGAGACATAATCCCAGTGAGATGGTTTGGGGTCATATCAACCCATTTCACCTCATGTAATGACACCGAATTCCTGAGGAATTAATGCAGCCCAGCCAAGCCTGCATCTGGCCTAAGGACATGAGGCAATTCTCTTTCCAAGGGCCTGAATCCAGCACTCACTTAAGGCAATAGAAAAACTCCCACTGACTTTGGCTGCCTTGGATCACGCTTTGGAGCAATTCCTCCAGAGATTTATATCCAGACCTTTCCTGATTGAGAAATAAAGATTCTTCTGTAGCTGCATCTAAAAATAATGTAACTCTCTCAGACTATTACAAATGTTGAGGAGCTCAAAATACGCGCACAAACCCTTCACTCTGTCACATTTGAGAAGCACTCAAATGACATCTTTGACAATGGGGAAGCCTGTTATTACTCCTCACAGAGTCCTACTTTTCCCAAACTGGCATCTTTCTTTGTTGCAGCATGAATTGGAACAGAACAGAAATTTAAATTCAAGAGCAGCTTTTGTTTTGCCTGAAGACAGCTGCAGCTGCTTTTATTCTTGAAATCCAGTTCTCTTAGTAAGCAAATTTCTGCTCTCTCTCCGAAGAGCTAAAGGTAGCAGCACTAGATCTTCGGGTTATGATCTTTTTCTTATGAGCTGGGGTTGGACCTCAGCCAGTTGATGGGACCAACCCTTGTGGTTCTCCAGCAGAAATCTGGTAACAAGTGTGAATTATTTGTTCCAAAAAATGGCTGGTCTAATGTACCCAGTTTCCTGTGTGTTCTGTCCCAATGCTATTTATCATCCCATAGCAGTGAAATTTCCCCCTGAAGTATCTTCATTTCTCTCCTGGCTCTCCTCACCCTTGCTGAGTCTTTTGTGGAGTTGAGGCTTCATGTCCACCAAATGACAATGGCATTGAGAAGAGCATTTGTAGTCAGTTGTTAAGAACCAGCAGACAGACAACACATTGCTATGGGGAAATCAGACTAAAAATATCTAGAGATCAGAGTTTTACTTGAGGTCTGAAATGTTGTTCATAGAATCATTAAGGTTGGAAAGACCAATGAGATCATCTAGTCCAACCATTAACCCGTGCCTATGTCAGTTCTTGACCATGTCACTTAGTGCGACATCTACCCTTGGCCTGAACACCTCCAGGGTTGGTGACTCCATCACCTCCCTGGGCAGCCTGTGCTGACAACTTTCCACTCTTTCTGAGAAGAAATTTTTCCTAAAGTCAAACCTGAGACTTTACAAGTTGTGAAGAAGGAGCTGATGCTTGAGGAGGGTGCTGCGTAGCTTCTCCTTGGTTTCCTTTCCCACAGAGGTCAGAACTGTTGATCTTTCGAGGTCCATTCTGACCTGAGTTGTTCTATAGTTCTATAAATATTTATTTATTTGCAGATTTATTTAATTTTATTTAATTTTACTTTTTTTCCTGTGGGACTTTCAGGGTGTTACTGATAGAGATGAGGAGCAACCAGAGCCAAGGCCTGGTGCTTGCTAGACATAGAGATAGGAATAGCCTGGAGAGAATCTTCCCCAACATCAAGTCCTTAAAACTGAAATAATTTTGTGTGAATATGCAATTGGGAAGATGTGGAAATCCTGTATGGAAACCTCAAATCAGTTTTTTGCTTGAAAGATTCTGACTATTAAAAGATTGTGAGTTACTAGGCAAGACCTGAACCCAAAAGTGAAACTCTGATAATTCTTGTGGGAATCTTGACTGGAATCTCATCCTTGCTGTTGATTTTATCTTTAAAGAACTGAACAAAAACTTTGGATTTAAATGCTGATGTGCTCCGAAAAATTCAGCATCTCAGCCCAGGTCTGTATTTTGACTCTCTGCCTGTGTACAGGAAGAAACTGATTACAGCACTGATACAACCTAGGTAATACATAATCACTTGTAATCCTGATACAACCCTCTGCTCATGTTTTGCTGTCATTTAACCAAAGAATGATAGCGTTTACATCTCAGCCAAGGAATTCAGGAGCTTTGTGGACTTTTCTCATTTGAAATGCAAAACCATTTGTAAGATGAGTCTTTAATATGAGCAATGTGGTAATTACTGAGCTTGTTGGTATTCAGAATCCAGCAAGGAATAAAAGCTGTTTTTGTTCCTGTACTGCTTTTTTTTTTTTTTCTTTCTATTATTATTATTTATTTTTTCCATTTTTAAATGTGTCCTGGCTACATGGATTGCATGTGTACTTAGAATTAATAAAATGCAGCTGCAGCAGCTGTTGCTGCATGGCTGCTGTCCCAGTGTGGAGCTTGTCTTTTTCTTCGCATTAAGTAGGAATCGCCCTTTACTGTTGGTTTGTGACGTGAACGAGAGACAAATTATCAAGAGATGCATTTAGATAATCTGGTTTTATCATGAATAATTTATTTCTTCTTTCAAGCTGTACGAATATGAAGGGATAATGAGACAGATGATTTTTTCTTGCGTTAAATAAGGACTGGATTTTTATCTTACTAATGTAGTTAATTCATCTACTAATAAAATGGAAAGAAATAATCTGGAGCAGGCTGTTCCATCTGTAATCCTGGTGTTTACTTTTGTCAGTAGAGCTCCTCTCTAATGTTTTGGTCTCTGGAGTAATTTTATGCTAGGCTGTGGTGTCATTTTTATTAGTTTTTATATACAACTTTTTAAGGAGCTTCGAGGTAATTTTAGAATCACAGAGGCTTTTTAGCCTTGGAGAGTGGTATACCTGTCATAGCTGTTGTGAGCCAAGTTTGTTGCCCAGTGTCACTGCTGTGACTAATTGAATTCCAAGACTTTGGTGTTCTTAACCTTGTCTGTGAGGAGCTTCCAGTGTCATGGAAGTCAATGAAAAGCTCTGATTTAAGTGAATTAAGATATTTAAGTGCAGTTGAGATGGGGCACTGAGTAGTAAGATGCATTAAACTGGTACATGTATACATGCATATATTCATATATATACGTACATAAAGGTGCACGTGAGACATAAGTACATATATATACACGCAGACTATACACATATATATTAACTGTTACCTGTGGCTATCATATATCTCTGAAACTTCTACTCTAGTTTACTCAGGTATGATTCTGTGCTTTGGGGATTTGGTGGATATTAAAGTATGTTTTGACAAGAAATACTGCAAAGTGTGTTCTTCATTCCCACTGGTGGTATGTGGATGGGTTGGATTAGATGATCTTAGACATCTTTTCCAACCTGAATGATTCTATGAAAGGTAGCATCTGTTATTCTGGCTCAGTCTCTATATACAATGTGATACTTATTTTTTCCCACTCTGTTTTCCTTCAAAAATCCAGCTTTGTTTAGCACACAGACAACGTAGTGCTCAGCATTTGAGCCAGCATTTAATTCACTGCTTTCACGTCATTATTTACTGTCCTGTATAGATGTCCTGACGTCTCACTTTGGGCACTTGAAGCGTGAAGATCATATAATGGGTGATTGTTATGGAAAAAAATTAGAATGTGTGGCTGACTTCCTCATCATCACTGAGGCTCTCTGTAACAGTCAGAGGTAGAATCTAATTCTTCGGGGTGCCATTTAATGCTCTTAAGATAAAGAACCTTCAGGAAATCTTCTTATCCTTCTCAGCCTTTCAGCCCCTGTGACAAACGGTGCTAAGGGTGGTCAGACAGAATCCCCAAGGCGGGGCTATTTGGTATATTGAATGGGCATATTGAATTTACATCATGGTTTGAGAACAAAGAAAAAACAGGGTGAGATCATGTACTTAAATTTTATCTGTGGCACTTTCCTACTTTTGAGAGTTACCTTCACAACCATATCAGTGTTTTGAAGCTAACTTTATGTTCTGATTTCCTAGACTTTAAGATTGTAAATACTTCACAGATTCCAGCATGGGTTTATCAATAACACAGAACTGCTTTATGAAGTTATATTTACTCTCTAGTGTTGAACTGTTAAAACTGCATCTTCATACTTACTCTTCTTTAACTTCTATCTAAAACACAAGACTGCTCTGTTTTTATTCTCCTCATTGATTCACACCCAACCTGCCTTCACAGGATTGATTGGGAAAAAACAAGTTTTCTCTCTTTAGAAGGCAGTCAAAACCTTTCTGTAAAGTGTAGAGTGACATCTTGTGGTAACACTGATTTCAAAGGTGCTTATCTGCTGGCATTATTTTGTCCACAGATTACTTAACAGCAAGGTGTAATGACTTAAGAGTATCACCAGGCCTCCTGTGAGATCAGAGAAAACATAGTTGAAAGGTGTAAGGAGTCTTACACGTATGCTCTTCAGTAATGCTTATCACATGAATACTCTGGAGTTCCCAGTGACATGAACTACAATTGAAGACTTTTATAATTCTCTTCTGACTGTTGGGTGCTATCACCTTTTTGGAACTGCTCAAAAAAGTTTAGTCTAAAACCCACAGAGGAGAGCTACATCCAGTTTGTGCTCACTGCCCCTTGTTCTGTCTCTGGGCACCACCAAAAGAGCCTGGTCCCATCCTCTTGGAATCTTCAACCTAACCTTTAGATATTTGTGAGTGTTGATAAGATCCCCCCGTCAGTCTTCTCTAGGCTGAACAGTCCTCAGTCTCTCAGCCTTTTAGGCACCTCAGTACAGAAAGACATGGAGGTGCTGGAGCAGGTGCAAAGAAAGGCAACAAGGCTTGTGAAGGGTGTGGAGAATATGTCCTATGAGGAGAGTCTGAAGGAACTGGGGCTGTTTAGTCTGGGGAAGAAGAGGCTGAGGGGAGATCTTATTGCTCTCTTCCAGTATCTAAAAGGTGCTTACACTGAGAGCGGGGTTGGTCTCTTCTCACTGGTGACAGGTGACAGGATGAGGGGAAATGGCTTCATGCTTTGCCAGGGGAGGTTTAGGTTGGATATCAGGAAAAACTTTATGGAAAGGGCTGTTAAGTACTAGAATAGGCTGCCCAAGGAGGTGGTTGAGCCACCATCCCTGGATGTGTTTAAAAAAAAAAGACTGAGAATATAGAAGGCTTGCTTCAGAAAAGGATTCTTTGTTTGTGTAGTTTAGGTTTTTAGGAGGCGTTTTGATCACAGGAGACAGCCAGTGCTGGGCAAAGGATTCATATGATGTGCTGGTTACATTAAAGATTTTTAGCTTTATGGTAAAGCATACAAGGAATATTAGTCCCAGGAAGTTCAAACCAATGACCATCTGGTGACCTCATTTATTAATTTGATGGAAAAATAAAAGCACGATGTTTTCAATTAAGATGAATGTTTGGTTTGCCAGCCAGAATTGTTTCTGATTAATAACTAAGCATAAGTTAAGCTGTTAATATAATCCTGATACTGCAATTGGAAGCACTGATGTTGATTTGGTGTAAAACTAAGCAAATAATCTGGATAGCCTGTCAGAATAGGCCAGCTGGTAAATTCCTCAAATATAGTTTAGCAAGAGCACATAGAAATTGTATGTGAAGTAGTCAAAGTGAGTAAAGGACATTCTTATTAGAATGATTCTTTGGAGATATCCTTGGCAAAATACCTATTACATTTTCTTATCCATTCCAAAAAAGAGCACTGAAAGAGTGAATAAATTTGTAAGAAAACTTAGCTACTAAGATTATGTTTATCTTGTTTGAACGCCCTCTCTTTTTATCACAAAAGCAAGTGATTTGTGTTGTTTCATGATAAAGGGAAGTTGTGGGCTCTTTGTCATTAATATCTGCTGCAGAGGTAGCAATGTTCCTACCATAGTTTTTTAGTGGCTGCTTGGTGAATTTTGCCCTGTTACTAATCTCAATCATCTCTAAGAGTTTTTATCCGTCAAAATGAGAACTTCAAGCTGCAACAGTCAGATATTAAGCAGAGTATGACCAGTAAGACTATAAAGAGTTTTCCCCCAAATATAGGCTGTGATGGACATGCCACGTTTTTTCCCAATCCGAAGCCTCCCAGGTTATGAGCACCGGCTTTTCAGAGTTCAAGAGACATTTGAATAATGCTCTCAGAAGTATGGTTTGGTTTTTCAGTGATTTTGAGTCACATATATGGCTATCCACCTTTGATATAACCACCAAGAGAAATGGGACAGAAACCCTGAGCTAGATGGTGACTGTTGCTCCTGAGTGCAGTACCCTGCACCGTGCGAGATGTGTTGAGAATAAGGTACTAACAGTTTGACAGTGTTTAGCTGAGAGGAAGAAAAAGCTTACTGAATCCTCTGGATTTCAACCAGACATTCGTAGAATCACACAATCATAGACTGACTTGAGTTAGAAGGGACCTTAGAGCCCCTTCCAACCTAGCCCCTGCTATGGGCTAGTTGCCTCCCATCAGATCAGGCTGCTCAGGGCCACATCCAACCTGGTCTTGAGCACTTCCAAGGATGGGGCACCCACAGCTTCTCTGGACAGCATGTGCCAAGGCCTCACCAACATCCAAGTAAAGAATTTCTTCTTTATATCTCATCTAAAGCAACTCTCTTTTAGCATAAAGCCATTACTCCATTCACATCTCCTTTCAGCAATACAAAGCTAAAATCTTACATTGCTGTGATCACTTAGAGTCCCCTCTCTTATTTTGTCAGAATAAAAGCAAGATTCTGCCAATTCTGGCCTGGATTTCGTGCTCATATTGCTCTCTGCAGCTCAGTGGTGACAGGCTGCCTGCAAAATCCTCCTGTCTTATTAAAAGCTACAGTAAATTTAAAGGAGAGGTGGCTGAAGAAGAACTAAGTCATCCACAAAGTTTGTGGGCCATTGCTTTCTACCTTGGTAAATCTCTCTTGGGTTTCTTTCGGATTAACTTTTCCTTACTTCTTCTCTAAAACCCTTGCTTAATATTCATGTGTGTTAAACAGCTCCTGCAGCCCCCTCAAGTATGAAAAGAGGGAATGTATTCCTGCAGCAAATGAAGATACTTAAATATATCCCTTTCCTACTTCAAAGCAGCACTATGGGAGTTAATTAATACTTATCAAATGCAGTGAAAGCCTTGGATAAGAGGTACTGTAGTTGTCCATAGCATTATTTGTTTACTTAAAGCTCTTTTTTTCCTGGCCATTTTGACCAGTTACTAAATGCACTTGAGAGGAATCACACAGAACTTGTTATAACACTGTCTTGATTTATCTTGTCATCTTTGAATAATCAGGATGGGCTTTCCAAAAGTATAATAATTGCAGGTGAAGGTGCTCTACTTAACCTGAGAAAAACACTCTTCACCTAATTAGTTATATGCACTTCATGTTGGAATAGTTGACAGTATAAAAAAGTGGGATTACCACAATGCAATATAGAGAAACTGCTGGATTTTTTTACATTTTATGCTCAGTAATTAATTATTATTAGAAAGTCTACATCTTTTGCTTGTCATGTAATGACAGCAAGGTGTTTATGATTGGGAACTCCATCTGCTTTTCTGTTTGGAATGTAATTAGATGAGGAGTGTAAAGGACCACTTATCCTACTAGTTTTTCCCCATATAATAGAATATATAAAGCATTCTAAAATGGATATGTTGTATTAGGTCAATGTGAATATTAGGAGTGCCTTTTATCTTGTACAGTACAGCTTCACAGCCCTCAGATACCACTATCCCCATTTCATCAAAAAGAGGCTTTAGGTGTCTTTGTGGGTCATGGTCCCTAACCCAGAATCTGGCTATATTTCATTGCCTCCATTTTGACCACTAAGTAGCTCCTAGTAGGTGTGTCTGGTAAAAATGAGACAACTAATGTTCATTCCTAAACAGCACAGCAGCCCCTAGGGAGTTCTATATGTCTGTCATGCCCTTTAGCATTGCTGGGACTTTCTGTTTACAGACTGCAAAACCCAGCTGGTCTGAACAAAAGCTTTAGAGACTGACTGAAGATCTTCTAAGAGCTTTTGACTGAAAGAGAAAAGCAACTGAGGAATCCAAAGCTTACATCATGCCATGAGATCACCCAATATTAGACTGTCAGGCTCAAGTGAAAATGGAAAGCTTTGTCTGAATTAATTCCCTTGAAGAGAATTTAGAGACAGTTAAGGTCTTATTCTTTTTAAGTTTTGTTGTCCACACTGTGATAATTGGGATAGGATATCTCTCTAGAGCAGGAGTAAAGCAGAAAATGGAGGCTGACAATTAGAAACTGGAAAATAAATTAGATGAGGAGGATATGCTATTACTGGTGTGGAAATCTTCAATAAATATGTGGTCCTGTATTTTTACACTGTAATAAATTGCTCTTTTTATAAACATGGTGATTATTCTCATGCAGGTTAGACAAAAGTACATCTGTCTATGAGTCGAGCTGCCACCTATGAGACTTTTTATTGCCAATCTTGCTTTGGGTGATACTTGCTTATAATATGAAATATGAGTGATAGTGATTGAATAAAACAGCTTCACAGACTCTAAGACAACAGAATAAACACACAGCAACACAATATTTTAATGGGAATACAAAATCAAAAACCGATAAGCTACTAAAAGTCTACAGAGCTTGTTGCTATCCTAATCATCTTTGACTGAGGATCCACTGATTTTGTTTGATTTCATATTCTCTCAGATGACCAAGTGAGCAAAGAGGTAAGCCCACATGACTTGTACCAGTTGTATATTATTCACAGACTGAAAGAAGCTGCAGGGTGAGATTCACTCCACATATTTTGCACCTTATTTGATTCAGCCTTGGGAATGAGCCCTCCAAATATGATGGTACAACTCTCCAAAGGCAATGGAAAGAGGGGTCTCTATGAAAGCAGAGTTTACCTGAGCTTAGGTGATCCATCTTAGCTATGCTGACTATAATGTGTGTAAAGAAGTAAGACAAAGCACAGCAATAACAATGGCAAACATAAAATGAGTGAAAAAAAGACTACAGCTATATATGCTTAAAAAAATAATCTGTTTTTATGCGGAGCTGACATTGTTTCCCATATATCCTATATCCCGTGTCCTATCACAATAGACACTGCTATAGTCTGTCTCCTTTTTTATAGCCCTTCCTTCAGATACCTTAGACACAGAATCATAGAATCACTAAGGTTGGAAAAAAACCTCCAAGATCATCCAGTTCAATCACCCACTTACCACCAGTATTTCCCCATTAAGTCATGTCCCTTAGTACAACACCTAAACACTTCTTGAACACCTCCAGAGATTATGACTGCCATCCCCCTGGGCAGCCCATTCCAGTGCCTGACCAGTCTCTTGGAGAAGAAATTCTTCCTAATATCCAACCTCAACCTCAACTGGAGTAACTTGAGGCCAGTTCTATCCCTATTGCTCTAGTCCTTTTGCTACTTATGTGGGAGAAGAGGCTGGCTTCCACCTCGCCACAACCTCCTTTCAAGTAGTTGTAGAGAGTTGTAAGATCTCCCCTCAGCCTCCTCTTCTTCAGACTGAACAATCCCAGTTCCCATAGCTGCTCCCTGTAAAACTTGTGCTCCAGACCTCTCACAGCTTTGTTGCCCTTTCCTGAACACGCTCCAGGGCCTCAATGTCTTTCTTGCAGTGAGGGGTCCAAAACTGAACACAATATTTGAGGTGCAACCTCACCAGAGTTGAGTGCAGGGAGATGATCATTTCTCTCCTCCTGCATTATTTCTGATACAAGCCAGGATGCCATTGGCATCTCAGTGATCCTGGGGTTTAAGTGAAGTTTCTTGGTGCTAACATAAGAATGCAAATTGATTTGCATCCATCCAAATTAAACTGTATGCATCTTTAATTGATGACTTGTCTGGAACTATAACAATTGTGAGACTAACCTAAAAAGAGGACTGAAAATATTGGTTAAGAACATCCAGTACTTTAATTGGATAAACTGACTTAGGGCTCTGAGGAAGGTAAGGGACAAGGTCAGCTTTGTTGTGTGTTTTGGTATTGTGTAAGACTTGGCTTGGTACCTACTGTCAAACACTGATTTCCCATTGGAGTGCATTTCTGTTATGTCTTATGTCACTCATGACCTTTTCTTTAATGACTGCTTCTTCCTTTTAGAATTTCAGTTGAAGGAGAAAGTCAATAGGACCAGTTAGTAAAAATAAAAGACGGTTGTGAATTAAGTATCTTCACTGCATTTCACCTTTGTTCTTTGCAGCTAAGGAGGGAAGATGGGATTTGTGCCTCTTTTGGGGAACTCCTTTCACAAATTATTCTCCAGCCCCAGGATGACACCAGACTGCTAAACTACCAGAGTGCTGTTGGTTTGCTCATCTCCATCATGCAGGATTCCCTGGTGTTCTTGTAGAAATAGTCCTTGTAACAAGGCCATGCAGCTGGAAAGCTGCTGGATTTCTCTCTTTGTACTATTTCTTCAGGTTGGCATTACTCAAGAGAGGTCCAAGAAGTGAACTTCAGTGACCCTTTTTTGAAAGCCACATTTGTATTCATGCTTGTAGCTTTGTATACTGACTATTGTGGTGAGGAGGCATGGCACTTTGCAGAAATAAGGATGGGGCTGTGAGGCATGTTGTAGTAATAGTGACAATGTGGCATGCTATGCCAGACACATTTTGTATTTAAACAAGCAATTAAATCAAGACAACCCTAAGGCAATGGAGAACATCTGGGTACACAAAAAACCCTCTCCTGAACTTCTGGTAAACAGTGTGGGTGGTAAGTAAAGGGTCAGAGATGAAGGCAGAGGAACATTAGGACTCAAAGGAATAAACACATATTCAAAGTGGCTTGTAAATGAAAGAAGACTGATATTTAAATAACTTGCATCATGAGTTGAGTTGTGTGGTCACATCAAGTGCGTGAGAAAATTTGTGTTTGCAAGTGCTCTCATCTAACAACAATTTTAAGGATGAAGAAACACAAGAACTGTCAAGACTTCTGATTTGGAAATCATATTCTGCAAGCTTTGCACTTAAATAAATTTGACACAAAAGTTTCTGGAAGAATTTTTCTTTGAAACAGGACTTTTATGATCATAGAAGACTGACACATGCTATGCCCTGCCAAAGGATGGAAGATATGGATATTTCTGTCCAGAAATATTCTCTTCACAATTCTCTAATGCATTTTTTTTTAGTATTGTCACTCATTCAAATTGTCAGCTTTCTCTAGCTTCTGCACCAGTTCTTGTCATTTCATTGAAAAATAATAGTACAAAATTAGTCATGATGAAAAGGAAAGTGTTATAGCTATGCCAGAACCTCTTCCTTTTGCTGAAGAAGAGCCTTGGAAAGTATTGCAATTTCTTTGCTTTCCCTGAAAATCACTTGACATGAGAGACACAGAAGTCATCTATCTCAGACCCATTGCTCATTATGTGTAGATATAGTACCTCTACCATCAAACTAGTACTATGTCACAAACATTTGCACTTTTTCCCAAACCAGATACAATTAGAGAAATTTTGGGCAAAAAGCAAGGTATCAGGGAGGCCTTCACTAATGAGTAGGTTTAGAATAATTCTTTGCTAAAACACAGTAATTTGCCTTGAAGTTCAATTTTCATAGTGCACTGAAAAATTCAAGAGATTGTGTACCAATTGTGGGATATATACCTAATGGCTCTCAATGTTGCCATGAGTCCAAAACCCTTGGCTGGTAATTGCACAACTGAGGATGGTGAAGAATATCTGGTCATTTTCACAGAATCACAGAATTATCAAGGTTGGAAGAGACCTAGAAGATCATCTAGTTCAACCATCACCAATACTTCCTGGCTAAATCATATTCATCAACACAACATCCAAACGTTTCTTGAACACTCCCATGGTCGGTGACTCCACCACCTCCCTGGGCAGTGCATTCCAATGCCTGACTACCCTTTCCGAGAAGTAATACTTCCTAATGTCCAGCCTGAATCTCCCCTGGTGCAGCTTAAAACCATTCCCTCTAGTTCTATCATCGATTACATGATAGAAGAGGCCAACCCCCAGCTCACTACAACCTCCCTTCAGGAAGTTGTAGAAAGCAATAAGGTCTCCCCTGAGCCTCCTCTTCTCCAGGCTGAACCTCCCCTAAGCAGAAGAAGAATGCAGAAGAAGCCACATTCAGCTCATTCTCAGTAGTTTGCTTCAAGTATGATTGCATGATGGCGTCACTGCAAAGCAAGCAGGATTATGAATTAACAAGTGACTGTCCATGAGTCCAATGTCCAACAAGCCACTCTTGGAGAATATACTGATGGCTGAACTCTATTTAGAAATGTTATTATTAGTGTATTAAAATGGAAATGGGAATGTTTCCACATAATCATCTACACTGTAAAATTGCTGGAGTGGTTTTGGACAAAGATCTGGCTCTTCTGACTAGCATTCTCCAAACAAATTCACCATCCAGACATCACCACCAAACATTGGTGGATGTGACTGCTCTGTTCTGAAGATTCAGGAAGTTTTAGGGCATGAATCCAAGCTCAGTACCAGAAGACGGTGCCAAGAATGTTTCATTTTCATGGCATAGCTTGTGCGTTGATGGTGTTACAAGAGATTTTGTAAAAGTGTATGTATTTTCAGAATGTATCTTCATATACTTACCAAGAAGTTGCACATTGTCCTCAGTGATCTTATTTGAGTTTGTAATTGTTCAAAAAATCTATGTCCTGAGACAGAATTTAACATTAGTAGATCCAATTTGTTCTAAGTGGCCTCTGGCTTGTTAGCCCTCTGGTCTTAGATTGTGTCATTTGTGAAGACTGTGAAATGAGGCTCATATACTCTCAGTACTGTGGGGAATCCAAGGTACGCAGAAAGATAAAAGTAATCTTTTAAAAGTAATGGACTGTGGTGAGTAGAAAGTTCACACTCTAACCATGAACTTTAATGTGAATATTGGACACAGTCATCAGTGTTAAACATGTTCACCATGAGCAGTCTTTGAATTGCTCTGGTTTCCTTTGCTGACCTTAGGCACACTCCTCCTTCACTCTTTTCAGATGAGAGGAGATGATAGTGAATGTCATATCTTTAGAAACAGAACCTTATCTTAACTAAAATTCCTTCTATAGCTCCCTTGGAATATTGTAAAAATCATCATGTGGTCTAAAAAATCACTTTTTTCTTTTTTTTTTCTGATTGCATCACCTCCAATTCATTGATCCCAGAACACAAACATTTTCAATAGAGATTTTCAACATGCCATGCAGAAGTTTACCATTTGAATATGCAGCATTTTACAGATCATGTTAGCTTTCTATAGCATTTTGGTGATCTTTCCCTTGCTTATTTGCTTTTTCACAGCACCTGCACCCTTAGAAAACTTGAACTATTTTAAGGAATTAACAACTTCCCACCCCAGACGGCAGTAAAAGTCCACTTTGTCACAGCAGTATCACAGTGATGAATGTTCAAGGGCAAAGCTTTGATTAATGACAGCTGCAGTTTGGATTTCACTGATGGTGATTTTATACCTCCTTCCAGACAGCTGCACACTTATGGCAAGTATCTAACTAGACATATTTATTATGCCAGTTTAGTTAAATGCTCATATAAATTAAGCATATGCATACGTGCATAATTTGCATAGGCAGCACATGATTGTATTGTATGAATTAGGCTTCTAAGAGAAGAATGTCCATAATGCAGCTGAGATACTCCCATTTTGTTAAATTAGGGAGGTCTGTGCTTAGGTTTCATAGAAAGGGAATCCCAGTCTGAAAAGGGTCTTGCTGGTGAAAGAAAAGGGCAGTTTTCCTCTATTCAGGAGCACAAAATATCATTAATACAGATAAGTTGTCCAGCGTTTTTATATGCACTTTCAAAATGCAGAACACAGATTCTGGAAAAACAAGAAGTCCATTCTCATGCAGCTGCTATGGCCCAGTTCCTCACGTCTTTCTTAGATCAGACCATGACTATCATTTTAATATGTGGTCAAATTAATGTACATTTTACACTCACTACATTACATAGCTAAGACACTGCTGAATTGCATTAGAATATAGCTGAAATCTTCATTGCCTGATTATAATAAATCACTTTTGTACCACTTAACATTTTGGGTCTGTGTGGACAACCATAAGGCAAGTATACAGTCTCCCAGTCAGCTTTTTGTTATTAAATATTCCCATTTAAATAATTGAATTTTGCATATGAGAAATCATCAGTCTGATCTGTAACACAAATCCTGCCTATTTTGTTGCATAGTGATTATGTTAACTTTAAGTTGGTCAGCATGGAGTTCTATCCATCTTTCTCCACTTCATGTGCAGTCATCTCCAAAACACAGCTTTAATAATTAATAATTTCCATTATTCTCCTTTGCCCATCTCTTTAACTGTTGGTATTGTATATTGGACAAGGGGAAGTGATTTCAAGCTGAAGGAGAGGAGATTGAGATTGGATGTAAGGAAGAAGTTTTTTGCAGTAAGGGTGGTAAGGCACTGTCACAGGTTGCCCAGACATATGATGGATGCCCAGTTCCTGGAGACAGTCGAGGTCAAGCTGGATGGGGCTCTGAGCACCTGATGGAGCTTTAAGTGTCCTTGTTCACTGCATGTGAGCTGGATTAGATGGCCTTTAATGGTCCCTTCCAACTCAAATGATTCTATGATTCTACAATCCTATGATTTTAAAGCAATCCATACAGAAAACATCCTGTTTTATACATATGACAGAACGCAGTGTATTATGGTTGGTTACACAGCTCAAGGCAGATGCCACATAGGCTCCATGTCTTTTCTGTGCTCTTTCCTTTGACCAGGCAGGGTTTCCAGCCCTGCTCTGCATAGCCACACTTATCTCCTCCTTGCCCCAGAAGGTAATCCTAATGCTTCCTGCAGCACAAATACTGACTTCTCACATAAGTTATTACTGGGAGGTAAGGAACAAAGAGAAAGCACTAAGGCATGCGGCTCAAAACCTCATTTCTTGCTTAGAGACTGGAGTTGTGGTGTAGAAAAATCCTACCAGGTGGTGCTAGAGATGCACAGCTGAAGCCAAGGAGAAGTTTTCTGAGTTTCTGAGTTTTTCCCTGCTTCACCATCCTCAACCAATTCAGATAAACCAGTGTCATTTCTCCCTTTTTCCTTTGTATTAAATGTGTTCTCTTCACGAGCTAAGAACACAAAATTTGTGGTAGTGTCTAAAATGAAAGCTTGTGGAGAAATATTTTCTTCCCTATTGCTTATTTAGTTATTTATTTTTCTTTTATCCTCTGTGTACGTTGTACTGTGCTCTTCAGGACAAGCATTTATTGCAGCTGGCGCGCTTTCAGGGGTTACTCTTGAAGGGAAAATTTAAAGCACACAAATTCATTTTGACTCTCTCGATGAGATATGGGAACAGTGGGTAAGACTTGTCACCAGGTGGCACCATTAAGCTAAGTTATATCCCAGCTAGCGCATGCAATGAGATCTGTATTCAAAAGGAGTTTAAAAGAAAGATAGCTCTTTTCACCTTACTTCAGATCCTAATTCAATACACAAGACAGGATAGAGCAAATTCTTATGTTCAATGCTACATTTCAAATATTTCCAGTGTTATAATCTGGTGTATTTTCCACACTTTGCGCTTGGTGAATAAACAGCACGCCTGTATTACTCCATGAATCACCTTCCTGCTGATGTGTTTTACAATGTGCTTCCCAACTGATGCATGAAAATGCAGCATTTCCCCCAGTAATTTTAGTTATCTTCAACGGAACTGGGATGTTCACACATGGAGTCGTGTGTCCAAATATTTTCCATTTTTCTAGTATATCCTATGAACCCAAACAATAAGAAATTGATTTTTCTCGCTTAGTAGTGATTGACACCGTACACTGAGCAATAGGCTGAGCACGTTGGAGCACAGGTGCTGCTTCCCATTTCTACTCGCTATTCAGCAGCAGTGCTGGTGGCCCCTGTGTCAGAAATGCGTCAGCCTGATTTTTGGCATGCACGGGATGATAAAGCTGTCCTCTGAAGCAGAGAACAAAAGTCTTCCAGTAACAGGCACTTAGGCAGCTTGAATCAAAAAGTGGAACTTCTTCTGATAGGATCAGACTCCTCTCTCTGTCTGGTGTATTATATCAAACTGTAGTGTAGCTGTGCCATGATGTTTTTTCTAACAAATCATAGAGTGGGTTGGGTCGGAAATGACCTCAAAGATCATCTTGATCCAACCCCCTGGCTATGGATGATGTTGCCACTAGATTAGGCTGCCCAGGGCCCAATCCAAGCTGGCCTTGAGCACCTTCAGGGATGGGGCACCCACAGCCTCTCTGGGCAACTTGTTCCAGTACCTCACCACTCTACGAGTGAAGGATTTCCCCCTAACATCTAGTCTATATCTCCCCTCTTTTAGTTTAAAACTGTTCCCCCTTATCCTGTCACTATCCATATGTGTAAAAAGTTGATTTCCCTCCTGTCGATAAGCTCCAACAACAAACAATGCTATTAACCTAATGAGAGGATACTAGGGTGACTCTTGGGAAACAGCAAATTCTTGTTCTTCTGAGCAGGTATTAAAGAAATACAAACCAGCATCTAGTTCTTTCTGAATGTGCTGGAATATTCAGTCAGCAACGATTCTATTAGTCACCTTTGGGATTCTTGTAAGCATGGTTGAAGAGTGCAGCCCATAGATCCTACTTAGATAATGGAAGTGAGCAAGAAAACAGATTTATACTTAAAAAAGCCTTCCATTAACTTTTTTTTTCTTCAATATTAAAACTATTTAATGAGTATTGCTCATATACGCTGAGAATCATAAGGTCAGATTAGTCCAATAGGCTAATTATGTTCAAACGTATTCTCTGATTTCTTTGCCATTTCTTGGGCCTGTATTCTACTAAGTTACAAATGCTGTAATTTAAGCCATAAATTATGTATGCATTTTCTTGTCTTTACTTGCTTCTCTGGTCAGCTGTGAAAGTCCACAATTCTGCAGTCTTAGTGTCAGCCTCAAGTTGTGTGTATCTGGGTCTTTGGAGATACTCCAAACCTGGCTGGGTATGTCTCTCTCACTAACCCCACTTGAGTTGACTGGAGTTGAGGGTCCTTTGAGATCCTCTCCAGTCTCAATTACTCCATGATTATGTCATTCTCTATCAGAAAAAAAACCAAAAGGTCTTGGCAAACAGAAGTCATGAATTTCTTGAGATAGTTTCTCGAGCCTGTGAAACTCCCAGCATGGACACTGCAGAATTGCTCTCATGTAGACTCCTTGCTCATAAAGATAAGGGCAATATTTAGTGTGTTTGGAAAGAACAATTGGTTCAATAGAGATTTGTGCTGCCATGCAGTTTTTTACTGACATCTGCTCACTAAAACACAATAGATAATTATAAATGTCTACTTATCTTCATTTCCTAATGAAGAAGAAAATGTGCATTCTTATATAGCAAATACAAAGTAGAAAGGTTCTGTGACACAGTTTCTTAAGGAAAAAAGTGCCATTGAGCATTCTGCAAAAATAATGCCAGTTGTAAAAAAATCCTATGTGTACATATATACCTTTCTTATTTACAGTGTGTTGATTCAATGGGCATTTTAAATAGCAGCAATAATGGCTTTATTGCAGCAAGGCTCTAAGAGTGAAGCTGAGGCAGGGTTTGTAAGTGAGACCAAGATCAGGCAAGTCTTTTATGGGAGTTAGGAAGGGTATTGCCTAAAATAATGCCTCTTGTATTGGTTTATGTAAAACAGGCAGTCACAGACTGCAACATCATCAAATGCATCTTTGGTCCAAATAATGCTATATTGTTTTTCACCTTTTGAAGGATCCAAATGGTGTATCAGGTAACAGAAATATCACTCCTGAGTCACGGTAGTGTATTCCTCTATGCTTTTCCAATTTTTCTCATTTAAATGGAGACATGGACAGGGTAGCAAAAAGGAAATGGATCTGATACTTAGATAAAGATATTTATATGAGATGTTACCTTTGACACTAAATTCATCGGCACCGAAATTACTCATAATGCTGGAACCTATTTCTTTTCACTATGATTTTTTTTTCTTCCATCTAATTGGGTGTGGTTTTCTTGTTTTTGTTTTTCATTCCTTGCAGTCAGTAGCAGGTCATTAATTTTGAATGGGGCATTGTCTGGAATTCCAGGAAGTATCCAAAAGACCCAAATATCTTCTTGGGTGTGATGCTGCAGGCAGTTGCCTCTGCTTATGACTGTGATTGTGTTCCTGACAGCTTTAAATGATTGTGGTTTTCTTCCCTGCAAATCTTCACTGAAACTGAAATTCTTGCACAAGCCCTGAAATGTTAGCAAGAGAAACATCAACTCTGAAAGCACAAGCGTTTTCCCATTTTAAGGCCAGATGAAGAACTGAATTAAGCAGAATACAAATTTTTGCTTGTCTTCTCACAAAAACAGAGCTTGTGAATCTTACCGGCAGACATATGCTGATCCATTTCCCTTTCCACTCTCATACCCTTCTTGACTTTTTATATGATCGACTAATTTTAAGTATTTTACATGCACAAAAAAGCACTCAGAAGTCTCTTGAAAGAGTACTGCCATTGGCCTCATTTACAGATAGAGTCATGGAATAGTTTGGGTTGAAATGGACCTTAAAGCCCTTCCAGTTGTAACCCTCTGCCATGGGCTGGTTGCCCCCACCAGCTCAGGCTGCCCAGGGCCCATCTAACCAGACCTTGAGCACCTCCACGGATGGGGCACCAGCAGCTCTCTGGGCAGCCGTGCCAGGGCTTCACTGCCCTCTGAGTAAAGAATTCTTTCCTAATGTCTAATCTAAATCTCCTCTCTTTTAGTTTAAAAGTTTCTTCTTGTCCTATAACTATTGCACCTGACAAAGCATCTCTCTCCAGCTTCCCTGTATACCCCTTTAAGTACTGGATGGCCACAATCTGGTCTCCCCATAGCCTACTCTTCTCCAAGCTGAACATACTCAACTCCCTCAACCTTTCCTTATAGGAGAGGTACTCTAGCCCTTATCTTAGTGGCCCTCCTCTGGACTCAATCCAACAGCTCCACATCCTTCCTGTGCTGGGGGCCCCCAGAACTGGACACAAAACTCCAGATGGGGCCTCACAAGGGCAGAGTAGAGGTGGACAATCCCCTCCCTCTCCCTACTGCCACTCTCTGTTGATGTAGCCCAGGATGCTGTTGGCCCTCTGGGCTGCAAGTGCACACTGCTGACTCATATCCATCTTGACCGTCAGGACCCCCAGGTCCTTTTCCAAAGGGCTTCTCTCAATCCATCTCAAACAATAGAAGCACTAATAGAAGCACTTTGCCTTTCTGGCTCACACTGTCTGTTTTTTTTCTCCTCTCCTTCATACATCTCATGGTCATTACCAATCCAGATGTGAACACTGCTTTGACCATCCATTGGATGACATTGGTTAACTTCTCCAACAGTATTCCCTGATGTAGTGGTTGGTAACCCTGTCCATTGCAGCATGTTGGAGATCAATGATCTTTAAGGCACTTTCCAACCTAAGTCATATTATAATTGTATGATTCTACTGCTCAGTATTACAGTCCGGCTTCTTACTGTGTCAATATGCCAACCAGGGAAACTTTTTATATGCACTTTTATTTCATACTGTATACTAGAGAGCAGCATGTTGGCAGGCTGTTGTAACACTGAAGGAGAGGGAGCCCTGCAAAGATTTTAGATTTTTTTCAAACTCTTATGAGAATATATAAAGGGATTTTCTACATTGCTGAGCTAAGCAGTAGCTGGCAAATAGTTTCCTGTTTGGGGGAATGGAGATATATATACCTACTTCCTTTCAATGTGTGTTGCTTACTGAGCTACATAGGGAATAGCACAAGTTTTCCATTCTGCCTCAGTTCTGAAATAACAATTTTCAGTAATCTCTTAATTAACCCCAGTAATCTTGTTAATTAACCCAACTTCACATGTCTTTGATCCACCACTCCACACTATTTCCAAATAAGATAAAATGTGAATGCTTCTCATTATCTTTGTTTACAAAACTGGTGATATTAATGTACAGTATGAACTCTGCTGTAAATTTATCTCCTTTATTTTACCTGCTTCATGTCAGAAATATCTAAGAACATTCTGGAAGAGCAAACTCCTTAAATTTACTCTGGTGTCTCTGTGACTCCAGTGCCCTTGCATCATCAGCTTGCTTTAATTCTTAATCTATTGAGAGCTAAAGCAAATTATCACCCAACTGCCTGTGATAGCAATTTTTTGTGGTGGTAGCTAAAGAAGCTTACAATATAACACAAACAATGACAGACTGTCTAGCAGAGATCAGCCCTGAAGATGTAGAAGAGGGTGGGCACAGTGGTGTTTGAACAATCCAGGTAAATCTGTGCATATAAATATCTCAAAGAACTCTTGTTATCCTCAAGGAAATTAACCACTCTTTCTGAGTGCTGGGAAATGAAATTCCAAGCCATGTTTGACTCTACAGCTCTGTTTTCCATGTGGTTACAGAGCCATGCACTGAGATAAAGGTCATTCTGACCAAGACAAAAGTTCTGCTGTCCTTCATCTGTCAGCTTGTGAGATGGAATAACCAACTCCTTGTGCTTATTGAGTCAGTTTCTTTACAGCCAGAGATTGTTTGCTTACCTCTCAGGCAGGATGCCTGCTTCTCATCTGGTCTCTACTCCATTTAATTTGTTTTATTTGTAGCCCTACTATGAATTAAAACTTCCCTGGGTATAACTCTGAATCACTTGAATACACAAATCTTTCTGGGGGTAGTTTACAGGGAAGACCAACACTGTAATTGAAAACTAATTACATGGGTGAAGGTGTCTGTCTGCGTGGGGCAGGCATCGTGCTGTGTGTGAGGAGGAATGAGAGTAAGGTAAGCATTTCTAATGGAATAGGTTCTTCTCCATATTGGATTGGTTAGCATAATCATAATTGTGATGGTTTGTTTGCCATGCAGATAGCAAGTGAATGATTCCATAGAAACACGGTAACAATGATCAGATCTGTACATCTGTGGAAGTTTTCTGTGCACTGTATTTATTTCATTGCTTTCTTTCTCAGACATCTCTCCCCTCAGTACTTCTGTACTCAAGACATTTTATTTGGCCAATTTAGTCAACACAAACATATCAAATGACAGATTTTTCTATGTGGTAGATTGACTTTAATATTCAAAAGTTGTATTCAAAGGAAATATGTCACATACACATCTCTGATTTTAAACGTGTCTTTAGTGAAACACTTGTGGTACTTCATGGAAAACCTAGGAGGTGAACTTATATAAGCACAGTAGATAAATTCTAATACAAGGCAGTATTGCTCTTCTTTTCACTCATTGTCTACTTCTGGAGATTGACTATATTAGTATTTAAGAAAGAGTAAAAGACAGGAGATCAGGAAGAAAATCAAAGACGTCCCAAATCCACTTTTACATTAACAGAACAATACCCTGAAAGGGAAATCATCCCAATAGATGCATCTGTGCTTTTTGCAAGATGGTTATTAAAAAGAAAAAAAAAAAAGAGAGAGAAAAAGAAAAAGAAATCTCTTCATTTTCAAGATAGCTTCACAAAGAAAGCAACCAGACATGGATCCACCTCCCACACTTCACTGCCAGCGGCTGTTGCATGCGATGTCCTTGGATGCCCAAAAGATTAGGCAGTATGATCCACCTGGCCCAAGTAACAGGGAACAAAGGCATTTCTCCGTCTACAAAGTTAAGCTCCTGGTAAGTGTAATCTTTTACTAAGTCACACAATATTTTTATAATGAATAATATTAGAGCCTTTTTTTTTGGTAATTACGCTGAAGTACAATGTTTACATCTGCTAGTTGTTATGAACTTGGTAAATAGAGGAAAGGCTGTAACACAATATAAGTAAGGTATGTTGGTGAAGACTATGTATCACAGGAAGTTGATATTCCTTTCTTTTCTTTTTCAGCTCTATGAAAATGAAGAAGACAAACTGAAAGTTTTGCTCTACACAACTTAATAGGGACCTCTGGTTCTTGAGAGGACAAAATTGTGGATGAGTCCTCTCATGTGGCAATGCGTTAAGAGCAACAAAAAAGGTATCATTTTACAATTACTTTGTGTTCTCATTATGAACAGAGAATGTACAACAATAAGAACTTTACATCCAGATTTTATTTACATAAATCAGAACAAAGATACAAACAAACAACAAGAAGAACAACAATAGAAAACAACACCAAAAAAACAGGTTTAATTTCAGAGCGATGATCTCAGTTTTTGCACCAATCTGGAATTTTCTGCAGCATTTTTATTCCTTTAATCAAATGGTAGTCTTTGTACTGCAAAAACATTTTGCTTCTCTCTCAAGGGAAAACCACCTCCTCTCCCAATTACTAAATCTCAGATACAGTTTGTTTGCAGCAGAAATTAGATGGAAGTTTTGGCATCTCAGTGGTCAGTCAAGACCAGAATGGGCAGGGAATAAGGTCGTGTTCTGACAGCTGAAAAGGCAGCTAATTGTTAATCTCAGCATGTGAAATACCAACTCAAAAACCTGAAACCAAACAAGGATTTTGCACTTCACTGGAGTGAAATTTGTGTTAATGTTTTGGTCTAGTTCCACAGACATTATATACAAGCCTAGATTTGTAGGCTTAACACATAGTCAAAATCTCTTGGCCAGCTGGATACCACATGCCTTTCTTGAACTCAAAGAATTATTACACTGGATCATTAAACCTCTAATTTAACAGTCATTATACCTGAAGAAAGTATTTGCCTCTCTTGGTGATATGTCTTTTTCTGCATTTATTTATTTATTTATTTATTTTATTTTTATTTATTTTTATTTATTTTTTTTTTTTTGCATTTTTTAATGCAAAACTAACTGCCAGGTCTTATTTCCCCTTAAGAAAAAAACTGCTTTTTCTTTTGTTACAGAAAACTGTCATCCTTAATATATTGTCATCAACACTGATGGTTAAATTTGATTACATTTTGATTCCAAATTACTAAGGGCATTTATTTCATATAATAGAATCATAGAATGGACTAGGTTGAAAATGATTGTAAAGATCATCCAGTTGAACCCCCTGCTGTGTGCAGGGTCACCAACCACCACACCAAAAGGTTTTCTCTGGAGACCAGAGAAGACAGAATAGTCTTGACTGGACTTTTATTGCTGAACTCTCACAGTATTTCTATTTTTTATGGCCAGGGAACTGTGGTCCATGAGGTGCCTGTACTGACACTTACGTGAAGGCTTTTAGCAGGGTACAGCAGCTGTTTTTTAAGTTCTCTACATCCTTTCTGTAGTGTAAGGCTGTCATTTTTTTATTTTTTTTTTGTGCGTGTATTTTTGTGTGGGCACATTTGTACCTTTGCTACAGTCTCAGTTGAATTTCAGTTCAAACTGGGTTGATGTAAGTGGACATGCAGCATGCACCCTTTAGGTAACTGCTGATAATCTTGCTTACTACTAGATGTGATTTTTGTGAGTTTGAAAGGTTTCACTGCTCTGTGTGGAGGGATTAACCTGTGTAAGAAAGGGTTTGAATTCCTAGTAGTAGAAAAGAGGCACACGTGTAGTGGGAAGAACAACATTCAGAAGATTTCAGGGGCTCATATGAGCATGGGTAGGAAGTCACGGAAGGCTGAGATGAATCTGCAAATAGGACTAGGATGCGTGGATATTTGATGTGTGGTGCAAAGAATGTCTAGGGATGCTCTTACAAAGCTGATGTAGGTATCTTCTGGTTTAGTTGTGCTCCATACTGTATCCTTACATGTCAGGCAGCTTTTCTGCTACCATATCATGATAAGATACTTGTTTCCTTCCTAGAGAACTTATACCCTGGGAGAAGAATAAAACTGGTTACGTAAGACCAAGTGGATTGTATAAAAATAAATATTTCTACAGACATAAGTGAAGAAATTAATCACAATCTTAAAATTTCTTACCCATAATTAAATCAGAAAGGTCTCTGTCTCCCTTTATCTTGCAGACTTGCTCTAAATACTTTATTGATGCACACCTTTTAAGTAATTACTTTCTCTATGCTTGTCCTACATTTCAGGTTATCAAAGGGAACCTACCCTTGGCAAAATGCATTAGCTTAACAATTGTTCTTTTGCAAGTCCCTCAAAGAATCTAATGGGTTTAATATTTATCCTCAAAATATGTACTTCTTTTCCCTTCATAGGATCATAGAACCGTAAAATAGTTTCAGTTGAAAGGGACCTGTCAGATCATCTACTTTCAATTCCCTCTGCTGTAGACAGGGACACCTACCGCTAGACCAGGTTGCTCAGAGCCCCATCCAGCCTGGCCTTGAATGCCTCCAGGGAAGGGAGAATGTGGACCCCCATCCCTGGAGGTGTTCAAGGCCAGGCTGGACGGGGCCCTTGGCAGCCTGGTCTAGTATTAAATGTGGAGGTTGATGGCCCTGCCTGTTGTAGGGAGGTTGGAGCTTGATGTGCCTTGATGTCTCTTCCAACCCGGGTCATTCTGTGATTCTGTGAATCTGTGAATAAGGTGTCCTAATAATGTGAGATCAAGTGTCATCTCCTGACATGCATTAACTCTTTTTTTATCATATATTTTTTTTAATATATTTTAACATACGTGGAAAGAAATAACCTCTTTAAAGTTGTGAATTATCTAACCTCTGTCCTCACGCTGAAGTGAGTCCTGCCACAGAAGTCTCTATTTCTCTCCAATGGGTAAAAATTTTATCTAGGCCACTAACTCAGTGACAGACTGCTACACTGTAGAAGTCTTTCCTCAAGGTGACATGAGTCTTGTTTGAAAGATGTACCCTTAATACAAATTCTATTTAACCAGTTGCACAAGAATATGCAGCTTTTTCATTACAACTGTTACTCATTGAGAATGTTAAAAGGAAATATTGTCTTCTTCTCCAGTGAGATGCTGTTTTTGACTTCCCTCCTGCTTTTCTTTTAGCATGGAAGAGCTATTAGAGATTCCCAGCTTAATTTAAAGGAGAGTTGCTACAGGAAAACTACTGGAGATGTCTAGAATGTCTAGAATAATATTATTCCCTTGGTAGTTAATATTATTCTGGTAGGTATTAGATATGCCCATCTGCTTGATTGCAGATCCTTCCAAAACCAATGATGCAAGTCCCATAAGCCCTTAAATTAAGAGGGACTGCTTCTTGCTCAGGGGAAAAAAAAATATTAAAAATATGGGAATATTATCATGGCTATAGTTGTCTTGGGGAAATCCATAGCTTTGTGTGCAGAATGATAATTTGCCTTAGGTATTCCCAGAAGCTGACTAAGAAATATCAGTTTCCCCAAAGAGTCTGAATGGGAAGTGTCTCCTGAGAATACTATCTGACATCCTGAGACAGTCTTTGAAGGGATGAGCCTCTTCTCTCAGGTAACTAATGACAGAATGAGAAGTAATGGGTGTATGTTGCACCAGGGGAGGTTCAGGTTGGATATTACGAAAAATTTCTTCTCAGAAAGAGTGGTGAGGCGTTGGCACAGGCTGCCCAGGGAGGCGGTGGAGTTACCATCCCTAGAGGTGCTCAAGAAATGTGGTGATGGGGCACTGAGCTACATGGGTTAGTGGGCATAGTGGGGATAAGTCTATGGTTGGACTGGATGATCTTAATGTTCTTTTTCAATCCTAATGGTTCTGTGTTTCTGCTGTGATGGAGCTGCTGGTTGTCTAAGAAGGTCAATGACAGAAAGAAAAAGGTGCAGGGGTACAGATTAATTCCCCAAACACTAAGACAGGCAAAAGTATGAACAAAACTATGCATTATGTGTTCTTATTATTTCTGCTACAGATCCTAACATCCAACTCATCATCAATAAATGTGTTAACAACTAGGTAGAAGACCAAAGGAAAGCCAAAACTCTGCATTTGCTTGTGATGAGTTCGGTGTTTAAATCCTGCTATTTTGTACTTTTACTTACCTATAATGCATTACTTCAGAGATGTTACTCTTTGTGGTAGGTGAAATGCATTAAGGAGATTAGCAGTTTAAATAACATTGCCTACAACTGTAGGAGGAATCCGAATGTAGCTCCTTCACAAGACTTCTCCAAGCCAGTGTTATTATTCATCATTTGTGCTGAGTAGCTCCAACATTCACAGTCAAGGGAATGAACCTGGATATCCCCTTCTCCTTCATTAACATCAGTATCATATAGAATTGGATAACTGCAATAAGTTTGTAGATTCTTACGCATTTCCCTATTTGTCTTATTGGACTTTGCCACAAACCCTGAGAGAAGTAAATCCTTGAAATGCATGCCTCAGTTTCCCTAACTGCAAAATAGAAACTGTAATACATATCCTACACAGGCAGCATTCTTAGGGTTGACCACTTACCTATCTGCAACTCTCAGAGACTGTAAGGAACTTTTTATCCATATTGACATTTTAAAGAAATTTATTGGTGCTATTAGAAGGTTACTTTTTGGAGAAGCCCTTGTGTAAAACAGTGATAGCTGGAGCTTTTGGGAACCTGGGGAAAAGTATTGTAGAAATTGAGTGCTTAATTGGAAAAATCCATTTTGTGAACAAGTGATTAACTTCAGAACTATTTCTCACCTTGAAGCAATAAGAAAAGCACGAACATTCAAAAGAATAATTTCCAAGGTGTTAACATGATTTTTTTTTCATATTCATGAGGACAAAATAAAATGTTTTGTGCAATAATTGTGAAAACATTCTGTTTTATTTGATGTTTTATGTAAATGTATGGGAAAGATAAAAAAAAATATTGCAGTGTATTCAGAAATTATTCAAGGAAGATGAGGGAAGAGAAAGCAGACAGGATTCTTAACAAGTTTGTGTGTCTTAAAATATTTCTGGAAATTGTAGAATCATAGATGCGTAGAATCATAGAGTGGTTTGGGTTGGAAGGAACCTTTAAGATCATCAGGTTCCAACCCCCTGCTATAGGCAGGGACACCTCCCTCTAGACCAGGTTACTCACAGCCCAATCCAGCCTGGCCTTCAACACCTCCAGAAAGAGGGCATCCATTGCTTCTTTGGGCAACCTGCTCCTGTGTCTCACCATCCTCACAGTGAAGACTTCCTGTAGACTTCCTTCAGGTACTGGAAGGCCCCTGTTAGGTCCCCCCAGAGTCTTCTCTTCTCCAGACTGAAGATCCCCAGCTCTCTCAGCTTGTCCTCGTAGGGGAGGTACTGCAGCCCTCTGATCATCTTCACGGCTCTCTTCTGGACCTGCAGCAACAACTGAACATCTTTCTTACACTGGGGGCCCCAGAACTGCATGCAGTACTTCAGGTGGGGTCTCACAAGATCCAAATAAAGGAGCAGAATCACCTCTCTCAACTTGCTTGTCACCCTTCTAGAGAATCTGAAAATCTGGAGAACAAAATCTAAAAGCCAATTCTGTTTTGAGTCACACAGCGAAATTTCAATGGCATTTTCGCTATCATATGCATATTTTCACAATATTCTAGTTTGAATTTCATCTGTTTTGTCAGTCCTATTAAAAACCTCATGTCCTCTCAGGTTTCAGTCTAGTTATTAGCACTGATTTCCTTTTTATTCTTTTTTTTTTTTTATTTTATTTAGATGATATGTTTTCCCTGATCCAATCATACTTAAATGTACTGTTTGGGTTTAGAGAATGGGTGCCGTATATGGAGGCAGAATTTTGGAGGAATTCATCTTTACTGCTATGTAAACAGGCAGTTCTTCTTGGATTGGAATCCCTCATCCCAAATCCAGCATTTTCTCGTATGCTCTTTTGACTGTCTATATTGATAACTTGATTTGACCATAAGCTCCCACTGAACTGACACCTCGGATCTCTGATTACTTCCTGTGGACACGACCCTTACTGAGATATGTGACTCACTTATAAACAGAAAAACCTGCCAGTTGCAGTCCCCCAGATTTCTGTGAAGGCTTTCTGTAACTTTGGTTAAGAATAACCTTGATAGTTTTGTGTGGGATCTACTTGATATGGTTGAAATGGCCCATCTGACTCTTTTGGCGGGAGTCATCTCAAAGTCAACCCTGCAGGTCAGTATAGCTGTAAGATTTCATCTCTGCCTCTCTGTGTGTGTCTACACTATGGATATATACTTATTTTCAGTGCAAGCTGAGCTGATGTTTTCACTCTCTGTAGTGGGACATAGAGGAATAAATTATTTGCTCCTCTTACAGCGATACAAATGTAGAAGAACTTAACCAATGACACTACTTCTTATCATAGGCAACTCTGAAATCTGCATTTTGTAGTGTGACTCACTCATATGGTATTCACTAAACAATTCTCAGCAAATACTCAACATCTTAAAGGATCAGAGCTTTTCTGACTTCTTTTTCTGTTGTGTGTATGCCATGGAATCATCATAGGTTTGAGTTAGAAGGAGCCTATGAAGATCAACTAGCTCAAGTCCTCTGCAACAAACACGGATATCTACAGATCAGTCAAGTTGCTTAGTGTCCCATCTGGCCTGACCTTGAATGTCTCCAAGGATGGGGCAGCCACCACCTCTCTGAGCAACCTGTTTCAGTGCTTCACTACCCCTATTCACTTTGTTTGTTTCTGTAAGCTCCAAATAGATGAGATCTCAACTGTTTTTTGTTTGTTTGTTTGTTTTTTTGTCATTTAGAGGACAGTGAAAATGCTTTCATTAACTTATTAAAGATGATCAAACACTGTTCTGATTACAGAAATTCTTCTCCCTCATGCATGAGCCATAGAAAGAGGCAAAGCTCCTTCCAGTCTAGCTGCCATACTTATATTCTGCTGTTGAATTTGGCTTTCTATGATCACTTTTTCTTCCTTCTGTCCATCCCTCATCTTTAGTAGACTTATAGTACAATTCTGAATGTATCCTTCTGTACATTATGAGTCAAAGCAGTACAAGTATCTGAGTGGCCATGTTCTCACTCTTCAGATTTCCTTCAGTAATATATTATGCTTGCATTCTCCTTGTGCTATTCATTGCATTCACAGCAAAATAAAGAAATACAATGGAGCCTGTGCCTGTGCCAGCATCTTATTCGAGAGATCTTGTAACTCAGTGACAAAATTTGTGTGGGTTGATTTAATTTACCCCTTTATTTTCTTCTGAAAGGAATTGAAAACTCTATTAACCACTATTTAAAATATCAGCATTCCCCATACCTACCACGCAATAGCAACTTGAATTGCTATGGTTTTCCTCTCTACCCGGTATTTACAGTATGTTGGCTGAGTAAAGATGCTACTGCTACTATTTGGCAAGTGTTGACTTCTGAACACTTCCTACCTTTCCTGTCCTGATCCAGTGCTGATCATCACTGCCTACTTGTGCCTTATTTGTTTTTTTTTCCCTTTTGTACCTTGTAATGGGGAATGTTTTTCATTTCACACCCTTGTCAGAGCATATGGTTTTGCCCCCAAACCTGTTAAAATACAGACACTACACTGAGTCAACAGCTTTCAAGGTTGCAGTCAGGTTAACCAAACAGAAGCTTGGTGACAAAGATTTCCAGCTATGTCTTTTACATCTGGGATGGTTTATTCTTTCTGATGCAGTCTTTCATGACTGCTAGTGATTCTTGTGTTAGTAGCAAAAATATTGATATTGGTAGGCATGTTCCATTGCTTTTTGCAGAAGCTTTCTGCAATCACACGTGTTATTTCTAGGCGTCCTTCAAGGTCACATTTTAATGTAAGATTTATATGCCCCGGCATCTTTTAGTGAAGCACTGGAACAGATTGCCCAGAGAGGAGATGCAGCAGTGATAGGGAAGGCTGTTTGCTTATGGAAATCTACTTTGGAGTGAGCCAGCAACAAAGATGAGACTTAATAAAGCTCAGAAATTGGCATAAGACCCTTACCTTGCCCATCAAAAGTCTACAGAAAGCAGGTGATGGCATTCCCATATTAAGTATTCTGGAATAGCTTCAGTAACTTGTGTGAGGAAGAGAGATGAACTGTGTACGAAGTTCACTTTAGGCCAAACAAATGGATCAGCTTTTCAGTACTTCATCTCACTTGAAAAGTCACCTCTGATTGTGAAGTGCTCTCTTAGGCAGCTGCTTACTAGTAAATCAGCTAAAAAGAATCGCGTCTCTCCTGGAGCATCTGGAAGTAGTGATAGCATGACTCTACAACCTGGTTCAGACTGGATTCCATAAAGGATCCCAGAGAGGACAGGTCAACTACAAACTCGGTCAGTTATTAGCTGAACTACCTGATTCTTTATACCTGTCTGAAAAAGCATGTGGAGCCAGTTTTGCACATTTGTTGAGGCTTTGCTCTTCCTTTCTTTTTCTTTTTTCTTTTCTTTTGTTGTAGTGAAGAACTTTGGCATGAAATGGGAGTTTTAGGCCAGATGAATAAAAATGCAGAGGTCCGTAGATGCTGCTGATTTTAGTTTAACTCAAATGGATGTGTAAACCAGTCTTGACATCTTACATATTTGTAGCTTCCAGGTGCCTATGCCTTATAAGAAATTATGATGTATCTCTTGATTCACAGCAACCTCATGGTACTTGGTGCAGACTAACAAAAGTGTTTAGGTGCTTGTATCTACAGGAGAGCACTTACTAGGATCTATAAAATATCTTTGCACGTACTGACTGCTGGTGGAAGTTGAATTCCTAAAGTTTACATATGCTTTGGTAAATCCCACTAGCCACATCACTTGTATATTTATGTGCCTTTGAAAATGTGGCTGTAGGATTTTTTCATGTAGTAGGGGTTATAAATCTCTTCATAGTGAGATTTCCACATGTTTCTATAATAGTGAATAGCATTGGGCCCTCCACTTTGTTCCCAGCAGCTATCAGACCCAGTTCTGCCTTGTAGCTTGGATCATCATTTTCATAAATACAAAGCAGGCTGGATTTGGCTAGTTAAAAACACTAAAAAAGAAAATCAGCTCTAAATGCAGTTTAATTTACCAGTTAAAGTAACTTAACTGGTTGATCTGTGTTTTTAGAAGTTCAAAAGAGCTGCTGGAACATTATCTGCTCTTATCATGTGAGTACAAAGCAGGTGAAAAATGATGATTCTGAGACAAGTAGACCAGAGTATTGATTTAATAGTGTTTGCCACTCACTGCATGGTACAACAGTCAGAGGTCTGGCTGGGTAACAGAAAGTGGAGGCAGAATAATTCTCATTGATTAAAAGTGGTTCCACTGGTCAGAAGAATTTCCTAAGCAACATAAGCAGTCCTCTTAAGCACTCTTATGGAGGTGGAAGAATATTCCTAGGGTAACTTATCCCATGGTTTCATTTATCATACCTTTTCTCTAGATTTCCTGCTGATCAGTCTTCAGCCAGGCTCCATTTAATCCTTTCTTTTCAGTAACTGCTGTGCTATTAGCAACTATGGCAAACGTTTCCTCTACTGGATTTTCATTGTTATCACATCCTTGCAGAATTACAGTTTTGCATTTATTCACAGACTCACAGAATTGTAGGGGTTGGAAGGGACTTCTGGAGATCATCAAGTCCAGCTCCCTGCTAAAGCAGGTTCCCTTGTGTAGGTTGCACAGGAAAGCATCCAGGAGGGTTTTGAATATCTCCAGAGAAGAAAAAAACCACCTCTATGGGTAGCCTGTTACAGTGCTCTGTCACTCTCACAGTAACAGATTTTCTGATGCTTATATGGAACTTCGGTGTTCCAGTTTATGCACTCTGCCCCTTGTCCTGCCGTTGGGCACTCCTGAGTAGAGCCTGGCTCCATCCCATGACACCCACCCGTTATGTACTTACAAACACTGATGATATCCTGTATAAGTCTTTTCATTAAATTACTTTCACGAATTTGTAGAATAGAATAGAATAGAATAGAATAGAATAGAATAGAATAGAATAGAATAGAATAGAACAGAACAGAACTGAGTAGAGTATTTCAGTTCAGTTAAAATGGACTTCTGAATATCATGTAGTTCAACTGCGTGACCTCTTCAGGACTAACCAAACGTTAAAGCATATTCTGGAGGGTATTATCCATATGCCTCCTAAACACTGATGGTATGGGGCATCAACCACACTGCTAGGAAATTTGTTCCAGTGTTTGAATCACTCTCACAACAGCTAAGTTTTTCCTAATGTTCAGTCTGAGCCTCCCCTGGTGCAGCTTTATGGCATCCCCTCATGTCACACAGAATAACTGAATTGAAAGGACCTCAAGAGATCATCAAGTCCAGCTTCCCTGCTAAAACAGGTACCCTACAATAGGTCACACAGGTAGGCATCCAGATAGGTCTTGAATATTTCTATAGGAGGAGACTCCATAACCTCTCTGTACAACCTGTTCCAGTGCTTGGTTCCCAGTGAGAAGAAATCAGTGTCTCTCTCATATCAGTGTTTTTGCAGTGTATTACTTGATGGGTATTATTATTCCATGAGTATTATTGGCTGTATTTGTTCTTCTCCAGCTGATTCAACTTTAGTCTAAGTTTTGATGCTGTGTGGAGCCTGTTCTATCCGAAACTCAGTAAACCAATATAACTGTTCCCATTGTTGTGATGTCTGCACCGTACTGTACTTTCAGAGTTATTATTTCAGCAGTATGGAAAACCCATCTGTGTGTGTGCGTGTGTGTGTGTGTGTGTGTGTGTACTCTGTTTTTCTATGTCACCTGATGGCCCTGCTCTATTGCTTGGTAGACTTGGGGTAAAAATGAAGTGAATAATGGCAGGCTTTATTTTTCCTTTAAAAAAATAAAAATAAAAAACTAAAAATAAATATGGTTAAATGTTAGCTCTTCTCAGAATCATCTTCTGCCATCAGATGCTCAGGCAAAGTACTCTAAACAGAGTTGTCCACATGTATATTGAGAGCAAAGCTGGCCCATTTTCTCCCTTTGTTCTTGCTCACTGTCTGGCAGCCTCTCTTCATTTGATGACTTCTAAAAATTTAATTAAGGTACGGAGGACTTCTAGTTCAAATCATCTGTAAAAAAATGTTATGTCCCTAGGAACATCTGAGTTCATTCACGTAGCTGCACTACTTTTATATTCTTTCATATATAGCTCCTCAATTCTGTGCTAGATCAACTAGTGACTCTTTGGTCCAAGTCTATGGGTACCTATGTGCTTGTTGGAAATCCTTCCAATTATTCTATACATTTTCTCTGATGAAATGTCAAGATTAAAATGCACCCACTGCCTTCCTACCCTCTGCATTGGAAATTTGGCTCAGAAAAGCAGCATCTGTCAGTAGATTCAGCTGGAGGTGAAGTGCCAGGAATTGGAAAGTCTACTGTTGCACAGCAGAGCCTGCACATCATGCAGACCTGGGCAGGGCTCCTCTGCTCCACACTGAGCTTTAAGGAGGCTCAGGCTGGACTGATAATATGCAGATATGATTTTGTCCTTTTACTTAATTACATTCATGTTTTGAAGCCTGTAGTGAATATGAGCTTGACTGGCAGCAGTAATCAAAGAGCTGAAAACCTCTCATTTATGTCTCCATCCACAAAGCTGCACCTGCAAAGGCATCTATATGGCACTTTCTTCTGTTTCAGCACTGTATGAAAGGAACATAGCTACTTTCAAAAAATGCTCTTTAAAAGGTGTTTCTCTTGTGTAAATTGGGGTTTCAAAGAAACATCTATTTAATAGAGATATTGTGTAGATTAAGTAGTTAAATATTTAAGGATCTTTGAAAGCATCTGTAATTATGCTCACTGAGTGCAGCTGAAATGGTTTTCTTAATACAAACAGGAAGCAGACAATCAAAGCAGTAGTTACCTTCTTATAAAGCCTCCTTCAGTGCTCCTGCTGTATTGAGATACACATTTGTGGCCTTTCCCATTTTCCTTCTATTACTTTTGAACTACGTAGAATAATTTCTGTTAAATATCTCTTAGCTGCTGTCCATTAGACTTATCAATTTGGCTGTGATTAATCTGAAAGATATTTTATTTTAGTGTATCTTTTATTGCTGCATATCAATTTATACTCCAGCTCACACTCCAGCTCTGCTTTAATCTTTGCCTTTCCTCCTTGCTTAAGCAAAATTGTTTACTTGAACTGTGTGGAGCAGTGATTATCAATATGCACATAGATCAGGTGGTTTTTGATGTGCTCTCTGGAGGTACATTTGCAATTGAAGTCTATACATACACCAGAAATCTCAAGCTTTGCATTTCATACTCTCCTTTTGCACTCTTACAACTTTCAGTCTTTCCTTTCTTCCCATCTCAAAGCAGAGTGCAAACATACATTTTCTTTTTACCTCAGACCATCAGAATGACTTATTAATATGTGCCCCGTGGTATCTCTTTTTCTTGTCTGTCCTAAACAGATTGCAAATACAGTTCAGTGAGAGATTTTCGGCTATGAGATTATCTTGTAACTATATCTGACCATAGCTCTTTCAGCAGCTCTAATCACATAAAGCCTTGTGGTTATTTCCTTCCTATAGTGCAGAGCTTTTTCTTTTATGTTTCCTGATAGCAACTGCACTCTGTACTCCTTACTTTGGACTTTACTGACCTTACTTTGAAATCCACCTTCCAGCTGTTTGTCTTCTACATTTGTTCAGCAAAAGATGTTACCTCTGGGTCTTCTTCCTCCCTCCCTATATATAAAAACAATGAAATCAGCAAATTATTACTATTATCGTTATTATAATAATTATTGGAAATTCAAATGCATATTTTTAAGATGAAGTGGTACATCTCACCTTCATTACATCCTATTCACTCCTTTAGAGATGACTACATGCAAAATTTTCATCTTCGCGGAAATAGGGCAACGTGTTCCAGGAAGCATTATTCACTTTGCTTTCATTTCTCACTTCTGTTTTACCTATTTCTCTGGCATTGTGCTACACTTCTTGAGCGCTTACTGAAATAGTAATAGGCTTTAAAGACTGCCAAATGTAAGTCTATTTATTGCACTGATTAGAAAAGGTAAGAAAAGTATTTGTTTAGGGTTGTTCTATGATGTCTCTGACATTATCATGAATGCATGAACACAAATCAAAGACATTGCCATATGATGGATTTCCAGTGACAGACTTGTGATTTTTAATTGTTTGATGTCCACACCATTGAATCAAAATGGGCAATAGTTGGGAACTCTATTAGAAAATGCAGACAGAGAAATCAAATATGAAACTGTCTTATAAATTGGTCTACTGTTCCTGATCTTTTCCTTTTAATCAACATTAATGGACATCAGTAAGGCAGAATAGGGAAATTTAATATGTTCTGTGGAAAATAAGATTAATAGTAGAATTTGTTCTGGGTTTTTAGAATTCTGAGAAAGTAAGTACCTTTGTATCATGGGATAAGAACAACATGGTAATGAGAAATGGACAGAGAAGGGAGCAAATGAGATGTAGAGTTTTAGGCATTGCACTGCCATGTGGAAGAGAAATGAAAAAGCATTCTTGGAAAAAAATCTTTTTGTTACTTGCCAGTGCCTGATTTTAGGTGGAGCTGTTGCTCAGGGAAGACTTGCTGTTCAGTTTAATGCAATTTTACTTTGTCTCATTGGTTTGATTAGCTTTTAAAGCTTGAATTCAGTCCTCGTAGTTCTTAGGTTAATACTAAGTGGGGGAAAAAAAAGCCATATAGTCTTATAATTGCTAAATTGTCACCTGTAACATGTTCAGCATCAGTTTGGTGCTTAGATTTTACTTCTGATGCTGTCTTATGTCTAGAGGCTAGCGTCAAAGTAGAATCTGAGCGTGCTTAATGCTAGTTAATTTTCCAGTAATAAGATGTTAATCGATAAATTCTTTTTGATGCTGGCAAAGGATTCCTTCAAAATCCACACGAACAAGATGAGTCTTGGGCTGTTCTTCTGATATTGTGGACACTCTGCTTTTAAGAGTTGGTCTGGAAGAAGCCAGTTGGATTTGTTGACTGTGTTACTGTGATTATAGAAAGGAATTGATATCATACAGGCTTGTTTGACAGTATTTACAAAAGGCAGTCATTCTGAGGTTACCCAGTCTTCTCATTTTTAAGATTTGTCAAGTTCTCAAAGCCAAGTGTTGAGTTTGCAAGTTGAAATTGCTACAGATGTATGTAACAACACTGTCCAGACTTTCATTCATCTTCATTCAAAGTTGCTCCTGGAACCTGCTTAAACTCTTAGAAGCTCAGAGAAACAGATCACGTTCTCTCCTTCATCAATGGAGTTGCCTTATTTAGAGCAGAAGCAGCCATTTTCTATGACATGCATGGGGTACATTTGGACACCTCTATCCCGTGACATATAAAGCCAAGCTCTAGTTTAGGAAGCAGATAAAAGACAGTTATAATCTTCCTCCACCATTAAAGATGTGCAGATGAACTGAAAAAAAAAGAATGCAGTGTCTCTGTGCTCCTGTTCTGTTCTAGCATGTAGGATTTTCCCAGCACACAGCACTATTCCTGAGGTTGCTTTCTTGTGAATGACGCTTTGGCATGGCACTGGGCAGAGAGAGAGAAGGATCTTCTTATAAGAGCTGCTATGAAATGGCTGAAGCCTTCCTTCACTAACTTATGAGAATTACTCTTTTATTTGAATACAAACGCATTTCCCTAAGTCAAGTTCCTGATTTCTAATGAGTAGCTTTGGATATGGTCAGGATGCCAGGATGCAAGGATGGGTAACTGGTTCAGTAGTCTCTGAAGTGGCCTTTGAAGAAAACTTATACTTTTTACCATCCAGTTTTTGAACTGTTATGTTACCAAGTCTCATTCCCATTCTCATGCACAACCCTGCCGTAGTTTTTCCCCACATAGGAGTTCAACATAGTAAAAGTAAGGAATTCAGTGTAGTGTAGTTGCCATTAGTATGGACAGGCTATGCAGCATTTTGTCAAGGTTTTGTATTTAGCATCTTTTATTTGTTCAGTTCCTAAAGGATTGCTTTTATTTACTTAATAGAATAAGGTGTTGTAGTTAATCTTGAATGTACTTAATATATTCATTCCTTGACATGTTCTCTCTGGTGTTTTTCACAGTTCAACTTCAGCCATCAGCCTGCACCACAGGACTGTTCTCAGCCATCCTGGTTTGCTGCATCGCTTGCACAGTGGCACTTTTCAACACCCAGGAGAGCTCAATACTTCTGCTATGAAGAAGGCGGACATATATACCAGCCTTTATATTTGTGTCTCTGAATTGCTTCCACTTGAGGAAAAGGCTATCTACTACTGAATAATGTTCTGAAACATAATTCAGAAGCAGAAGCAGCAGAAAGAAAGTCCTGAAGTGGGGGGGAGAGACATACTTCTTAAACATCACTCATTGGAATTGTGGCGCTATGTAGAAGCTGCTACTGATGTGACATAGCTGATGTGATGGAGTACCAAGTGCATGTTCTTCAACAATTCAGCTCCATCTACCCTAAAATCATCACTGTTCTTTTACTAGGCCACATTTTCAGGGAATCACTCAGGAGGTGCCTGAGCTTTCCCAGACTTAAATTCATTTCAGCTGCATAATTCTCCTGGTGTAAAATCAGGAGACAGTGTAGTCCATGAGTTGTTGTGAAGGTGTTAAAATAACACTCCTCACTTTTAAGGGACTCATGGTGATATGTAGGAAGTTAATTCATTTCCTACCATTTATGATTTTCCACTTTAGTATGAACATTGTTCTTCTTGTATGTAGGTATACAGATTTCCTGTGTTGAATGTACAGTGTTGCAAGCCACAAAGTCATTTTTATCTACCAGCTGTTATTTTAAATGAAGAAATGTTTTATATTGTTAATATCAAAAGACTGTGAGAAAAATGTTATCTGGAGTTAAAATGTACTTGAAAAATGTTCAACGTTTGTTAATAAATTTTTGAAAAATAACAAGGAAAACCAGAAGTGTCAGTCTGTGAGTTAATTATTTTCTCACAAACACCAGGCTGGACCTTGCTCTGCTGTTTCTCTTGAATCAGATGTTGAATCAGAAGTCTTAGGAGCTGACTTGCTCAGTAGATGGACGGATGCTTTGAGCCTGTCTGCACACATCTAACTTTTTGCAAGTTGAATGCCCAATCTGAAACGAATGAAATTCTCTACGTGACTATTACACAGCTGCCTACATGCTGACATTAGAAGGAAAACTGGCCTGCTGTCATCTCTGTTTCCCTACCACAGCACTGAATCCTTCATGTGTTCTTGTTTCCAGTGCTGCAGGTGCTGTAGCAAGGGCCTGTAACTCCTAGTTTCAGTTCTCTGTTTCTGTCCTGACTTATTTTGAAACCTCAACAAGGCGGGTAACTGCGGTGTGCTGTTTTGCATTAACCATAAGATGTGGATATCATCTATTTCATTAGTGCACTGTGGGAATCCATCCAGTGATGCTTGCACACTACTTTGCAATTTTTTTTGCTGAAGGCGGCAGTAGTATTTCTTCCAATTCTAAATTCACCTGTGCTGCAAGGTAACTCGGAGCTTCTTAAGATCACAATTACATCCTGACAGTGGCTATTTATCTCCTGACTGAGATTTAGTTTTTTGTGAAGGTGTCTTAATAACATAGATGCCTAGAAGATCACTCTTGTATCTGTGCCAGAAAGCAGAAGAGTGTGTGCATTCCATTTATTTCTATTCAGATTTTCATAGGATAAGTTAAAGCTTAGAGATGAAACGATTTATTTTCACTCAGATATGAAAGCAAGACCTGTCATGAGCTGCTGTACTTGGTGAGATGGGCTGCCTCCTGTGCCTAAAGAAACAGAGCTGCTTGGTTTCATCTTGTGCAGTATCACCTATTTGGTTTATTGCAGTGAAGAAGGGTAAGAACTTAGAAACTACCCAACATAAAAGGAAATTGGGAACATAAGAATGGCACGATTTCTGTCCATTTTAGCAACAAAAGGAGAGGTTCTGTAACATCTGAATAAGACCTTGACCTCAAGATTTGTACATTAGTGACTTGGAATAGCAGCTGTGGGAATCTGAGAGGATACAGTGCTTTGCTCCTTACAGAGATGTTCCATTAGATCTTCCTGGTCGGGGGTGTGAAGGGACCTTGCCTTTAGGTATAAAATTCATAAGATAGTAAACCATAATCTGTTTGGAAAGGCCATTTGTTACTGAGCATTAAAATTGAAATAGTTGATATGATTAATGTTTCCTGTCTCACTTCTAAGGATAGTAAGATACCTTAAGCAACCCTGTCTACCTCATACATAGGCTCGGTCCTTTCCTGTGTGATAAAGGCTTTAGATTCCCAACATGTGCTTTCTCTAAAGAAGTGCATGGAAGGCAGCCATCGCTATTTGAATTACTGTCAGCATCTGCAGTTCTTTGCTGGGAGGAATATGATGCTTCTGTTGGTGGCTTCTTCTTCCTTCCTCCAGAATCCACTTGGGTCTATTTTTATATATTTGCTGGCACCATTTTATACCTTTACTCTTTCTTCACTGGTTTGCAGCTCCAGGTTATTTGGTACCTTTTATGTATATTAAATATTATTTCTTTGTCATCTTTGTTTCTCCTAGAAGTGTGTTTGTCCAGCTTCAGGTCTGCATTGCCTTTAATTGACCCTTGATGACTTGTTTTTAGCAATGAGGTCTCCAGTGCCAACCTGTGCCACAGTTCTTATCACCCCCTACCCCTGTGCTACTCTGTGCCAAGTTCTGTGCCTCCACTTCTCAAGTCCTGTTTTGTTGTGCCCAGCTTGTACACCTATACCACATTATTATGTTAGAGTCATAAACATCTCATTATACACAGAATAAATGCTTGTTATTCCTGTCTATACAAAGCTATAGATATACAAAGATATACATAAGTAAAAGAAAGAAGCTATAGATACCTGACTAGTTAATAAAAATGCTGATAGTAAAAATGAATTAAAACAAATTGTCTAGCAAGACAACCCAAGCTTAGTAAGGGCTAACGACTAGGCTTGACCCTGAGGCCTTGAAAACTCAGTAGAGCTAATGATCTGTTACTAGCAATAGCAATACCACAGGGCTAGATAATTATGGGTAAATCAAGACTCGGGGATAAATCTGTTCTTACTTTAGAGAACAGAAGCCAGGAGTTTTCTCACAAAGGGAATTTCTCTCCCACTGACCAGGTTTTTTCCAGATCTGATTAAAGTGTTGACCAGTCAAAGATGCCTACATACTCTGTGAAGTCTGGTAGTTGAATAGAGATGAGAGACCAAAATCATACGTTCATATCTGTGTCTTTCCCTTCCAGCATTTTAGGGGTATGGAAGATAGCAAGCATTACTAAAGGAGAAAAAGTTGTGACAATGTGTGATTGATAGAAGTTGGAACTGCTGGTTTTGATGTTGTCTCCCCTATAGGAGTGCTGCACTGAGGTGCCTCCTTCAGTACTACCACTCATTTTTGAGCCACACTGAGGATGCATTTCATTCATTCCAAGATGCTCTCACAGGAGAGCTCTAAACACGAGACTCAGATTCCACATTTGATATAAGAATCTCTGTCTGTGTAAAAGACCACTTATGGTTAATATTTCCACAGGTACCCAGGCCTGTGGGTTATTTCTTTATGCCTATGGCATTTTAAGCTCTACAAGAAAATTGAAGTTTATAAGAAAATTCATTCTGAGAGCTGGCATTAAAGGAAATGTTAGGACATTTAAAAATATATGTATTTTACAGGAAGGGTAATTGACAGGTCAGCTATGCAGTTCCTCTACCTGACAGCTATTTCCCTTTGATTAGTTTAATCTTTCCAAATAAAATGTCCTGTAACATGAGGCATGTCAAACTGCAGGTTGTTTAGTTTTACTGGAAATGGGACAGAGAATGGAAAGTGGGTTTAAATTTGGAAAAAATCAAGTTTGTGGAATTATTAATATACTTCTTGTTATTTCTCAACAGGCCATGCAATGATGTCTGTTTCCATGGACAACAGCCATTGAGTCTAAATCCTCTAAATGCTAATAGAGAAACAAGTTTCTAAATACTTGTAGCTTCAAGAACTAATAAATGCTTTTTCTCCCCTCTCAGTCTTCTCATCTACATTTATAAAAGCCTTTTCCTTTCGTGATTTGTGGCATGTTCTGCCCATACAATGGGATTTTTGCCAACAACTCCAAAAGGAACATGATTAAGTCCATGGGAACTGTTTATACAAACTCCATCAAGGTTGCTCCTTCTGGCCCTCTGTTCTATAAATTCCCAATTCGAGTTAATAGATTTATAAAACAGAAGGCCACAAGGGACCATTAGCTCATCTGGTCTGATGGCCCATACATCAAAAGAAATTGCATTTTATGCAGTACCCTTTACCAAGCCCAGCAGTGTTTATGTTTGGATAAAGCTATTTGCCAAAAAGTCATTCAGTCTTGGCTTCAATACATCAAGGTAGGGAGAATCAGCAACTTCTACAGTATTCTGCATCATCGCTTTCTTCTTTAATTTCTTTTCTGGTTAAGTGCATGTCTTATTTTGATTTGAAGTTGCTAAGGTTACACGTTCCAGACTGCTTCTTATTATGCTTTCCTTTGGTAAATCAAAATTCATGAATACCCAGGTTACTGTCACTGTGTACCTTGCCAAGGAAAAGTAGAGGGCCAAGGGAGACAAGCACAGAAAAACAGGCATTTAAACAGAAAAATCTGTGCCTCTCAATGATGCGTTTCTTTGACACAGGTTGCTTTCCCCTCAGGAAACCGGGGTAAGCTGCCCCACCTGTGCAAGTTAGATCAATCCACCCATAGCTTCTTCTTGGCCAGTGGTGTACCCAACAAGGCAGGTGCTTTTAGTCACACAGATAGAGGTTTGTTAGCAGAAAAATAACCCAAAATCTACTATTTTCCTTACTCCTGTGACTTGGATTTACAGATCATTTCAGTTTCCTTTCTTCAACTGTACAGATAAGTTTCTAATTGGTTTTTGTTTTACTTCTCCAAAGACAAGGCAGTGGACTTGCTGAAGATTGGATGATGACTTTGCATTTAGTCCGTTCCAGACTATATGGTCTTCTGCTTGTCTTTGCTCTCCTGCTTAAAAGTCACCATCCCAGTTCATCAGTTTTTGCTTTGAGTTGTCATGAGTTTATTTTCAGGGAATATTTGTTAATGCATGTGGGAGGTAGCACCAAATTATCACATAATTTTCTTCCCAGGAGGAGACACATTAAAATATGTGTAACAGTGTGGGTTCAAGCTATTCAGGTATCTTGAACAGGATCATGTTAGCCTTTGTAGTCCTCAGTCCTACTGTTCCTAAAATAAATGGCTTTCACAAATGAAGTGATATCATTCACAAGACTGCAGTAAGGTTATGCTGTTCTTCAATATGAACATGGATTGCTGAGTAAACCTGATCTTGGAAATTGATACATATCATTCTGGTCTTTAGAAGATGTACTTCTGTAGAGGAACTTTGTCTTATTGGCAGTGTTATCTCATACAGGAACTCAGAATCTGCTGGATCAGTGCAGTGTCCTGGGCAGTTCGGTCCTGTACTTAAAAAATCAAACAAATAACATTCGGAAAGAATTGTTTAAGAAGAAAAAAACCCCCTTTGTTTTACTGAACCAAGATCTTGGTCTTAAATGTATCCTGTGATAGTGAGTTCCATAATCCAATTCTGCTTCACATAGAAACTTTTGTCCTCAGTTATGGAAGTACCCACTTTTGTTGCATTGACTGTACCTCCAATAGGTTCATATAAGTCACAAGAATCAGACAAAATGTTTATTCTGCAGGCAAAAGAATATGTTTTAAGTTAGGTTAGGTTTCCAGAGGTACAGAGGAACTTGAAAAAGACTTGAATCCATGGTACTGATAAGACCTTTGGAGATTTTCGCCCTCAGTGCACCTTTTCTTTTCAGAACAACATTGATAGAGGGCTTCCTTCCCTGTTACTGTGAAATGAGAATATTGACTCTTCTCTGGGATATTCCTCTTCCTGGAGACAAACAGAAGGTTCTGTTTATGCACAGTGTGCTGGCAGAAGGATGAAGATGTTCTCGAGTATGGTTCTTTTTTTGAGAACCAACCACTTAGGAGATTTTACACTGGCTAAAAGCCCGGGCACATTGCTGGAGAAACTGAGATGGAATGACTCAGCCAGCCTTAACACATGCTGCACTGGGCTGTGAGGTCTGCAGAAACCCAGCCTATATTTCCATCCCCTCCCTTCTGCTACCGCTCAGACCTGGGTAACTCAAGCCGGTTGTCTGGTTGCCAGTCCAGTTGAAAACTAATCCGAGAAGAGAAGGAAAGAGAAAGAGAAGGGAAAGAGCAAAGGAAAGAAGAAAGTAAATTAAAATGGGAATGGGGAAAGGAGTCACTATGAGTTGGATCCACTTATGCAGCCATCAAATCTACATGTTTGCTCAACAGTAATCTCATATTTACATGAATTAAGGTGAAGAAAGTGATTTCATTTTTTTTTCCATTTGGTTTTATTTATTATTCACTGTTTTATGTCTTTTTTTCCCATGTATCTCCTTATTTCCTCCTTTCCAGAGATGCACAGCTCAAACATTTTCATCTTCTTTTCCTGTCAGCCTTGCTGCCCTTCTCTGTGTCTTTTCTCTCTGGTTCTGCTATGTTCCTCTTGAGGCCAAGTGATCAGAGTTGCATACAGTGTTCCAGAGGAGAGAGAAACAGCAATTTATGTAAGGACACTATTACACCTTTGGTAGTGTTCAGAGTGTGTAACATCTGCACCCAAAGGACTGTGTCCCCAAGATGTTCTCAGGACTTAATGATGCTGTTGATACATTACCTGCTTAAATGTGCTGTAGCTCACAGCCGAAAAACAGCACTTAAATGAGTATCACCTCTTCCTTTCTTTCTACTTTCTTGTAGCTATCATGGGGATGGTGATGGGAAAAGTCTCCTGCTTGCTTCTCTCATCCCTGCCAGCAATTTGCCAAAGACTATTGGCCCTACCCCATGGCTATCACAGGCCAGTCCTTCAACTAACCTAAAATGATCAAAGGGCAAATACCTTTGGTCATTGAATTTAATTGGGTTTATGCTCACTCTAACTGTAGACCATATCCAAAGGATTTCTTTTTATTGTTATGTAGAATGACACTTTTTCAAGGTGGGAGCCATTCACCTTATATCAGATGTGCACTTCAGAATCATGCCTTTGAAGTGCCTCCCTTGGACACATCCACTCTTTATATGCCTACATATGGTACCATTCTCTGCTCTTTTCAGAGTATGAAATCTTTTATTTCTACCCAGCTCAAATGTCCAAGTGCATTGATTTTCATTGGGCATATCAAATATAACTCAGCTACAAAGAAATGATTAAATATGACCTCACACACTTTGCTTCTACCTTCTGTTAACAATGACATCAGGAAGAAGAGAAAAATGGCCACTGCTTTCTCTCCTTACATCCACTTTCCAAGTGGTGTTTGCAGATTACATCAGCTTTTCCCTTTTACATCTCTTTGGTTCTATAAAAGCAGATCATTAAAGTAGTGCCTGATATTTTATGTGTATGTATATATATATATATATATATATATATATATATATAAATTTCTTAGGGCATTACTAACAGACTTATTATCCTCATATGCCTGACACCTGAGGGTTTTTTGCTGGTAATTTGCGTTCTCTTTACCTCCAGTTGTAGGGAAAGCTGCTCCAAGGACCTGATCAGCTAGATGCATTCATTCATCACATTTTGCTGCAGAAATAACCTACTATGGCTCCTCTCATCTTCCTCTGCTCTGGGCTAAACATACCAAGGGACCTCAGCTGCTCCTGATACATCTTGCTCTTTGAACCCTCCCTCATCTTCATTGCCCTCCTCTGGGTGCACTCTAATAGTTTTATGTTCATATACTGTGGCACCCAGAACTGCACACAGTACTCAAGGTGAGGCTGCACCAATGTAGAGCAGAATAGGACAATCCCTTCCCTTGGCTGGATAGCAGTTTTGGATCTGATGCCATCCCTGGAGCCATTCAAAGCCAGGCTGGATGTGGCTCTGGGCAGCCTGGTTTGGTGTTTGGCAACCCTGTACGTAGCAGAGGGGTTGAAACTAGATGGTCATTATGGTCCTTTCCAACCAAGGCCATTCTGTGATGTACCCCCAACAGCTTCACAAAGACAACATAACTCAATGGAAAGCTTTGACTTCAAAAAAACACCTGTACCCTCACTGACTCCTGGGGAGGGGTAGTGTTGCATAGCAACAGTGAATCATTCCACATAAAAAGAGAATCTCACAAAGGAGAGTTTTTTATTAATTAAATTGCAAATCCTATGAAGAAATATTTTACTCAGAGGGTAGTGAGGACTTGACACAGGCTGCCCAGGGAAGCTGTGGAAGCCTCATCCTTGGAGGCATTCATACCAGGTTGGTTGGGCACTGGGCAGCCTGAGCTGGTGGGGGCCAACCAGCCCATGGCAAAGGGTTGGAATGAAATGATCTTTAAGGTCCCCTCCAACATTTTATGATTCTATGAAAAGCAAATTCAGGTGTTCATTTTGACCCCATGCAGACTACATGAGAGTATCTGTAGTTGGGAGGAGGAGGATCAGCTGCCATGGGGCAGCTCTTTTTCCCCTGCACAGGTTGGTTAGCATCAAAGGGAGAGGGAGGGACCCTCCACTTCAGTTCTCTCCTTTGCTGCAGCATGCCTACAAGAAACAAGCAGCAGGTACAGAGGGTAAACTAATTTGCCATTTGTATATACATGCTAATGGATGCCTCTCGCATGGAAACAAATTGCCAGCTTCAAGTCTCAGTGTGTTCCACAGTTTGCTTTCTGCTTGGGGTATGCTGTGTTCCTAAATGAGCAGAGGATGCTGCCTTGCAAAATGCCGGGAAGATTAACAAGAGCAAAAGCAGCAGAAGGGGAGGTAAAGGTTAGAAATAGGGAATAATATTAGCAGAAAAGATCCAACTTGGAAAATGCAATCTCATACATCTGGGGAAAAATAATCTGAGACTCAGCTGTTCTACAGGAGAGAGATACTCAGAGAGCACTAGAAATGAAAAAAAAGCCCCTAGAGATAGCAGTGGGAAACCAATTAGATGTGGGCTTGTACTGGCAGTAAAGAGTGTAATTTTGGGGCTACACACAGAGGCAAAAACATTATCTTCCAGGGAGGTGATGATCCAGCTGTAGATGTCACAGGTGGAGCAATGTTTCTGGCTTGGGTTTATCAAGGGCAGACTGACATGGATGAATTGGACGAATTTCAAAGAAAAGTGCCATTAAAATGCAATGGATTGGAAAAAAATCTTTTTAATAATAATAAAAAGATTAAAAATGTATTTTGTATGGTCTGGTGGTGCCTCTATTGGGAAAGAATAACATTCTAGCAAAACCTGAATGCAGCAAATAGCAAGAAGGAAAAATATTTTGGGTAGCAGAAGACGGTAGGTTTAAGATTAAAGGTGTAAAGGGTAAAAATGACCAATGAGATCATAAATGACAAGAAGTTCCCTACTTGATAGAGAAATGTTCTCAGGAGGGGAGTGGAAGATGCCCATGGTGGGCATGGATCTGTCCTCCTGGGAGGGAGCTCTGCTCTTAGACATCTTCCTTGTTTTACTGGATTGTGCCTTCTTGCTTCCTTGCACAAGGTGTCATGCTGAACACCACAGAGGTCCCCTTGTCTTCCTGCTGTGCAGTTCGCTTCATCCTTTTAGAAGTATCAAACATAGAAACAGACCTTGTCTCCTGAAGTCTTTGCTCTCAAGACAGCTGTGCATCTTTCCCTCCCACTTACTTCAAACAAGAGTAAGGACGTGATTTCAACAGGCAGGGCTTCTTTTCCACACCTGATGCTGAGTGCCTGTGATATTTGTTATATATCTATGGAGATTTTCTAGTTGTTTCTATGGAGACTGCGATGTCTTCTTTGATTGCAACTTTTACAGAGGGATTAATAAAAGCATGTGGCCTTTTCCTGCAGCTCAGTGGTTCAGCTCTAGCGCAGTGTAGTAAGCTGGGGTCATTAACATCTGATAGCTGCACAGGGACCTTTGTACAATTCAGTAATTAGTATTCTTCACTGGTACCAAAAACACAGAGAACAGTATAGTAGCACTAGAGGGAAGAGTAAATTAATACTGCACACAAGTCAATGTGGTGTGTGTCAATGAATGGCAACCCACCCATCTCTGCTGTAATACATTAATTTGTCTCTGCTCCTACTCTTTTCCTTTCATAAACAAACAAACAAAAAAACCCCATTCCCCACCCAAGCTAGGATTTAATGATGTGGCTGTGGTCTTGTGGGGGTTCTGAGCTAAAGCTGTTTGTGGCAATGTACTGATTTCTCACAAATACAGGCTGGCATTGGGGTCTCAGTACCAGCAGATAAATCCAGCCCCATTTAGAAAGAAACTGGTAGAACTGCACTCTAAATGGGAATGCAGCACCACAAAGCCCAGTGTGTTCAGCAGCAGCAGTGAGGAGGTTCATAAGAAAAGTATGATACAGGAAATGGTCAAAAGACAGTTCCAGCAGAAATGCAAAAAAAGACACCATTGGGGTATATGTAGTTTGGGTTTTTTTTTGTTTTCAGAAGCCGTTGCCAAGCTGCTGCCTAACAGACCATTTCATTCACCAAATCTGCAGGGTGGAATTTGTCTCTTAAATTTCAGCTGTGTGACACAACCCATGAGGCCCAAATGAGCCACACAATTATTCTGAAGCATTAAATGTCGAAGATCAGAGAGTAACCTCCAGTGATGGGGCATCCACAGATTCTCAGGGCAGCTGTGTCACTGCCTCACCTCCCTCACAATCAATAATTTCTTCTTTATATCGAACCTACTCATGGCTGTTCTTGCTGATGTCTTTAATCTGCAGTTTAGGGTTTGCAGTTCAGTCACTTTCTGCTGCATGTTGGGAACAGGCTGTGCAGAGCAGGTGGAAGGCATCTGAAGTGTTCTTGGCAAACTTGCAGCACAGCAGGTCCTAACTCATGTATTGACATGATGTAGATCTTCTTTGGTCAACTTTGTTGAATGAGATTCATTGTAGATTGATTAGGCTTTTTTTTTTCCCTCTCCTCCCCTTCCCTGTATCAGAACAGATAATGTCACACACCACCAGTGAGGGGAGAGCAGAGTGGTTTATCAAGCAGTGGAGGAGGATCTGCTGCAGACCAAAATCTCTCCAGAGCATAAGCAGAGACTCTCAGCTGCAGGAGATGCTGCCTGTTCTCAGCTTACTGGCTGCCAATAGCAACCGTCTCCTCAGAGGGGAAGTGCATGCAGCCTTATTTCTGCTTGTAAGTGCAGCATCTAACAATTGATTAATGAAGAAAAGGGAAAGGAAGAGTGATTGGAGTTGAATATGCTATGGAAAATGCTACCCAGACTTTTGGTTCTCTAAGAAGTGTGATGTGTCCAAGTAATTTAAGGTTTCCAGTCTTGGATGTATAATGACAGATAATAAACTTTGGTTAAATCAACGAGAAATCTCAGCATTGCAACAGCAAATACGTGCTTTCTTAGGAATATGATTTTTTGTAATATGAAGTGTATTTGTGGTACTCCTAGATGAGGATGATTGCAGTGACAGGCAGCTTAACAGCCTTTTCATTTTGGCTTGCAATGCAGCCTGGGGCAGCTGAACCATTCCCAAATTCTTGCTTTAAAATTCCTGTCCCTGCATTCCTTTTTTGAAAACAGATATAAGAAAGGATAGGCAGTAATTTAATAAATAGGCACTGTAAAGCAGAGTTAACAGAAGGAAATACTTGAAAGCTATTATTAGTGGCATCTGTGTGTTCAAAGCAGCAGAAGGGTGCAGTAAGAATTACAGCTGTCAAAGCAATGGGCAGGATGGGCCTGACTTCCTATGGTCTTTATAGGCAAAGATTGAGAGTTCTCAGCTATTTACCACATTCTTTTCCCCATCTTCCTTTGGATTCCATGAGAACTTCATGTTATCACAGAATCATGAAGTATCCCAAGTTAGAAGGGATCGAGTCCAACCCCAGGCTCCACACAAGACTACCCACAAACCAAACCCTATGTCTGAGATTGATGTCCAGATGCTCCTTGAACTACAGCAGCTTGTTCCATGCCCACCACTATCTCTATGCTCCACATGTTCCTCTGGTTAAGAGCCTTTCCTTAACACTCCAGGTTAGAGTCCTTCAGTAACTTCAACTCCATAAGGATGAATGCCTTGACGGTTCTTGTGCAGTGCTGATACGTTTACGTTTCTGTTAGGATTGGTTTTATGGAGTAATACTAAAGGTTGATATAACTTATAGCACAGGGTATGAATTATTTTGGTTTAAACGGCATCCACAGCTTCATTTCATTAAGGTCTTTGAGTCTTCAGATGACTCTAATTTCTGTAACTTCTGGAGAATCTGGGAGTTGTACTGGAACCAAACTTTGCAGCTGCCTGATTTCTAATATCTGAGTGCACAAATGGTACTGTTTCCAATATTGGATCTCTTCTGTGGTTCTGATCAAATTTTGGAGGAGTTATTTAAATATTTAATGTTTGCTTATATAAAAATCAAGGCAACAGTGTCAAATTGGGCCAAATGTACTTAAAATCACTTAATATGGATTTGGAACTTACTTCAAGCTCTAGTTGGAAAATGTTGATCAGTAATAAAAGTGAATAATAATACCTTTTATCTCAGATTCCAATAATGCCTGGGTATGCAGTTATCAAGTAAATGGAGTTCTTCTTCCCATTATCTTCATCTGCAGCAGGATTGAGCTATTAAACCAACGTAAATAATAAAGAACTGCTTAACACTCCCCATGAAAGTGTTTGCAGCTGTGTTCTTCCACCCCATGTACCATGAGGATTCCATTACAATAAATTGGAGCTGTTAGTGTCACAATATTGCCGTCATTACATGTTAAAGAAATGAGTCAGATCCCCAGAACTCTTTGATGCTCTAATATCATAAATGTGTGAACAGTTTTAGTCTCAGTTCTTGTTTCTAAGCCTTTAGAGAGGAAACTGCCTTTCCCAATAGGATATGAATTTTTAGATGCCAATCCAGTCTGCAGTAGTGATAGAACTATACTCCTCCTTTCCTTTGGCCTCTCATAGACACCCCATTTGCCTTCTCATTCCAGGGTTTAGAGTTTTAATGAGAAAAGGTGGTCTTTTTGAGTGAGGATCAGCAAACAAATTGATAGACTTGAACTGATAACCTTTCATCATGGTTTGTAGTGGGCACAGCAATGCTGTGATAACATCCAGGGCACTAAACTAATTTAATGCTTTAATTATATAGTATGAAAGCTATTATGTAAGGAATGCTGAGGCTGAGAGGACAGTTGCAGAAGTGACTACAGATAGGGCCAGAGGACCAGAGCGGAAGAGAGACAGGAGCAGTGAGCTCATACTAACACATCCAGGAAGCCAGACATTTCTCCATTCACTTCCAGGCTTTCTATCCTGCTTGGGAAAGAAAAGGACAGAAAACAATGGAAGGGGATACTGAGACTGCTACTGGGATTAAATCAGAGTGTCTGCAAACATTATTAATGCTATTTTGAAGATTTTCCATTTCACCATTAACTGTCATTTGTTACCCCTCTGACCACTCCCATAAGCGAAGATACAGATGGGATTTGTCTCCCTGGACTGTGGTAATAATATTTAGCTTTTTATAAAGAGCATTAAACTTTCAAAGACCTTCCAAATGTTTTGGAACTAACTCATTATTCAGCTTGCTCTTTTTCTTTTCTCAGTAAAATCTCCTAGCTCTCTGATAGAAATTCCATAGTCACTTTACGTTACTTTTATGGCTTTGTTCTGGCAGGGCTGTCTAAGTTAAAAGCTCGCCAGATTTAAGAAATAACTTTTAATTGACTCTTTTTTTTTCTTACAATATTTTTTTCCTTTAATATTCCTTGGGTGCTTTTTTTTTTTTTTTTTTCCTATCTCAGAAATAGATTTGTTGATTTAAGAGTGTAGTCAGCTAAATGCTTTTTTCTATGAACCATTAAATTGTCATTAGGGGAAAGTGACTGCAGGATCGCATTGCATTCTTCACTGGATCAGAGCAGTTCCTGGGGCTCTGATTCATGATTCCCTCAGGTGTGGGTATGATTCCTACCTCCAGGTTACAGATGCTGTAGAAATGCCTCAATGGGAGGAATGGCTGAATGGGATAGACATAGGAATGTAGCCTCACTGCCCTTTTTCCACTGTTCTTGAACACCTCCAGGGACAGTGACTCCATCACCTTCCTGGGCAGCCTGTGCCAATACTTCACCACTCTTTCTGAGGAAAACAAATTTCCCAATGTCCAACCTCTACTGGAGCAACTTAAAACCCTTACCTCTTGTCCTGTTTCTGTTCACCTGGGAGAATAAGCCAACTCCAGCTTGCTACTCAAGGTGTTGTAGAGAGTGGTAAGGTCTCCCCTGAGCATCCTCTTCTCTAGAATAAATTATCATATCTCTGCTACAGGTTCATTAACCTATGGAAGAAGGATGGACCTGTACTCCTTTTAGCTACTTCATCCCTATTTGCCTATGGTGATAAGCCCTTACAGTTTTCATCTTTACCTTTTTTTATCAACGTGGTGCTCTGTCACTGTACCAAACACTTGCTACAATCACATCTCCTTTGGATCTAAGCTTCCCTAATGTTATCATTCTCCCTAGTAGCATCTCATAAGCCAGCTGTCTCTTGCTCAGTCATAGGTGGGGCTTTGTGTGTATGAGCATGGCTGATGTGTTACAGAAGGATTCATGCTACTTTTTTGTCATTTTTACATACATATTTACCAATGACTTCCTTGGTTCTGCTCTGAATTATATGGCATTGCCAACAGCGTGCATACCATTGGAAACTGTATGGATTATTAATGGAATACTAACTAAAAAACAATATTCAATAAATTGGAAGACAAATCAATAAATTGGAAGACAAATTTGTTAAGATCTTAAATATGAGATATTTAAAAGGAGTACTGACTGTAGCTAAGAATCCAGCCTCTGTGGTAATTACAGCCATGAAATCTTGTAATAACTTCAAATGAGTGCCAGTACCAGATTTACACTGTGTGAGAGCCAGAGCAGGATCTGACCTCATCTGAGTAAGGGGTGATGTACATCAAAGGCATTGGCATAAAGGCAATTTAAAAACTAGTTGGAAAATAACATGAATTATTTTAAAAAATAAGTTTCTGAGCTGCAAAGGTCAAAGCAAGACTGAAATGTCAAATGTATTATGTCTACACTCCAGGACTGTTTTGTATGATAATATGAAGCTACAAATCATGGAATCATTGAATGGCTTAGGTAGCAGGAGACCTTAAAGATCATCTAGTTCCAACCACCTTGTCATGGGCAGGGTTGCCAATCATTAGAGTAGACTGCCCAGGATCCCATCAACCAAATACTAACATCACAGTATTTACAAATGTTGTGTAGCTTTCTTCTGCTTTCTTTTTTCCTCAACTTATAAATGTGTTTGGGGAAATGTTGGACACAGTGCTAATGTCTGAAAAATAAGCTGTAAATTAAAGATATTTGGGCAACTTTGACAAAACTGTCATAGATATTTATATTTGGTTTTCAACATTGGCCTAAAGAGGAGCATTCTCTAAATAGGTATCAGTATTTTATATAACTCTATGTAGCTCCTGTAGTAGCAACTGGATTATGTTTTCTCATCACTTCTGTGATGCACATTTTAAGCAAGAAAGGATTCACATCCAAGCCAAGGACAAGATTTAGATCAAGGTTTAATTACCAGCATCACTGATTTTACTTTTTTGAATTCAATATACAAGAATGTATTAATCCAGAGGAAGTACAAGAAGAGATTGAGGATAGCTTTGGTATGCATATTTTTTTGTTCTATAGATTAACTGATAGTTACATTAAGGAATTTGTTTTTCCAACACAGTTACTAAACATCCTGTTGTGTCTTAATCTGCTTCTGAAGCATAGCAAGCACCTGTGCTTCATTAGCTTTAAGTTATTAGCAACATAGAATACAGTCTTGTTTTGTGAGTGAGAATACTGAATGCTCAACAAAATATGATACCTTTAATTTGTGGGTTTTTTTTTTTTTCTTTTCTATTTTTTCTCTTTCCATGTAAAGTGGTATTCCCATTTTCATTCAGCTTGTAGGTCTTGCTGAGAAAAAGTAATTCACAAAGCACATAAAAGTTGCTTTACTCTTAACTGGACAGCTAAGATATGATAGCTGACCGCGCTTCCCCTGCATATGAGCACTGGAAATATTGAACTTCTCTAAACATAGAGCTTCTCTGTCCTAAATTAGGGGATGATATTAAGGAAGTGATATTTTAAATAAATGCCAACTTATAGGCAAACTTGCAATGCACCAGAGTGGGAATCAGTTAATGGAAGGCACTGGAAAAAACCCATGATGTTACTGCACTGACTGGTCTGCGCCACCAACAAGAGCCATGCGGTGGGCAAATTTGCTCTAAGGTAACTTCTCACAGTTACTACTGCCCTGCATAATCTGCAGTTCCAAGTGATAATTGCATTCTAGTGCTGCCAAATGCTCTGACCTTATTTATGAAGTATATTTTAGGTTCTGGATGACCTGAGCTGTGGGATTGCATGACACTTCCAATTTTCAGTTTAAAACAAATTGAAGATCTCAAGGATAAAAGATTGAAACTGTGCGTTACAGTAATCACAAGTAGGTGAATAATAGGGCTCTATTTATGCTGTAAAAAGTATTGTGCCTTTAAGATGAATGCCTTGAGACCTTATGTAAAATCAGTGCAAAAAATCTCTAGTGGTTTTCACAAATCACAGAATAATTCTTCCGAAGGTTGAACTGACGTCTCCAGTTCATATTTGAGACTCTCCAAGGCAGAATATTTGCCAGCCACTCCAGTTTCTTATTCCAGTATTTTGACAACGCTTCTGGTAATTTGTTTTCCCTTATATAAAGCCAAAATTTCCCTTGCTGCAACTGTTGCTTTTCCTGCTTCCTCTCATCCTGTTCCTTTACACCTCTGACAAGAGTCTGTTGTCTTTTTTACACCTGTTAGTAGCAGGGTGTAATAAACAGCAGCAAGATCTTTCTTTTGCCTTTTCCTCTTAAGACCAAACAAACCCAGATCCCTCAATGTCTTCTTGTATGCTATGTGTCCTGACAATCTTCCTTGTACTCCCTACAGTACATCAATGTTTTCTGTTCTGGGGAGCCTGAAACTGGACAGAGTAATCCAAGTGAAAGTCTGGAGCTAAGCAAGACTTAATTTCCAATTGTTTCAGCTGGGATTCTTCTCTTGGATCTTCAAGACTATTACCTACATCCAAATGGGTCTAATGTGATTTAGGGAGAACCGGGCCCTTCCAGATTATTTTCCTTTCTCTTTTGGTTGTCTACTATAGGTTTAGATGCTTTGTGTCCCAGTGAGACATTTCTCTACATTGCCTATGAAAACAACAATGCCATCTGTTTCTATCTATACTGTACATCTCTAAGGTCAGGTGAGATAATTCTTTGTGAGCAAGATATGACAACCATCTAAGTTATAATGCCATAGCTAATGGCCACAGTCTTACACATGAGCAAAATGCATGACCAATAGGTCATTCTTGGCTTTGCAAACATTGCCCTTGGGGGTTACTGATTTCTGACACTCTGCAGGCACGGTATGACAAATAGTTGCAAAGTTCATGCCCTGACAATGTTCAGAGTCTTCTGTTTTAATGCAGGACCTTTCATTTAGTCAGGAATTCTGCACATTTTATTAGGTATGCTCCGAGCACTCAAGCACTGTCTTTCATGTGAGTGTCAGACAGATATGCCAGGGGATGGCAGAGGGCAAGTAATTGCATCTGGACTGAAGATGTGGTGTGGGTGAGCTGGGAGTGATGCTAGAGAAGGAATATGCTAATTGTGACATCTCTGCTATAGGGCATCTTTATGTCCACCATACATCATGATACATCTCTATTACTTGCACAAAATTGCAATACTAATCAAGCATTTGGAATTAAATTGTAATTAATCCAAGCAGGCACCACACACTGAATCATGAGCCATAATGTGAATTCCTGAAAACACTTATATCAACATTCCTACCGGTGACTTAATATTTCCTTACCATAAGATGCCAGTTTAATGAAATATATGGGACCTGTAAACAGCAGCTTTTACCAGCCTGCAGTGGTCAGGATATTTTCCCCTTCCTCCTGCAGGTTATTCAAAGCTGTCTTCCACTACAGGCTGTGGGATAATCTGTATGAGTTGGTATCCTTTCTGAAGAAAATACTGTATTCATTCAGGCTGACAGTATTACAGGGAATAGCAGTTTATTGTACCTAATACATATTTGTTGGCCTGATTGCAAGGATGAGATGGTGAAATATAATGGCCTGTTATATACAGCAGGTCAGGATAAATGATCTAATGGTCTCTTCTGAATACATGAACTGCTGGGCTGTGTGCCAGAAGCCAGACAGACTCCTGGTGTTCCCACAAGTCGCTATATTCATCTGCCCCTGCCCTCTTGAACTTTACTGAAACTCCCATTTGCGCCATTTAGAGCAGGATATTGATGTGGGTAGTTAATGTTATGATGAAATGTACAGCGGTTTATTGGGAACCTCTGAAATGCTAGGTAACTGAGGAAAAGCTAAGGCAAAAGAGGCTCAAATCCTGACAAATCAGGCAGTTTGGTCTAAAGAACTTACACTACATGGCCTTGGTGGCCTCAGTTCTTGCCACTCAGTGCCAACTCCAGGCAGGTCCCTGGCAACAGGCCTCTATTTTGTGCTCTGTGGGGCATCTAGCTCACTGCTGAACAGCATCCTGCTGCTGTTTGACACTGGGCACTGTTTGCATTACAAGCTGATGTTCCAAGTTATCATTCAGCTATTCCCTGCATCCTGGGGCCGTGGGCGCCTTGTCTTGGCCTCATGCTCCTGCACTAGCTCTGCTGCTTATCTGCATCCACAGTGGGCCGTGTTAGTTCTGGTCAAAAAAATTACTCATATTTTTACCAACACTGTATGTCCTGTGCCAGCTCACCACAGGATTAGGTGAGTGCAAAGCTGGCACAAGGGAAAAAGGAGGAATATATTACCGTGACTGAGAAATAGAATCAGAATTGCCTATTTTGCAAATTGTGACATGAAAGTAGTATTTTTCAGGGAGGTAAACTTGCTGTATGGAAAGAAGTGCCATGGCATGTATTTGTGTTACTTCTGTAACCTACTCAAGCTGGACTTGACTTGTAAGTTCATGGGGAGGGAGGTAGTATTGGTGTTGGCAGGAGTACTGTCATCCACTGGAAGCCCTGATGGTGTCACTCTGAACAGCTCTTTAATTTACTCTGAATACAAAATTTCTTCTTTGCATGATTAGCTTCAGACTGTCGTGGTGAAATCTTCTTCTGAAGAAGATGCTGTGACAAACTATGCTCTTTTTGTCACATATAAGCATATTTAGAAAACAGTGGATCTCCAAACATTCCTAATGTCCAAAAAATGGGAGAGAAAATCGCTTACACTGCCTTTGCCCAATTTGATAAGGTAGAATCACGCAATAATTTCAACCCTTTTCTCAAAGCAGGCCCAGCACAGATGAGGTTGCTCAAGAGATTTTGCAGCCTCCCTGGTAACTTTCTCAAGTATGTGACCACCACAGTGGTGATTTTTTTCCTCACATTGAGCTGGAATTTTCCTTGTTGCCCATTTGCTTTCAGTGTTCACCTCTGGGAAGAGTCATCCTCCATTGTCTCTGCAACCTCTGATTAAATAGTGAAGGTAGCAGTTATAGTCCCTTTTGGCCTCTTCTTTTTAAGGCTTAACAAACCCAGTTCTCTCAGTCTGTCCTTGTAGAAAAACTTACTTCAGATCTTCAGAAAATAATAGAGTCTGCCAGAAGCAAAAATACACGTATTGTCTTTGGTGTGAATGGTTCACAGATCTTAAGGTCCTGGAGGATGCAAGAGGTATGAATACTCCTCAGGGACCTTTAGTATTACAAACCCATTGTGGCAACTTATTAGCATCCCCACCTACTGTATGGGTTTCCTTTTCATTACTCTTCTAATCTCTACAACTTAATGATTCATGTGGTCTTTGTTCACCCACCTGCTTTTTGAACTTCTGTTCCATAAGTAATTGCTCAAAACAGGGCAGAAATTAAAATTACAAGCAGATAACAAGATGTGGGGCTTCAGACAGACTAAGGAGCTGGAAAACTTTCAGGTTTAATGAAGGTTTCTGACTCACTCAATGCCTGTATTTTCAAGGATTTATTAGAGCGAAACTTGTTTATAATTTAGATTTGTAAATCTGATGTCTTTCCCTATCTTTTAGGTTTATCTCTATCACAAAAGAAGAAATATTGCTTTATCCTGCACGGAGTAGCAGATACAGCATGCTAGGAAGATTAGTATTCTCCTGCTACTCAGACAACTTTCATCAGGGAAGACATTACTTTCCTTTTTTTTTTTTTTTTTTAATTCTTTTTATTTTTTTCATTCCCCAGTGAAGACTTGCAACACTGATAATCCCAGGAGATGAGGCTGCTCATTCTTGTTGGGTCTTTGCCAGCTGTTTCTTGTGCAACTGCTGTCAAGGCTGGGCTCTGCACTGTCTCAAGTCACAGCAAAAAGCGGTTCAAGTTTTGCTGTTGTCTTCTAGCTCACTGAATATCAAATAGCTTGACCTCATATGACACAGTAGAAATATCTGAATAGTTTCTATGATTCACTTTTAGATATCTCATTTTTTTCCTGTTGAAAACACTCGATAAGCCTTTCTCTGCAGATATGTTTAAATGCGCTTGAATCCCTCTGGCTAGGAACTTAAGATGTTCACCTGCTTCCAGGGCTTGTACACACAAACATTTATTCTCTCGATTCACTGTTTTCCTACCTCAGGTTGTCCATAGTTTACTGGGTCTTATTTATCTTGGAGGCTTTATTTGAGTGGTGAACCTGTATTTCACTGATAGCTTATGTGAAGCTTTTCACTGCTGCTTTTCTGTATTTCTTATTGCCATAAATATTATGGATGATAGTTCTGTTTGAGGTGGGCACATAGCAACTGCACACGATCACTGCAGTGGATTTTTCAGTTTTTCTTTTTTCTTTCTTCTTTTTTAATGGAAGCAATTTTTTAACCACAAAAGCTAAAGTTTTACTCAAATGAATGAAAAATTATGTTTTCTTCCAGATATGATGGTCTTCCAAGACAGAGGAAAATATCTGTTGTATCGAATAAAAATATGATAATGCAGAACAAGGCATTTCTAGAAATAAAATACATTTATCTTGTATTTTTTCCAAATTCAAACGTGTGTTTCCAAAGCACAAAATGAACTTGATGGGGATGGGTAGACAGTTGAACTACATGATCTCAGTGATCTTTTCCAACCTTAATGATTCTATGATTTTATGAATTCAAAGCCCATTGAAAATCTCACACAGTCTATTTAGTAAAGCAAATTCCAGACAACCTCAATGCAGTGGTCATGGAGAGAAGTTTCCCACATGTTAAAGGTGCTTGAAAAAAACTACAGTGGCTCTAGCATGGAATACAGCTGTATCTTTCCAGTGCTTGCAAGTAGACTATAAGGAGGAGAGGGACTGTCTTTTTATACAGTCTAACAGTGACACGACAATGAGGAATAGCTTTCAGCTGAAAGAGGGAAATCTAGGATAGATATTAGGATGCAATTCTTTACTCAGAGGCCAGTGAAGCCCTGGTACAAGCTGCTCAGAGAAGATGAGCACCTGGAGGTGCTCAAGGTCAGGTTGGATCGGCCCTGGGCAACATGAGCTGGTGAGGGGACAGCCAGCCCAGGGCAGGGTGTTGGAACTGGACGGTTTTAGGGATCCTTCCAACCTAAGTCATTCTATAATTTTATGATTCTATGATGACTTTTGATTTTCATTGCAGATGTAAGTTTTCATGGTTTTTTTAGGCACAAACTGAGGCTAATTGTGGATGCTATTTGAGTAAAAGAGCGCTTGAGTGACTTAATGTATATATTAAATGCATTCAGCTGAGGCAACCTAATGGCTGCTGTTGAAGTGGTTGCTCATTTCTGGCCATACACATTGGCATTGTCATTCATTGGTCCCTTGCTGCACTTATTTGGTTTGCTGAGCTAAAAGAAAAATAACCCAGAAAAGAAGTGCATGTTTTTTCAGTCAAATTAGTGAATTGAAGTACCTTGGTAGAAGACTTGACAAGCATCAAAGCTGGTGCAAGGAGTGGAGCTTGAAGGTGTCTGGCACAGGGACAAGGAAGTGTACAGAAAGGTGAAGTCATGCCAAGGTCAACTTACTCTGAAGCCGTGGGTGAGCAGGACATGCTTCTCATTTCCTGTGTTGCCAGGTTTCTGCCCTGAATGTGCCAGAAATTTGATATGCTCATGCAGTTTCTTATAAGCACAAGTTACTGGTTTTTTTTTTTTGGTAGCAGTTTTCAGATAACTCCCTTCCTCTAAAAAATGTCTAAAGACACCTTCACCCCACCCCTGCAAACCCGACTACAGTCATGAATCTTGGTGAGCCTTATTGATTTATCATGTATGGTATTGCTGCAGCAAACATCATTATTGGCATTTGAGTAGAGATCTTCAACAGTAAAGCACAAAAACAAAATAAAGCTCATTCTTATCTCACCTAGCCTGGGATAAAGCAGAAGTTATATCAATGAAGATGAGCATTTCATGTGTAGAACTACCAGAGCTAGAAGAAAACTTCAGTGGCAGGGAGTGGCTGTATAACAACAAAACACCAGGTCATCCTTTGAACTGTGGGACTGTAAAAGCCCACTGTTGAAACACAATTTTTAGCTAATGAGCATGTGGCTTGGTGGCTCCCCCTGCCCCCATCTCTGTTACATACATTCAAGAGGATCTTGCTCAGTCCTTGCACTGGATTAGAAATCAGCTGTCATTAAGGAGTGCTTCACAGTGTAAAGGGTTCCTGAGAGTGATGGTGTGCTCGAAAGGCAGCTGTGGGGATTAAACTGGATGGTAACGAGCTTTGTATTTACCAGTCCAGTTAAACTTTAGATCAGCCTGCTGAACATTTCCATGGAAACAAGGGAAGTTTTGGTTCACTGTAAGTGGCATACTTTACTTTCTAACTGTACTAAAATAGAATACTAAACAGAGATTAAACTAAGTCATAAGCAATTTATTTTAGTAATAGAGTGTGAATAAGTTGTGGCATTCAGAGATTGCTTTTCCATACCTCCTGCCTGTGATTATGGGTGAAGCTTTCGTTAGGCAACTTTCTCTTGAATTTGCAACAGCATGAACAAAGCAAATCAGGACAAGAGCTGTGGAATAGCTGAAGGATTTTAATCTCTATATTAGGCTGAAAACAATGTCTTTTGTTGTGAGCTTTCCTTTCTTTCACATGAAGTGAATGTTGAGAGGCTGGAATGTGCTTTTGTCCTGGAGATTTCATATATATCTGTTGCTTTACCAAAATGTCACGTGCTAATTTTGATACAATGGAATAGGCACTTGCTCAGTCAAAGAGAAAAAAACCATACTGACGTACTCATAACATACTGAAAATGTGTTTCTTTTTCCGCTGGCATCTTTCAATTCACTTTACAGAAAACTAGATATAAAGAAATCACAAGTGTGGAAATATCTTAAATGTGTTGTAAAGCAGAGAAGTGAGCTGGTTCCCACTGGTGAGGCTCATCTTGGTGTATTTGGCTGCCTTGGGCTGTGTGCACACAGAGGTGAACTGGCCAGATGACTCAGGTGGTGCTTTCTAGTGGAAATAATTCTTATACCTGCACTGCAATGCTGAGAATTGGTAAATGTATGGGAAACAAAACAAAACAAAACAACTTGAATTGTTCATGAATGCTGATCAGTCTGGAAATCAATTTGGCTGATTCACACTCGAAACTTAACATTATAATCTGAATTTCAGTACCTCCAAATTTTTATCCTCAGTTACATTGTGTGGAGCCCGGAGTTGGACTTGATCATCCGTATGGGTCCCTTCCAATTTGGGATGCTCTCTGAGTCAGTATTCTAAGGGCAGTCACAGACAGCAGTAAAATTGGACTTGAAGCTTATCTGAGCATAGGAAATGAGTATAGATTCCCATCCATAACTTAAAGGGGAAGATTCTCCTTGCTGTGGAGCTAACAGTGCTGTCCTTACTGATGACCAAGTCCACACAGCTCATTTGTGCATTGCTAATTGGTAAAGTCATCAATTCACACAGGGGAAATAAAGCCACTGATTTACTCCATGGTTTCTCCAATGTTCCAAAGGCTTTTTGCAGCCAAGAGAATTAGGTTTTGTTACCTGAAAGCCTGATCTTAAACTTAACTCTTCACATTTTTCCATTGCTCATCAGTTCATCCATCATGGATGGATCATTCCATCATGATGGATGAACTCCATCTCTACAGTCTACCTTGGGAAGAAACAAAATGTCAGCTCCTAAAGCCAAGGATATTTTTATAATAAGCAATCACTAAGAATTTCTGTTTCTATAGGAAATATGTTCATCCTGAGTTATTAAAACATGCTGTAACAGGTGGCAGGGTGTCCGGCTTAATTTCAGACCTCCCTGAACAAGAATGCCTGCAGCTGACTGCAAGCAGCTGTGTGTGTGTGCTTGGGGAACTTTGTTGGGCCTTGCAGCTGTGCAAGGGCTTTAATCAAGAAGCAGGAAGAAAAATACAGAGACAGTGCAGCTGAAATACTCCCCTAGATAACTAGGAAAGGAAGAAAGCCATGTGAATATATTGATCAGGCAGAGATATTATTTCAAGCTGGAAAACCTGAATAAATAGAACTCATAGGCTCAACAGTGAGCATGGAATAGGATAATTTAAAACAGCAAAAGGACACTGAGTTGCATGGAAAACCAAAGGTGGGATGCTTGTCACTGTAAGTGCAAGGAAAAGGTTTGCAAACATAATTGCAATGCAGAAGAAAAGCTCAGAAATCAGAAATGTGGAGTGTGCAATAAGGACACTGCAAGTATTCCCAGTCAGAACTGTTCATGCTTGACACACACAGCTTACAGGCTGAGACCCACATTCTTTGAATAACACCTCCTGCTTCCTCCCCCCCCAGCCCCAAAATATAAATTCTCATTTATAACTCGTGTTGCTATAGCGACTTGCTTCTTTGATAGAGCTTCTTTATGCCCTTACAAACTGAAGACCTCAGCCTTCCCTGAGAAGTGTGTGGGTTTGGGCTGGGGGCAGAATTAAAATTTCATTCTGTGTACTGCATTGGTTGGATGCTGTTGCTGCTGAGGTAACAGAAAGATTGTGTGCTTCCTTTGTTCAGTAGTAGCGGGAGCAAAGCAAACTATGGAAATACTGAGGGGAGTAGCAGAGTGCTATAAAATCATACTGGTGCTCAAATAGTTTGGAAATGGGACAACTGGGGAAGGTTTAGATGGCATTTTATTCAATGTCAACAACAGGTGCCAGTGAAATGCAAGTCAGTCAGAAGGTGCATATTTCTCTACAATGGATTTTGGAGGCTCTTCAGTTTTTATATAATATCCAGATAAGTCAGGAAGAGTTTGACTATGAAACTATTATATAAAAATGTGAAGTACAGTGAGCTCCAAATAAGTGATGCTGCCACAGAGGATGCTGGAAACAGGGTTTACTTTCTCTTTGTGCAAGTCAAAAGGTGGCAATTGTAGCATCAGACTGAGCAGCTTTTCTGCATGTTCAGTAGGCAAGGTGGCAGCCTATTCAGTGACTAGATGGAGTTTCAGTTTATGTTGGACATGTAATTAAGCAAATGTGGTGGGAGAAATGATGAAAAACAGAGTCAAGACAACTTTGGGGTGAACAGAAAATTGTAGGGTACTGGTTTATGATCTGCTTCCAGCATGACTATCTGTAGCCTTCAGAAGGCTTTGTAGTGTTAAATGCTACTAGGAGAAGCTACATGAGAAACTGGGTGGCCCTTTGTCCTTTCAAGGCTCTGGGAATTGCATCCACCAGCTCTGTGAAGACTTCTAGGAGTAGGAGGTGCTGCTGGAACAGGGGAGGTCCTATAACGTCACATCCCGAATCTTCGCTAACGCCTACAACAGGTGCTTTACCTAATGTCTGCAGTCTGATGTCCCATCCAGTGCCTGTAGTTTCTGACATCTTCTTTTTCACTGTTTCCACCAGTACTAGCTGCTCTTTCTCCTCATTATCTTCTAGATCCTTCAGCATCACGGAGATGTGGTGGGATGGCTCCTATGACTAGAATGATGGAAGAATACATGATCTTTAGGAAGGACAGACAGGGGAAACATAGATGTCACCTTCTATTTAATGACAAACAACTGCAAGATGTTTTTGGGTGGATGAGGAGATAATGGGTCAGAATCAAAGGGAAGGCAGAAACAGGTGACATGGTAGAAGGGATCTGCTACAGTCCATCCAACCAAGACAGCCAAGTGAGTAAGGCCCATTGTGGACAAAGGGCAGCCTCATGTTCACAAGCCCTGGTCATAAGGGAGGACTTCAGCTACCCCAGTGTCTATTGGAGAGACAACACAGTAGGACATAAAATCAAGGAGGCTTTCATGCTGTTATGATAGTGATGAGGCACTGGAACCATACAAAAGCCCAGAGAAACTGTGGGTGCTTCTTCCCCCAGGGATGCTCAAGGCCAGAGTGAATGCAGCTTGAGCAACTGGATGTACTGAGAGATGTCCCCGCCCATGAGAGTGGCCTTGAAATTAGATGGCCTTAATGGGCATTTCCAACCCAAATGTTTTATAATTCTATTATTCTACAATTCTGATGGCATCTTTTCTACTTCAACTTTTTAGAAGATCTTGGAAGTTTTTTCTCTGTGAGAAGGCTGTCTGCTGGATTTAAGAGGCATTTGCAAAAGAGAGAAATTTTGATTAGTCCTCACTAGTTATTGCCTCTCTGGTTTATCCCTGAATAAAAAGAAGAGTGAAAATTGTAAATTGGTACCTTGGATTTTCTCTACTACTGGAATTAATTTCTAATGGCTACTATGTTTCCACTTAAAAATAATTACCTTTATCTTCTACTTCGAAAATATAAATTAGGCAGATCCCTTTGACTAGATATTCTCAAGAGCATGGGGGAAGATAAACTCACTGGTATTGAGAAGATTTCCTATTTATTAGTTAAAAAATTTCCTCTGTAATCTGTCTAGGAGTGTCTGGGGAAAAATAAGAATTAATGCTTACAGAAAACCACATATTTCATTTTCTAACAAAATGTGTCATTTAATTCTGACTGATCTTAAGCACAAATTTCACAAGTAGGGATCTCAGTGCTTTATTTCCATCTTTCCATTTAAAACGACTTTGTTGTAGTTGTTGCTGTAGGTCTCTATTTGCTGTCATCAAGCAGAAACACAGCTCTTCTAATTCCCCACTCCCAGCATCAAACATGCTCAATTGTACAGATCCCTAAATAGGTACAAAATAAGTTTTCAAAAACTGGAAGTCATCTACAGATACTTCAAAGACGTCTTTTCAAATGTGTTTAAATGCTTTGAGAGCTTCTTTAATGCTGAGTAACCTCAGGCAAAATTTATTAACCTCTGATTTATATTCCTTATTTGATTTGCATTCCTCTTCTAACTTATCAGTTTCTAGTTTCTAATTTGCTTCTTCAATTTGAGATATGGGAACACAGTCTCAGCTGGTATAAATTAGCTTGTGCTAGTTCCTGGAATCTGAGAATCTGGATTCTTATATCTTCTATAGATTTTTTGCAAAAGCAATGTTATTGTTTTCATTCTAGAAATGTATTATTATTTGCAGTAAGAGATAGTAACATCTGGCATTAAGTTCAGCGTTCTGTGACAGGCAATTGCTAGTTTTGAATACAGCGGTGAACAAGCACAATATTGTTCATTTCAGTTGAGCAACACTTGCTCTTAGCATGACGAACTGTCAGCAGAGTCCAAAAAAATTTACATTTAACATCATTGAGGTGATGGTCTGTATGATTTCCCATCTGTGCTCTTTTCAGGAAGTATTAGGAAGCTCTTACCTTCCCCACTTGTGTTTGCAAATCCAGTAAAGCAAAGCAACCCATTCTTCCTCTTAAAAAAAATGGACTAATGCCAAGAAACAATGAACAAATATGAATCTGACAAACACCAAAACTATTCTCACTGGAGGTCTGTATGCATTCTGCATTAACCATTAATCCTAATGGTCTCTGCTGGTGCAAATGGACCAGCATTACTTTAAAAGGCATGACTATTCTCAGAAGCGAAAAAATAGCCAGACCCCTTAGAATCATAGGCTGGTGTTCAAATGGACCTCAAAGATTATCTAGTCAGGCTGCCCAGTGCCCCATCCAGCCTGACACTGAACACCTCTAAGGATGGGGTATCCACAGCTTCTCTGGGCAACCTGTGCCAGTCTCACCACTTTTCTTGTTTTGGGGTGTTAAGTCATATCTGCCAATTGTATTGACAACATATTTTTGTCTTATTGGTCCTAATGATCTGGAGATACTATGAGAGAGAGAACTAAGATCTAGTCTGTTCCACAGACAGTGCTAATAGCAGGTGTGAGGCCAAGCATAATGCCTGAGAATAGATGTTGGTGTCAACTCTATCCATTCTATGAGCTTTTACACCTGATTCTGACTTCATAGGTTCAGCACTGACTTTAAAATCATTGGTAGAGACTTATGAAAAGCAAAACAAAGAGAAACAAAGATGAAGGAGCTTAAGAATAAAGAGTGGTACTGCATTGGGCCACTGAGTGCTACCCATGAAATTTTGCAGAAGCTTTCTGGGTGAGGCTGAGATGGAATGAAAAACAGAATAAAGCAATCAAAGAGAGAGCCCAAAGAGTCAGAGAAAAGGATCATGTTTTAGAAGGGAAAAGAAATCTCAGAGAGAGGGAACACATACCTAATTTTATAGTATTTCCAGTATAGCACTCAAAGCAGAGACTTTGGAGAGAAGTGATGTTGTAGCACAGCTGAAAGCTGCAGAACAAGAGCAGATTCTCTGGTGAAACTCCATCACTGGAGCTGCAGTGTTTACTGGGAATTCAAGTTTTTGTGACATGAGGTGTATCCTGCATCCATCTGCATTGGGCTTATCAGCAATGTGGGCTAACCCTGGAGCAAGTGAGCGAGGGTGACTCTTGCCATTGACTACTGGTTTGTAACTGGAGGTTTTCAACCTAAAGCTTATTTTCCCTTTTGCAGTTAGGAGAAGGAAGATGAGCATCCCCTTTGTGCTGGAGTTCTGGTCTTGTTCAGTACTGGGTTTAAATTAACCTCATTACAAGTAGGAGCTTGATGACTTTTTTAGTGCAGAAATTTGTCAGTTTAGTTAACGTGGCTTCTTCTGTGCTACCGCAGCTAATTAGTAACCTTCATTAACTGGTCCAGAGCTTGCAGTTCTATTCATTTAAATGATTGTTAATGGGAACTACACCCATTGAGTCATTGGGTTAAATGCCAGTTTGATGAGTGCGTGTTAGTTATTTCACCGTAACTGAGGCTCTGTTCATGTTGAGAGAGGTAAAGGTTTTTCTCCCTTTTCATTAAGTAACTCGCTGAAACTGTGATCCTGAGTATGTTAAATTAAAAGGAAACCCATCAAGACTAGTGGAATCCATTAAAAAATGAAAGTAGTCCAGAAACTGAAGAAAGTCTTATAAATTAAGTTAGGTTAGCGCAAATATTTATTTATAAAAGACAATCTTTAGTTTTATGTCAAATTTTGAAAAGCAGTTTTCTTCTAAAGGGTGCCAGTTTGTTAGTAGATGGGTTTCAGAGGTCCCTTCCGATTCGAGGGATTCTATGATTCTACTGAGGCAATGCAGAACAGCAACTGTGATAGCTGCTGGTTTGCAATGACACCTGGCATGCTGAGCCAGGGAGCTCCAGAGCTTAAAGCCTGAGCTGCTGTTGCATGCCAGCTACTTTGCCTGTCTTTATAGCACAGAATCAGTGAATTACACAAGATCTCAGTCCCCCCCTCTTGAAGATAAGCCTTACCCTGGTGGCATCCTCAAGTGGAGAAGAGCAGTGAACCTGCTCAGTTCCTTTGGCTGTGGAGTTTATATAAGAAATCCTGATACATGGCAGTGGGTACACATCACCTATCCAATAGCTTTTACCCAAAAAGGACTGTGATTTCATTAGCTCTTTTCCATTTGTTCTCTTCTTAGGAATTATGTAAGTAGGAAATTGTATGCGCATAAAGCCAAAAATATGAAAGAATACAGAGCAGACGAAGTGAGAGATTTTGTCTTAAAATAAAATTTTCTCTTCTGATTCCGATTTAGACTTCTGTGCCTGCCTTTGCCAGCCTGCAGTATCTCTTGCCAAGCCAAACCTCTGTATGTGCCGCTGCCCTCACTGACCTCCATCCATTCCATTTTCCCAGATGTCCTTCTCCTCAACTGTCTCCAACTTCTTTTGAACCAGTTTGTGATCCTATAATATTTTGTCACATTCTGAATCACTTTTGTAACCTTCTGACCCTCCTTAGCTTTCTGTGAGTATGACAATAAGACCTGACCTTTGTTTTTTGAAACTCCTCTTTTCCTTATTTCTTTGCACTGCTATCAGTGAACATAAATTAATCTTACCACATCTATGTTGATGGATTACATACTTACCTGCCTCCTCCAGGCAGTTTCATTTTGTCCACACAATGGTGTTTTGTTTCTTTTCTGGCAGATCTGGCTCATGTAGATATCAGTTCAAATCAGCACAAAGACTTGAGATTATTGTGAATATTTTCTTGCCAATCCTTCTGCATGCTCTCTTGTAAGGAAGTGGTCTTTTTGTAACTACGACATAACTAGAAGTCTTATTCTGGCGCTCACTTGCATCTCTGCCAGGTTCTTTTCACTAGTGGCAGTGCATATAGCATTCTCCTGCTTGAATTGATTCATATTCATGTGCAGAGGCATTATCCTACCCCAGCACACTGACACTATCACCTTCTTCCTTCCTTCTTCTGTTACATCCCCTACCTCTGTTTATACAACATCATGTTTTCATTTTGAACAACCTCCTTGTCTCATCCCCACATGGCTTGTCATCTCTTGTTCGTTTCTAAATGCCAGCTTCCATCTTTGATGAGCTGTTGATGCCAGCTCCCTTTCTCTTGTTGTTACGTTTCCGAATCATCACCTTTCCCATGCTTACCCTCACATTTGGAAGGAACACAAACAAAACAACTTTCAAGTCATTTTAGAAGTCTTTCATGTGATGCCTTACAGGAGCCTTGACAAGTTGATGCAGTGCCAGTGCAGATCCTTTTCATGCTGATGGATATTCCCTCTATTCCCTGGCTGTCTGGAAGGCTCTGATGTTTTCTGTTTCAAACAGGGATCTCCTTTTTAGTCATCTACCTGAACAGATACGTGGTCCATGATCTGAGGGATTTTGAAATAAACTTTGCTGCATTCTAATCACAGATGAGGAATTGGATCAAGCCTGTGCCACTTTGTCTTTCTCCTTTCCGCCCCTGCCCAACCCACACTATATCTATGTTCCTTTGAGATTTATAATAATGGAAATTTCAGCAAAAGGAGCCCACTTTTCTCTGAAAAAGCAGGAAACTGGGCATTGCCTCATGGTAGAAGATATAACATCATTTTTGGGGCTCCTGTTAGCCACGTTTTCTTCTGGATCCAAGTCAGGAAGGGAGTAAAAAATAGTTTTTGTGTAGCAGAGAATTCTGCAGCTTTGCTGGTTACTATAAATGTCTTCTGAGGGACTAGTTCCTGAGAGGTGTTTTGCACAAGTTCCTTCATCTATTTGCCCTCCAATTGTGGGAGAAGTGGTAGGCAGATGAAATGTACTGTAAAAGGTTTACTGCAGGAACAGAATCCCTTTATACTCTTCATGAAATAATATAATCAATATAAGAGCTTTAGATTTTTTTTTAGGTACAGTCAAATAGGGCTACAGAGGGTCTGGAGGGAAAGACGTGATAAGGAGTGGAGATCCCTTGGTTTGTTCAGCCCAGAGCAGAGGAGGCTGAGGGGAGGGTTAATGGTTGGTCAGAGGAGGGTTAGGAAAAGATTCTTTACCAGAGGGTGATGAGCATGGATCAGGCTGCCCAGGGCAGTGGGCGCTGCACCAAGATGCTGGAGCTCAAAGTGCATTTGGGTACTGCTTTCAGGCACTGGGTTTTGGTGGTCCTGTGTGGAGCCGAGGGTTGGACTCAATGATCCTTAAAGGTCCATTTCAGCACAGGATATTCTACAGTCCCATGATTCTATATATATATATGTAGAGAGAGAGATATTTCTAGCCAGTGGTTGGTACAAGAGATTGGTTTTGAGCCCAAACATGGTAAACTACAGCATGTCCATGGGAACCTTGCAGTATAATCCCATTCTGTGGCAAAAGTCTGAAGCTTTTCAGTGTGCTCAGAGCAATGGTCCAGCTCCATGCTGCTGGATGTTGTATCTGAGTGTCTTATTAAAGTACTACCACTGACTCATTCTAGAAAGTCTGAGGCTGAATGTCAGAACACAAGCAGAAAGGAATTTCAGAATTAGCAGTGATTATAGGGGATGCAAAAGAAGGATGGGGACCTTCATTATATTATTTTTATAAAGAAATCAGAGAGAAAAATCTCTGAAATTGATTCCAAAATACAGTGCCTGAATTCTGACTGAAGTCAATGGTCAAGAGTCTACATTTTGAATTAAGAGGAAAATGCCCTTAAGATGGAACAATAAGTCGTCTTTTTTTCCAAGTTAAGTCATTTCTTTGTTATCTACAAACTGACAAAGCCACTTGGATTTTATTGGCCAGTGTGACTTGATCTGCCTGATGACATTTCCCAAGATTAATGTGTCTGTTTCTTGACAATGAGCATACTTCCCAGTGCATCACAATTAACCACTGCTACTTGGTATGAAAGGGAGGGACTCTTTTTATCTGCAGCTGCCTGCCTTCTATCTGCATTTCAAGTGGCAAATAAACAGACAGGTCCCCTATCCACACCTCTCATCTCCCTCTCTGAAATGAAAAATTCACACTTATGTTCCCAGTAAAACGCAGCATATTTTGGAGAGCAAATTGGACTGGAAATACAAATGATGGAAAAACGGTAACCAAAGCACACAGTCTATAAGATACAGAACACAGAAGCATCTCTCAAGCATTATAAATACTTGACTTTATAGCTTTTATTTATTTGTTTTGGTAGAAATGTCAAATTAATATTTATGAACTCTCTTTAGCATATCTGCTAGGTATTTTTTGTTTGTTTTCAGTATAAATTGTCAGGCTAAAGCTGTGTTATCAGGATTGTCAAAATATGCTTTTTAATCTCAAAGGGAGCTGCACATTTTGACTCAGTTCTGCAGTGATGTTCCATTCTTCATAATGTAAAGTTGTGAGTGATCCATTTGTCTTTGGCACATGCGTAAACTTAAACTTGTGTGTGTTTGCCTGAAGACATAGAGATTTTGTCATAACTTTATGAACTTCAAAGGAAAAGACTGCTAAGTTTTTGAAACTGTTTTAATTTCACTCAGTGGCTGAAAATAGAACATTAATGCATAAATTTACCTAGCCCTCATTTCAATAATTTTGGCAAGATCTGTCAGTTTTTTGGAAGTCACACGGCATAACATGAATTTGGATTTTAACAGTGCTTGCTTCCTCTAATGGGAATGTCAACAAATGTGGTGTCTAGAAATAAAATATCCTTGGCATAAGTGGCTGTTTTCTCACAGTCTATTAGACCCAGATTCTTCCACCCATGTTATGGAGACCTCCAGCTGCTACAAGGTGATGGTAACTAGATATCCCCACTATTAAACTAGAAGTGGCATGAAATAGTGATCTAATGTGAAATATTCTTGCTTTTTACAATCAAAATTTGCTTATTTTCTGGAAAAAGAAAAACAGGATTTAAGAAATGTATTGAATTTTGTTAATTGGTTTTCTTGGTTTATTCTTTGTTTCCCCCATGTATCCCCTTCTACTCCTGGAAGTTTGATTTGTTTCTGGTATTTATAAGAACCCTTACTGACAGCTAATTTCCCTTCTCCAGTTAGTATTTTGGCTGAACCTTGGTATTCTGAGTATGTCTTATCTATCTGAATAATATATTGTATGAAACAATGAAAACAAGGTATTTGTTACAACTGGTATTTGTTTTTTAATTGGCAAGGAAATGGCATCAGTATAGATGGTCTAATGAAGACTCTTGGTTCATACGCATTTGTAATAAAAGGGTTCGGAAGACCTGAGAATTCTTAAACAATGGAATGGCAAACAACACAAAAGACATCATAAAATCTTTTAAATAAATCAGTTGTTCAAGCCCATTTTAATATAGTTCAAGATTGTCCATTTTATTGCAAAAAATTAGATATCACAGCTCTTGAGGCATGATGGGGATGATAGGAGATGTATGATGAAGGGTACAGAAGCTCTGATATGAAAAGTGATTTCATGGACTGAGGCTTTTATTTAGGAGCAGGATAAAGAAGAGGGAAAAGGATAAAAAGTGTAAAGCCACAAAAAAGAAGTTGGATTCCTTTTCTTTCCTCTTGGTCTAAAACAAGGCTTTTTACAGAATTATGAACTGGAAATTGGGAAAATATGGAAATGATTTTTTTACAATGGAAAGTTGCCACAGGAGGAAATCAAAGCCAAAAATGTCAACAAAGAAAGAGACTGCATATTTTATGTGCAGATCAAAAGTATCCAGACTTACTGTGGGGCAAAAGGATCTGATATTTCATGCCTTGTGACTTGAGAATGCCAGCAGCAAGGACAAGGGTGGGTATCATCTGCCCGAGAAGATGTTCTTACACTGTTTACCAGTGTGTCTATGACTGGTTGTAGAAGATGCTGATCACAGTAGGGACTTGACCAGCAGGTCAGTGGTCTCATATTATAGGACACATGAACAATTAAACAAGAATTCGCTGATGAGATGCAAAGCTGCTTTAATTGAGTCCTGTAGTATAAATTAATACAACAGACTTGGAGTGTATGTACATTATTTAGAATATTTGGATGGATGCAGACAAACATAAACACACAATGTTCTTAAAATTCCAGTTTAATGTACTGACTTGCTACTATATTTAACACAATATGAAACTCAGAAAAAATGCTCTAAAACAATTAAGGAATTTGTAGGATTTATGTTTTCTGTCTCTTGGAAGTGGGATATGAAGATAAGAATGTATCCAGTGATTCCTGAATTTTTGTTTTGCTTTGTCTTTTTCGCTTTGTCTTTTTTCTCATAAGAGGATTGCTTCTCCTCTGGGCCTTTCTCCACACATAGAACGTGCCCAGTACTTCTGAAGCTGGAAACCAAGCATTTGTAACTTGGTCTTGTAAGATAGAAATAAAAATCCAAATCCACTTGTTTTTTTAAAACATAATTCAAACAATTTTTATAGCTTTTGCCACAAAACTTAGATTATGGATGATCTGGATTTCAGCTGCTTAAATTTTTACAAAGTGTTTAAACTGAGAAAAATCAAATCGTGACCTACTATTAGTCATTATTGTGTGTGGTATGTCAGGTCCAAAATTTTACATGTAAAATCTTCATGCTTATGAGTGCATGTGAAGCTACACATTTAATTTTCATAATAGTGCTACTTCTCCTTGGTGGGAGAGTCGTTCCAAATCATCACACAGACATTTCTAGTATGGACAAGCATCTGAATATCTCCATAGATCTACAGTTTCTGGAGATATCATCACTAAGTGTTTTATTGGATAGTTTTCCTTATTTATTTGGGTTTTATATACATCTAATATTGATGAATAAGGGGTCTGCTGCATAAAGTTTTTGCAATGTTTTTAAAAGGATTGCAGATGCCATTTTCCAAATAAGTTATCAGCATCCTGAATTATTTTTGGAAAATTTCAGCTTGTACTGTAGCATTGGCAGACAACTGTTGGTAATAGAAAGGTATTCTTAATCATATCAATATGCATACATTAGACTGAAGTATTTGTTCTACTTGTTGACATTATTGCCTGAGCACCGTAGGAAGATTTCTAGGGACAATTATGACAAGACAATTGAGTTCCATTGTCCTTATCTTACATTCTGTTGACAGCTTTCCAATGCCATTTAAGACATTGCAGAATTGATTTTCTACCTTCATAAGCTTCTGTCCTACAGTATAAGCTCTCATAATGAGACTTAGCATTTGCCATGTTTTCTGACCTTGAATCAATACTCTTTCCCTGAAACGATTACAAATCTTATCTTTGCAAGACTCTGCTTTATCCTTGTGTCAAACTCATAAACCTATAAGTGGAATCCTTACTCCACAGCATCATCTGTGGTTCCTTATCTGTATTCAATGCAAGCATGTTTTCATGTAAATTCAGATATCTCATTAAACTATCCAGCTATTTTCAACTAATCAATAAAAGCTCAAATCTTTCAAACCTTAAACAGGTTTCCTGGTGAGTTTGTGTATTGGAGAGATTTCCAAAACCTACCTGGACATGGTGCTGGGCACCCTGCTGCGGGCATCTCTGCTGAAGCAGGGGTTGAACCAGATGGACCCAGAGATCTCTTCCAAATATAATCATTCTGTGTTTCTTTGATTTTGCTATTCAATGAATTCTGCTGTGGTAGTTTGCTTCTTTTTAGTACATTCTGGCTTCTGACTCTTGCATATAGAAGTCATCCCAAAGGGTAGAGATACTGCTTACTGGTTTGGGTCTGCTCTGGTTGAGCCCCTCCGCACAAGTTCTGCAAATTCCTTCTATTTGCAATTGGCAGACTCCACTTAAGAGATTTTCTAATCTTGTCCCTTTTGTGTTATTTTTCTTTTAAAATCTGTACTTGGGTTTATTTGTGGTCCTGAGACTTGGAAACATTCTCTGCTTTTTGTTCTGAAGTTTGGATAAGGAATTCCTTGCATTCTTGGTTGTTTGAGTTTTTATTTTATTTTATTTTATTTTATTTTATTTTATTTTATTTTATTTTATTTTATTTTATTTTATTTTATTTTATTTTATTTTATTTTATTTTATTTTATTTTTATTTTTGTTGCTGTTGTTGTTTTGCTTTTTTTCCCCCTTGGATTTGGTAGTCTTATTCCCAATAGAATCTGATCTCAAGAGTTAGGAATTTCAGAAGCCCTCCAAAACTACACGAGTCTCAAAACAATCATATCTGTTATAAAATATTCAACAGTTTCCTTTTCCCTTTGCATTTTCTTATCAAATACATCCCTCCCTATCCTTGCATCTTTATCCAGAAGCTTAATAATTATGTTTGTGCAGCACATTCTGATAGACAATTTTCCTAGCCTCAGTTACAGGCTAATGTACAAATCTAGTATATCTGATGTTGAAGTAATCCAAAGAAAATTGGAGAGCCAAACTCTTGCTTTCACTTTTCTGTTTCCTACTTTGTTTTTGGAAACAGTTGTTCTTGAGTTTTTACTACTCCTTTCCTTAGTCACCACTTTTCTTAGATGTAATCTTCAATTTCTGTAGCTGAAGTTGTCTTATTATGCATTTGGGAGATTTATAAACGTAAGAATCTGAGTTAGGCTCATACTCAAGCAAAGCAAGAAAGTTAATAGATGCTAAATAAAAATGCTTCTGAAGATGAAAAAAAGGATTTTTATGCATATATTAATCAGTCTGTATTAGAGTGTTTCAGGGATGTGATTTCTAGCACTGAGAAATGAAAATGTTCCCAGACTCTTTTCAGCAGTGTGTGGAGACAGGACAAGGGGAAACAGCCAGAAACTACAGCCTATGAAGTTCTGCATGAATGTGTGAGTGAACTTTACAGTGAGGGTGATGGAGCAATGGAACAGGCTGCCCAGGGAGGTGGTGGAGTCTCCTTCCCTGGGGATATTCAAGACCCGCCTGGACGCCTACTTGTGTGACCTGGTGTAGGGAGCCGGCTTTGGCAGGGGGGTTGGACTCGATGATCTCTGGAGGTCTCTTCCTACTCCTGTGATTCTGTGATTCTGTGACCAGTATTGAAGCACTCACCTTTTCATAGCAAAAAAACTCCAGTAGTAGAGAGAAGACATACTAGAAATTTCCAGGAAGAAAACTTGATTTCCAGTAGAAAATACTGATTAGGAAGGTTATAGATGACCTAGATTCTTGTAAGCATTGGATCTGGCCTTGATTTTTTAGATCGCAAGCAACAGCTCCGTATGCCCTTTTTTTAATACCACTTTTTTTCCTTCCCCTTCATAGTGTGCTGAGTATCCACCAGGTTCATTTGCCATGAGGTTCCCATTGTCCTGCAAAATGAGCAGCAAAGGACTGCAGGGAATTGAGAATACTACCAGCATAAAAGCAAAAGCTACATTTTGATCCTTTACATCCTGCTTTTCTTTCCTATTGGCAGTACTATTCTGGAAGTAAATTTTTTTGGTGCCATTTGCATTGAGAACGTGTATTACATATGATGATGGATTTCCATTTACCAGAGAGTTAAGGCTATGATTGGCTCTTTCAGGCTACATTTATGGTCTGTCTTTAATAAAATATTTTGGAAACATCTGTAAAACCCTGCCTCAAATGTTTATTATTTGGCTCATTAAGGATGAAGTCATTTGCCAAACCAAACTGAAAAAAAATATGTGAAACAGCTTAGGACTCATAATTTGGAGAAGTATTTGCTTTTTTCAAAGCAAAACAGATTTGCCTCTATTGGTTCTCAACATGATTGATGTGATTTTGGGGTGAATGAGAGATTTGTGGAGGTATGTCTTAACCTAACAATATAATGTGAGGTTGAATCATTTTGTCAAAGACTTCCATTACATGGAGAGTGCTACCTGAGCTATGGACAGTCACTGACAGAGCACTTAGAAAAAGCTGCTGAAGAAAGATCTCTTTTTATATTTGTACTGATGACATCTTTCAGGCCATATGTTCTAACAAATGAACAGTGTATGTGAAAGATCATGAACTGTTAATAATATTTTGTACAGAAACTTTGCTATTATTCAGCTGAGCATATTTCCAGCGCTGTCAGCTTATATTTAACAAACATTTCTGACAGCTTGTAGCTTAGATCATATCATCCTAGGAGCTTGTTTATAATGAACACGATCATTATAAAGACACCATGGATTCTGGAGATTTTGAGTTGCCAAAAAATGACTAATGAAGGAAATGTATTGTTGCATTTTGTACTTTTTTTTTTTTTTAAAAAAAAACAACAAAACCAAACACTTTTTCCAAGTCCTGAACAGATCATTAAGGGGTTATCATCGTCTATGCCTGTTTGATGCAGATCAAGGCACACAGGATATAAATGCTTCATAAAGACCAAGAAGAGGGAAGGGACCCCTCAACCATTCTGTTGCCTGTTGTTGTGATTTTTTGTCACTGCTTGTTTAAATTGTGAGCTCTCTTCCACAGGTTCTTGAGGTTACAAGGCTGCTGCTGTAAAACTGAAAATACAAGTTTAGTTTGGAATAGCAGAAACCAGTGTTAATTAACTCAGTCATGACCCTGTCCACTTTCCTTCAGTCCACCCTGAATGCTTAATTTTTTCACCCCAGCTCCTTTATAGTTGAGCACTTCTACAACGAAGGCATATAGCAATAAGATGACTGTTTATTCTTATTTTTAATCTAAGTAGAACAGCTCTGCAACCCTTTCACAAGTGGCAGGGTTAGCTGCATTTCCTGTGCATACCAATGCAGTTCTGTGTGTGTTAGCCTAAGGGCATGATAGAAAGATTCTCCATGGCTCTACTGGCCGTCACAGTATTATCAATACAGATTTCCACCATTATTTATTTCTCAGAATAAAACAAGATTGTGATTATAACAACAACAACAACAGAATCAGATTTACTCATCTATGTTTATAAATGTGTGCCTAACAAATTTTTTTTCATGAATACCGAACACAGTTTGAAGGAGCTCCTATTATCTGAAATTTTATCTCTAAAGCCGTAAGTTTAATGCAGTAGTAGGAAACTCCTTAAGGATTTAGCCTTGTAAAAACGAGTTCAGGCTGATAATATTACTCACGAATAGCTGTTATAACTGAGCCTTAAGATATTCTTGTGTTAATCTATCAGTTGTGAAAGTGCCTGTTACTGATGGATTTATTTATTATGCCTTCCTCCTACAGCATAGCTCAAGACAATACTGTCTAAGCGATGGGCACAGGCTGTGTTATGGTTTGCTTTGAGCAACCCTCTCCTCCTCCTTTTATGAGTGTTGCATTTCTGGCCATTACCGACCACAAGCTATTCCCTTCTGTTAGCAGGATAAATCCATCATATCATTAATCATTCAGGAACTCATTGTGGCTATGGGCAGGCTGCTCAGTGTCAGGCTGTTCTCCCCCATCCTCAACTGCTTTACCAGCACAGTCCTGGTAAATTAATCCCTACCAAGGAGTTCTTTACAAGCAACAAAAGTCAGTGATAAAGCCTGTTTATATATCCTGGATATATATATATATATGTCTGTAATACAAACATCACGTCAAAGAAGATTCCCCCATTCCTGGTTATAATAGAGTACTGTCTCCATTTGGGCTTTCAGCTGAAATTTCTCAGGGTTTTGACCTTGGCAGGGAGGTACAGCTGGTGTGGATGAAATGGTGACTGCTCACAGCCACATCCCCCTGTGTCCTGCACAGAGGGTCACACCATCCAATGCACAGTACCTGCTCCTGTTCCTGAGCTGCATCAGTACATAGTGATGGAGTAACAAAGGCATTGATGACCCTTTGTGATGCCTCAGGTGACCTTGGCAGCCCCTTCAAGATTCAGGCACAGATCTCCCCGCGATGTAATTAAAGAAGTGTGAAGATTTGTGCTGCACTTTGTACACATGGGCTGCAGGCTGGAAACTTGCTGGCAGCTCCTTTGCTTTTTGGTCACGTCAGTGCAGCCTCTTGAGCAGGCATGTAGGTTTTGCTGATTGATAAGTCAAGCTTGTTCCTATAACTTAATGAGTGGGATTAGGTCACTCGGTATTCGGCTCACCACCATCAACTTGCAGCTGTGGCTTTTCTTTTCTTCTTATTTATTTATTTATTTATTTATTTATTTATTTATTTTTTATTTTTTATATTTTTTTGAAAGACAAACCGCTGAGAACAGTAGTCGAACACAATGCACTGCTTTCCATAATGTCCATTAGGTGTCCCCACATGCTGGTGGCTTGTGGATACTTTAATTACATCTCCTCCATTAACAGCGGAGGGCTCTGCGTGCGTTCGTTGAATGAAGTCCCAGATTCCCAGATTTCCATATTGAACACAACACTGTAGCACATCCTCTTTGTGTAAGAAATTCTCATTACTTGGAAGAACTTGTACATTTGCAGACAACTATTTGTCAGTTGCTGCCTCTGAACCTTAATTAACACTGCATTTGTAAGAAGATAATATATAAAAAATGGTAATTCTGAGCCCATAACCACCTGGCATGTTCATTCCCACTACTGTGCAGCTATTCTGTTTGCTATGCAGAACAGTAAGAGAAATTACAAGTAAATGAAATATACAGGCATAATGCCATACTTCAGCTTTGCTGTTTGCAGCCAAAGCCACGGTTGGATCCCTTGTTATAACACTAAGTTTTCTCCCATTGCCTAACTTCTTCCGCACTGGGTCTGTAAATATGCCTATGGATTATGTGCCGCCTGAATCATTATCCCTCAGTTTGACAGAGTCTCACAGGGGGAAGTCGGCTTCTCACAATACCAAGGACAGTTTTTATCTATGCACAGGTGAGCGGCAATAGCAATGAATCTGTCCCCTTTTCTCCCTTCCTCATCTTTGTGATTGCACAGCCCTTGCCATTACAGTGTTGAACAGCACCTGCAGATCTCCTGGCAGCAGCATGCCTGCACTCCTCTGGCCTATCTCACCTCTATAAAGGCTAGCTTTCATACAGTAAAGCCATTTTTATTAGCTAGAATACACTTTGCAGTGAAAACCACAAGGCACTGCGTCTTATAATAAAATGCTGAATGAAATCCAAGTCAGGTCCCATTATTAGATCTTACCCTTATAGTCCTCTGAATGTTTACCAGCACAATATACCTTTCAGACATTCACATTTTGAGGCCCTGCAGCACAAAAAAGGGTGAAAGTGTACATTGTGTTATCTGTAGAGTTATTTATGCAGAGACCTGCTTCCACCTTGACAGGACTTGCACGCTGGGCCAAGAAGAACTTCTAAAATGTCTTAGAACAAAAGGAAGCTGGAGCTTGCCAAACACAACCTACAGGAGAAGGAGCCCATGGGGCAATAGCATCTTTCATTACCAGCCAATGCTGTGCATCAGCTGTTTTCTTTCCCAAGTTAATATGTGAGTGGTGATACCAAAGGTGAGCAAGGGCAGATGAAACCTAAGTATATAGGTTGCTCTGAATGTAATGCCCCCTACTTATTACTATGGAAATTACAACAATACAAAGAGCACAGTAAAACTGTTTGATCACATGAATTCTCAGCTACAATATGCTAGTTTTAAAATAGTAATATTAACCATTTTGCATGGATGAGCTGACTGAGACTCTCTTTATCTTGTGATGTGACACCTGTGCATGGCCAGAACATTGCTTGTCTTTCATGTCACTGTAAACACTGCTGAAATGCACCACTCACCACTTCACTGTGCTAACATGCACTATTTGGTCTTCATAAACATTCAGCAAGTGTTGATGAAAGCCAGAGGGTGCCACTTTTTACACATTGAGGAATGCAATGACACGCTTCATATAAGCTTCCATGTCAGATGCTATTATTCCTCTGCTCCATCTGTCACAGGGCAACAAAATGTAATGGAATACTGGTGGGAAGGTTCAACTGCCATCCCACCAACCTCTGACACTGCGGGCTAACATAATAAAATATAAGGCATTACTTTTGGAGCAGTTATCAAAAAAGCTTAAGCAGGTTCACACCTGAATTCTTGACACAGATGAGAAGCTCTTGACTCTCAGCTGACAGAAGGAGGCAATCTTGAAGGGAAAGACTGCTGGAGAGACTTGATCAGTGGTAACAGAGACAGTTAGCGCTAATAGGAGTTCATGCCTTGCAGGAGCATCTATTCTGTCTGCCAGCTCCAGAAGAACCCTTAGCATTAGTACACTGGACAGATTTATTACTTTGTCCTCTGGCCCTCTGAATGGTCCTTTCAAGGCATGAAGTACATTTAGCAACACAGAGGTGACCACTGAACACTGAACTTTGTGCATGGGACAAGAACTCATTTATCAACGAGAATATCCACATGTTTCTCCACTGGCTTTTTTGTGTGCATTTTATACCCCTCCCTCCCAACTCTCTTCCCATAATTCTGGGAAATATTTGGTGCTGCGGGTGTAAAAGATCAACATCTGCTGCTGTCAACAATGGCACTAAAAATGTATAGTATTACTTTAAAAATTTGTTGCTGACATGTAATGAATGTGAAGCCATTATGCAGGGATAGCCTTGCAACTCCTTGTTATATTTGTCTGCCTTTGGAGAACTTTTCAATAATTTATTTTGGATAATTAGTATTTATTAGTTCTCTTCTAACATCCAAGGTGTCATCTGAAACCTTTCCTCTTAATTTTAAAAAATGAAGTTCACTTCCTGACATGATTTTAAATAATGAATGGAATTGCATTTCCTGACATGATTTATCATTCCAAGAACTGATAGAATATCATTATCTTGTTAGAACAATGCCTGGCCTTTTCTTATGGCAAGCATAGCAAGGAGAACATAATAAGAGAGCCTAGCCTATCATGTCTGATTTCATTGAAGCATGACAGAAATACTAATAAATTGATCTATACAACCTGACTGTGCACTTAATAAGTACTTATTACTCATAGAGTGAATTACCATAGGCAATATAGTGAGTTAGTGGCAGAATCATTTTTAAGACTCTTTCCCTGATTTTTTGCATGCTTTGATTTTTAAGGAAAAAGAAGTATGTTTTGTATCAATAACTATATTGTGCTAAATACAATTCTTGAGGCAAGTGTAGTCTTTCATGCATTATTAATGTTTTTCATGTTCTACTCAACAATTCAAGTGTTACTCAAGAGTTTGATTAACAACACAAGATCTTTAAAGGCTAAGCCTGTATTGCTGGGGAACTATGAAAGAGAAGACCTGCAGTGCTGAAACTGGTCCTAAATCTTTATCTGCGATCTGAGAAGACAAGCCTATAAACGTATGAAATTGGAGGCACATGGACCTGTTGAAGTGTGTCCAGAGAAGGGCCACAAAAATGACCCCAGAGATGGAACACTTCCCCTGTGAGGACAGGCAGAGAGAGCTCGACTAGATGGATTTAAATGTCCCTTCCAACTCTATGAAACATCCTTCCAACTTCCAAATTCTGTGAAATATAAAGAAAACACAAATACCAGGCTTTAGCCCCAAACCAAGTTCTTACTAGAAGGAGAGAAGTGTTGTGGAAATCTCTGGACTTCACTCAGTTTTCAGAACTGCCTTTTCATGTGAGGAGCACTTAGATTGTGATGTGGTTCAGATTATTGTAACTGCACACAGATTTTGACAAACACACTGTGTGTCAGCTCAAGTTGTCATGAATAGACGTCAAGTGAACATAAGTGGTGGAGCTGCCAAAGTGGCTGTGCTCCCAGAGAGATCTATCTGGTTTACCCTATGCCCACCATGTTAGGCAAGTGTATTGTCCCACTTTAAAACTTTATTTGCATTTCCAGAAGTGTGTACTCTGTCTGTCAATATCTGTGGGGACGTCAAAAAGTCAGGGTACTGACTCCACATAGTGCTTAGGCACTTAGCTCACACAGGGGCACAGAGACAGCTCTGCTTAGGTGACTTAACCTTGAACTGAACTCAGCCCTCTGATACTATAGATTTGAAGGCATGTCCAGAACATGAATCAAGAGTGAGTCCAAGTGTACAAAGCAGTGTTACCCCTGGGAGCCAGCACTGAGTCCTTGTCACTCTGTAGGACCTGAACTGCTCCACATTTTTGGGGTTTCTCACAAAGAGCTTTAGTGGATGAGTGCAAACTAATTTTGGCTGTTACAGCTGTCAACATCCATGATATCCTGCCCAGCCTTTGCAGCAGATATGACAAACAGACTTTATTTCCAAAATGTATCCCAATTCATAGAAAGGATTGATAGGAATCCCTGAAGTTTTCAGTCTATATTTAACTCACCAACTGTTCTAATGTCAGGAGGCTGACAGCGTTAGCTTTTGCATCCTCTCTGAAGCCAGTTTGCTTTTGCATTTCTAAGATGGTGCCTCTGAACTCCTGGTATATTTTAGGTTCATCTGGGTTGTTCCCCTGTTTGCAGCCCACCATTATTTGGAGCTGCACATGCTTTTTTTCTTTGTGTTCTGTGATACGATAGTAGCAAACAACATACTAATTGACAACCTATGGGTCACAGCTGTTATTAGTGTATACATAATGCCTTTTATTTTGCATATTCCTTTATGCTTCCTTGGGTTTTCCCATCAGACATTTTCAAAACTGCTGCAGTAAAACTTTACAAATAATTTATATTGTAAAATTAAACATTGCTAATATTCACAGTATTATGCTCATAACATTAATATCTCCATGATAACTACCAAAGTTGTACAAAACAAGGGCTAATTTAGGAACAGCATTTTTGTGTAAAGCATTTCCTCATGTTCTCCCACTGTTTACTGTAAGTTTTAAGGAGACAAGGGTGCTCCTTAGGAAACAACACCAGGGTAGTGAAGCATTGGAACAGGTTGCCCAGAGAGGTGGTGGATGTTCCATCTCTGTAGACATTCAAGGTCAGCCTGGACAGAGTTCTGAGCAGTTGATCTAACTGTAGGTGTCCCTGTTCATTGCAGAGGAGTTGGACTAGATGACCTTTGGAGGCCCTTTCCAACTCAAGCAATTCTATGGTTCTATTACACGGAACTTCTTCCCTGGAAGAGCCAGTGGAAAAAATAAAAAAATAAAAAAATAATAAAAAAAAAAAAAAGCAAAATTATTTCATGAATAAATACATAAGTTCATATTGAGTGGGAATATCAATTTCTGAAGTTAAAAAAGAAGTTGCAATGAGTCCATAAACCAAGCACCTGCATGAGAATGGAGATAATGAGAACAATAGATTCTAGACCTCCTAGGACTTGTACGAGGGATACAAAATTTTCTCCTTCCAAATGGAGACCAGCAAATGTCAGTGAATTTACATGAACTCTCTTGGATGTTAATAAACCCATGAAAGTATAAGTTAAAACAAACTCAAACATGACCAATGAAGTCTTCTGATGTTCACTGAAACCTGCAATACAAGGTTAGACCAATTAGTGCAGTGACTGAAAATGTTAAGTGTAGATAACGAAAGTCACAGTTCCTCCAATAAAAGGGTTCATTTAAAGTACAATTTATCAAACCAGAGCAGCAATCATAAGATTTGCACTAGGTTTCATTGCAAATTTGTTCAAGGGTCGTAAGCTAGAGTTTATAAAAGTGCAACCCGTAATAATTTGAACTTGTGCAGAAATTCATTCAAACGGACATTAATTAATTGAACTGTGTAATGCCCCACTGTAAGCCTATAGGTAAGTCAAAGCATTCATATCTCAACTTTACGGAAGGTTAAGCTGGAGTGCAGAGAGACTGATTTGCCTGAGGTCACACAGCATGTCAGTGGAAAAATAGCAAATAGAGTCTGCAGCCTGAAGTTCTTATTTCCCTGTTTTTACCACTGACATTACACTTCCCACTAGTAAAAAGAAGGGGAAGAAAGAGACAGCTGAAGTGGTGTGACTTGGAATATAATTAACCCACTTTTCCTCACGTGTTTGTGCTTTTTCTGCATTTTAGGCACATATCAAAGGGATAGGCTGGTTTTAAGTTGTTTGGAACTTTATTCCTTCACTATCCTATCTTTTGCAGATTTTCTTTTAAGTGTTAACTTGTCATCTTCAGTATTAAAAATAGCTGGGCAGTAAGAAAAAACCCGTTTGAGTATCAGGCATCTACATTTACATAGTCAGCATCCATCCCCTACAGCTTGTGTGATGCTCTATGCTTACCCAGTTCATTACAGTGTCCCCTGGGTCATTGCTGCCCATAAACCAAGACACTGCTCCTGATTGTCCTGGCATATGGGCAAGCAACCAGCTGCACTGGGAGTGTGGGTGGGAGATGAAGGTGGAGACTCCAGCCCCATCATCACATATGTCTGACATCAGAAATGAGGACTTAGCTGCAGCTTACAGACTCTCACATTACCTGATGGGCGTACGGCACCATGCAGTAGAGAATCTGAGGTTGTGTGCTTTGGTACCAAAATAAAAGTTGGTTATTTAGTACAGAGAGTGATGAACCACTAAAAAGCAGGGCACTGGGCTGACCAGGTAAGCCTGATTCCACTCAGAGGTGTGTGGAGTGAAAAAGTGTTGCTCTTGTAGATAAAGGAACTGAGAAGGAGATTGTGGCTTAACACTGTTTTCTTAGGTTTGCATTGAGGAATAAAGTGATGTTTGAAAGGGATTCTGCATGAAGATGCCTCTTTGTAAATTAAAGAAAAACTCTAGGGAGCAATTATTGCAAACTCCTTACAGATTGCTATAGGGTTTTTATAAAAATGCTCTTACACTGCCACTAGGCTTTGGGAATGTGTGTCTGATTTGGATTTCTTACTCTTGGGTCTTAAGACAATTGTCTGTCACTGCAATTTTCAGCTGTGGAACATCAGCATTTGCTAAAGTGCTCAGATCTCCACACTGCCCAGTGACAGACACTGGTGAAGGGGAAAAGGTGGAGAAAGGCATGAGATGAACATGTGCCATTTCGTGTGCTGGGAGGTGACATCAGTTCATCATGACACACACTGTGTTCAAGTCTATTCTCAGCACAGGTGACATTGATTACACAAGTGCATTTTCTGTTTGCTCCAACCAAGCAAGCTTGTAGAAGCGAAGCCTTCGGGGAGACTGAGAAAGAAAAGTGGTGAAAGAAAGCAGCTGGAAAAAATGTAATATATACTGAAGTACAATCCCTGTGCAACTACTTGCTCTCTGTAGTTGTAGCTGCGCAATTTTGAGATCTCTGCAACATCAGCTATGCTTCAAACTGTTTGAGTTTAGACAGCTAAGGTGCAGGTACCCTGCTCCTGCATTGGAGCCATGGTAGTCTTTCTCTATGCCATGGAGTGGCGCGTGCTGGTACTGCATAGCTGTGTGTCTGAATGCTCTCCTGTATGGACAAACACATCTCTTTGTTCTGGCATGTCTGGTTGGTGGATAAACAGATGTAAGTCCATGCTCCCACCATAGCTATTACTATCCAAAGGAGGGCTATGGTGATGGAGAAGTGTCTAAAAGGGAAAGCGTGTGAGATTCAGCTAAATCCCCTGGTGTGCTCAGCCCAGAGCAGACCAGGTGGAGGGCAGGCCCCATGGCAGCTGCAACTCCTCACAGGGCCCAAGGGAACAGCATGGAACATCATCAGGGGAGAGGCAGCTGGGGGTGAGGGTCTGCACCAGAGGGCGGTGGGCATGGAAAAGCCTGCCCAGAGCAGTGGGCATGGCCCCAAGCTGCAGGAATTCAGGGAGTGTTTAGACCTTACTCTCAGATACAGGGTTTTGGGTAGTCTTTGTGAGCCCCTTCCAACTTAGGAAGCCCGCAGATCCCCAGATGTTTGCCCTCAGTACTAACCTTCCATCTACCCTACTTGCTCCCATTTCCATCAACCCTACCTGCTCCCAACTGTAGCAGAAAAGTATATATATAAAACTGATCTGACTTAGCAAGTGTTACAGAATGATGCAGCCTTTTCTTGTGACTGGTATAAACCCACCTAGTGGCATTCTATGATTGTGTCATTGCATCAATGGACAGAGTAAGAGTAACTGATGTCACCTATCTTGACTTCAGCAAGGCCTTTGACACAATACCCTACAAGAGCCTTCTATTCCAATTGGAAAGATATGGATTTGATGGGTGGACTTTTCAATGGATTGAAGAACTGGCTGCAGTATCGAGACCAGAGAGTAGTGATCAATGGCTGTGCCTAGATGGACATCAGTGCTGGGACGGTGCTGGGACTGATACTATTTAATATCTTCATCAGTGACACTGACAGTGGGGACGAGTGCACCCTCAGCAAATTTACTGATGATGCCAAGCTGTAGGGTATGGTGAACACACAAGAGGGACAGGATGCCATCCTGGGGGACCTAGAAAGGCTTGAGCAGTGGGCCCCGGTTTAACAAATCTACATGCAAGGTGTGGTCCTTTTTAACCCAGGCTATTCTATGATGCCCTGTCCCTGGAGACTTTCAGGGTGAGGCTGGATCAGGCCCTGGGCCACCTGATAAAGCTGCAATGTCCCTGTTCATTGCAGGGGATCTGGACCAGATGGCCTTCAGAGGTTCCTTCAAACTCTAAGGATTCTGTGATTCTATACAGTGTTTCCCTCTATGTTCTATGAGAAATTGGATTTACACCAATCCAATTCCAAAACACCAATTCCAAAATTTTATAAATAAAAAATATAATCAGACTTTTGTTTCTGTTACTCCTGCCTCAGGAATGAAAGTATACCTACATATTTGATACTGCATTTTACAGTAAATTTTTTGATAGATTTCAATGATATCTATTTATTTAAAGTAATCATATTGGAAGCACCTGAGCAAGAAACACAATCACACAGGAAAAAAATACTATAACCAAGTAAATAATATAACTCTACTACAGTTGTTTAGGTGCATGTTGGAACCATTCAGATGAAAATCTGTTCATAACTTCTGTGACCTGCAGTGGGGCTTCATGATCCTCAGAGAAGATCAGAAATGCACAGTAATAACGGTTAACTGCTGCAGAGAAATAAGGCAAAATCTCTTCAGTAATGGCTCTGCATTCAGCTCTCAACACACCGAATAAAGCATCTTCCCAGAGGTATATGTTATTGTTGTCCATAAATAACTTCCACCGCCTCCAACTGCTGCATGCAGAGCAATGCACAGCACTGAAGAGAAACGGACCTTTGTAATTAAGTTTATAAGAAATGAAGTTGATACAAACCTTCCTTTCTTCAAAGAAAACTTTGCTGTTTGACACAAGCTCCATTCTGCATCTCAGGAAACCTTCCTTCAGTTTTTTCATGCTTCCTTAACTGCCAGTTTCAAACAGTTATAATATTTGTAGTCCTTTCTGTTTGCATAGTTTTCTGTTGGGAAACAAACAAACAAACAACACCCAGGAGCAGTTCATTTTATCTATAGGTGCACAGCAGAAAGTATACTCAGAATCCTGCTCTGACCATCACTATGCTGAGCAAGATGATCCATTGCTGAAGGATTTGAGGTGTGCTGCTCATCTTTTCTGCAGCTTGAGCTTCAGAAACAAAGTGAGCAGAGCTGAGCGCCGCATTTCTGATTTAACCTATTGTACTTTCTTGAAGCTGCTTCTGTGCATTATTAACCTTTCTCACAGTTTCTATTCTTGTTCTACTGAAAACACAATTAGCAACCACAGATGTTCACATATAACATTTTTGTCAGCGGTGAATGTGCAAATCCAGACTGAAACACTTGTTTATGAATAAGAAGTTTGAATTTATAAGCAAGACTACAGCAATACATTCAGTCACTGAACATGCTTAACTGCTGACTTCCTGACTGAGCAATCACTTTCTAGTTTTCACTTGTTATCCTAAACATTGCTCACATAGAAAGGACTGCAGCAGTTATTTTGTTTCCCTGTGCACAGTGATATGTGCTGAATATTTCATTGTCACTGGGTCTTGGACAGCTGCCTTTGAGGCAGATATTCCTAGCTGAGAATTTTGGGTAAGCTCTGATTGTATTTGGGGTATATTACAAAACCAAAAAATGATACTTGAAGTAATTCACAACATATTTTCCCTACATCCAAATTTATTAATTACTAACAGTTTATTACAGCATGTTTCAGACCTTTGATAAAAGGATCTCATTTTGCTCAGGTCCTTACCTGGTTAGTAATGGTTTCTGCCCTAAAGACTGTACAAACTAAATGTGCAAAGGATCATAGGGTCATTGTAAAGGAAAGGATTTTATAAGGCCATCTGTGCCAAATGTTTGGGATTTGCTCAAGACCAGCAACCAGGACAGGATAATGACAGAAATTATATTTCCTCCTGCCCACTTTGGTACATGTTCTCCCAGACTATTCTGCTTTTAATAGATTTAGGATCATTTGTCAACTGCAGGCATCTGACAGAAGACTGTTCCCCTGGCTTGCACTGCAGTGTTTCACTGCTTGTGTGGAATATGACCTGTTCTCTCCTGCAGCAAATCTTGCTGTTGTGTTGGCATCTATTTTCTCATGCACCGAAAGCTTATGCCTGAAAACCTTGTCTCAGGGTACCTACATTTCATTTTGACTTGTTATATCTTGGTGCTACCTCTGCCAATCGCAAATAGCAAGCTTTGAGTTTTTCCTTTATCGCTGAATCTCACACCACCTATATTAGCGCAGACCAAAGAGAAATATATATGCAAACTCGAGGATGAGATACTGCTGAATTAGGAAAGGAATTTTTCACTACTGCTGCACCAAAGGATGCTAATGGAGGCAGGTTTGGACTCACCATGACTGTAAAGCTATGCACCAGGTTGATAACTGGAGATCTGCCATGTTTCCCAGAGCATACATGACATAGCCCTACTTTAGTTGAAAAATCATCCAATTTCAAGGTGTATTTTTTTCCCCCTCTTCTCTTGCTTCTTATTTTCTCTATCCGATGAATGTTATTTAACTTGTTATGGATTTATTTTATTTTATTTTTTGCTTGGAAAAGCTATAAAACATAGTGTGTTTAGTGAAGTGTGTCATTTAACTTCTCCTTGGACTGATTCCATGGGCAGGATCTTTAAAGCCCTTTACTGGCAGGTTGGTATGATCTCTGATCCTCTCCCTGCTACTTCTACCAGCAGCATCCTGCACAATTCTCCTTACTCCTACCTAATAATTCAGACCAGATGGCTGAAGCTGACCCAGCATAATCTGCTCCCCGGGATATAAATGATGCCGTTTAGCTGTATGCAGTAATGTTCCCTTAGTTAAAAAAAAGGACGTGCAACAAGATCCTGTAACAATTGACTTTATTTTGATTTGCAGAGTTCTTCCAGACACTTGCCACTTGTGCTGGGTTACACAACATTAAAAGATATATATCAGATACTATCCTACAAAAAAGACTGCCCCATATTTCCTGGGAAGGAGGCAGCTTGTGTTTGCATGTTGCCTTAGATCCCCATTCCAGCTTGTCCCTGAATGCCCTGGAAAAAACAGATGGGAGTTATACTGCAGAGCAAGTCAGGGCACTGGCATAACTTAGGGAAAATGAATTTCAGGACTAAGGACCTCCAGAAGGAGAAGGAAAAAAAAAGCCCTTTACCTTTTGTCTTTCAGAAATTTAGTTCCAATGCCCAATCAGTATCCATAGGAATATGATGCAGAAAGAACTTGTTTCTTGGGTAATGGGATTCTACATTGTTAATGATGCTACAGTTAATTGCAAAAATGTACAGCCATCTGCAGAAGCCACAGACAACAGCTACATATAACACTGGTGCCATTTCTACATGGTCTCAGGACAACATTTACACAGAGTGAAGAAGGGTGGGTAGCAAGATGTCAAAAGGAAACTCCTCCTCATTAAACAGATGAAGGTAACAGCTTTGGAACATTTTCTTTCTGGAGGTCAAAGGACAAAATGTGCTGTGGCGGATAGGTGTATGTAAGTTCAGTGGACTTTGGCTAACATGTGGTGCATGGAATAGTTTGAACTGCTCTGTTACAAGTGATCACATGTACTGTCAAGTCACTGGGGAAGCAGAATTTGCTGACACATGCAGTACAACTAAAGGCTAAGTGATGTACAAGATTATCCTTTTAGGCTTAATTGTTTGTGTTCTATGAAATATAGATGGTGCCAGAAAGCCTGGCATCATCTTGTTAGTTACTGGATAAAGTCTTTCCTCTTCCTCCCCTCTTTTTTTTTTTTGTAAATGCAAAAGTGATACTAGAGATTATTCTCCCTTTTCCTGCTGTGATGTTCTTTACATCCCATCTTCAGAACCCTGAATGAATTTGGCACCTTGCAAATTTACTCTCTCTATACAGCTGTCCTGTAGACCTGTGCCACCTCATGTTAGGCATCTCTGCATTTTAAAACATATAACTTTAGAAAAACTTATCTTTCGAGGTTCTCCTGTGTTAACTCTCCATAAATTAGATATGTGGAAAGTGCAGCTACAGATCAGCTGGTGTGAAAATGTACTGTGGTAATCCCGACTGCTCAGTGCTCTGGAATGCATCTGCCTTAATGTCTAAATTTTCTGAATGTACACAAAAGCACTGATATCTGCCAGTGTGTCTCTCCACAGGTGAAAATCATACAGATGCCAACATCCCCTTATATAACTGATACAGCCTTGGTGCTACCGGTTGGGTTATGCTGAGTTACACAGCTGAAGATGTGTCAGTTGTAGAGAGGGTGCCAAGACATGAGTAGGAGCAAATCCTGAACACCTCCTGCTTTTAAACTTAGAGTAATGAGTCTCAAAAATGGAGATTTTCAGATTAACCAGTTCCTACCCCATTTCTAGCACATCAGATTGCATCATCATTGCAGATTTCAGAGAATCACAGAATGGCTGAAGTTGGAAGGAGGCTCTGAGTCCATCGTATCCTACCCCTGCTCCAAATGGGACACACAGATCAGAGTGCACAGCACCACGTCCAGGCAGTTTTTGGAGATCTCCAGAGAGGAGGCTCTTGAACCTCTCTGGGCAACCCATGTCAGTTCTCAGTCATTCACACAGCACAGAAGTGTTTCCTGGTGTTCAGAGGGAACCTCCTGTGTTCCAGTTTGTGTCCATTGCCTCTTGTCCCAGCACTTGGCACCACCGGAAAAAGCTTAATGAGACTGAAACTTAATTCCTCCACTTTCCCTCACTGAACTTCATGAGATTATTATCAGCCCATTTCTCCAGCCTACTGATGTCCCCCTGGATGGTAGCACAACCCTCTGGTATATAGTTATGGATTAATAATAACATAATAATATATCTGATCAGGCAGCTGCACCTAATCTTCCTTGCTTCTGCAAAAAGGACTTTTTATAATAAAGAAATAGCACAGTTTTGGATCCTCTGGTGATTCTGAAGACACTGCAAGTAGATTATTGATCACTAAGTGGTCGATGCACTTGTTCTCATTTATGGGCCCCCACAGGTCAACCCTGCTGGGTTTCCTCTCTTTGAGTCCTTGAGCAATTTTATCAGGCAGTGTTATACAGTCCTTAATGTTTGTTTTGCTTTGAAATGAGTGGAAATAGAAAAGTGTGTGCTATTATTATTATTCTCTTTCTTTAATCTTTCTCTAAAAGTTGGTCTTCTTCAGACCTTTAATCATCTGTCTTTGTCTGAATTTCCTTCAATTTACTTCTATCTTTCTGGTGCCGAAGTGCTTAGAGATGAATGAGGAATTGTATTGCTTTATCTTTTTTTTTTTTTTTTTTTTCTCATTAGAATGCTGGTGAAGACCAGCCACAGAAGACAGAAATTAGTTTAGGCTATTCAAAATTTTTGCCTTTTCTATATTGTTTAGTCTCATTGCTGCAAGAATTGTAACTTTTTGCTATAATGAATGGATCCTGTGATGCATATAAATTGGAACAGAAACTGCACTAGAATGATAGTCTTAGGGTTGCTGAACCCATCACTGGTCCAGGTTAGGCAGCCTGTCAGCTTTGTCTGATCACATGTATTTCTTTCTGTGTAGCTGCTGGATGAAAGAAAGGTCACTCTTGTATTTGGGTAGGTCATTGTGTCTTCTCCAATTATTAATCTTCTCCAAATTATTGTCATTTAAATTTAAAAATGTGAGTTAAGAGTAAGCACAACTCAAATTTGAGCCTAAGTGATTAATATGTATTTTTTTAAACTGCAGTAACGTGCTCCTTTGAATATCTTATAAGGGTTAGATCTTGCTTTTTCTTACATGGGAATGTTAGAGAAGGAGGAGGGTGTCATTGGAATTTAGCTGCAGAGCACAGACATACTGATGTACTCTATACTTGTCCATGGACAATTATACAGTGATACTTATATGTGTTCTTATGCTGATGTGGATGTGGATAAAATTTGTTTTCCAGCTTTCAAGGGATCATATTATCCAAAATAAAATATATCACAGTAACTTTTGGATTACTTCATATTAGAATATGCAATTATTATTATTATTATTATTTTCTGAGCAATTTATATTTATGCAGCAAAACTGACAAAACATTTGGGCAAAATTAAGGATACAGTAAGAAATGTTTATTAAATAAAGTAAGTCAACACTTAAGAACTAAATGAACGAATGAGACTCACAGACACTTCAAACAAACATGAATTTGCTGCTTGACAAAATGTTTGGAGTAATAGAGAGGGTAGAATTGCTCCTCTGGTACCAAAACAAGGGAGATGTTTTGTTCTTACTCAGTTCGCCATTAGTAATATTGCCATTTCTAAATGAAACCTGAACTTGTTTTTACAGAAGGGAGAGAAAATGGTGCCAATAAATACTTGACAGAGATTTGAGCTGTGTAATTCTTTACTCTCTTTGTTGAATTATCTTTCTGTAAGTTCTCACCATGAGATAGACTGTTTTTTGATCATTGTATATTGCAGTTACCACACTCCTATCTTTTAAAACCTTTGCTCCAAACTCAATTCTATGCCTGCTTGATCCCATCATTTCTGTTACATCTCTTTCTTCATCTTCAGTAGTTTTCATCTGCTTTTCCCTCCTAAAGGCTGACTGTATCTCTGACATAATGGAGATCACTTGGTAGAGCAGATTTTACTCAGAGCAAATTGCAGATCCTATTTTATGCTTACTTTGGTTGACTGCAAGTCACTGACTACTCCTGTTCAATAGAAACGGCAATTGTAGCTTATGGAATTTAAAAGCAACCAACTAAGTGAATCCTTTGTGCTTTCTTCTGTAACTGCCTAAGCACTCTTGAAATACTCTTTCTGCACACCAATGATAAGTTTTCCAGTAGAAAAAGCCAACAACTTCCTTGGAATAGATAAGGACTTTTATTAACAGAGAGCTTTTTATATTTATTTTGCACACATGCATACATTTGTAAGTATGGCTCACAATAGTTTTAATGGATGTTTGGTCAAGATAGTCTTTAATGTCCGTATGAAAACCCTGTTCTGCTGTTCCTTAACTGGCTACCATCAATCCAATTAATACACTGATAACAATGACTGAGCCACAAGAATAGCACTACCAGACGGCAATTTCTAGTTTTTTCTGCAAAGTACTCCTATAGAGATAATTGTGTATTAGTTGGGTGTGTTTTACATTCAGTACAACAACAATACAAATTGAGCTGGAAATGAAACGTATTGCATCGGTTTACAAATTCAAAGTGATGGTAAGAAGGCCTCTCAGCAAGAACAGAGGAACTCCCACACTCATTGCAGCTGTCCCATAGCTTTTTAATTTGTAAGTGGCTCCTAAGTTAAATGGTGAAATTAAATATGAAATATAACATATAGAAATATGAAATATAAATTATTGGAAATAATTTTCTTTACCAAAGACCAGAATGGTTTCTGTCTCCTCTGCTTTCCCTGACAATTGCCTCTCGAGAATTATGCCTCCCTACATTCTTTACACCTTAGGTAGCAGACATTGGAGGGAGATACTTAATAAAAGCATAGTATTTTTTAAAGACACTCCTCCCTTAGAAGTTCCAGAGTATAAAGTAAATGTAATCTTTCTCCCTGAAACATGTGAACAGGATATAAAGACCTGATTTCTTACTTTTGACTGAAAACCAGCATTAAGCCACTTCTGAAGTGAAGCAATTGAAGTGATTAGCCCACAAAGTTCTGTATCCCATTTAATCAAAAAATCCCAATTGCACCTGTAGCTGGGCCAGATGTCTGGGGCAGGTATCTGATGAATTTCTATTACAGTATTTTACCCCTGCAAATTTCTAGTTTACTCATCAAAATGATCAGTGACTTATTTACACCTCTGTTATGGTCTGTTCTACCTGTTTAGTTTGGTCATACATATAGTAAGTTTCTTGAATCTTTCCTGATAATTATTATTCCTTTACTTTGAAATGGTTTTAAAGAGCCTCTTTAAAAAATGAGAATGTGCCCTAGAGATCTCATTGACATTTTAGAAACCAAATTTGTGGTTCTCTCTGCTAGAAGTGCTATATGTGTTTATCATTAGGATGTATCTTCAGAAAACATGTAAATATGCATCAGCCAGAGATAAACACCAGGGATTCATTGCTGACATATCAAATAATGTCTTTTACTTTTTCTCTTTACAAACAGATATTCAAGAATTTTATGAAGTGACACTGCTAAATTCCCAGAAAAGCTGTGAGCAAAAGATAGAAGAAGCAAATGAAGTTGCAGAAAAATGGGAGAAGACAACATCTCCTGCTACAGGCCATGAAAATCTTCAGAAAAGCAAAGAGGTAACTAGGCAGATAAAGAATGAAAATATGTATAATGTGTTAGCCTGACTAATACCATGCAATGACTTAAGATTGAAAGAGGGGCCTTAATTAACGAATTAGTTGAAGATATAGAAGATGTATTGTGTTATCTTTCTGATTCTGAGTATGTCCTTCATCCTTCCAAGTGCCATCTGTCAAAGGAGAAGAAAAAACCTTTTCTCATCCTTGGTGTATTTTACATGATACTTGGTATGTGTGATTGCCCTCAAAAGAGAATATATCTCCATTACTTGCAACTTACAGGTGATGTTATTAACACTCTAGTGATTATACCCTGTGTAGAAATTATAATAGGACTTTTCGTGTTTGTGACTGACACTGGGCTGTACTTTTGTGTGGCTCAAGTGAGCATAATTGTCAGCCAAAATCACTTATGTATGAGAAATAGACACGTAGAAGCTGGTTATACAACTTCGATTTTCTTCTGTAGCCAATGAAAGGATCCAAAATCTTTCTTAGAATCATAAAATGGCTTGGGTTGGAAGAGACCTCAAGGTGGTTCCAACCTCCACGTCACAGGCAGGGACCTCCTCATCACCGCTGGCTCTAATCTGCCTCTGCCTAATTCAAGATTATTAACTGAATTAGCAATCTGAATTAATTGTCTAGTCACATGTTTGTACCTCAACAACCAATCTTTATCTTCAAATAACAAACAACCCTCCTCAACCTGCCAAAAAAAAACCCCAACAATGGAAAACAAACCAATAGATTATTTTGTTCTTAAATAGCAAGACAAAAATAAGAGCGGTCATGAACAGCAAAACCTCCACACCAGAATAAAAGATAAGGGAAATTCATAAATAATCCCATTTTTGGTAGGGAGAAGAATTTTAGTAGTTGTCCACAACACTTTCCAAAAGTATCACTATTTATTTAAAAGAGTTTACCTCATTAAAAAAAAAATGTAAAACTCAGGAAAAAAAAATGTAATTATACATGACACATTATACGTAACTCTTTAAAAAGACAAATCATAATTGCAGGGAACTAGAACAAAATTCTCTGAAGAAATGAAGAAATGTATTGTAAAAATTAGTTAGCTAGAGAAGCTTTCATAGTTAATGAGAGCAAGCATTCAGATTTTGAGTGAAATTAGAACAAATGAGTCTTAACATTAATGTAGGTTATATCCCATGAATGATTTAACACAGTCAGTCTGAAGACACTACTAGATGGATGGTCTCCGCCTTTCTTTTCCCTCACAAAGCTGCACATTTTATAAAGTTGCTCTGGTATTTCAGCACGTCATCTCTTGAAGTATCTGAAAAAGACTGTGGAAAATATACTCTCTTTTTATTTCAGTCAAAGGGCTTGACACTGAACCCACCTTCCACAGCTTCACTGCTGTCTAAGGGGTGAGTTCTTGCTTTTATCCAAAGGAATTTAAGCTCCAAATCCTGTTCTGATATTAAAGGAATATATTGGACTAACTCTAAACTTTGCTAACAATGAAAATGATCATAGAATCATAGAATCATAGAATCATTGAATCATAGAATCATAGAATCATAGAATTACGCGGGTTGAAAAGGACCACAATGATCATCCAGTTTCAACCCCCTGCTATATGCAGCCATCAAACCAGGCTGCCCAGAGCCTCATCACACAGAATCACAGAATGACCCGGGTTGGAAGGGACCTCAAGGATCATGAAGTTCCAACCCCCCTGCCTGGCAGATCAAATCAACATCCAGCCTGGTCTTCAGTGCCTCCAGGGATGGGGCATCCACAACCTCCCTGGCCAACTTGTTCCAGTGCATCACCACCTTCTGGGTGAAAAAATTCCTCCTAATATCTAACCTAAACCTCCCCTGTCTTAGTTTAAAACCATCCACCCTTGTAAACAGCCATTCCTACTCCTGTTTATATGCTCCCTTCAAATATTAGAAGGCCACAATGAGGTCTCCCCAGAGCCTCCTCCAAGCTAAATAAGCTCAGTTCCTTCAAACAATAGAAAACTGTTGTTTTGAAACTAGAACAACCGTTTCAATCTAGGAGGCTGGCAGTCAGTGTTCAGGGTACCTTCATTTCTTAATTTTTAGTCTGCCTGTAAACTGTGTAGTGAGAGCCTGAAGAATTCACTCCCTTTGAAAAGCATACCTATATACGCTTTAAGTAATTAGTTGTGGTCAAAACAGACTACAAGTGTAGGCTTTTGTTTTTTCCTTTTCAGAGGACAGCATACTATGAGCAGTTTCAAATCAGAACTGATTAGCACATGCTGAATATGGCTGCTGTACTAATCCCAGACAGTATGTCGTTTTCCATGAGAATTTCCCTATGAAAATGTAGCTGGATAATTTATGACATAAATTCTTATTCGTGGTCAGTTCCTTATGCAAATGGATGGTTTTGTACTTTCCTATTTGCTGTCCTCTAAATGCCCCAAACATGATACAGGCTGGATGAGAGACTCTGGGCAGCTTGGTCTAGTGGTTGGTGACCCTACCTGTGGCAGTGTGGTTGAAACTGGATGAATTTTAAGTCCATTTTCAACCCAGGCCATTCTATGATTCCATGCTTCTATGATAAAAAAAACACCCTTATTTTATGCAATGTTCCTATGCAGTAAATTCCAAATAACATTCATTCAGTCCAGAGGCCAGGCTCTTTTCGTGCCTTACTTTTTACTGAAACCTTCCTTGTTAATTTTCTATTCAAACTGGTACATTTTTTCCCCTGTATTTATGTTCCAGTTTTAATTGTAAGTCAAAAAAAGCAACCAGCTTTCACTGTCCAGGTGATCCCTCCTTTGTGTTGATATATTTACTTTTCCCATATGTTGACTTTTAGCTAATAGAAAACTTTTTAGATTTGATGTTTGCTACACTGTGCAGATTTCCCTTGGCTTCACAGAGATGGCCAGTCTCTAAACCTTCTCTCCTGTCACCTATGCTCACTCTAGTGGCCTTCATTAAACTGATGCTTGACCTTACAGCTTATAGAGTCTGGATCTTTGTCAGTTAATGAAAGAGCCACAATCCATCCTATTAACTCCTGTCATTCTCAGAGGGTGCCTCAGAAGACAGACATGTCCCTGACTCTGGGACAGTGATTTTGAAAAAGCATATTGTGAATTCAGGGAAATTTTTTAGGTTGCCATATATGCCAGAATCAGTTACACCCAGGTTAATATGAATGATACCACAATGTGCAACTGTTTTTAGTGCTCTACCAAACCATGCTGGGATCCAGTGTTAATTACTACTGCTTTTTTGTTCTCACCGCTTTCTTCATATGCCTGTTCCTGTTAAACTCTGTACTGTTCAGGTATTGACCCAGAAGGAGCAGCTGTCCCTCATGAAATCATTAAATGTTCTGATGTGTATTTAAACAACACCTTTGATTCACACTTTACTACTAAGTTCTTTGTTTTATATAAGAATGATAGATGGCATCGGAGTTTCTAGATGCAATATTTCCTACCATCATATTATTTTTTGCATTTCACCCAGTACAGAGATTGAATATATATTGTAATGTATCTGGATCAAAATATTTTCAGTGGGTGGGTGCTAGGGAATAAGAAAGGAAGAAGGATATGTATGACTTTTTTTTTTTTTTTTTTTTTTTGTGTGTGTGTGTGTGTGTGTGTGTGAATCTACTCCTGTTGTTTTCCCTTCAGTAATCCCAAGTTGGTAAAATCCACTTTAGAACCAGTGAAACTGTTCTGGGGCAAATTCACCATTCAATAAATTGTTTACTGGGCTCCACTTTTTAAGGCTCTTACATGTTCCATGCCAAGTAATAAATAGAAAAGTCCAAGAAGTTATCTGTGGTATCAGAACTCCAGAATATAGGTCTGAAGAAGCCCTAAAAAATCATGCTGTCCATTCTTTTGATGTAAGACAGATCAACTGTAATTGAACAGTTCCTAAAATTTTTGTCTTGCTTGTTCTTTAAAACCTCCCATTATGGAAAAACCATAACTTTTCCAGGTAATTTATTCCCTCCTGTCCTGAAAGACTTATTTTGCAGCATGTAAAAGCACTGCTGATAAAACTTTCCTTACAAAGAAGTTATTTACTTGGAGTCTTCTCCAAGGATGTGGGAAATCCATATTCCCTTCTTAGCCAGAGAAGTGTGAGTAACGATGCTTTTGCTATCCAAGACAGTTCACTAAGCATTGCACCAGCAGATATGATTTTGCTCTTTCTTGTTGCAGTGTTTCCAGCTGATGTGGAATAATCCAGTCTTTATTGGGACATAATACTGACATGTGACTCTACTGCTTCAAGGTTAACTGGATTTGCTGTAGAGAGACTTTTCTTTGTTTTTTGTTCTGATTAGTATTTATGTATTGTTTATTATATTTTCCTGGGCATATCCAAGGGTGGAATCCTCCATCCTCAGCAGGTGCCCCATCATCAGTATTGAAGAGCAATAGATTCAAATCCCTTCTTCCTGTTTTTCTCTCATCCCTTCACTACCATGATTATTCTGTTATGCATAAAGCATAACAGAAAATAGATACCTGATTCAAACGCATAGTGTATAGGGCACTACTACAGGAGCTTTGTTTTCTCTTACACTTTTTTGGGGGAATACTAGAACAAGCAGGATGCTGCATTCAGCTCAAGGGTTGATGGCACATAGCAGACAGTGCGTTCTGAGACTGCCTAATTGAGGAGGTTTGCCAGCAACATGCAGTCTGTGGATGCTGATAGTGCTCAGGCATTGAGCTGATTGATATGCTTCAGACACGCGTCTTTAGGAAACAACCAGATGCCAAGTAGCTACCTTGAGGAGATGGTTGTGGAGAGCCAACACTAAGAAGATAACGTGTACCCAGAGGTCTGAGGATCCCTACCACTTTTAAGCTGAGTCATTTCAAGTCACAGTAATAAAATGCCTGCATTGGCTTAAACCAAGTGAACATTATATTGTCCGTGTAGCAGAAGCCTGGAGCAGATGCTCAGGGAGGAGTAAGAAAGGGGCATGCATCTATAATAGTGTTTTAGCCATTTTGCAAATCTAATCTTAATTTGTTTGGACCAGAAGCACAGAAAGCATTCAGTGTGAGGAAACTCAGCATTACCTTATTTTATAAACATTCAGCACAGTATTCACCGCAGCTAGCATGCTGATTGGGGATGTGCCCAATCTGCTGCTGGAAATCATGAAGACAGGATTTGTTTGCAGTTTGATTGCTGCCAAAGAGCCTCATTACTTCATTGTACCAGAGCTGTATGACCAGTTTTCACAGCTTGAAAGTGTGTTCTTGAAATGAGGGCTCTTAAACTGTCCCCATTGGTGAAAGGGCTGATTTATTTTTTCCCCTAGGAAATTTAAGATAGTGATTCAGCTGGATATGGTTTAAGCTGAGGTCTTCCACTTATCAAAAGAGTGCTTTCACCCTACCCACTTACAGACAAGGCTGGGGAACGGTGCTTGCTTCTGCTGTCAGAGCTTTGCAACTGTGCAGCTAAGATCAGCTGGTTCCTGGTGTCTGAGAAGGGGTGTACAGGGCTGAGCTTGGTTCATCTGCTTAGCAAATGGTCAATTGCCTTGGAAAAAGACTTCTTCCCTTTCAGAACACTGCATTGTGTTGAACAGTCTCTGGATAAAGGATGCCTCTCCCTTAAAAACTGTGTAGATAGATGCAATTAAAACCGAGATGCTCTGGAAATGCAATAATGGAGAACATAAAAGTACCTAGATGGAGGTATCCATCTGGTAAAACAAAAATTGAATTGCTCTGTGACAACAGTGCTTGAAGCCAGAGGCGTGTGCCCAGCTCCAGAGGCTCATTATAAGTCATAAATTTAGCCTTGTTTTAACTTCTGTTCTTGTTAGCTTGATGTCCACTGCTTCATATTTCTGGTCAGCAGTATTTTGACCTTTATTCAGGAGGAAAATTGAGGTAAAGGAGAAAAACAGTTGGCTGTCAGTCTTACATATAAATCTGGCAGGTGAAGGTCTGCTTGTCCCTGTACCGTGGCATGGAAAGACTGTTCTTATAGGGCATATGGTGCAGACATTTTCAGCTTACTGAACGAGAATCATTTGCAATTTCTCTGCAAGTTTGATCATTGCACACTGATTTCACGCACACAATCTCCATTCAGCTTAGTGTGATTTCATCGCTTCAAGACAGTCTCCAAAGATTCCAGCTTCCCATTTAATTCCTCTTGTTCTATGCATTTCTTAGGTTTCATAGCTCGTTTTGCAAAGACAGTCAAATGCAGCATGCAAAATGAATCCTCCTATGCCTGCTTGCTTTCAGGAATGCCTGCTATGCTTGTGCTCAGCTTTTATAAACATCATAATTACTTCTCTGTCCTTTAAGTCAGCTTGTTAAAAGTTCCATCAGTAAAACCCTTACTTAAAAATCTTCTGCACAGTGCAATTATCAAACCATTAATCTGTTTCACACTGGCAGCTTGTCTAAAAGACTTAAAGATGCAAGACCCTTCTATATGTGCATATAAAAAATCAGTCTCTCTGGATTTTTGGTTTATTTTCTTTTTTTGTTAACTGGGTGTATCTTGAATAAAGCTGCACCAAAGCTACAAATTATATGGTTTGGTTTACTCCTTTACTCCCAAGAGCCAAATCGGATGTCATTAAGTGATATTTAATATGCAAAAGCCATTAGGTATGATCAACAATAATGTTTCATTGAAAAGGTTCAAGGCATTCAATTTTATGTGAGTTTTTTCTCTAGATTTAGCTCCTACAGCATACATTTATCTGATCAAATGCAATTTATTTCTGTGGGTGGATTTTGTGCCTTAGCCAATTCTGTTTGGCACTGCGTTCTCCTTCAAGAAGACAGAAGTCTTTTTATAGGGTATGTTAGTGGTGACATCTTGGTTCATGTATTTCTGCTTTATGTCCCTTTTGCACCCAAGAATATGTAACACCCATAACTAGATATTTGTTAAAACAAAGCTGGACCTTGACTTCATGGGGATATTTTTAGAAAATATTTTGACAATTTTATTTGTTGTGCATTAATAGGAAGGTATGCTTCATTTGCAGAGATTATTTTATGCACTTGCCTTTTCAAGTGCTTTTATAATGTTTAGAAATGGGTAACTGCAAAGTCACTGTGTTATTAAAACATTATTTATAAGTAGCTGCAGCTAAATGTCTTACCCACACTGGATATCCATGCTGAGTCTCTATTTATAAATTTGTTATTTGTTCTGTAGCTTGTCAATAACATGAGTGCCAGCGCGTCTGTTAAATGTCATCTTAGACTTGCTTCTGAGCGTGTTCTAATGTGGTCAGTTAATGTTTTCATTTCAAACCAAGAAGTTATACAGATACAGAACAGTGTCATCCTGTGGGATAGAAATGCTGCAGAGCATGGGATTCTCTCCTCCTTATCTCAGATTTCTACAGAAGGAGAATTTTTAGATGAGGACCTGATGCTGAGAGTATAGCTATGTGCGTGTTAGGCATTGGCACAGGCTGCCCAGTGAAGTGGTGGAGTCACTGTCCCTGGAAGTGTTCAAGAAATGTGGAAATGTGGCATTGAAAGACATGGTTTAGTGGGCATGGTGGGGAATGGGTTGACAGCTGAACTGAATGATCTTAGTTGTCTTTCCAATGGTAATGATTCTATGACTCTATGATTCTTTTTCTATGAGTTTATCAATGATGGCAGCACAGCACCACCATGCTATTCTCTCACTCCTACTCCTTGATGGAACAGGGGAAGAAAATATGATGAAGTAAAGGCTCCTGGGTTGAGATAAGCAGCAGTGAGAACTAAAAGCAAACTAAAAACACCTTTCCCCAACCCACCTTCTTCCACCTCTCTAATCTGATGTAAAACAGCTTTGGGGCTCTGCTCACAGAGGGCAATCCTGCAGCCCTCCACTACCAAAACTATCCACGTAAGGCCAATACAATATGTTGTGTCATTTCCTAAAGATCCAGTCTATGTCCCCAGTTCTTTGTCCCCTAGACAGACATACTTCCCCTTCTGCCATCAACTTGTGCTTGAAAAGCTAGACATGATCATAAACAAAGCCTTTCTTTTGTTGCCCTTGCTTATTATTTTAATATCAGTGAAACGTTAGTGTGCCTTGCATGAGATTTTAGAGGACTCAGTGGTCTGAAATGTCCTTTCTGACAGGGAAGTTTTATTCAGTTCAACAATTGTTTCCTACTGGAATTAGTGGGAGGGTGAACAGAACCGGGACCTTGTAATTAAACACACTAATTTAGCAGTGACAAAAGAACCACATCCTCCATAATGTTTATTTTTTTCTCACTTGTATAATATGCCTATCAAACAACCTCTATACAGTTTCCTGATCTGGGATTTGTTGTTGCATCTGCAAAGGGTTGGGAGCAGGCCAGAACATCTGCTATGGACTAGAAACAATAATTTTCCCCGAGGAAAATATGGCTCAATATTAACCACTTCTAATTAAGCAGTAAGTCTCCATTGTAATAAGAACTGAGGTCAGGCTATCGAGTAAATTCCACTTTAGGCATCAAAGTAAAAATGGTAGATATCATAGCCTATATATAAAAGTATCATCTAGTATAAAGAACTCATAATTTTACCTTATTTTATCTTCTTTTCCAAGATGGGTTATATTGTAACAAGGCCTGTTGTTGTATCAGAGTAATATTCTGAAAAAATTACTTAAAAATATTGGAATATCCCAACAGGATTCTACCACAAGCTAGCGGCTCCTCCAGTGTATATGTGATATAAGTCAAAGTTTTTAGTAAGATTCTGGGAGGTTATATTTTTACCACTTGCAAAAACAGATACATCAGCTCTTAAAAATATAGTTCTTTGCCCTGTAAAATTGTTAAGAGTTCTGTAAAATTGATATTCAGGGATGACTCTACACTAGTTAAGTTTAGCTCTAAAAATATTTCAGAGCAATTTGTCTTACTTACACATTTATTAATTCTGATCATTCACCAATCTGAGCTGCTAAGCCAGAAAATTGACTGCCCTCCATGTGCAAAGGACATGGGTCTCTATGGAGAGTTTTAAGAGACCATTATATATTTCTTTTGTCTACCAATGCTTCTTTATTAAAATGTTTCTTCAATAATTCCCAAGAATAAAGGAAGATATTACCCCAAGACTTCTGAATTGTATAAAGATCACCCTGAGAGTGATTTCTTGGATAGGTTCATATATCAATGCTTGGTAAGGTAAATATATATGTAAGAGAAAATATCCTTCCTGCTTTGTTTAGATTTTTATAAAGTGGGACAGGTAGTTGCAGGTTTTCACAAACAATAAATACGATCCCAAAGGCAACAAACTAGGAAATGAAAGCAAAACTGTCAACTCCAAAATCTCATTTTTTCTCCATACTTTATGTGTATAATGCAGTTACAAGTGACATGACAAAGAACCACAAGCCTCTGTGCATTTTCAGCTTGTACATTTTATTTATTTGTCCGTTTAACTATCAAGCTGTTACAGGTTATGGCGAAAAGTGCCCCAGTTTAGAGGACAGAAACAAGAGGCTACTACTTATTTTCTATCATAGGATTTAGGTGGATCATGAATAATGTTTTTTGGTTTTTTTTTGTACATCTTTCTGTTCTGAGAAGACATGGCTTTCACCCTTATCAATTCTACTCCTTCCTAAAAAAGGCCTTTAGGAGCATGTTTCTTTCTCCTATGCAGTCCATATACCAAGCCAAACAGCCTTGAATGGAGATCACTGCCTGAGCTTATTTCTGTAACAGTGTTTTTCTTGCTGTTGGAAGCCTCTGTTGACTTCCACATTTCCATATAAAAACCACTCTATTTAATCTCACTTCAAGAGCATGCCATTGCCAGTATCAATTCTTGTACCTTTTTGTTTGTTTGTCTGTTTGCTATTTACCTCCACACACTTTCCTTACCTTTTCATGACTTTTTCAATAAGAAACTATCCTGGAACATCATGGAACTTTTATGAAACTGAGGAATATCTCCACAGCACAGGAACTCTGCAGACAGAACTGCATGACTGTATAATTTCATCATTAATACTGTTTTTGTCCCATAGGATAAGTGGCTGCTGCCATAACAGCCATGACTTTTTTGACATTCTCCTTTTGATCAGGAGAAAATTTGCTTGTGCTTCTTCAACTTCTGTCATCTTGTAGTGAAAAGGATAGTTTGGTGCTGTGTATAGCTAGCATAAAGGAATGGCACTGCGGCTGGGATATCTGCAGCCTCACCCGTGGGTCAGGGGCTGATTCCCAGGCCCCAGAAAACTGATTTTACAGCTGAGTTATGAATATGAATTTTTTAATATCCTTTTAAACATCGGGTGCCGGAAGAAACTCAGGTTCAATGAAACTTGTTCTTTCATTATCCTGCATAGATCTATACAATTATGTTGACAAAAAAAAGTAATGGTTCCATGTGAATTTTTTCAGTAGTCCAGCCTCTGCTTGGCTGAACATATCTTCCTGCTTTTTGGTCAGTTCAGCCTTTATATTGTATCATAGAATCACAGAATCATCTGAATTGGCGGAGACCTTTAAAGGTCATCTGGTCCAACTCCTCTGCAATGAACAGGGACACCTACAGTTTGATCACGGTGCTCAGACCCCCACCCAACTTGAGCATCTCCAAGGATGTAGGTTCCACCACTTCAACAGAGGATATTTTATAACCCTGCTTGTGATCAGCCCATTGTTGCAGCTGCATGAAGTTTATTTGCTGAAAGGAAAAATCAAACTTTTGAAGGTTTTCCAGGTTCTCCAAGTTCTCCAGACCTTTTCACAAGCATAGAGGAGCCTACATGAATTTCTTAAACACTGAGCCGTGTAACTGCATTTTTATTTTTTGCTTGTAGGTCAGTAATTTTAGGTAGTTATCTGCCTTAAAATGTTCTGAAGGAGACAACAGCTGTACAAGCTAAAAAAGATTAAATCAGGAGCAACACATTTAGTGGATCTGAAATCCCTTTTCTTGGAAAAGGCTTTTGAAACTGTGGAAACAGCAATGGCCAGCATTAGTTATTATTGTTTTGATGAGATACTAAAATAAGTTTGCTCTCAGTGTTTTGGAATTCGCTAATCCCAAGGAGAAGGACTAAAAGAACCTGCTGAGAGCTTTCAGGTCATTCTTTACATCAGACTGGTGTCTTCTCACTGTTTGTGGTGTCGTGGTACTTTGTGGAAAAACAGAGGTAACAAAACAGCTTTGTCTCTTCCTAAGGAGTAGGAAGATTCGTGAAAGACATATGCCTCCACTTACGTAATCAGTTGCATTTTTATTTATTTTTTTCCAGATATCCTGTACTTTTTTGACAGTAAATGCTCCCAGGGCACCCAGTTGCGTCTTTGCTAGGTCAGCAGAAAACTTGTATCTAGCTCTTTCAGTATGAAGGATGCTGACTGTGCTGTTGCTTGAAACAGCCAATTTTCTGCAGTTACATTCATACTTCTTAAAGCTGTTTCATAACTCAGTGTCTCTTTATTCATAAGTTGGCTTCCTTGCTTTCATTCCCACTTAGGTAATGTGCCTGTCACACATATCTGTACTCACACTGAACATTTCTGTTACTTTTGAGAATTGGAATTTGTATATTGCTCTTCAGTCTCAGTTTATGGTGACCCTTGGACCAGGATCAATAGCTCCTTGTGTTGATGCTCAGTTCTGTGACAGCCATTGCAGGGGCAGGAGGCTGGTCTGACACCCTTGCTCAGTGCTGAGCAGAAAGGGGGGCTGAAGCTTGCTCTTCAAACTGTAGTGAACTTGAAAAAACAAGAGACTTCAAGCCCAGCTTAACAGTGTTTTGTTGCAGCCCAGCCAAACAGTGGTAAAGTCTTGCATTGTCTTTATGAATTGTGACCAGATTGCTGGTCACAAATATATGAAGGAAGTTTCCTAGTTCACCACATCCAGGAAAACAGCCAGTGTGATGTTTCCAAACTGAAATGACATGACTGATTGCAGCTGTTTGCCTTAATAGTGGAAAATGTGTTTCTACCAGTAAGCTTTGAAGAGTGTGATACTAGAATTGAATGTGGCTCCTTGGAACACCTCTTGTGAACCCTGTTTTACTCAGTGCTGCACAAACAGCTATCAAGAAGTTGTCTTTGCCTAACTTAAGCTTTGATTACAAGATAGTGAAATGCAAAGCTGGCCTTGTGATAATAACACAATAGGTTACAAAGAATGGTATGTATATACAAAGAATAGCAGAGCTGTGTGCTGTTGGCACTAACAACCATCAGTGTTTCTCCAAGGCTTCAGAATACAACCAGAGCTGGAACTGGAGCCCCTGCTAATGAGAACTGGGGTTGCATAGGTGTGATTCCTTCTATTATATCTGTGTTCCTTCAGAAGGGCCTCATACTGCTTCCCTGCATGATCCCTACTATTTTCTTCTCTCAAAAAAGCTTGTTTTGTTCCTCACAATTTAACTAGAATATAAAGTTGATAGAGGATATTTCAAGAAAACATTCATCAACAGTGAAAATATTTTCAAACAAGCTTTTCATCCAACATTCCTCTAACCCATATGTACACCTACACCTGAGTCAGTCAACTTGATGGCACACATAACCCAGCAAGGAACAGAAAGACACATCTAGGCTTCCTAGACACATTTCTAATGCATGAATCTGCAGACAGCTTTAGTGTGAAGTGTTGCAGAGTCAAATACGGTTCTTATGGGACTGAATTTGATGTGTCATTTACGATCCCCGTCTACTACTGTCATCTGGACCATGGTGTCATTGTACTGTGACAAGAGCACTGTTTCTCAATTACAGAAAAATTAGCTTTCGCTGGCAACCGTGGAGAGTTTCTTGTGCCTGTAGAATCTCAAGGGAGACATGCAGGAACAACATGGATGATATATAGTAGTATATATAACAGGAGTGTTAAATGGACTCAGAAACATCCCTCTTGCCACCCTTGGCACTGTGTGCTATGTGAGACGTTTGCTTCTCTTCTCCTGATGCAGTTGCCAGTGTTGTTTATTTAGTGCAGTTCCAGCTGCCCTCACACATCTACACTTCTACAGCCACAAGCTCACAGAAACTGAAAACCCTGCATGTTCTATAACTTTGTAATAATCTTTCTCAGTGACTAGCATTAATAATTCTTGTAGTCCTCATATGAAAGCACAGGTTATGCCATCTCTTCACTAGACAGTGACAGAACCTTATCCAGTATTTAACTCATGACTGTGGTCACAAAACAAATTGTTAGGCACCTCCATGGAGACCCAGCATTCTGCAAAGCATCTAGGGAATATTTGTTTTCCCTTCCACTTTACATTCTCTTCTGTTTATCATCACTTGTTGAACAGGGTGACGTATTCTGCAGTTTAATGACCTGAGTCATTCCATTTAACTTACTTTTTAAGTCCTTTTCCATTTTTATATATCTACGTGCAAAGCATTTTGGAATGCTCTGTAGGAGACATGGTGAATGAAGAGAAGTGGCACTGAATTTTGCCAAAGGTTTTGTTTAGCTGCAGTATGTATTTTTGCATGTCAGCATGAGTATATGTGATTGTGCAGCTCAGCAGAGCCATGACTTGGCAAGGCAGCCTGCCAGCAGAAAGACAGTCACTGCTTACTTCCCCTCCCTATGGCTCTGGCCAAAACAAATACTCTTTATACTAAGGTTTAGGATGCTTCCAGCAAAACTGTCAAGAAGGAAAAGTCATTACAGTATTCTCCAGGGTTTTGATTTTGTGGCTATTTCTTCCTCTTTTTCTTTAATACTGGCTTAATATCCTTGCATTAGTGTAAAATACCTTTAGTCTTCCTAAGTATCACTTTGTGACATATCAGTCTTGCTCTCAAAATGGGGCTGGTTTTATTATGGCTATTAAGTAGACTGACTTAAATTTCTGGCAAGGATAAAAACCACCACCACCACCACCAAGAAACCCACCATAGAGATTTTCAGTTAATCTCAAGTGAAATGTGAGTAGTTTTCTCCCCTTTATTTTCTCTAGATGTGTGTATCAGCACAAAGAAAGTGTGTGGGCCAGTGTTGGAGAGTGGAGACTGGTTTCTGTTCTTGCATCTGCTGCGGAACTGCAATGCATTATGAGATAAATCAGAACTCAGTCACATTACCTGAGTAACTCTCTGTTTAAATGTATTTCCTGCAATGTTATCGTGCAGCGCCCAGAATGTTCCTCTTTTTTTGAGATTGTTGTAACTGTATTATACTTGCATATGTATATGTATATTCTTATACGTATGCATGTGGGTTGCTTCAAATAGAATGCCTCCTATTAATTTACATAGAGACTTCAACAGATACAAAGAGCATGATAACACTATCTGATAGAGCAAATTATCAGCTATAAAAACTTTGTTTTTCAACAGTCACCACCACTATCTGTGCTTTTTTGCTAGCAATGAATAAGAGCCTGCGTGCCATGCTTGTAAAAATTGGCACCAGTGGAGGTGACCCACTGTTGTTATCATTGCTGAAATGCACCACCTCATTGTGCTCACATCCTCTGTTTGGTCTCCATAAACCTTCAGGAAGCATTGACGAACGTCAGAGGGTGTCATTTTTCCGCAAGGAGGAATTCAATCACACACCTTTGCTTCATACACACTTCCATGTCAGATGCTATTTTGTCAGACTGCCCCTCTGCTGCCATCTTGTCACACAGCAACGAAATGTAATGAAATATTAGTGGGAAGGTTCAACCTCTACTGCCAACATCCGCCTCTGACATTGTAGGCCAACATAACACAGTATGAGGTATTACTTTCAGAGTCAACCTTGTATATTATTCTTACTCTAACATAATATGCATATAAGGAGGAATAGTATGATCTAGTTTAAAATCCCTTCTCAAACCAAAAGGAGAGAAGCTGTCTGTCACAGCAAAAAATATTGTGCTGAAGATTGTCCTGAAAACTGTGTGGTAATGTGTACGCACACTCTTGCTTCTCCTGAAAACTCAGAGGGATACAGTCCACTGAAAGCAATTGCCATGGCTCTCTTGGCTGAAGGAGAAGCTATCAGAGTTAGCTCTAAATGAAGAGCTTTCCCCAAAGGCTAAGGCCATCCACAAGAGCCCTAGCTTTGGTTCTTCTCCACCTATATTAAATTCATGAATCTCTAATCTGAGGTCACCCCATACTAGCTGTATGGAACAATGATTTCCAGTCAGTTCCTCATCTTGCAGTATAATCACAGAATAACAGAATTGTAGTGAATGGAAGGGACCTCTGGAGATGAGTTTGCCCAATCTTAGTGCTAAAGCAGGCTCCCTAGAATAGGTTACACAGGACAGTGTCAAGGCCAATGTTGTATATCTGTGGTGGAGACTCCACAACCTCTTCTGGTAACCTGTTCCAGTCACTCACAAAGTAAATTTCTTCTTTATGTTCATGTGGAACTTCCTGTGTTCCAGTTTGTGCCCATTGCCCCTTTTACTGTTGCTGAAAAGAGTCTGGCCCTGTCCATCTGACTCCCATCTTTTCAATATTTGCAAACATTGATAAAATCCCCCCTCAGTCTTCTCTTCTTTAGGCTGAAGAGTACCAAGTCTCTATCGGAGATGCTTCAGGTCCCTAATAATCTTTGTTGCCCTCTACAAGGTGACTCTCTACAGCACTTCCCTATCTTGACATGAGAAGCCCAGAACTGAACACAGTACTTCAGATTTGGTCTCACCAGGGCAGCACTGAGGGGGAGGATCACCTCCCTCAACCTGTTGGCCATGATTTTTTTAAGGCACCCCAGGACACCATTGGCCTTCTTGTCCACAAAAGTACATTGCTGGCTCCTGGTCAACCTGCTATCCACCAGGACAGGGCTCCTTTTCAGCAGATCAGCCTCTAACCTGCCTTGATGTTTATTCCTCCCCACATGCAAGACTCTACACTTGCCTTTGCTGAACCTCATCATGTTCATCCCTGCCCAAGTCTCGAGGGTGTCCAGGTCTTCTTGAGTGGCAGCACAGCCTTCAGGTGTGTCAGCTGCTCCTCCCAGCTATGTATCATCAGCAAACTTGCTAGGGGTGCATTCTACCCTATCATCCAGATCATTGGTAAAGATGTTGAGTAAGACTGAACTCAATACCGATTCCTGGGGAATGCCATTAACTACAGGCCTCCAACACTGTACCACTGATCACAAACCTCCAAGCTCTGCCAGGAAGCCAGTTCTCAATCCACTTCACTGTCTGCTCTTCTATCCCACACCCAAACTCATCCACAAAGATATTATGGGAGGCACTATCAGAAGCCTTGCTGAAATCAAGGCAGACAACACCCACTGCTCTCTCCTCATCTACCATCTGGTCATGATACCGCAGAAGGCTACCAGTTTGGTCAAGAATGATTTACCCTTGGAGAATCCATATTTTACGGATAATACTTTTTTCTTCCACTTTGTATTAATTAAGGGAGTCTCTCCTATTATGGTTGTTTCAGGGAGCCAGCTAGAAATGCAAGATCAGCAGTTAATTAATTGCAATTTAATTGAAATGGGTCCATTTGAGGGGGGAAGTAAATAGGCAATTGGAGGCTCTGCTACACTGCACTGCTAACTGGAGCAACCAAAGCAATTGTGTGGGTTTTTTTTTTGTGTTGTTAAAAAAAAAAGAAAAAAAAAAAAACAACAAAAAAACTGCACTCATGCAATACAAAATGACACAAGAGAATAAATGTATCAAGTTGTTATGGCAACTGAACTATGTGGGTTGAAATTTATGTATCCAGAACTTCTATGTAAATAAAATAAACATTATTCTTGCTAATTAAAATCATGCAAATATTATTTAATTTAAAATTATTTGTCATGTTTTCCCTTACAATTAATGACTTAGTTTATGTTTTCTGCTTGCAAGATTTTGCATTTACTTCCAGCTGTGGTCTGCTTGAATTTTCTGTGCAAGGTTGTGATTTTGCTAATACGTGTTTAAATGCAGAGAGACTCTACTGGAGCAAATGAATAAGATTTATGCAGATGGGCACAACTGGAATCAAACCATGTGCTTTAACATGTTATTCTTACTGCAGCTGACTTTACTGCTCAGGGGACTTTTAGCAGGTGTCATCACTCCACACTTGAAGGGACATCCCTGCAGCAACAGCTCTATCCTTCCCCCCAGCTTGACACAGTGCACATGGAGCTCACACCAGAGCCCATTTTCTGCTTATAACGTACATTTAGCTTCCAAGATGCTGCATGATAGCCAATTCTAAATGAGTAAATGAGTATTCATTAATTATGTTCAGCCTTTTAATTTTTCCAGTCCTTTTCTTCAAGCCTTCAAGGGAATTCAGCAATAGCTTCTGTTTTATTTGAAAGAAATAGATCCCAAATTACTCTTCGCGTTTCACATTCTTTATGTGCAGCAAAACACAGAGCAATGGCTTAGATATAAGGCATGTGAAGAGTGAGACTCAGGATCTGAATGAATCCCATTGAGCTGAAGATTCAGGGAAAATTTCTTTACTGAGAGAATGGTGAAGCCCTGGCTCTGCTGCCCAGAGAACTGTGGGTGCCCCATCCCTGGAGGTGCTCAAGGCCAGGTTTGATAAGCCCTGGGAAGCCTGAGATGCTGGAGGGCAACCAACGCCTGGAAATGAGTTGGAAGTGGATGGTATTTAAGGTCTCTTACAACCCAAACCACTCTATTTTTCTATGATTTTGTGATTTTATGATCGCATGAAGTTAGGGCCTGACCTTTCTGGAAAGACATCGGTGGCCCTGTAGCTGTTCCTGAGCTCTGACATTCTTTAAGTCTGTCATAAAATCTTCTGAAAGGTTGAATTTAATCTAGTTAAAGTGGAACTGTAAAACTACTAGAGTAAAATCAATATTACTGCGGGATTCATGCTTGCTTCTGAATTCAGTAACTTTTTAATTAAATATTTCAAATGCTTGTCATGCAATTTGTATGGTAGAATTGGTGCCCAAGTGCATGTTTTTCTTTTTTTTTTCCCATTCCCATTTACTGGTCATACTGGGAGAACTGTGCAGAAGGGACCACAGGGAAATTCTTACAGAAGCTGTTCCATGAGACCCAGTAGCATTCTGCAATGTCATCCTGAGCTGGGATAGCTGTAAGGTCTGATCTGTGGCAATGTGGTCTGGAGCAAAACTCAACATCATCAAAGTGTGAACCAGAAACCTTACCATGGAATCAGATCTTCGCAAAAGCATTAAAGACATGCTTTTGCAAAGGTCTTCAGAAATGCTTGATTAGGCAGCATCCTTCCTAAAGGGTTTTGTGGGTGAGAGGAGAGTTCTGCTATATTCTTTCTGGTCTGAAATTTAGGCCTAGCAAGTGAAACTGCCTGGCTTCAGCAGGATTACATTCCTGATTTTAGTTTCCAGCATTGCCTGCTCTGGGATTGAGTTTTAAGTCATCTGTGATACAAGTAAAAGTTAATTCCTGCCAAAAGATTGCCAAATGCCACTGCTTCCTATAACAAGGACTATAAGAGGCATAGAAATAAAACTAGCACGTACAGAAGAAAGCAAGCAAATCTCACGGCATCTATGGACTTTTTCTCCTTATGACATTACGAAATTAGGAAAAGCTCTTCAGGTCCACAGTGAGACTTTGTTTCCCAAGAGCCAAAAGTGAGAGGCTCACAGTACATTTAGGAGAGCTGTCAGCTCTGCCTAGGTACAGCAGAAAGGTGCAGTCTTTGGTGGATGGTCACAGAAGGAGTTCCTCCTGTTATTGGCACATTGAAAAGGATGAACTTGACCTGCATTCTGTTTCAATTCACACATGACTTGAGTAGAGCACAAGATGGCTACAAGCTGGCATGGCGGCAGGTTCTGTACTTTGCTGCTGTCAGTGTCCTGCTGTGCAGCACAGTTCAGCTCAGGTTGCTTCCTACTCCAGCAAGCTGCTAAATGAATGAATTAGTTTACATTGGTGTCCCGTAAAATCAATAACTCCAGCATATGTTACGGTGTATTTTAATTTCCCTCTGCAGCTTTTGAGATGTTCTAATGATTTGTTTTAAAATGCTTACTTTCATAAAAGTTAATTAAATAAAAGCAGTATCTCTCAGCACTCCATATTTCTGTGAGCATACGATTATCAAGATGATAGATTTCTTGACAGATATTGGCATCCACAAGTTAACAGATCCCTGTTTTTTATGCTCTCTCTTACTATAACTCATTTGAAGCAAGCTGGGAATTTATCTATAAGCTCTTATGGAGCTGGAGCAGCCAGAATCAGTCTCAGACCAGCTTCTGATGTGAATTTTTCTCTCTAAATGTATGCAGGAGAGCATTCGCTGAACTGGCGGCTGTAGAAGCTGTGTTGAGTCCTTGAACCCTAAGGCAGCTGCAGTTATCATCATCATAGAATCATAGAATGGCTTTGGTTGGAGGGGAACTCAAGGATCATCAAGCTCCAACCCCCACCCCGTCATAGGCCGGGCCACCAACCCCCACATTTAATACTAGACCAGGATGCCAAGGGACCCATCCAGCCTGGCCTTGAACACCTCCAGGGACGGGCCATCCACAGCCTCTCTGGGCAAATGTATTTAAATATATATTTATAAGTAAACTTATATCTGGGCCCCATATATTTGGGCTTGTGGGCTGTGACTCCCACCAAACGTTTGGTCACTTTGCAAAACTGATAAGCCTTTCTAGCCATAGGTTGGTACGTACGTTTGGTGGTACATAGGTCGGTACATATGATTCTATGTGTCCTACTAAACAAACAAATACAAAACAACAACAACAACAACATATAGGCGTGTATTTAAACAAGTTCAAAGCTGTCACAGCAACATCTGAGATCATGGAACAACAAGATGTTGTTTGCACATGTGTTTCTTATTTTTTTCTTAATCAAAAAAAGCATTTCCAAAACAGCACTTTGTTTCTAGGCATAAACATGTGGTAACTACTGTGGAAGGTTATATATTGATATATCAAATATTAAAGCTGGATCCATATAGTAGACAGGAGTATTCCTCCAGTCTTTCAGACCTTGTCTGTTATAGGAAGGCTCCTGTGGGTAGCCTTGGAAGCCTCATATACTGTAAGTGCCTGTGAGGACAGATGCTCCTTCTGGCTGGTTGCTGGCTCAGACATGAACTAGAGTAGGCTGCCTGCTGAAGGTGGAATCAGTGACAAGTCTTTCCTAATCCATAACTAAACCCTGGCAAAAAAAAAAAAAAAAAAAAAAAAAAAAAAGAAAAGAAAAGAAAAGAAAAGAAAAGAAAAGAAAAGAAAAAAGAAAAAGCAAATCAGCAAGGTTTTGTTGTCTGTTGACAATTGTACAAGTCTTGATAAGCTACAGGAAAGATATATAAACACAGAGAAGCTTAGCTGAGCACTGTTAAAATTAGATAGAATTTAAAAGGTAGCTAATGTGATTACTATTTTATTAATAAACATTTAAATAATGCTGTAAGTTTGCACAATGAGAAACACATTGCCCTGAAGAGATTTCAGTCTAAATAGTCCATGTTAATTACAATCTAAATAGATTAGCATTAATTATAAACAAAACTGGAAGATTGCTTTTGGTGTGATCTGCAATTCTCATCATTACCATCCATGTGAGCTAAGTTACCAGATCAAGTTTTAATCTCCTTTTGCAAAATTTATTTGTAAAATCTCCTTTTCTGACAGACTTGGAGAGAATAATAGTTTCTTTTGTGATATTTTCCAAATACCAGCCTTCTAGATAGGTGTTTCTGATAAAAAATAAAAATAAAAATAGACTTTTGCCAGTAGTATTAACTCAAGCTTGAAGTCATCATTTCCAGAACCTCCTCCAAGATGATATGAGCATGGGGCATTTGCTGCACTGCGTTTGCACTGTGTCACCCCAGGGCAGGCAGTCGTGCTTCTTTTGGTGATCTCCATGGTTCAGCAATAATGAGGTGTTGCTAAAATTCTTGTTCTGCATGAGCAGGCAGCTTTCGTATATACTGAGTTCAAATACATTTCTGAGAACATTATGCTTGTTGGTTAGCCCTAAAGGGCAGAGCAGATGTATGTCAAGAATAAGGGACTCAAATCCAAGAGCACTAGTTTTTAATAAAACTTTTACAAGACACAGCAAGATTCCTTTTTGCCTCTTGAGTTATACAGTCTTGTTTATATCAAAGCACAAAGCAAAATGACTATTGGTTTTTGTATGGATTGCTACGGATTGTGTACTTTGTTCAAGACTGTGAACCATATATTATTTTGCTAATGTGTATTGAACCTTAAAATGTTGGAACAGAGAGATGTTCCAGATTTATTACTCTTACTCTTACTGGAGCTATTTGTATCCTCCTAATGTCCTTGGTTTACTGTTCTTCAGAATTAATCCATGATTCCAAGGAAAACAATTGAAACATTTCATAGCACTTCATGACATTGTTTAATGTTCTTTCAAAATACTGCTTTCAGCTAATGATGATAAATTTGAGGGGGAAAAAAGTAAAATATAAACAAACTGAAGTTGTTCCTTATCCAGTTTTGCAGCTGCACCCATTTGGTAAATACTATTATACAGACTACAGTTTCTGCTGGAAATTTTCAAGAAGTTGAGGAGTTGCAGAAGGTGAGCTCCTTCAAGGATCAGAGTCTGATGATTAGAGGAAATAGACAACACGTTGATTTGCATGGCTCATATTGTTAACACTTAGGTCAGACAAAGAAGGCAAAGATAAAATGAAAAATTGTTATGCGTCCTTCTCTTCCCCTTGTAAAACCAATTCTCCCATTCTGAAGGAAACATGCAAGTAGTTGCTGGGTTTTTTGTAGGCTCTGAGGCATGCTGTGTTCAGGTCTTTGCTCTCTTATATAACTTTGGCTAGGTTGCCAAGCTTTCCTCTCCAGATTGCAAATGTAAAATACACAACACTCCTGTGAGAAGAAACAAATAGTACATGCTTCTCCATGCACTGCAGACATGTTAGAGAGCCTAAAAATTGAGAGAAGACATGTGTGGAGTGCTGTGCACTCATGTGTAGCTGCTGGGTCTGATCCAATACAACATTTAAACACATTCTCGACTGGAGCACAAGCCTAATTCTATTGGTTGCACTGAAGTTAAAAGCACGTGTCTAAGTAGGTTGCTGGGTTGGGGCCAGCGTTCGGTCTTTTGCTGGATGGAGCCCTAAATAAAAAATGTAGTATCAGAAGAGAAAGCATTTGTACATGTGGATGTGATTTGGCTGTTTCTGTGGCACAGGCTTGTTGTTTTCAAAATTGTTCTGGCAATGGCTAGTCTATTTAAAAGGCTAACATTTTCTTGCTGGTTGTGTTAAAATTGATTGCATTCCTGGTGAACAAGCTAAAATAGATGGGCCTAAATCGCTGCGAGTGTCTGTGATGCTCAGTGCCAATAGATTCAAGAGACTGAACTCTGTTTGAATTCACTCTGCTTTCCTGTTCGTGCTCTTGCAAAGTGCCCAGAAATTTTCTGAAATCCAAGACAGTGGCAGTCATCTTGTTTCAATCAGCAGCTAACACTTCAAGCACACTTTTGCAGGGAAAAACGTTGTAAACAGAGATGTCATATGTAATATTTATTGCCCGAATGCAACATCTACAACAATGCATTTTAGATTTCCAGCAGGAACATTAAATAAACAAATAAATAAATAAATAAATAAATACACCCCTTTTACTATGCCTTCTGTAGAAGATATAATTGGGAAAAATACTGTGCAGTGGTGTTTTTGATGACTGTTTGTAAATGATAAAAAAATTCAATTTCTGTAAACAGAGCAAAGTTAAAAAAGAAAAGCATTCTAATCTTTAAAGATTTGCAAATACGCATGCTGTGCACCGGTGTGAAACCCTTTCCAAAATGTCATGAATTAGAAATGAGAAAACAAAGCAGGTAATGCAGTTGGTGCTGTAATGAGATCTGCTCCTGCAGCTCCTCCAGATGAGAACCCCATTACCATCTGCAGGCCTTTTTGGCAGGGCACCGATTTCTGTTCTTATCTTTATGTTCTGATGCTGAGAGCTGCAGAGAAACCTGAATGCCTTCTGAAGTCAACTAGAGATTATGATAAGCATCAGCTTGTAGATTTAGACAATTAAGACATTCACACACTTCCACGAGTGTGGCTGAGATAAAACCCAGAAATTTTGTATGACAAAACATTGAGTTGAAAATCTCATGTATCAACCACCTGAGGTTTAGCTCAATTCAGGCTACCCTTCCGTACGTTCACTCTAATCTTTACATTTAGGTTTAATAGAATTAAATTGTATATATCAGCTACTTTATTTGGCATTTCCCTCCCCCCCTTTAGGCTACAGCTTCCAATGGATCCGAAGGATCTGGGCAATCTCACAAGAAGGAAGACCAGACTTTTGGAACTTATGCGGTAGATGTGAAGACAAAGGTATGGCCCAGTATTTCATGATGGAGAATTAAATCTTTATTTGGTTGAATTTTGCTGAAGGTGAAATCTGTAGAATATATTGAATCTGAGCTCTCGCTATATATATATATATATATGTGCTGGTTGTTGGCAGCATGTTTGTTAATGCATTTGAATGAGGCTTATGGCTGCAATTTATTCTTGTTACTGGCCCTGTGTATTTCATGCTGTTCAAGGCAGGATTTATTTTTTATTCAGTGTGCAGAAACATTAATATCGGTGGAGGTTCTGTTGGGTTGCTGATCCTAATGTGCTTTAATTTCAGTGTGTTTTTGAATACAAGGTGTTTCACGCTCAGTACATTCTATCCAAGGCATTTTCTGTCTTTCAGTATGTTTCACAGTTACTTTGTGGCTTGAAGCCAGTGTGGCAGAACGTCAGTAAAGTGATTTTTATATGGGCAGTCTAATGATACTGACCTCAAGACTACATGGATAATGTGTGAAGCAATATGACTTCATGACTGTGGTGAGGGAAAAGGAAGCAGTTGTGCCGCTTGCCATGCCAAAGTCATAAGTGTTTCATTACAATATCTCAGTTATTTTCATAGGTTCACAATTTGGCTGGAACAGTTCTCTTGGGCACAGATATTATTATGCAGAGCTTCAGCCTTACGGTCATTAGGTATTTTTTTTTTCTTTTCTTTTGGAAGTGAAAGAAAATTAAGTTTTCTTTTAAAGTTATCAAACCAGAAACACGACGTAAAGAAAACAAACATTAGCTGAGTTGGCGTGCTTATGCGATAACTTGTAAACTTCAATGAAAGTTGTTTATAACAGTGGAAAATTGCAGGTTATTACCTTGTCTAAGAGATTTCCATGGGTTTTGAAGTTATTCCTTCATCAGTTTCTCTGTTCTTTAATTTTTCAAGTTCTAAAGCACTTATTGTCTGGCATAATGTTTTGATATTATTGTGTTGCTGTGTTCCTTCATGATCAGAAAACTTTTGTACTGTATAAGCCTACAGTACTAATTTGAAGTGCGATTGATTGTGAGATCAGCAGAATTGGATCTTTTGGTAGAAACCCAATTAGCAACCTGATTTTATACAGGTTTGAATCTCCTCAGTCCCCTCTGTAAGGAACAGTAGATGAGGGCTCTCACCAGTTCAGATATGGGACTGATAAATACTCTTCAATGTCTAAAGCTGAAGCAGATGGCCCCAGCACAAAAGATGATTAAGAACTGGAAAATCCAAAGATCAAATGTGTATTGCATGAACTTGTATACCCATTGAATTTTGCCACTGTATTTATGGAGACAGTATGTTTCCAAAGCAAGGAATTATCAGAGGCTGGATATATGCACTAAGTACAGTGTTTCCATGAGAATGTTGTAGAAAAAGTGAGATGCCCTGGATCTCAACTCAATTTCACATCATTTCCAGTACAAATGCCCAACTGAACAATACACTCTGTTTTCTGCTTAGAGTCGAAATATTGTGACTTGCTGGACTCAGGGGTTCTCTGTCAGCAATCCTGTACAATGCATTTTCACGCTGTTTGTATCTCTCTGGTACAATGTGTACCTGAGAGTAAACTTTAAAAGCAAACAAGTCAGTTCCCAAGAACTATGAAATTCAGAGCTGTGAGTGGTATTTACTCAGTACCATGGGATAGCAGATAGAAGGTGTTTTATTTCCATTTCCTGGAATTTACCGTTTTTGTTTCATTATATTTGAAAGAATCCTCTATTATTATTATTATTTTCTGATTTCTTTTTCAAGTGACTGCTTGAGTGTCGGTGGCATGCTGCTATGACAGTGACACATAGCTATTTAGGACTGGCTACATGCTTAAACATATGCATCAGCACTTTTCGGCTTCTGATGATCAATTGGGTGATAGATTTACTTCCTCAGGCAGTATGCTCAAGAATTATAATGAACTCGTCATTCACTGTGGAGAATGTGTTGAGAGCTGAGAAGCACTTTGGGACAGGTTGCCCTTGAGTACCATGTATTTCTATTGCAGAGCAGTCCAGCCTACATAAAGCCAAGGCAGCATTTGTAACTGAACTGCTTCTGTTTCATTCTGAAAAAGGGATTTGTGGGAGGCAAGAGAAAGCAGTTATGGCTTTGTATGAAAAATAATAGACATATAAAACACTACACAGAAATTTTAAATTGGGAAAGGCTGCAGAGCTTTCAAGAGGCTAGTTTATCCCAGGCTTTTCATAGCTCGGGGACCTTTCCCCATTCTCCTCTTCATACACTGTGATTGTGACTGGGAACTACTCTGTTCCCAGCTCTTTTTTTTTTTTTTTTATAGCCATATAAGCTAGCTGGTGAGCTTGTTGGCTGTATGATCTCCATATTGGAGGATTGTCAAGATCAGGCTGGATCTCTACTACTCAGTACATTTGGAGAAGGAGATTGGAATAAAGATCTACTGAGGGCCTTTCCATCTCCACTTCTCCTGGAATCCTGGAATTATATTGATTCCTGGGGAAGAAGGGAGACAATACTACAGTCCCACTGAGGGCAAAGGCTTGGGGCAGGAGGAAAGGGGATGCCCAGGGGAATGAAAACAAACTTTCTATGCATCAGCTGAGCCTGGGGCGCTGTGACCAGGTGGGCACAGGGTGCTTGGATTGAAGTAATGGAACCAGCTGTTCAGCTTTCACTTCTGTCCACTCCTATTTTACCATTTATGGGGCTCAGAGCAGTGAGGTATGAGGTTCTACGGAAAATAAAATTGTTTTTTTTCTGTTCAGAAAGCTACCTGCTATAGAAAGTGGTCAGGACTCCACCATCGATTGTGCTAAATAGCAATGAAATTTGCTGTGCACAGGAGAAGGGAAAGCTGTAAGAAAAGTCTGCCTGAGACTCTCCAGGGCCTGAGGCCAATTGCGGAGCTGCTGCTGTTAGGGCTGCTGCAGTCAGGAGGGGCAGAATTGCTAATTTGTTGATCTTTAAATTAACACTAGCACTCACGGGTTTCTGGTTCATCCTGGGAACTGCATTAAAATTCTCAGCAACTGAGGTATACAGAACTTCACGCCTTCTAAAATTTGTATTAACTTTTCACGGCTGGAGCAGGAGTTATTCTGACATTTCATTTGTAGTATAGCTCCTGACTACAAATCCAGGATCTGCTAGATTAGTAGTTTTACATTTTTTTTACCCTAATAGTGTCTGTCTCTTGGGTTTTTCCTTTCTAGCATATAATTACTCATAACTTTTATTCCAGTGGTGACCTACTAACAAACCATTTCTGATGCGTAGCAACCTCACTGGAGCTGGTCTCATGTGGTGTAGATGAGCTCTGACCACAGAGAAATAACTTCATAACTGCACTGATTGCCCTCTTGCAAGAGAAGTAATTGGGAAAGTATTTAATATACCTGTAGCTTGTTTGGGTGCAAATATAGGGCCTGAAAACAAGAAAGAACAAAATCCCATGTGGAAGACAGCCAACCTGAAACCAACAACATTTACTCTGTAGTACACAACTTAGGACACATTAAAATGTAAATAAATCTTTCTCCACATTTGTGAGAGGATGTGTGTTGTTTTCTATTCTCTGTGTAGGTGCAGAGAGCTCTAAATAGTCACTGGGTAGATTCTGCAAAATGCTGGCATTACTAGTGCTGTGTGAACAGTCTGGAAGATGCCTCCTTTCTTAGGGGCTCCACCAAAGCTTCAAGATCCATTTATTTCCCCCCCTTATTATCCATTTCTTGAATTAGAGATGGCATTGAAGGCAACACTGCATTTCTTTTTTCTTTAAATAATCTGTACAGGTTTTTGCACAGTAATAGTTGGGTTTTGAAATAATTTCAGAGTTTTTTAAAGGATTGTGTCATGAAAGATAAAAAACCAAACATGGAATACTTCCCATCTTCCTATTGATTTTAGGTTTTACTGAAGCTTGCCTTTACAATTTATTAATTTCAGCTGAATGTTACAGTCTCTGCTTCTAAATATAATCACCTAGTTAAGCCCTGTGCTTTGGTTGCCCAAGTGGAAGTACCTGGATGCAGGTTTTTAATGACAGAAAGGAACATTAAATTGCTCAGTCTAAATTACTGTATTGTACAGACCATAACATTTAACTTCTCCCCCCCCCGCCCCCCTTTTTTTTTTTTCCTTTGAATGACTTAAAAATGGACACCTTAGTAAAACTAAAAGAGGAGATGGTCACCTGTGTAAACAGCTCTTGGATGGTGGTCTGCTAAACCACCTCTATCACAGTGGGAAATAGATACTGTTATTCCTGAGTTATGGCTTCCCAAGAGTCAGAGCTCATCTGAGGATACGTCTGACTGTCTAAATCAACTACAGAAGCAACTACAAACCACCTCTTTTCACTCCATATGGTTGCTTCTGAAATTTGTTTGGTTTTTGGGTCAAGTCTTTCTATTAGATTTCAGTTGTGATCGTATGGACAGATAGCAAGAAGGCTGGAAGAACAGAGGGAAAAACAGAGCTAAGCAGTAAGATGACCTGCAGAAATTAGAGCAGAAGGAGATATTGCTAATGAAGGGGAAAGCTGTGCCAAGATTTGAAAATCTTATATTTGAGGAGATAAAATGAATGGTAAAAGTATCTAGCTGGAAATAGCAATATTTTAGGGACTCTGCAGTTTAGTGTTGTGCTAAGCTTGGACAGTGCACAGGCAAATACTATGCTGCAGGATGATTATTGGTGCATTGTATGGAAGGAGGTGACACTGCAGGATTTACATCCAAAAATTGGAGGAGTGCAAGAGAAAACTGTTGGATACCTTTATGAAGCCTGGAATTCCTAAACTCAAATGCAGGCAACCTTGATTGAATATCTTCAAAGTTTTCAGACCTTCTCTTTTTCATATTGACTGTAAATAGAACCATGAATTCTCTGGAGCCAATTCACAGAAGTTTCTTGCAAGAAGAAGCATTTACAGATCACGTCCTTAGAGACCCATTTCAAAATATATCCCCATATGCCAATTTTCAGTATGACATGAAATTTTACAGCCAAGTCATTAGGTCATTATATGTATAGGAATATTTCACACCTTACTAAATCAGCTTGAATCTATGAAGTGGAATAGAAAAAATATTTTACCTGCTTGACATCAAAGTGTTAAAACATCTCTTGAATTTATCTTTGATTGAATTCTCTTTCACTCTGTCATGCCAAGAACACAAGGAGTTCTTTGGTTAGATCAACTTATTAGGTTAATTTGTTTTTAGGTAGGTGGTTAATTGATTTTGACTTCAAGGACATTTGAAAAGTTACCTGATTCACATAATCTATAGTTTAATAAGCTTGTCTAATACTTGGCTACTGGACTCAACCACAGTAGGGAGAAAATATGCAGGCTCAAGTGCAAGCTGTAAACACAAATCAAGTTTGTTTTGCATGCATGTGGTTGCCCAGAGTGAGCTAAAGTTTTAGGCAAATTCAGAGGTGCTCTGGAAACTTTTCTCTTTAAGATGTTGTGTCCCCCAAGACTATACTAGCTGGGGGAGGGCTGGTTGCTCTCTGACCACATATCTGATTCATTATGGCTGTTGTAACTTTGGTAGCAGTGACCTCATTTTGGCAAAGTGATGTGTGCCATTTACTGAACCTCTTGCTGCTTTAGCAATCAGGGGAGTATTAGGGTTATAACCCAGGTAATTTATGGAAGAGAGATGACTCTTAAATATCCTTTTATTTTCTTGGAAAGTCTTGTTTTATTGAAAACATATTTTAGCTCTGAGTGTGAATGAGAGATCCTCAGCAAAGCACCCTGGGGGACTGTGCTGTCCAGTGTGTTGAAAAGGTGAATTGTAATGTATGGGTGTCTAGACGTTTCCTCTTGTTGCTGTCAACAGTCCAGTTGGCTGTTTTTTTGTTTTTTTTTTTCCAGTGAATAGGAGCATTGATTTTCCTCTCTTTGGCCAGAGCTTTCATTTTACATATCTTTCCCCTTCTGTGTCTCTTTCTCTCTCCCTCCTTCTTTCTTTTCTCTTCCTCTGTCTGTAAGAGAGGGAAGACTTTAAGAGCTGACAGCGAGCTTTCTAACTCAGAATGATTCATGTAAGACACCTGAAAGGCAAGCTCTGCAGCAGCATCACTGCAAGAAAGGTAGGGATCGGGGTAAACAGCCCATAAAGCTCTAAGCAGGGCATACAGAACATGAAATTAAAGGGTTAAATCTGTGAATCTCAGATTCTGAGAAAGTTTGGGAGAGAACTTGAGAAGTTTTTAAGCTCTGTTTTTCAGGGTGCTTTTGAAAAAATTAAATATTTGGTGTGTTCTTCATAAGTGGGGAAAAAAAAGAAGGTGCCCTTTTCTAGCTTTGAATACTGTATGAATACTGTTTGTTTTTTCCCCCCACCCACCATGGATGGTAAAGTAAAATAACATCCCTGTTGCATTACCCAGACCTGTGTGCATGTGTAAATGTGCATATCCCGTTTTTCACCTGACTGCTTATTTTCTGTTTCACTTTTTGAAAGTTCGCCTTCTCCAGCTGTTATTTATATTCACTTCCTGAATCTGAACGTGACCCAGTAATTCTGAGCGGCCGTGAATGTGACGCATGAGCTATCGCACGCACCTCAATGTTTCACTTCCAGCAATACGCGTTTGCAGAATCGTGTTCCTAATAAAAACCCGTACAACTGAAAGCAGTTGTTTTGGCAGAGAAGCGACAGCGCTGTGATAGATGGGCCTGATAGTTGTATGTGCTGTGCTTGCTCCGAGTTAGTAGAAAAGAGGAGGGAGAGAGCGAGCGAGAGGGGGGAGAAAAAAAAAGAGACAGGGAAGGAGAGAGCGAGCGAGAGAGAGAGATTGAGAGAGAGAGAGAGACTTGGCAAAGGAAATCTTATGGGTATACTGAAACAGCAGATCAGAATTGTGAAACCAGAGCCAGGGCTGAAATGTGATGCTTTTGCTCTTTTGTGCTTGTTGTGGTTCTCATCTTCCCATGTAGAAGGCTGCATACCATTCAACAGAATATTCTGATCGCAGATTGAACAATGCAGCAATCAAGCCTGATAAGCCACCTGGAAGTTTTGCTTGAGACGATTTCTAGTGGGTTTTCTGATCTCTGTGAGCATCATGACTGCCTTTAGCATTGTGGAGGAGGACTCGAGTTTCTTATGAGGGCCCCACTTGGAAAAGCAGGCTGTGCAGATTCAAGCCTCCGGTTCTGTTCATGCTGTTCAAAAGCCTTTCCTCACCCTTGCTGATTTGTTTTTATGATTTACATACACTCCTGTGGAGATTTACAGAATGGATTGTCTGTGCATTGTCACGACCAAGGTAGGACTGGATACATTGCTGTAATGTGTACATATTTTTCTGCTATTTTTCTGTTCCTGTAATTAAATGGATTGAGCATGTACTGTGTCAGGTTGTAAGATAAAGTGATAAATAAGCTTTGTTTCAATGAGCATTTTGTTCTCTTCTTCTGTAGATTATGCATTTTGTTTCTGTATCACTTCCTAAATGATATGTAATTTGCTTATTTTTACTAGCAAAAGGAAAATGATTTCATATTTTATCTTAGCCTGTGCTTGTGTCTATTAATATCTCCAGCTACTGGAGCACTTACAGAATACATGGTATCAGGCACAAATTTTCTTAGCTTATCAGCTTATTCTGTGAACTAAAGAATAAGAAATATGAGGGCATTATATGGGTCCTAGCATTTTTAAAGAGGCCAATCAGATGTAGTTTAGGTAGTCATGATGTTTCTGATTGGAGAGATGCAAGTTTCTTGTGGCTTATTGTGGCTTTTTTGGGGGGGCTGGGGGGGTGGACATAGATAGCTTTGCTTCTTTAGGCCTGAAAAATAAAAATGCCTTTGCCCCAGTTCAGCACTCTTATACTGATGTTGGATCTGAGCTGACTGCTTAGGAGTGGTATTTCTAAATAATTCCTTCCAAATGTGGATGTAAATAGTCTGTTATCTGCAATAGCTGTGGCAGGTTAAAGACTGCGGTTAAGGGCACTGACCGAGTTGAAGATCTGGGATAGGGGTAAACTGAATGATTCTTTGAAACATCTTTAAACTTAGGAAGCTGACATTATAGTAAATAAGAGGGAGATAATCAGGGAAATTCCTTCCTATTGCTACAGGACAGGCAGCTCACCACATGTTTGTAGGTGGATTTGCACATGGTGCCGGTGTTTATGAGGAGCAGTTAGCAGGGTAAGTCAGGACACTGGGATTCAGTTAAGCTGCTCCATGTTCTGTTTCATTTTTTTGATGAATTTAATGATTTCCATAAGATTTGCAAAGTGTCTAGGGTATCCATAGCACCCCAAGGCTGTGCAAAGATACAACAAACTGCCAGTTAGTGCCAATGTAGCCACTGCTGTCATTTTTTTTCTTGATGGCCATGTAAAATGGGGACACCAATCTCTGACGTGGAGAAGGGCAGGAGCAGGTACCGCACACACCCATGGCATCAATGAGGGCTGGTGGGTTGCCAGCCAGAGAATGATGAAGCTGTGGAAACAGATGCAAGCTGTCATTCCTGTCACCGATGGAGAAACCCAGACAGGGAGAGAACAGGAGGTGAATGAGGCCACAGAAGGAACTTGTGCTCCTTTTGTGACCTCATTCACCTTCTGTTCTCTCTCATTCTTTCTGGCTCTTTCCAGGACCTTCTGGTTCCTGCAAGCTGTCATGGATCAAATGCTGCATCCTCAACCTGCCCTGGAGTAGACTGGAGATTCCTATAGGTTCCAGTTGACGTGATGCCAGTGAAAAGTGCTCAGCATCACTGGTGCTGCACCACTGAGCAAAGCCTGTGTGCAGCCTGGTTCTAAACAGCTGATTTGTACTCCTTGACATTAATTATATATATATATATATAATCAGAAATAAGTTGGAAGGTTGAAAAAGAGCTTCAATTAAACCCCACGTCTGGTTCTCTGGTAATGTGGAACCATAATTGCAGCTGTCCTTGGTCTTGAAAGTTTGACATGGAGGAGTCGGGATGGGAGATTGAATCTGCTTTAAAAGTTTTGTGACTGGGAGGTGAAGATGGCCCAACAACTTTTATACCTGTATATCTTCAATATGAGTTATGACTTTATGCATTTCATGAATGGGCACTGAGTGTTGACACCAAATATTTTCCCAGGGTTGTTCAGTCAGTAACAAATTTGTACTCTGGATACTGCTCAGAGAAGGGCTCCCAACTCCAAATATCCACCATATTTTTCATCCCAGCTCCTCTGTTTTGTGGATCTGCTACTAAATTGCCAAAATGGTTATGAAAGTCAAGCGTTTCAGCCTCAAATATTCAACTCCACATATTCAGTCTCTGCTGCCAACTGTAGGGTTGGAATGAGATAGGATTGCAAATTGTAGGTGACCTGCTATTTGGATGCATGTAGGAACACCACATTAACATATATAAATGAGCTGAATAATGGAAAAAAAATCTAGTTTCAGAAAACTTTCATATTGCAAAGACTCAGAGCCAAATAAATTAAAGTTGATTTCTTCATCTTACTTTAGTGCCATATTTATATAGCTGCACTAGTGATGTTATATTGATTCATAATCTGCTCCTACTTCCTTTATTATGCATTGGACTAACTCTATTTCCTTTAAGTCTACAAAATTTTTGCAGTATCAGCTTATGAAGGTTTTCACCAGTATAATGAAAGCACAGAGCACAGGCTTTTTTGTTTGGTTGTTTTTTGTTATTTATTTATTTATTTTTTTCCTTTGCAGAACATTGCATATTTATTTTAAAATTTACTTTAATAATATGAATTATACAAAACAGCAGCCTGGCTTTTTTTTTTTTTGCCCCAGATCTGTTAATTACCCTTATTTAAATATCCATTTGCCTGATTTCTGTTAATAATTGCCATTTTCATCCTTGGAAAAGTAGATCTTAATGTCAACAGAGAGTAAATACATCAGTTCTGTTCTTCAGATCTTATAAATAATAAAAAGTGAGTGAAAAATGAATTCTACTTGGTCGGAAAAAAGTGAACAGTGTTCAAAAAAATTGACATTTATAACACATGATCATTAAATTTAGCCTGGAATTTGTGGTATTTCCAGCCCATAGGAAATGACATAAATGTGATGGGGTGAATATGCCCTTGTAGATTATGTACAAGGGATCCAAAGACCCTATTTTGATCGCTACTTTTTAGAAGGCATCTTATCTACCTCCCCAGATCTTAAGTCTACCAGACATTATTCTTTTCAAACAAAATGTAGACTATGTTTAAGATAGATTTCACATATTCTTTTGTCCAGATTCTTCCTTTTCCATTTTTGTTTCGTCTTTCCATGAATGTTTACACCCTTGACTTAGGAAATGTGGAATCAGTCAAAAAGGACTTATGTGTTCCTGGATTATTTTAATTTATCGTGCAACTAGCATGGATTAGTTCTTTTCCTGTTTCATGAAGCCCATTATTTTGTGGCATTATTTTATCACTAGCAAGAATTCTGTATAAAAAAAGTTTAGGTCAAGATTCCACTCCATCAGGAGCACCAGGAGGTTTTGTAAAGGAAGAACATTCCTGCTGTGCCTCCTAACAGTCAAAGGCAACATGCTGTCCCCTCTACTGGCTCTCAGCTCTCCCTCTGCCCTTTGTAGTGTTATGAATACAGCAGTAGCTGTAGTTGGTGAAAAAGAAAATAGGTATCCGTGTTGCCAGACAAGATTCACTACAATGGGAACTGGTTTATCTGAAACCCCTGGCTCTTGGTGTCAGGTGGCTTGGAAAGGATGATCATCTTTCACTGTGAAAAAGAGTATCTTTTTGCTCCTCACTGTTGCAAAGGAGAACTCAAAGGTGGAAGCTTGAAAGGTTTTAAACCCAGAAGGCAAAGGAAGATAAACCAAAATGTATATATATTTTTTAAAACTCACGACCTTAAGGTCTCAGATCAAGGCTTTCTGAAACCTGCAATTAATAATCACAACATCACATAAAAATAAATAAGAGCAGAACACCACAAGTCACCATCCATTCCTTGGTCAAAAGTGGGGCTGGCTAAAGTGCTCCTGTTACAGACATTTTAAAATGTTCTGAGCAATCTAGTCTAATGCTTTACCATCCTTAACATTGGTCATGACACTAAGAATTGACAATTTTGATTGTCACCAGTGTTACCTCCTGTTTACTTTTGGAGCTGCATCTTGTGATTTGCTTAAAATCACTTGAATGTTTCTGTGTGTTGAGGGATGCTTGCAAAGATGAAACAAGTGTATACTAATGACACAAGACTAGACACCAGCTCAAATACCCCAATTTATTCAGAAAACCTAAACCACTTGTTTGTTGCCTAACTCCTGAGTTGAGTCACTTGCCTTGAAAGAAAGTGGCTTCCTTCAGACTGAGACAGAATGCTTAACTTGATCCTGTTGGTGGTTTTGGCAGCTATAAAAATAAATTTTGGTCACCCGGATTTTGAAAATTCTGCAGAAATTACTCCATTAGGAATCTCGTTGCAAGCTTCCACTGTGGATATATAAGCAGTATATATGTGGATGTGTATAATATATGCACTTCTTCTCAGTAGTGCCTGGAGACAGGACTAGGGGTAATGGCATACCTAAACTACAGCATAGAAAGTTCCACATGAATGTGTGGAAGAACTTCTTTACAGTGAGGGTGACGGAGCACTGGAAAAGGCTGCCCAGAGAGATGGTGGAGTCTCCTTCTCTGGAGATATTTAAGACCCACCTCGATGCCTACCTGTGTGACATGGTGTAGGGAGCCTGCTTTGGCAGGGGGGTTGGACTCGATGATCTCTAGAGGTCCCTTCCAACCCCTACAATTCTGTGATTCTGTGATAAGCAGTAATGTATGCTGCACAAGTTTCATGTTTAGTTGGAGTGTGACTAAATAGAAAAAAGTGATTATTCATGTGAGTGTAGAGTAGATCTCTTATTTTTATTTTTATTTAGAAATAGTTTGTTACACTACTAAAGATTTCCTCCCCTTCCCTCCCCTCCCCTCCCCTCCCCTCCCCTCCCCTCCCCTCCCCTCCCCTCCCCTCCCCTCCCCTCCCCTCCCCTCCCCTCCCCTCCCCTCCCCTCCCCTCCCTCCCTCCCCTCCCTCCTCCCCTCCCCTCCCCTCCCTCCCCTCCTTCCCCTTCCCTTCCCTTCCCTTCCCTTCCCTTCCCTTCCCTTCCCTTCCCTTCCCTTCCCTTCCCTTCCCTTCCCTTCCCTTCCCTTCCCTTCCCTTCCCTTCCCTTCCCTTCCCTTCCCTTCCCTTCCCTTCCCTTCCCTTCCCTTCCCTTCCCTTCCCTTCCCTTCCCTTCCCTTCCCTTCCCTTCCCTTCCCTTCCCTTCCCTTCCCTTCCCTTCCCTTCCCTTCCCTTCCCTTCCCTTCCCTTCCCTTCCCTTCCCTTCCCTTCCCTTCCCTTCCCTTCCCTTCCCTTCCCTTCCCTTCCCTTCCCTTCCCTTCCCTTCCCTTCCCTTCCCTTCCCTTCCCTCCCCTCCCCTCCCCTCCCCTCCCCTCCCCTCCCCTCCCCTCCCCTCCCCTCCCCTCCCCTCCCCTCCCCTCCCCTCCCCTCCCCTCCCCTCCCCTCCCCTCCCCTCCCCTCCCCTCCCCTCCCCTCCCCTCCCCTCCCCTCCCCTCCCCTCCCCTCCCCTCCCCTCCCCTCCCCTCCCCTCCCCTCCCCTCCCCTCCCCTCCCCTCCCCTCCCCTCCCCTCCCCTCCCCTCCCCTCCCCTCCCCTCCCCTCCCCTCCCCTCCCCTCCCCTCCCCTCCCCTCCCCTCCCCTCCCCTCCCCTCCCCTCCCCTCCCCTCCCCTCCCCTCCCCTCCCCTCCCCTCCCCTCCCCTCCCCTCCCCTCCCCTCCCCTTCCCTTCCCTTCCCTTCCCTTCCCTTCCCTTCCCTTCCCTTCCCTTCCCTTCCCTTCCCTTCCCTTCCCTTCCCTTCCCTTCCCTTCCCTTCCCTTCCCTTCCCTTCCCTTCCCTTCCCTTCCCTTCCCTTCCCTTCCCTTCCCTTCCCTTCCCTTCCCTTCCCTTCCCTTCCCTTCCCTTCCCTTCCCTTCCCTTCCCTTCCCTTCCCTTCCCTTCCTTTCCATCTCTTTCTCTCTTTCTCTTAAAATTCTGTTTTACTCTTCCGTATCTTCTTCCTTGTTGTCCTCCAAGCACCTTTTCTAAGAAATTAATTCAAGGGTTTAAAACAATGAAGTAAAGATAGAAAGAAAAGAAATCTATGTTTTGTGCTGGCACTGGGAAGAAGGGTCACATGCTTGTTTATGTTGAGCCATCCCAATGATGAACATGTTCAATTCTGACTGGCGATGTAGCCAGGAGCCAGCAACATCTGTCTATTCTATTTTCTTCTGTTCATCTGGCAATATATTTAGAACAGAGGAGATCCATGTGTGCACTTTAGGCAAAACTCTGATGGATGTGTGATCATAAGTCTCAATACAGGCAAAGGTTGTGGAAAATAAGAAGCCGCTACTCACAAGTATGATACCAACATCTAGCATATACCTTGAGTATAAGTTCTGTAGGCTTCTTTCTCTCTGCACATGCATCATCTCACATCACAGCATGAAGTTAGGAGTAATACAGAGAAGTAAAGCTGTAAAACGTACAGCTTGTCTTTTTGTTAGCATTAAATTTCCATTCCCTTTAGTCTTAATATAGAAGACAAAACAAAATTCTGTAAATCTGACTGAGGAGCTGCTGTGGCTGAGCTAGTTGATCTTGAAACTGCTAATCTTCACTGAGCATATCATTAAAAGTTCACATTACATGTTGATAGCGTTTCATCCTTGGGAAGGGTAGGTATAGATTTGGGACCCTGTCCCCCCTCTGTGGATTCTCCAAGTGAGGGGGGACACCTTCATTTAGAGTTTAGCCAACTCAGTTGACTTCCATTGCCAAACCATTGGAGTAAAGGGGCATTTTTACAACTTGGCTGAAGAATGGAGCAAAACAGAGGTGGCACCACTGAAGCGATGTCTCTACTTTGGCTTCTCTGACTTAGAGCAGTAAAATCAGTCCCAAGGCGCTCTCAGGAGGACAGAATGATAAATCTGATTAGGTCAACTGCTGGAGGTGGAGAGCATGCAATACATGCTAGCTGTCAGTCTCATTTTGCAGATATGAATTCACACTGAGCTTAACTTGGAATACTGATTATGGTGGCCTAATGTTAATGCAAAACCTAATAGAATATTTATTTATGTCAAAGTGCTTTTTAAACAGTTCTCATTAAAAAAGGGGTCCTCCTTTAACCTCCTCGTTTATATTGAGTTAATCTAAATTCTATATTTATATAGATTAAAATGGTGTATCCTTAGTGATGTTCATCTTAGTCTATAGAACTTCCTACAGGATCAGATGCGTGTGTCTGAGATGCTGTTTATGGAGCCTGACCAAATATTAGGGAATGATAAAGCAAGACATAAATACTGAGGACAAAGTGGTACCTCGGGTGCTGGAGGATGTTATAATCTTAAGAAAACTGGCAGAACTGTAGAGTACTGCATTACATAGGGATCTGATTTAAATTTAACTGGATATGAAACAAAAAAAACTTACCACATTTCTATCTGCGTGCATGTTGTTAATAGTGCTAAACAGATCTGTGCAACATTTGTTGTTTTTCTCTCTGCAAGGCTTCAAGCTTGGAATCATTGCAGTTTCAAATCATAAATTGGGTAGCTAAGTTTTTGTGCTGAATATTCAGGCTCCAATAAACCAGAAACAAAGGAATCTTAATGATTTTCTCCCCAGAGATTCACATTTAGCTAAAATCAAAATGATTTTTTCTGTAGTCATTATTAGATCCTGATGAGCACTTCAGAATGTGGTGCTTTCCTGCCAGACTTTAAAAGTGTGATACTGCTGAATCCATGCAATTTACATGTGATTCAGTAAACTCCACTCTGAAGTGGTACTTGAGGACAGCTTTGATGACTTGGGTTGGCTGCTGGCTAAACTGCACATTCTTAGAAGTGTAGGAAGATCCTTTTCATTGATTACCATTCATCTTAGCTGGAGAACGTACTCACAGAAGTCTGACAGATGGGAAGTGCAACCGAGTATTTATTTCAAATCTCTATTTACCAATGTTAAATTTTGGAACAATTATTGTAAACCTCTAGCTCTTGGATTTCAAATGTTATGAATGTAAACTGATGAGACACGTGCTGTCTTTTCTAGAAAAAAATCTTTTTTTTTTTTTTTTTAGGGGGGAGCCTCAAGAAAATTGTACAGAACAAATCAATGTGCATTGCATATACGATGTCTTGTAATTATATCTTGTCAAAAGCTCAACTTTTTTTCCTCCTTTATTCTTTAGAAATATGGTAATTGTCCCTTTTCCCTTGTAGTTAATTATAAATTTCAGGAAGAATTAAGTCTGTTAAATCTCTTCTTCCCCCACTTCCCCCTCCCTTGGTCTCTATGGTAGCAGCAGGAATAGAAGGGAATTACTTTGATCTTCATTTCTGAATGACATTTCATTTCTTCTAAGCATTGACCTTGTTTAGTGCAACTGAAATTTTCAATAGATTTCATTAGATTATAATTTGCTGATCTCAGAGAGATGTCTTTATTGAGATTAGTTTTAACTATGAAAGAAGAAGGGTGATTTGTTTCATAAATCTGTGAACAGCTCTATAAACTGAGAAAAGAAAATGTTCAATTAACTGCTCAGGCAGATATGATTTGGGCTTAAAGCTACTGCACAGCAGTGGAGAGCTGCACACATAAGGAAAGGTGGAAGATACTGAGTAAGACAAAGAAAATTAGAAAGCCTGATCCTGCCTCAAGTAATGATAGCATTTCTTAATGACAGCAGAGCTATGCAGCCTTAGCAAGCCCTTTCTCTAATATTCCAAGAGCCTGGGTGGACGTGGGAAGATAATTTCCTAGTGCTGAGGTGAACTGCATTTTTAAACATTTCAGATAGCTAGAGTTGACCAAATGGATTCCTTGCAATATCCAAAAGGACATTAAAAGCAGAAAAGATAGGTCTCCTGGCACACATCCTCTACATAATCATGCATTTCTTCTGTGTTTTTAATCTGTTTGCTACTACCATGCAAATTTCCTTCTGCCTCCCTTCACCTGATACAAGAGTTCTGAAAAATGAGAGGATGTGTGCAGTCAAGGAGAAAGGAATGGTTATTTATGAGTGAATCAGTAGGTCAGAGGTATTGCCTTGTGTATGATTATATTTTAGTTCTACGGTTTTCATTTCCCCAGAGAATCCTCTGCATCAGAGAAGATAATTTGTCAGGCTGTATAAGAGTAGATGAGTGTCTTCCATTGGGTTTGACTTCAGAGAACTCTTTTGTTCTTGGAGACCTCACTCAAGGACATGTGTGCAATTTGCAAATCATATTCTTGGCTATTTTTGTGGATACAAAGGGAATCTTGCCTGTGACTCCTTTTGACTCTAATCACCAGTATCTTCCCTGAGAAAGAATTTAAGTCAGATCTTAAGAGTGCTGCAATTCAGTGAGACCTAAAGAAACCTATAGCAGATAAACTGTTCCTAAATAGTCTTTCTATCTTCTGTCCATCTCTACTTCCCCATGAGAAAATGGCAATAATCTATACATACGTGCTCTCAGAGTCCCTCAGACACCTCCTGCAATCAGTGTGTTTGATCACCCACATCAAAAGAGGAATTTATCCTTGATACTTTCACCAGAGCTTGCTGATGTGCAACCGCATCTCTGTGACCAACAGCCTCTGCAACCAACAACCTCTGCTTTGCAGTGCCACAGAACTCTCAGCTTTACCCATTCTGATTCAGTATTTCCATGAAGAAAAATATGCAAAATATACATACCTGATTTAGTGATTGTCAGTCCTGCCCAGGGCAGTGAGAACAGAACAAGCTGATCATTTGAGATCCCTTCCAACAAAAGCTTTTCTATGATTCTACATCATACTGATGTTTGTAACCAGAACAATTACAGTCAGCTATTTCAACATCTGGCTGAGTAAAGTACATAGGAAAGAAGCTTTCTTAAGGCTGCTTGCTGGGAAGAAGTTGTTTGGCTCAAAGTGTCTGAAGGTCTTGAAGTCTTTCTTTTGCCTTCTGGTATTGGTTCTTTTTGTCTTGTTACCTATGTGAGTCTGCATTTCTGATAAACCTATTGGATTGTTAATTACATGTAATAGTGCCTCCAGAGAAGGAAGGAGATTAGCTTCTCTATCAGATGTGAATCTCAAAGTAAGGAGTATATATAGAGTGCTCCTCCTTCTACAAGATCTGGACCTTTTACTTTGCAGACATATCCTCTTTAAGAACTTACTTTTAAGGAATCTCTGGACACTGCTATACATGGTTACCTGAGTTTTTGAGGTTAAAGGTTTCAATCAAAAACATATGTCCTGTCCAAAGCAGATTATCAATTGTCTTGCCTTTATTTAGACTTAGGTTAGACTGTTAACGAAAGAAAAATAATAATAGGAAATATTTTATCCAGCCTTTTGATCAAAGTTTATTTGTTTATAGTTTTGTTATTTTGATAGCCTTGGTTTGGTGTAGCATTCATCCCTTCCTTGAAAGAGATAACATATTCCTGCCACGATACCAATGACTTTTTCCAATCCCATTAAAAAGGCTTTCTTAACTTTCATTTCAGTATATAATGCTTCCTGCTTACTAACTATGCATTGTTGAATGTTCCTTAAAGGTGTCTAAGTGGAAATATAGAAGGTTTTTAATGTTTGGGGAATACAAATCTGAAATTGCTAAGCGCAGCTTTTCCTACCTTTTTTTTTTTTTTTTTTTTTTTTCTTCCTCCTTATAAAAGTGTTTAGCATTGCAGTGCTTTAGAAATGTTTGCTTTTTGGTGATAAAGAAGAAAACAGAAATAGGCTTGTTAGTTAATGTTCTCAAATCAGACTGTGAGTGGAAAGTAGCATAAAGCCTCATCTGTTCTGTTCTCAGAGGTCACCCTCCTTTGCTCTCAGCATGAGGAAAGGAAAAGTGTATTGTATATTGTTGCTTCTTGCAATATGCCTGTCTTAAATGAGAATAAAACAAAAGGCTGGTTATTTTGTTTGTTTGTTCATTTTTTTACATGATGTTCAGCTTCAGGAACACACATAATTAAGGGAGTCCTCCAATTCTAGCAGCTAAATAATAGTTTGACTCATATGTGAAATGCTGAGAGCAATGGTGGCAGACAGCAGAATATATTCTGAACTTTTCTTCAGGGATTCTGACCCAACCCGCTATTGCAATTTGTTCTTATGGGCTACAAACCTTTGCTAAAATGTAATTGAATCGCTAAAAATGCAATGGAAATTACAGGTAGGTCAGCCTGAAAACTCGATGGTAGCATCTTGCACTGCCATGTGGAATATTAGACTAGAAGTTAACCCCTCACTCTTTTGGTTTTTGCACAGTTTCAGGGAACTGCAGGAGTCTCGCTCTTTTTCCATGTTCAATTTGGTGAGCAACCTGTGGGTACTACTCAGCAAAGAAACACCCCTTGATAATTCAGGACAGATTTCCTCCTGGGAAATAGCCCTGGGGTGGTTCAGGCTGCAATTCAAATAAGACGTGATGCAAAAATGCAGCCTATTATGAAATGGGGGGAAAAAAGCTGATTTTTACCTTCTCTCTAAAGCTCTGCTGTTGTTCCCTGAATGCTCTGTTGTGGAAGGAAACCAGATGGCAGCTGCTTGGGGTTCAGGTTAGATGAAGACTGCATTCATCCACCTAACTGAGAACTTCATTGAAAAAGTGATGGGTAAAGTTTGATTCTATGACCTGCAGATCTTATATAGTGATAGAAAAATGAATTTGTCAGGCTTAACGGGTCCTAGTAAACTCCTAAATGCTCCATCTGGAATGGAGCCCATTGTGCCTAGTGATTGCAGCACGTACTGTGTTGTGTGTAATGCCATTTTCACTTGTTTGCAGCAGAGCCATGGCAGATGTCCATACCACAAATGCTCAGTCGAAACACCTGCCTGGATACCCATTCAGCACTCTACCGTAAGTCTGAGTCTTTTAATGCAAAGCTTTGAGAGTCTGAATGGTAAGTCTCTCTGTTTGGAACAGTGCTGCCAGGTAAAATTTCGAGACTCAGTGCTTGAGAAAGAACAGAAGCAAGTCCTAAGACCAAACCAAACTCTGTGGGAAGCCCGAGCTGTTGAAATGTTGGGTATGGTCTTAGCAGGGCTTCTTCAGAAGTTCACCCTCTTCAGAAATTTAATTCATTCCATGTGGAGCATGGGGATCAGTGGCAAGTGTGGTGTGGCAAGCATGGTTGTTGGCAGAATCCAAATCAAATGGAATGTGGAGTTCCTGCCACTTGCTCTAACTAACTGTGCTCCAGCTGAGTGTGATGACAAGGAGCCTGCTAGTTCTGCCCTGTCATGGGCATGGTTTGTGGGAATTAATCCATACGCTCCTGCTGGGACTGCCAGGAACAAATGACATTTATAGCACCGCTTGTCTGCAGATTCGTATAATAACACCAAGACTGGGTGATGTTTTTTTTCCACTTTTTCATGAAAGAAAAACTAGTGATCCTATGCGCTTCATGGACTAATAAGTGGGAATATTAGTCTAGTGTAGGCAACTTTTGAAATGGTGGGCAGTAAGAGAACTTTACTGGAGTGGAAATTGCCTGTTTAAATGCTGCCAATTAGATGACTTTATTGAGATTTGCTTTAACTATCAAGGACACAGTAATATTTAAAAAGAAAAAAGTAACTGTGGTCAAGTTGACTCTGCACTGATTTATATCTTGTCTGAATATACATTATGTATAGAGCCAAATCCTTGGATGCTGGAAGTTAGAGGGCTGACTAATAGAGCTATGGTGATTTATCTCAGCTGAGGGGTTGGCAGGATTTAGGTGACATTTTCTTTGGCTCTAGACCACAGATTGATGTTGGTCCTCAGCTATCAACTTGTCACCATTTATGAGTAGATGAATGAGAAACAGATTCCAGTTTTTGTCTTCCCTTGGTCTCCTGCTGATCTTGAAAGTGATTGTAAACCCTGTATTACTGGTTGTCTTCAAATTATGTTAAAATTAATGATATCATTGTTAATCTATCTATGAAAATAAACCCACATAAACATATTTATTGAACCATTCAGCTAAACAGATGTTTTCCATCTGAGGATCTAGCCCAGTAACTAACTTCTAATTCTTAATTATTTGTTTACATTCTCATAGAATTTGGATTGACTTTATGATGTGGCCTGATTGTTATTTTGTTTGTATAGAGAGGGATGTGGCATGAGCACAAGTATAGCAGTGTGGTGCTCTCTGAAATGGAAATATTTGATAGTAAAAGTAATTAGGTCAGGAGCAGTTGCACTCAGTGATTTCCATTAACGTCAAGAACTGACTTTTTGGACAGTGACTTTAAAAGCTTTCATAAGTATAATAACTTTTCTTCCCATCTGGGTATTTTCTTTTTTAGAGTATTTCATTCTTAAGCCATCAAAAATGAAAGGATTTAGATTGATTAGTCTTTGCTTGTTGTGTTACACCAGACATGTCCATGCATGGGTAATTTCTATATACCTGTTATCTTGCATATTGACAATAGAAGTGATAAACTGAGGATCATGCTTTGTTGTCTTTGTTAGCAACAGAAGTGATCTAACATAGGATAACTCTGCAAGCAGTGTTATTTTTAAACAGTTACAGGAGGAAAAGAAAAACAGAACACAAAAGCTTACTATTAGAACACGGTTCAACCGTTCACTTGGTTACTGTTTTCTGCAAATATAGAGTACAGCATGTGTTCATGAAATAATTGCCTGTTTGAAGTTTGCTTCCATCTGTATTTGAATGTTGAACGGATTTAAAGAGCTCAGAAATACCCCACAAATAAGTTCACAAGATAGCTCCTGTGATGGCTCTTTTTTTATTGTTTTATTCTATTTATTTATTTGTCTATTTATTTTTTCCTTGATTTCCCATTAAGCCATTTCCAATGCAGCCAGCCAGATTTTTTCTGCCTAATTCTTTGAATTAGGTATTTATAAGCATTTACTTGTAAGCCAGTTGTGACAACTGCATGCAACAACCATAGTGTGTGTTTGTAAAACTTTCAAGAGCAGTGTAGGAAACAGTGTGAAAGAATGACTGTTAAGCAAAATGGTAAACAGGGTAAACATCCTCTTTCACACATTTCCCTGGCTGCATCACTTTGGAATTCATGAGTCTGGGAGAGATTTTTCTCTCCTTTTTCAGCAGTCTTTATAAAGAAGCGCTATGTCCTCTCCTGGGATTGCCTTTGCCATCTAGTGCAAGAACCAGGAGAGCTAGCAGTTGTGTAACAGTCTGACGCTTTTGCAGTCCCTAATTTACTGTCTTTTTTTGAATTTACTGATGATTCTTGCAATTAAGATTCTCAGTTCTGTTTGGCAACTCACCATCTGTAAAAGAGGGCATAAGTGAACACTGACTTTCTATGCCTTCACAATGTCCTTAATTAGATTCATTTCAAGTCTGAGAGTTTTAATCAAGGGAATTACCTAAGGGTGTCTTTGTCTGCGCTTACACTTTTTAGTCATGTCTTCCATAGGATTTGTAGTGTTTGATTATAAGATACTCCAAAAGGAGTTTCACTGCTTTGCTGTTGGCATACTAAACTTTCCTCTTGCTAGGATGGCTTGCTTGCTAGATCTATTATGCAGAGATAATGAACTATCACAAACTGCATCTGTGTTGCAGAAATATTTGGGGTTAACAGCAATTTTTGAGGTCAGCATTCAACACATTCTCTGTGCAGCATTATTAGATTCTCTCTGCTTTTTTCACACTACAGAGCTCTTGGTCCATCATCCTAATCCCCTTCCACTCTTTTGGGATGTCTTCTGCTACTAAGAAACAGCAGAAAGGAGTGGTGAAGTTTATCTGGGGCACAAAAGATTTCTAGTGAGTACCCTAAGCCACTGTTTTGTAGATCTTCATTCACTGCCATCTGACCCCTCAACGTTCAGAAGTAAACAAGGACTTTGAGAACAGTGGAATCTGTATGAAGATCTTCACAGCTGTTCACACTACCATAGCTCATATGATCAAAGAGTCATCAAATCATTAAGGCTGTAAAATACCACTAAGATCATCAAGTCCAACTGTCAACCCATCCCCTCCATGCCCACCAAACCATGTCCCTCAGTGTCTCACCTCAACATTTCTTGAACACCTTCATGGATGGTGACCCCACCATCTCCCTGGGCAGCCTGTTTCAGTACTTCACTACTCTTTTGGAGAAGAACTTTTTCTTACTATGCAACCTGAATCTTCCTTGGTGCAACTGAAGGCCATTCACTCTTGTCCTATTGCTGCTACCTTGGAGAAAAGGCCAACCCCATCTCTCTACAATCTCTGTTCAGTGAGTTGTAGAGAGTGACCAGGTCTCTCCAGACTGAACAATCCTAGTTCCCTCACTCACTCCCCTTAAGACCTGTGCTCCAGACGCTTCACTGCTTTGTTGAACATCTTTGGACCCTCTCCAGAGCCTCAGTGTTTCTCTTGTAGTGAGGTGTCCAAATCTCTTAGGCTGTAGCTTTATGTAGGTGCTACACCATGGGAATACACTGCACATTTTGTCTGCCAGCCTGCTTGGCAGCTGAGCCTGATGTCTTTCTGCCCTCACAAGGAGAGTGAAAGTTAATTCTTCCTGAGCCCTGAATACATATGTAAGATATTATGGTTCTGTTTACATGGAATATAAGTCAGCGAACAAATTGTAAAGTTACTTTGCCTTTAACTTTTCCCAGTTTACTGGGAACACTGGAGGGACAAGAATGCACTCTAGCCCTACACAGTATTTGATTTTAGCTTGATCTGGAAGTTAGCTCGTAAACATTTCTGGTTTTAACTAATTGAGGGTTTTCTTCTTCACAGAAGTTATTATAAAGAAATCTGTACTTTTGGAAGGTGTTCTGGTGGTTGTGCTTTATGTAAAGAATGTTCTTACTCTTGTACAGTGGAGCCAAGTGGGAACATATTGAAACATACAAATTCTGTTTTGTTTTAAGGCTCTGAGCCTGGAAGAATCATTTCTGAAATCAGTCTTGCTCGCTTTAAACACAAAACAAATAAATGGCTCTGTTTGGCCAGACTCACTGCTCTCCTGAGACTTCACGTTGTGAACTGCGTCCCTTCCTCTCCTGTGTGGATGTGCTCTATAAAACATGTAAATAACTCTGCACTCCAGAAAGTGCCTTTTGCAGGGTCTCTTTCACTTTCCCTGAGCTTTAAGTCTTTTTCTATTAAAACACTGTTGGCTAATAAATTCTGTAGACAGTCTGGGTGGTGGGAAATGTGGTTTTTTTTGTTTTTTTTTTTTTGTTGTTTTTTTTTGTGGCTAATATGTGAAATATTTGAAAACTGAGCTATTAATACATTGCTCTGTTCTTGTGTCTTTCACCTTTGCACTGATGGTAAAGGAAAATTCTAAGTGCTTTGTTTTTAAAGGAGGTATTAAAGCAATCCCATGTACGTTTCTACTGGGTTGTGGTATTCCTGCAGCTCTTCATCATTTTCACTCCTGCACCCCTACTTGTCCAGTGCTGGAGGCACTTTCCTGTCCACCTCTTCACCATTTAAAGAGGCTGTCTGTATCCTGCACTACTGAAATGCTGTCATCAGTTGCCAGCTACTAAATCCGGTTTTAAACTAGCCGCTTAAATCCCTCTTCCCCTTGCTCAGCCTTCTGATGATTTTTTCTCATTTGCATCCTTTCTCCCCTTTCAGTCTTCTGTATGATAGAGCTGGGGAAGAGCTGGGACATTTCTCCAGTAATCAGATTTATGGATTCAGCGGGGAAAGGTTCAGCTGAAGCAAGGTAGTGTTGGATTAGCAGTAAAGCACAGCACATCCCAGCAGGGCAGCAAATCCTTCATGCTTGGGCAGACAGAGGCAGACTATAGCAGTGCATGTGTTAACAGAAGTGACTGGCTCAGGAGCAAAATTTGAGAGAAACAGGGCAAAAGGAGCCACTTGGTTCTCTATTGCAGCAAGGACTGAGGAAAAAAAAAAGGGAAATAAGATTTAAAAAAATGTAATGACACTGACAATTACATATAAATGCTTATGACCCATGTTGTCCTTCCTCAGGTTTTAGTTAATGTGACCACAGTGGCATGAGGAGGGGGAGAGTTTCTCAATTGCAAAACAAGCTCAGAAATTATTTGGATAAGGTGACAATTCAGTCTTAAAATTCAGATGATACACATTAAGTTGTACAAATCCATTATCTGCAGATTGACCCACTTAGTTGCTTGACTTCATCATCAGGAAACATTTCACATGACTTATTTACAATGAGTAATCTCATTAAGCACACGTTATGTATTGGATATTTGCTGTCTTTATTGCTGTATTTATTTTATGAGAGGCACCAGGATGTTGTTACAGCACACACAGTCACCCAAATGAAGCAGTGCATAACTGAAAACAAAATAAATCTATAATTTCAGTTTTTCTTTAAGCTGAAGCTCAGTATTGATCTTTATGACAACACTTTTTTAAGGGTAAATTTTTATTGAATAATTAGCTACCTAAAATTTCTGCAGCTTGTGAGGTTTATGAGCCCATACATATACATATATAAATAATATCTTTCTGGACAGTATTCTAAATTTCTGTTTCAGGGCCTGATTTACAGTAATGTTCTGGCAGCATCACTGAAGTTTAAAAACAATGTGCACATCCAACTTCTATGGTATTTATTATTTTTTGTTCCCTGATGCAAGGCATGACTGGAGTATAGTTTTTCTGTAAACACATACATAGCTTAAGGGCTATCTCCCAGGAGTGTTGATACCCCTAAGCTATGCTTTTCTGGCACAGGAAATTCCATGCCAAGGTCAAACACGAGCGATTCAAGTATTCTGAGTTTATGGACCTGTACATAAAGTTAGTTCCATGCTTTGTTTACATCCTGCAATAATCCACAAACATGATGAACAGCATTTCTCCAAGTATTTCTAGTCCCCACTTAAGTGGTGAGTGTTCTCAGCTGAAGGGTGGTTCAAGCAGAGCATTAAGACTGTGCCTCCAGGTCAGTAACTCTACAGTGATAGCAGGAAACTGCACCTTAGCAAGGCACTTCATTGTGCCTGGTACTCTAAAAAAGTATAGAAGAAGGCTGTGTAGAAGACAAAGGGTAGAAGTGATGCTCTGCTTGTCAAATTCATCGTTACAGTGGAAGTGAAATTAATCTCTCCAGGTTTGTATCAGTGAGGAGCTATAAACAATTTTAAGATGCAGTTCATCTTTAGACTATTTTTTTAAGTCTGATCTGGGCTGTTGAAGACCATGTTCTTTCGATTAATGATAAAGGTGATCTAGATGGCAATCTCTAGTATAGGTGTTGGGTATATCCCATAAGAAGATTTCTCAGTGTTGGCAAACTGGGGACCAACAGTTCATTATGAGACATTCCTCCTATCAGAATATCAGATATTCCTTTGTAGATGTGTGAAGCAGATACTGACTTCTGATCAAAATGCAAACAAATACAGGTTTGGATCATAAACCAAAGACATGCAGCTATTCAGCATTTGATGTAACCCTGTATTATATCAAGCATCTTTTTCCTTAATGCCATGGAAAAAAAGTTCTATTTCACCATAGCAGACCACATGTTTTAGTTCATTTTCATTTGTACCTTTAAATTGCAGGTCCTGTTTTTCATTCAGCACATGTCCTGTAATGCCATGCACATTTACGAGGATATAGAAAACTAAAGGTCTCTCATTATCACATAAATGGCTATGTATAGCCACTTAGAAAGTGTTCTCCAAAGATTTATTTGCCCAAAGTTCTGAATGTCTCCTCTGTTGTGCCTGGGGGACATCCCTTCAGCTCTGTTGGTATAGCTCATGTGCCATGACAAATGAGCATAGGAATCCTGCCCTGGGGCTGATCCTATATGTCATGGGGGCATTGCACAGGCATTTCCAAATAACTGAACATTAAAAATTCTGAAAGGGCTGATGGAATTCTCATATCTCTGTTATTTGGGGCTTTTATATATATATATATTTTCCAGTTGGGAACAGTCATGCTAATTAGTATTTGTTTGCTTTGTTTGTTTGTTTTGGGTGCTCTAGGGAAGCAAAAAAGTATAAATGGGAAACTGTCTGTGAATCATATAATTAATAAACTGCTCTGTGCTACAGGAAGGCTATGAATTTTAGGTCTGAATACCCTGTGCTTTCAGGGCTTTGCAAATTAGAACTCCAGTTATCCATGCAAGCAGACCTGGGTTGTGTCGTCCCTTCTGGGACTTCAGCATTGCCAAAAAACCAAAGGTTTTAGCTCAGCCTTGTTTGTTGATGGCTCTTGCAGTCTAAATGAAGCTTGTGTATACATCTGTGTGCCTCTGAGCTTTTCTGTTTGGGCATCTGTCTTTTTTTCATCTTGCGTGAAGTCACAGGGACAAATATTTGTTTGAAATGTTTAATGTTGACTATGAATTCTGACACATCCTATCAATCATTCCAACTGTACCTACTCACCTACTTGTCTGAGCCAAGGTAGGCCCTTTATTTACTTATTTTTTTTAAGAAACTCCAAAGTACTTAAAGGTAATTCCTTAGTGTATGGGCATCTTAGGGTATTAATCTGTTGTCACAAGACCTGTGGTAAGAATTTGGGGAAAGCTATTGTCTCAATTTTAGAACTGAAGAAGGTATTGAAGGCCAGGTTGGGTAGGGCAGTGGGCAACCTGACCTAGTGCCTGACCCAATTGTTGGCATCCCATGACAGGAGCTGGAACTACATGACCATTGAGATCCCTTCCATCCCAAACCAGTCTATGATTCTGATGCAATACACCAGTACTATTTATAGAGGAATCTGATACTATGGTTCTATGATTCTACGAATGTGACTGCTACATAGAGAAAACAGTCAAACATGCCATTTTTGGAACAAGAAAATTAACCCATGACGGAATTGTTAGCCCAGATGTGATACCATGTCTTTGTAAAAAATTTCTCTGCTCAGCTCTTGGAACAACCTTGGGGCTCAGTAAAAAAAGGATAGAGTGACGGAACAGGATGTTATTCATTTGTGGAAAGGGAAGAGGCAGTTTATGCATATTTACAATTGTAGAAAATTGAGTAACTTCAAGAAAAGATTTTGATAGGTTGTTTTGGCAACCTGGGCTATCTCTTTATTTGGTTATTTACCTTTTACTTAGGAGCTGTGTTTGAGCTGTAGAGCAACAGGACAACTGAGGTATGTAGGAGCTGTCAGATCCGCAATCTGCTCTGCTGTCACTGTCGATGCTGAGAGCCGTGTTCCAGGGGCAGCTACATTTAGAGGCGAAGTGTTCTGTATTGCTTTCAGTTGTTTTTTAATGTATGGTGGAAGCATCTAAAATTCAATGTGCTATAATTAAAGAAAAAGCAAAACAAGAGAAAGGCTGAAGCTCTTCCTTCCACAAATACATAGGATATATATGTATTTTTGTATAGACATTTCAATACCTCCTCCATGCCCCTGGCACTTGAGCTTACTGCAACTTTGCAGATCTCTACTACATAAATACAACCCTCATCCCCAGCTAATCTAAACCTGCTGGTGTTCAGTGCCATTCCTTATTTGCTGTGGCAATTGTCAATCAATCAGCGGTGGTATTCTCTTCATTGACACTACTAGTCTGGGATTTCCTGACTGAAGGATGAGCCTTGAATTATTTTGAGCGATGTTTATATTTAAACAACCACTTACTATCTTAAAACTGTTTGACAACATGGAATGAAGAACCAGATAAACCTTTCTAGTGGGGAGAGCAGTGATTTCTAGCACTGGATAGCCAGCAGTAGGATTTAAATATCATGACAGTAGCAGAATGGCAACACTGCACTGCAGCACAGAGAATAAGCTTTGGAAGACCAAATCTAGTCATTTCTGTTACAGGAAACACTATTATGTCATACGTCACTCAAACTTGGGAAAGATTCAGTCACTCTTCTTCTAACCTCCACTGCCACCCTGTGCTGGCCATATCTATGTATGATAGAACAAAGCATGACACACAAAAAGCCACTATTTAAAGATGAGTCTCAGTTAGAATGACAGGTGAGTTTGTGATCTACCTCAGTTTTGCCCCTTGCTGCATCCCAGTCTGTTTCAGGTCTGCATGATAGATAGAGCTTTTCATTCTAAGCTCAGTCCAGGCATTCTAAGAAGCCAATTTATGTCACATTTGACATTAGCAGACTCACTCTATTTAACTGGATCATAAAATTCTAGACTGGTCATAGCAGATAGAAGAAAAATCACAACTGGTATTTACAGCTCTGCAGTTGATAGAGGTCTGCAGTTGATACTTAGTGATAAGGTGTGGTAACTCATCAAGTACAGTGATATTTCACATGGAATATCTTTCTTGCAATCAGCAGATTAGAGGCTTCTTCTGCTCGAGGTTATGGATGGACAGTTACTTCTGAGAGATAAGAACTCATTCAAATAAAAGATAAATGGAACAAACTTCTGTTGTCAGATATGTTAGAGTAAATCTAGATTTGCACTGGTGTAACAAGGCAAACTGGTTCCTCATTCTCTTCTTGGCTAGCAAAAGTCTTTAAAACCAGAATATTTGAGTCCTCTTTTGAGTAGTTTTTTTCTTTGTTTATTTGTTTGTTTTGTTTTGTTTATAATAGAGAAAGAACTGATTTGCTAAGAAAATCTTAGTGTTTACTTTATCAATTCTTAACAGTAGTAATACAATTTTTACTTATCAGATATAGACTTATCAGATTTCTGGAGCTGTATGTAGGCTTATTCTACTTGAATATAATCTAATCAGCTATGCATTTTTTCCCCCTGCAGATATGTATCTGAATGGTGCTTTAGGAGATTCAAGGATTGATTTAAAGAAGGATTTTTTTCTGCTTTCTTTCTCAAAATTCAAATTGCAACTAATTTTCTTAAATAACCATTCTATTGCAAAACAGCACCTTCTAAAACAAAAAATGTTTTTATTTTCTGCTTATTTTTGTACACTGTGGCTGATATGGTATTGTGTAGCTCTTCTAAGATTATTCACAATCTCTTTATTCCACTTAATAGTAGGACCTTTAGAATAGAAAGGAAAGTATCTCCTTTCATTTCTGTGAAATCAATGGTAAAATTGATTTTGGAATGAAAGTAGAAGGATGTCCTCTAGTTTATCACCACTGATAATTAAAGAATTTGAATTAGGTTTGTCATTTCACAGCATCCACAGCAGCAGTTAGAAGACTGCGTGCTTTTTGGACTCTTACAAATGCCTAACCAATGTTAAGTAGCAAACTTTCTGAAAAGGGAGCTTATTAAATGCTCTATTTATGAAAACCAATCTTGACAGGTATGCTAATTTCTATCTGATTATTTTACTATCTTGAAATATTTTATTGGACATGGAAATTGTATATATATATATATATATATATATATGTATATATATATATATACACTATATACAATATATATATATATATACTATATATATATATATGTATGTATGTGTGTGTATATATATATATATGTGTGTGTGTGTGTGTGTGTGTGTATATATATATATATTTTTTTTGGCCATGTTTAACAGTGGTAATCTACAATATCACTGCAGCTACATGGCAGTGAGCTGTTTTTGTTCCAGTTTGTACATAATTAGCTGGATTGCCAGCTTATTACCAAATACTTATTACTGGTCAATTTACATAAATTGTAGCATCATGACTGATCCAGTGCAAAACTTTGTGGTTTTACAAATCCATATTTTATGCTCTTTTTTTTAGTTGAGAATGTTTAAGTGTCACAGCTCCAAGTTGAAGCTACTAGTGTTCAAAGTGACATATTTTTTTAAATAACATGGCTTTAAAGCACATAAAATTAAATGTTAGTGTTTGCTTTTAATCAGGTTTTCCACAGTCTTCAGTATATTCATAGCTTACAGCTTATACAGTCTTCTGTGCTGTTGTATTGTCATCTTTACACCTTTGTTCTTAAATTATTATTTCTGTTTATCCATCATGACTGAAAATACTGTCACACCTGCAGAGGCCTCAGAGTTATCTTGCTTTCTGAGCAGAAGCCAATAGACCCCAACTGTCACAAAATTGAAATGGCTGGGTAATAACAAATTGCTTCTTGTCCTTGCTCCTATTCTCTAAGTGGTCTGGGCTATCATGAAATGCTCTCTCTGACAGCCAGTCTAGAAGTCAAGGATACATCACAGGATTGCAAAATCTTGGGTCCACATAAACACTGCAGTGGCTAAAATACAGTTTAGACAATATTCAAGTCCAAAATCCAAATAGGCAATTCATAAAGTTAATTCCCATTCCTGTTGTCCTTTCCTCACCACAGGGAATCCTGCAGGACATAAAGAACCAGAGTACTCAGAAGTAAATTTCCCATCCTTCGTGCTGAAGCTTCTTTCATTTCTTTTTTGGAAAACTGGGCATCTTTGATAGATAGGATGGAGACTTCCTCTCTAGGAGCCTCATTTGTTGCTGATGAATGTAGTGCTTTCCTGGGAGGTGGAAACTGGGGGTTTGACCTCCAACACGAAACTTGTGTTGAACTCTGAACTTCAGTTCACAAAAATGCAATTTTGTTAAGAGTACTCCATCTTCCATCCATCTTTTGAGGGGAAAGGATGAAGCAATAACCTCTACTCAAAGGGACAACTTAGGGCATATATAGAGGAGAGGGTTGTAGGCTATGTGTCATAAACTCTTCTAGGTGCAGAGATCAGGCAGATACCTGCAGTAGGAGATGAAGAAATTCAGAAATATCTTTTTAATGCTCCCAGCGTCCATCCAACATGCTGCTTTCTCTGAATTTTGTTATTTGTCATTTTCATGAGTTCCATGCAGGAATCAGATCAGGCAACTGTTAATGTCACCACTCATTCTTCATGAATCTCTGGCTAAGTCCACTGTGCTGCTGAACTGTGGCAGAAATATTGATGACAATATGCAGTGCCATCTTACAGGTGTCAGGAGACCCCTAGAGTGACCCTAATGGTGTAGCCTAGGGAGACACTCGAAAACATATCAGAAATTCCACAGAAAATTACCTAGCTCTTCAATTAAGCCCAGAGTGGAATATCATATCAACATGACAGACATCTGTAAGCAAATAGTTTGTCTTTATAGCGTGAATCACAGAGTCACCAAATTGCAGAAGTTTGAAGGGACCTCGAGAGAAAATTGAGCCAAACCTTAGCAAAGTGCTAAGGCAGATTCCATACAGTTGGTTGCATGGATAGGCTTCCAGATGGGTCTTGAATATCTCCGTAGAAGCAGAGTCCACAACCTCTGGGCAACGTCTTCCAGTATTCTGTCATTCTTATTTTAAAGAAGTTCTTCCACTTCCTTGTATAGAATCTTCTATGTTCAAATTTTTGGATATTGCTCCTTGTGCTATTGCTGTGGACCACCAAGAAGAACCTGGCCTCATCAATTTTCTTCCCACCTCCTTTTAGATATTTATAAATATTCATCAGATCCTCTCTCAATCTTCTTTTCCCCAGGCTGAGTAGACCCAGGATACTCAGACTTTCTTTGTATGGGAGAAATTCCAGGCCCTTTATCATCTTTGCGGCCCTCTGTTGGAGTCTTTCTAGGAGATCCCTGTAGAGAAGGGTTGCAGTTATTTTTTGTTTCTGGAAGAATGTAATCAAATTGTAGGTACTGATAATGGTTATTGACTTAAGTTGCCAAGGTTTTTTTTGGTTTTTTTTTTTATGAGCAAATTCTACCTATAACTACAAACTGAGCAGGTGAGCAGCTAGAACATGAGCTGTAATAGAGTCTTATGTTACATCAGTTCAAAGCTGAAAGTCCTTTTTGTCTTTGTAGATGGACATTTCTATGCTAATTTATGGAAGCAAAGAATTGGGAGCCACAGTAGTTAGGAACATTTAATTGCATTGTTTAGAAAATGTAGGTGATTTAAAATACTTTGGGAAGCTCAGCAACACCTTGACATACAATTTCACTGAACTTTAGTGCACTTACTTTCTACTTTCTAAACATAGTAGTATGTGTTGGCAAGAATAGTCTGCCTTACTCTGACTGATCACCTCTTCATTTGACAGACTGACTGTAAGAAAAGATTAGGTGTCACTTTGAGTAGCTCATGAATTAGATTTCAATTCCTTATAAAGTAATTGAATAAATACCCAGAGATGAAATCTGTAAAATCTAGAGGGTAATAGGAGTTTGAGTAAACAAACAGCATGATTTTTATAGAGAACAAATCATGCAAGACACATTTAATTGCTTGTTTTGATAGAATTACTAAATTATTAGCTGCTGCTTATATTTTTTGGGATAGACTTTCTAAAACATCACGAACAGTTAGACTTCTAGCTCCCGCTGATTTTAAGAGCTTGCTACATTATCTCCTGAAGTTTTAAAGAAAAGTTCATCTCAATTGGCTTGGAGTTTAGTCTTTCTACATGACTTTCCAGACCCCCAGGAGTGACTGTGCCCAGATGGATATATATTGAGCTACAGAATAATGCCTGCACTGCTTCCAACCATTATCATATGCAGGCTTGCTAGATATTTTCATTGATTATAGAAAAGTCAGGCTCAAATCGTCATGCTAAGGAAATATGCAGGCCAGAATTTAGCCATGAGCTTTAATATAATGCGGTAGAAGAAGGACTCTTTCCAAAAATCCACTAAAAAACTTGCTCTTGGAACATTTAGACATCAGCTGGAGAAGAGAATTTTATCAACTTTTTTGACCAACAGAGGTGCTTCAAAAATCTGTTACATTATGCTGATTTTTTATTTTTATTTATTTATTTATTTTTAATTAATCATAGAATGGTTTATGTTAGAAGGGACCTTTAAGATCATGTAGTTCCAACCCCCTGCTATAGGCAGGGACACCTCCCTCTAGACCAGGTTGCTCACAGCCTCATTCAGCCTGGCTTTGAGTGCTTCCAGGGAGGGAGCATCCACCACCTAACTGGGCAGCCTGTGCCAGTGTTTCACCACCCTCACAGTGAAGAACTTCTTCCTGATATCTCATCTAAATCTACCCTCTTCCAGTTTAAAGCCATTTACCCTCATCCTGTTGCTACATGAATATATAAAAAGTCCCTCCCCAGCTCTCCTGTAGGCCTCTTCAGGTACTGGAAGGCTGCTATAAGGTCCCCCTTGTAGCCTTCTCCTCTGCAGGCTGAAGCCCCAACTCCCTAAGCCTGTCTTCATTCGGGAGGTGCTCCAGCACTCAGATCATCTTCATGGCCATCCTCTGGACCAGCTCCAGCAACTTGAAGTTCTTCTTTGGTTGTGGGCCCAAGAAGTATAGGCAATAATACAGGTGGGTCACATGAAAGCAGAGAAGAGGGGCAGAATCATCAATTAAAATTATTTTAATTCACCTAATTACTCTGAATGGAAACAAACTTGGGGAAAATTAATTCAGCTGAATTAAAGAAAGGATATAGCAGCACCGACATATAATAACACACGTTTCTAAAACAGATCTAGTTGAAAGATTTGAGAGAAGTTAATGATTTGGACCAATAAATGTAAATCAGTTAACTCATTTCACCTGTGAGAACTCCTTACAATGAAATATGGACATTTCTATTGCCATTGTATAATGGGAAGTTCTCCAAAGGTGGCAAGTACTGAATTTGTTCCCCTAGTGAAAAGCTGAATCATAGTAGGCATTTTAAGAGAAATACAAGAGGGAGATTTGGCTGAAGCTAACAATATCTGATTTGAAACAGATGTCCTCAGACAGCTAATGGTCAAGGCTGAGAAGGAGTTGAAAACAAAAGATATGGGAGGTGTTTCTGAGATATTCTGTGCAGCAGCAGAAAATGTATGGAAGACAGAGTTAGTCTGGGATTGGTCAATCAGAACTGGGATGGAGAAAATAGGAAGAACAGGAATAATGAAGATAAGAAGTGAAGGGCTACTGAATGGTAACTAGTAGAGGAAATTGTATCAATTATGTAAAAAATTGGTTAGTACAACTTGAAAATCATGTAGAGTTTAAATGCAGGCAAAATCAGCAGCTAATATTAAAGTGCTTGACTAAGGAACTTTGAAATCACAGTCTGTGGTCCTACTTTAGTTAGAGCTATCACAGATGAAATAATGAATTTATTGAGGTTAATTTAATGTCAGTTGATTTCAGTAGAGCTTAGGATGATTTAATGGCAAAGAAAATGGAAGAGCATGAAACATCCTCAAGGCTGAAATTCAGTAAATTCAGGTACTGAGTGAGATGTCTTATTCTCCATGCTTCTAGTCAAGGAAAGTTAAAGAGTCTGTGAAGGTGCAGAGCAACATAAAGTTTTGTTCTGAAACATCATTGTAGTCAAAACAAATTGATCTTATCAGCATAATCTACTTACTGATCTAAAGTTTGAAGATAATGGTCATTGAACTAATAGGTGTAAATCTAAATTGTCCAGCAAACTCTGTACTGGCCTGAAAGGATAATGTGCAAGTAAATAATTTAATCCTTTGTGTATAACAAAAAAAAAAAAAAAAAAAAAAAAAAAAAAAAGGGGGAAAAAAATCAGGATATAATACAGGACTTCTTATAACTTACAAAATAAACTTATAGAGCCATTTCTCAAATAGTTCTTTCAATGAACACTATCACCATTAAATACTACTTTGGATTCTGCTTCTAAATTGTGGTTACTTTGAATCAGGCCTTAATTTTACCATGTGTAGAGTTATATGCCATTTTGATTGCTCTTGTGTGATGTTATGTTGCTCTTTTCTAGAAGGATAGCACAGTGTGGTTCAGATTACCTGAATACATAAAATAAGAGAAAACACAATCATCATGTAGATGAATTGCCCCTTATTAGCAGCAGTCAATACAGAATTACTCAGTCTGGCAAGATTCTTTTGTAAGTTTACACCATTAACTTTCATTTGTGCTGCTGTGGGTAATGCAATATCTCCCACAGACATTGCCAGCTACCTGTTATTCTCTTTTTCAGATGATTTGTGACTATTTTGAATTGCATGTATGCAAACACAGGCTTCACTAAATTTTTCCTTCTATGGTGAAAACGTCTTTTATTACTATCCTTTATTTTTACTTCTTGTCAAGCTGTTAACTCATTGGAAGATGTCTCCTCTGAACTCTTGAAAGTGTAATTTCTCTCAGGGGTATTGATAAGATAGTTTTAAACTATTTCTTTACTTCCTAGTACACATTTTACAAATCTATCCTAAAATCTTTATTCTTCACTTCAGTTTTAGGTAGTTCCTCTGAAATGTCCCACGTAAAGAAAGATGCAACAGGAGAAGAAGTGTTTTGGTAAAAGCACTAATCCTCCTTACAAACAATCATCTTTAGACTCTTGCAAAGTGAGACTGAAGTCAGAGAAGTAAAGAGAACAATAAATAAAAAGTAGTCAGAACTTAATACATAGAAGATCAAAGAATAGAATATAAAGTTATGATGGAAAGTAACATTTTTAGTATATGTGTTAATGTCCAGATACTACTATTTGGTGGGAATGTCTGTGTCTAGCTCTATCCAGGTCAATCGCTAGTTCTCAAGGATGATGAAAGAGTAATTAAACTGTGGTGTTGTGGTCTTTTAGAGTGTTCTATTGAGCTAATTCTTTTTAAGGATATCACCTTTCCTTAACAAACAACATGTAAAAGCATGAATGTTACAATCCCAAGCATTCACTATGATGTTCTTACACTCTTGAGACATGAAGTTATCCCGAACCTCTTTTCTTCTGCCACGCACAGATTGTATTCACATTATTGGACAGTATAATTTTCTCAGTCTATTCTTGTGCTGAGTGCTTAATGTATACATACCAGGACAATAAACACTGAAATAGGAGAATTCTTGAAATTAGCCTCACTGAAACTTTTGCTGCTCTACAGAGGGTTAAACTAAGTGGGTAATGTCTAGTTGTGCCAGTAGTTGTAGAGGAAGGATATTGTTAGAGAAGGTTTAATAGGAACACATGGTTTTCTGGCCATTAGCCCAGTGGTCTTATACTGATTGGTGTTTTGGTGGGAGGAGAAGCTCTTTCTCTTCAAATATTTTGTCAGTCATTAATTTTAAACTCTTCCTGTTTGTCTTGAAGTACTGCAGCAGTGTTCAGTGATGCCTGAACACATGTGAAGCTCTGATATCCATTATTACTCCCACTATTCCTAATGCATACAGATTTGATCCAGGCCCTGTGCAAAGGTGCTTCTTCAACTTCAGCTGTTGCTTTCCTTTCTCTGTATTTGTACAGGTTATGTAACAAATTTTAAATGGAAAAGTATTTTGTTTCTATTTTCCTAGGTGGTCGTATGCCTTATGTTTAAGAGGTGTAAACTCCACTGTTATTCCATACTCGGACTGACCCGATGAAAAGGGAGATGGGGATACTTTAAAAGCCTCCTTTAATTGGTTCAAAGATGATTTACTTCAGTGGATGGGGAATTCACTGGATTCCTAAATTGAAAACTATTCATAAGCATGGCAGAGAGAAAGACAGCAAGATCCTAAAGAAGGAGAAAGGATAACAGGGAAGAAAAAACCAATCATGAGACTATTAAAGGCAACCTAGCACTGGATAGTGTCTGCATTTACAGCTTAACAAATATTAGACAGTTGGTGGTTATGTAAATACTTTATTTTACCTAGAATTTTACTGTACTATCCTCCCACTGGCTTTCCCGCTTGAGGATGTATTTCTTCCTAACTTGACCTGGGAATGGTTATTAAAGATAGGAATGGTCCTTTTTTATTCTTTTTTTTAATTCTTTTTTTTTTTTTTCTTTTTTTTCCCCTTTTCTTTATTTTCTCCTTCTTTAAATCCTTTAATTAAGTGTGTGCCCATTATTGCTAAATGTACCCATTCCATGGCATTCTGTTGGATCTCTGTTGGCTATGTTAGGGAAAATCAGAACATGTTGGCAGAAGTAAGACTAGACCTATTGGCTCATGCATCTCATTTCCATGCTTGGATACCAGAAACCTTTATTCTTTAAGGACATAAGTCTGTTGAACACTTATGAAGTCCCTTCCAAGTTTGACTAACCTCTCTGTGGGTAAAATAGTTTCAGGAGTTCTGCTCATTCTCATGAAAGTAAAGTAATTGAAGTTTTCCAAACTTTAGATTAGCCATTTAATGTACCATGGCCCTCAAAGAGCAAGCCAAGTACCCATTCTATCCCACTCTTCCATGACTTATTAAAGGGTTGCTCTGGGTTTCAGAACCTCTCTATGGAGTGCAGAACACTAACTTGTGCCAGGGAAAACAGTGTTCACAAAGAGAATGGAAGATGAGGGCTCACTTATCACTATCAGTGAAAATAAGAAATGAAAAACTGAAACTGTGTTAGGGACTGGAAGTAAACTAAAATATTTTATGCCATCTATTCCTTTTTTTCCCCTGCAACTACTGAACAGTCTTTTAAAACAGTAAACCAGTTCTGACTAAGCTGTATTACTTCAAGTTTCCTCTGTAGTCACAATTGTTCTCTGCCAAGGTATTGCCTCTCTTTTTGGTCTGGGAAGTGCTCTCATCAGCAGCAAGTATGGACAGACAAAAGAACAATCTTCTCCCCACTATATAAAGAGAAAGAAGTGTAATGCACGACACGGTTCCTAATAATGAGAGACAAGCAGTGCATTATGTGCTCTATTTTCTTCCATAGGATGTTACTGTTGGGACACTGAATAAGTTGTACAGGAGCATAGGATCTTATTCATAGATGGAGCTGAAAACTGGGGATCTTCATTAGCTCTGTGCTCATACCAGATGCATTGTTCTGCATTTATGATCATAGTTAATTCAAAACAAAGGGTTAAAAAATAATTTGATATCGATTTCTATCTCTGTATCTTTCCAATTAGCCCAGAAATGCTCATTCCCACCTGCAATCATGTGTGGTTCTGCCATTCAGACCTCCAAACAACCTTTACTCTGAGTTTTGTTAATTACAGTTTCCTGGTTTCTCCCAGAAATATCCTCAGCAAGGATTTACTGGAGAAAATGTTGTAGGCAGGACTGGGAAAAGTGTGTTAGGATTTCCCTGATACAATAAGTGTCCTTAGTATTCAGTATAGTTTAATCAGGCATATTCTACAACTGCTAACCAAGCAGAAGGGGGGTTTGGAAATATGGAATTAAATTCCTTAATGCTAGGCATATTAAAACTCTTGCATCCTAATCTTATGTGCAGTTGGAGAAGAAAACTTATATATATATATATTTTTTTTTCTTTAAGACATCTGAAAGAGAAAAAATGAAGGTTCAGTTGAGTCAGGTTACTTCAGCAGCAGATCCAGGAGGTGTGATGCCAGCTGTGGTTCATCTAAATTCTTCTTGAAACCTGAATCTAATCTGAGGAAACGTGACAGTTTGGACACAGCCTCTCTGGGCCATTTGGCCCTTATAGTTTCTTCTTGCTCAGTATGCTAGTTCTGTGTGTGATTCACTTCGTCTGCTTTGCTTGCCTTGATCACATCTTGAAGTTCAGGTATCTGATCATATTATGAAAAATCAGTGGTCTCAGCCTTATTCTCATGGCAGTGGCAATGCTGAATATCACAAGGAACAACTTTATTATTATTTTTTTAGTTATCTGTATGGTACCTCTTCCATTGCAAGAGCAGACTTAACAGTATCACAAAACCCAAAACACGTGATAGTTTCATGATATCAGTAGAACTATAAATTATTTATGCATACTTGTATTTTAATGAAGAGTAATACCATTTGCTAATTATACTCACCATTTATTGGGTGACTCTGAGCTGTCACCTTTTCCAAATATTACATTTTTATTCCACTTCCCAGACAGAAGATATTAAATGTCAATGTTTGACAGGCATTATGTTTGCTACTCTACCAGTAAGTAATGCAGATCATCACTTACTGTAAGGGTTGACTGGGATCCAGACAGAAGGTTCTTATTAATAAACCCATTCTGTAATATACTGAAATGATCTACAACATAGTGATGTTGGAAGTTATATAAAATAGTGAGTAGGTAAGACTCAAGCAGATTCTTTTTAAGTACTCTGAGGAAAGAGCTTAGCCTGCCCAGGGAGGTGGTGGAGTTGCTATCACTGGCATTGTTCAAGAAGTGTCTGGACAGGGAGCTAGGAGATATGCTTTAGAGGTTTTTCTGTAGGTATGGTAAAGGGAGGACGGTTGAACTAGATGGTCTTATAGGTCCTTTCCAACCTTGTGATTCTATGATTCTATGAACAGGTTGCTTTATAAAGCGCATTGCAAATGGCCATGGGTAATCTTGGCCTGGTTGAATTAAATGACAATATTTTCTTTGTCTTTCTTTAGATCAGAATGTTACCTTCTAGTTTCCTTTTTCTTATGCAGATCATTCAGAATAGTTCCCTTAGGACATCTGAGCCAGTTTGCTGTGCACCAGCAAAATGGCTGTGATTTTCCATGGGACCATCTGTCCTGACTTATTCAGCATGTGAGTAAAAGTCACACAGTCAGAGAAGTCCTCTGGATTGAGCCTGAAAAGATTTTACAAAATGACCTACCTTTTATTAAGCAAACTTGCCTGAATTTTTACAGTCTTCATGTTCAGTTTTTGAAAATGGAAAATGAATAATGTGGATAAAATAGGCTGGCCAAAGGTAGAGTAAACTTCTTCATGCTGACTTCAGACTCAGTGCTGTAAGGAGTGAAAAAAAAAGATGCACCTGGAATTTCTTTCCCTTTCTCAGTAAAACCTCATGGGAACAGAGCCAAAGTAGTAGATCTTATTTAATACATATATATTTAAATAGAAAATTATATATTAGACAAAGCAATGAGGAAGTGACCTTGTAAGTTTGTAAATGTACTCAAATCACTACAACGTACGGAGTTTAATATTCTTCTTAAAGTGAAGCTGAAGGTAGATCTGTGTCCAGTATGTTCAGTTGATCTAGGAAATGTATCCTGTTCTTGGAATGCTTTTATTAGACCTTGGTAGTTTTTAATATGCTTGTTCTCGTATTTCATTGAGATGCCACCTGAAAACACAATTTAAAAGGTCATTTTAGCAGATGTGACATTAAAGTGTAACAAGTTGGTCCAGGGTAAAAGTGAGGGGATGAGTCATTCCTTCCTTAGGCTATGTAGAATCATGAAAAGAAAATTAAAATAGAGATTTTTGAAAAGTGCAAGACATTGTAAAATAGGCAAAGAAAGGGAATGAAAATGGCAGGAAATGTGGAAGTAGGCAACAGAAGGGTGAAAATTAGAAAAGAATCAGTAGAAAGAGGCAAGAGGGGCAGGAAACAAGGCAATACTATAAATAGTCAGTCTCTCTTGGGAAGAAATAGCTGTCATCTTGTTATATTCCTACAAATTGACACTTCTATCACAGTTACTGTCAGCGATATTCTGCAAATGCTCCATTGCAAAAATGTTAAAGACTTACTGATGAAAATGTCATTTATTATTTTTTTTTTTTTCCCAAAGCGCGAGCAAGGATACCAAAGTTCAGCTCCTCACTGCTGATAAATCCCAGGTTTTAGTAGTTCCCTGTAGCTTGCAGTCCAGACAATTAATGCTTGGAAGTGACTTTTTGAAGTGCAGAAGTATAAAAATATCTACAAGAACAAATCCTAACTCAAAGCATTCCCAAGGTGTTCCTGTTATGGCACCATGTTTCCACTTGTTTGTAACTCCAACAGTTCCCAGGCCAAATGCCTCAAGAGTCTGTGAATGTGCCCTTGAGGTTGAGATTGTGCTTCCTGAGAAGAGGACTGCATGGGCACCCTTTCTCTATGGGAACAGTTGCTTGTATGGAAATATGGGTTTGGTAATCAGCTGATATCTGAGCAGTTGACTGTACAACCTTGCTGAGGTCTTAATCATTCTTTTAAATGTAGAATATATAGATTTATTAACTAACTTCTATGGAATCCAGAAGTTGGTTATTTCTCTTTATGTCACAGAAGAACTGTCTTTTCCAAAAGCAGTTTTGATCCCTAGTTCAGCCTTACTTAAATAAAGTTAGGATCTGTTCTTCCATGAGTGGAGAGTATGTTCAGTGCATCATTACAGGTTAGGGGCTGACCTTCTGGAGAGGAGTTCTGAAGAGAAGGAGCTGGGTGTCCTGGTGGACATCAAGTTGACTATGAGCCAGCAATGTGCTCTTGTGGCCAAGAAGGCCAGTGGTATCCTGGAGTGCACAACAATTCAAGGGAGTTGATCTTCACCCTCTACTTTGATGTGACTACATCTGGAGTACCGTCTCCACTTCTGGGCTCCTCAGTTCAAGAAAGAGAGAACTGCTGGAAAGAGTCCAGCAGAAGACCACAAAGATGACTACAGGCCTTATGAGGAAAGGCTGAAATACCTGGGTGTGTTTGGCCCGGAGAATGGAAAACTGAGGTGGGATCTTGTCAAACACTTACAAACATCTGAAAAGTTGATATCAAGTGGATAGAGGCCAGGATCTTTTTGGTAACAGAAATGGGGCAGTGGGTACAAACTGGAACATGGGAAATTTCTACAAATATGAAGAAAATTTCTTTACTTAGAGGATGACAGAGCACTGGAATAGCCTGCCCAGTGAGGTTGTGGAGTCCTCTTCTGTGGAGATATTCAGCACCCACCTGAACACTTACACGCGTGACCTACTATAGGGAGCCTGCTTGAGCAGAGAGTTGGCCTAGATGACCTTCAGAGATCCCTTCCAAGCACGATTTTATGATTCTGTAATTTTGTGAGGTCAGAACATTTGCTAAAGAATTCCAATTTACTGTATGATTACACATTAACATTACCTAAAAATCAGCAGTATCTTGGGACCATTAAAATACATCTAAATGCTTGATACCTTTACAGCTGGCTGCCTGATCTTGTAGGTTCATGTTTCCCTTAAGAAAAGGAAATGAGACAATAGATTTCAGTGTGGCTGTTTCATGATTCAGGTCATCAGCTCATTTCCTCACTGACTGTTCTTATGTCAAACATAGTCTCAGATTCCATTGCTCAGGTTTTCAAGCAAGTCTTTTTTTCTGAAGCTGTATCACTTTCATCTGTATACTCTAAAATATGCCAACCATCACTTCCTTGATTATATGTGCAATTGCATATAGTTCTCTTTCAAGATATAGTAGTTATATAAGTAACTGTCTTTACATGCTGCTGCTTTCTGACAGGCTTTCAGAAACATAGAATTTGTGTTAATTGTTACAAAAATGATGACATTCTTGAGGCAATTATGTTTGATGAACTGTGCACAGATACTGTGTGTACATAGTGTCTGTTGACATTATGCATTCTCAGTTAGATAACTATGAAGATGCAAAACTAGAATTGATAGTGTATGTAGTAAGAGTAGTGTTTTCTTTCATATAGGACAGAGTAGAAGAAAAAAGCTGTCAGTTTTTATCTGTGCATTTGGAAGTTTTGCAAAAACAGAACAAGAAGTGTCACGGGCTTATGCTGATCATCCATTTTGTTTGCTTGCAGGGAGCTTAAATTCGATCAATAAGTTATCCTTTTGAATATCCTGAGGTCTGCATACAGGGAGTTTCTGTAATGCTGCAGAGTTAAGCAAGAACATTTTGGAGCATTTACATTGAGAAAAGGTTGCTAGGAGGAATGAATCCAAATGGCACTAAAATAGTAAAGCTCTTAGCAAATTTAATGGTATAGAAAGACAAGTTATTTTTCATTCTAGGCTATGTACTGATTTTAAGTGCCATCAAGAAGCTGGAAAATGAAGAATATATAGATGCAGCAAAAAATATAGATTTGGTACTTAAATTAATTGGAAAAACATGGAAATCATGCTGTGATTTAATCTATCCTTAACCTAGTCCATGACTTCTAACTCATGAAGTAGACTGAATGCTGGAGTAGATTGCAAATATGTCAGAAGCTTTAATTTAAACTGCTAGCGGGATAGATTGGATTGTGTGTGCTGCCCAGATGCTAGCAACATTGCAGTCAAAGAGCATGCCAGCAGTTCCTGGCCACACTAGCAAGGAAATCAATGGTCAGTATGACATTCTAAAGTCAGTTTTATTTTAGCTTTTCAACTCCTTTCAACACAAAACTGTCCAGTTCACAGAGATAAAGTTTCCAGTGCTTCCCAAAAGTGGCAAGCATAATATTAGATTTAGTATATGCAGAAGAGCAGTGCTAAGAAAAGAGAAAGCAGGATTTAGGAACTAAACAACTTGACCTGCAGCATGTTGCTTTGTGTACCCCTGCTAAGCTGCTCTTCAATTAATTCCGTTTTACTGGCACAATTAGAAATGGTTTGGCTTGCTGATGTAGACAGTGGAGAATTTTCCAAAGCAGTACAGGGTACCTAGCAGCAATTTATTCTCCTGAAATTAACAATTTTAAATATGTTTTCTTGAATAAAGTCATTACAACAACTGTAGGCAATTTAAATACAGTCAAACAAACTCAGTTTCACGGCACTTGTGTGCGTTACTAAGGATTTTCACCTAAACATTTCTTCTAAATGAGCTGTAGGTGTTATAGGATGGCACTATGACGTTGGCTAATAGCTCCAAAGGCACTTGATTATTACCTGTACACACCTTGTGTCTGGCCTTTATCTTGGTCTTTCCTGAATCTTGAGCCTTTTATTAATTTTCAGGCATGGTGATCTTCTATTGTAGAGTAAGCATGCTCAATAACCACGTGCTTAGGAGATACCAGTACAACAATTTTGTTAGAGTTAAAACTAGATATTTCTCATATGATTTACACGGAAAAATATATTCCAATAAATAAATAGTTAATCATGTATGAGGACAATGAGAAAAAAAAGTGTAGGTGGAGTTTTAGACAATATGTTAATTTTCCATGCAATTTAGTTTTTGTTGGCAGGGTGTGAAGCAGTACTGTTTGCCTGAAAAGAAATGATGGTGAAGAACAGATAAATTTTCAACTACTGTAAAGGAAGGCATACTTTAGACTTTATGACATTGAAAACTTCCACTGTTCTACATGGTGCAGTGGTGCTTGGCTGCTATTGCTTAATCATTCTAACGTTAATGAGTCCGAAGGTTTTATATTGGTGTTTTGGCTGCACTATGCTAGTCCATCAATGTGTAATGATATTTTAAAGCCTTCTATGAACCTAGAACAGATGCATTTAAAAAATCATGTTACTAAATCACCAAATTGAGATGAAATTAAAATTTGATAGTTTTACTATTCTTAAAACACCAATACAACAGTTCATTGCTCTGCAGTAAGCCCAAAGAAGTAAAATCACTCAGATTACATTCAGACAGCAAGTCCGGGGTGTAACGATTATAATATTTAACTAGAGTATTTGAGAATTTTGGATTTGAAGGTTCACTGGAGTCAGTGGAGGCGTGATTACCACTGAGAATTTCTCCTGTAGAAACCTAACTTGAATGTCATCCCTACTTTCCTGTTTCTGCTTACCATGTATGTAAGGAGCTATATTTTGTAGCCTTGAAGGCAGGTCTCTTGGTCTTAGTTGCCAAAACAGTTGGAAATCCTCAGTTGAGCATTTTCAGTAAGTTACCAGAATGTGGTCAGCAATAAGCACATTTCAGCCTATTGCAGCCCAGTTTGTGCAAAAGCAGAAGGCCTCTGTATTGTTACAGACCTTCCTGTGAAAAAAGGAGCCACTCTGTTGCAGTATATACTCCAGCTGCTGCTGAGGGATCTGATGCTCAGTGGTCACTCAGAACTTCCTACACTTTATACAGGAACCTGATTTATTTAGAAACTGTTTCTAGGTTCACATTATGTAAGATAAAACTACAGCAAAAGAACAAGAACCCTTTAAGTGAATGTTTATCAAAAGAGCAAATATTGCTCCAAGGAGACTGAAGAGAATAAATGCTGCATCTCCACCCAGTGTTAGCAACATTAAAACTTTTTTATGGTCCTTGCCATCTACTATGTATGGACTGTGTACACATTTCTCCATTTCTTTGTAATTTTGGAGCTACTTCACCTCTGCAGGGTAAATCTAAATGTTATGTACAGTATTTAGTAATAAAATTCTGCTCAAGTATTACAAAGGACCTCAGGTTATTTTTATTTCATTCTAAACTATTAAACACACAATAATTTATAAATAACAAAGTGTAGGCAAGGCAAGTTAGACTGCTGGACAACAGAGTCCTTAAGTATCCATTACTGTCACTCTGATCACCGTCTTCCTCTTTGTGATGTCAGATTTTTCAGTCCCTTGAAGTGAAAAACAGGTTTCTCATCAGCCTGAAGAGAAGACTGTTCTCCCATGTGTACTCAAGAAATTCAGTTTGGTTCAGATTCAGTCTATGTGAACCAGACTTTCTACATGCTCTTGGAATTCACAAGACTCAGGCTAGATCACTTTTGTTATATGTGCAGTTTTCTGGACTTTAGTTTAAATGTATTAAATATTGGTAGCCCCATGCCAATAAGGGCAAAGACCTGAAAAGAGGACCGAAGCAGGAATTCTTCAGTGAGTTTCTCAGTGGCCTCTTTTCTTGAATACCACCTTCTTTACTTATAAGCAGATTGTGAGAATGGGATAAAATAGAGTGGAATGGAATAGAATTATAGAATCATGGAATCATAGAATTGTTAAAGTGGGAAAGATCAAGGAGATTATCTACTCCAACCATCAGCCTATGCCTATGATCACTCTGGACCATGTCACTCAGTACCACATCTACACTTTTCTTGAAACTCATCAGGAATGGTGACTACGCCACTTTCTGGGAAGCCTTCTCCAATATCTCACCATTCCTTCTGAGAAGCAGTTTTTCCTGATAATCACCCTGAATCTCCCATGGCACAACTTAAGGCCATTCTGTTCCGTCCTATCACTAGAATGGGATAGAAGAAAGAGAGTATGGGAGAGGAAAGGAGAATAGAGGAGATTAAAAGAAGTGATTACAGAGTCCACATGCTTAACCTCTTTAGGGTTAACCAAAAGTTAAAGCATATTATTACAGGCATTGTCCAAATTCCTCTTGCATGCTAACACACAGGGGCATCAACCACTTTGCTAGGAAGCCTGTTCCAGTGCTTGGTCACCGTCATGGTAAAGAAGTTTTTCCCATTGCCATCTGATGTTCTCCTAGCACAGCTTTGTTCTCCCATCATCTTGCCACTGGTTCCCAGGAGCAGAGCCCAGAAATTTCCTCTGCTTCCCCTCCTCAGGGAGTTGTAGGGAGCAATGGGATCACCTCTGGATCTCCTCCAATCTGGACAACTAGAGTGTCCTCAGCCTCTTCTCATAGGTTTTCCAGCCCTTTTACAAGCTCTGTTGCCCTCTTCTGGATGAATTTATGTATCTTAACATCCCTTTTATATTGAGGAGTCCAGAACCACATGCAATAGTCAGCGAGGCTGCACCAGTGCCAAATATAGTGAAATAATAATCACCTACTTTGACAAACAGGCTCTGCTGTGAGATATTCAACATTAGATACAGTAATAGAACTGTTGAAATATTTCACATGCAGCATTGTGAAACAAGATTCTTCAATATACCTGGTGCTGAATTTTGGGAAATATAAAGCACTCACTGGCTCAGCCTTACTGTTGTTCATAGAGGAGAGAACACAGAACAAAAAAAATTTATTATGGATTCTGTGTATCACTTCTGGAGAACCCACAGGACTGGAGAAAATAATTTTGTGTGTTTTTACAGGATGCCCTAACACACTGTTGGTAATGCATCTATCTGAACAAGAGATGGAATGAAAGACATAACCATCATCTTTCTGGGAGAGAGGAGGTGGAGAAATGGGCAATGTATAAAAGGAGAACAAAGTGTCTGATCCCCATTGTGCAAAGTGGATTGTACAGCTGGTAGAAATAATGGGACAAGAGGGAGAGTCTTCAAGTTGTGTCAGGAATGGTTCAGAACTGATGCTATGAAAAACTTCTCCAGAAGAGTGGTAGGGCAATGGAACAGGTTGACCATTGAGGTGGTGGAGTCACTGTCCCTGGAGGTGTTTAAGAAACATGGAGATGTGGTACTCAGGCACATAGTATAGTAGGCAATATTGGTGGCAGGTGGACAGTTGGCCTAGATGATCTTAGAGGTCTTTTCCAACCTTGGTGATTGTATGATTCTATGATTATATGATAGGAAGTCAAAGAAGAAAGAACTGGCTTCTTAAAGTTGGCTTTTAAAAATTAGTACTATTTTTAGATAACAAATAAGTAGTGAACATTTGTGTATTGTATAATTTAATTTAAAGTGCGTTTTGCCTTTTTAATATATTATTCTGGGTTCTGTTGGAGAATATGAAAGTTTGCTCTGAACTTCATTGGAATAGACAATGCAGCAAAGGAAATTGACAGAAAAAACCTGGTCAAAACTGTCAGAACCTAAGTTTCATTAATTTTCAGAAAACACAGTAAAATATATTATTAATTATTTAGATTAGGAAACATAATATAGTCCCATTAAATATACATATTTGTTGGCACAATTCACCGGCAATCTGAGAAACACAGAGTAGTTAGCAGAGCCTTTACTGCTTGTTCTCTCTTCGTGTGCATGGCTTGATTTTGCAATTGGCCTTTTTTTTTTTCTTTCTTTCCCCAAGCAAATACACTTGCTAACAGGATACCAGCTGCTGTTCTAATTTCACATTGAGTGCATGTCCCAGTTTTACATTGTGATTTGATAATAGCAACTTAGCTGTGCTTCTCTGGTGCACATAACATGGAAAGAAATCTTGTTCCTTTTTATTGGGTCATGTGATATTGTAGTACTGGTGCCTCATAGTACCATGAACATCCATCAGAATGTTGTAGAGTATTTTCTACTGGATTTAAAAGCTAATTGACAGTGCTAAAATTCCTGTTGCATGTATTTCTCTTCCAAATAAATATTTTGTTTTATTCTGAAGTGTTTACTACAGATGGGAAAAACAGCCTGTCATATTGATCTCTGATGTATATGATTATATGAATATACTTTGCTTAATTAGCACTCTGTAATCTGCTAGATTTCATGTGTATCTACAAAATGAAAAATCATGTCATGATTCATGTGTCATGAAAGACACACCAAAATCATTAAAGTTGGAGGTATTAATCATCAGTATCAATGATCTGGCTTTAATCCATTGATTCAGATCTTCATTTTGTGGTCCAGGTATTTACATACGTAGAGGTAGGACAACACATAACACATTTTCACTTAGTCACTTTATGTGCCTGCTTCACCTGTTCTTAGCTTACAAGCTACAACAATGGAGTGGGAAAGCCAATGAGGTACGGATTCTGGCTTTAACTCTGCCTACATATATATATGTATGTATCTCTAAATATATATATATATGTAATGGATATGAGTCAGTGACGGTTAACAGTGGGAGTCAGGCAACAGTTCACAAGGTGAATGAATTGATGAAGCAGAGGCAGGGCAGATGCCTGGAGATACATGCTCTGCAGTAGGAATGGCTGCAACATATCACTCCTAATGGGTATTTGATGTAAATATGAGAAAAAGGAGTATTGTAATGATATAGTGTGACATTTCTGAATGGCCATCACCTTGGAAACAACTGGACAGCAGCTATGTGGTCATGTTGCCTCCTCTTCCATCTTTCATACCACGAAGCCAAAAAAGCAGTGCCATGGGATGCTTGTTTGTCTCTGGCTGCCATGTGTATCTAACAGGCTGATGATAGTTGCCTACAACATCCCAACCTTTTTTAGCAGGCAGCTTAATATCAAACTCAGACATAAGGAAGGTGGGAGAGGCTTCTGAAGAGCAGTTGTGAAACATGAGCAGTCATCATGTAGGGGAAAGCACCAGGCTTAGCTTTTGTTTGATTTTTTTACATTTGGTTAGTGAAACCATTGTGAGGAAAGAGCCTGTGATGACAAAACAGATAAAAAGTGGGTGTTGAGGAGAGTAATACAGTAAAAGCTTTCTAAAGGCCAAGTCTGTCAATTATATCTCTAATATGTCATATGTAGCCTTTATGGAAAGTTGACAGTGTCTTGGAACTGAAAATCTAATAAGATAGATGTGTGGTTAATATTTCAATAATCTTCAGGTGTTGAAGCAGTCAGGGAAATGTTGGAACTTCAAAGTAAGCCACTCAGACCAGGAGGAGTGTGTTAATTAGGGGGTAGAAATAGGAATGATAATTCAGAGATTTCTCTGGCTGCAGGGTGCAGAGTGCTTTCTACTTCCATTTCATGTCTCAAGTTCGGTCACTGGGAATAGAGATGGAGACTCTATGACTTCTCACGTGTTATAGTTTAAATTGTGATCTTGAATTCATATGGGATTAATGAATCAACAGGGAATTTTGAAATAGAAAGATGAAGGAAGATGACAGAGACCTGCCCAGGAAAAAATGTGGTGATGTTAAAGCTAAAGAAAGAAAAAAACAGCTGAAGAGAAATAAAAGTGAAAGAAATCCAGTTAACATATTTAACCATACTCAGGATTTTGCCTCCTTTTTCCTTTCTGTTTTTTCAGTAGAGTGGACATTTATCTTTGAGACAGTCTAGAATTCTTCACAGTCACCATTTTTTTCCCTAGCCAGACCTCTAAAACAAGTCAGAAGAAATATACTGTAGAAATGCTTCTTTCTTTAGCTGAGTGTGAATGGAGTTGACAGGGATCAGCTAAGTGAAACAAATTCACTCCCTTGCTTATATTACTATAATCAGAAAGTAAATTACTTGTTGTATAAAATAAAAAATGCTGTTTTATTTTATGCTCCTCTAATGCTTAAAGCAGCCTGAAGTAAATTTGGCAGGCAGAGGGCATCATATTTTCTTGAAGGTAATTCCGGAACAGGCTATGTACCAACCCTTGGCCAACCTAGATCCGAGTCTTATTTTATTAGTCTAGAGGTAAAACTAATTCTCATAATTATATTGAAGCTAGAGACTGAGAAATTCATTGTGCCATCAAACAGCATTTAAAATTATAAGTCTTGAAAAATAGAGCAGTGCTTCTGACTCTCGTCTCCTGCTGAACTGCAAAAAGTCATTAAAAAAACTGCTATTGTTGATGGCAAGAGAGAGAAGAGAAAGGAGAGAAAGGAGAGAAAAGAGAGAAAAGAGAGAAAGGAGAGAAAGAAAGAAAGAGGAGAAACTCTCTGAGCCAGACACTGTTAAACACCCCTCTGCCAAAAGGGAGGCTGACAGAAGTAGAACCCATCCCATCATGCAAGTATAATGTAAATTTATAATATATTTTCTTTTTATGAAGAATATGTTGCGTCATAGGACTTCCTGGGTAAGAATATGCTAATGCCAAAATTCTGTTTGAGGTGACTGGTATGACTTTGTAACACTTACAGCATGGTGTTTTTAAGGTGCTCTTCACACCCACCTTAATTTATGTGTGATAGAGACGTAGGGTTTGGAACCTACTGATTCCCACTGCAGTTGTGATTGGTGCCTCTTTTGTCTTTGCTGAAAATTTCTCAATGAATGTGAAAGTGAATCCTGATTTTCTGCATATAGAAAGATATCACTTGATGCTTCAGCTGCAGCCCTAAGTGATCACATTACTGGCTGGACTTCTCATAAACTTTGATATTGATTAATTCACTGGTAGTTTTCTCTCACAAGTTTGCTCTGGAATAGTGTTGTTACTGAACAAATTGAGAAAAACACAATAGATGCAATACTTTCCAGAGTCTCTTTATCTAGTAGATTCATAGTACACACAGGAATCTTCATAAGTGTCCTGTGCTAGAACAAGATGCAATGGGCAAAAACTGAATCACAGGGGGTTCCTTCTGATCATTAGGAAGCACTTCTGTGACTGAGCACTGACACAGGTTGCCCAGAGAGGCTGTGGAGTCTCCTCTTTGGATATCTCCAAAAGCTGCCTGGACATGGCACTGGGCACCTTGTCCTGGGTGTCCCTACTGGAGAAAGGGTTGGAGCAGATGGACATAAATCCCAACCATTCTTTGATACTGTGATTCTGTGTAGTTTCTTTTTAGCAAAGGAAATTGAAAAATCATTTTACAGTGCCTTAGATGGACTGCAGATTAAAACATAGTATGTAGAAGTAGAGAAAACAGCTGTTGAAAAGCCATTAAGAAAAGAAAAGCAGAAAAAAAGATCTGCAAGAAATTACAAGCTTCTGGCATGGAATAATTCACAAGTTGAAAGATAATCACAGTCTTAACATGTAACAAGAAGCATTCAGCTTGAGAGGAGTGTATCTTATTTTCTAAGGTGAAAAAAAATAAGTATTGATTTTTACTGAATGGCTTGAACAAAAAATGTTTCCATTAAAATTTTCTCCTTAGTGAATGCTTCTGCAGGTCCTTCAGTGAGAAGCATGGTAGCTTCTCATGAGCTGTAATTCAACCACAGTCTTTCTCCCTGAAGTAGTGTGATAGAATTTATACACTTGAGATACATAAGAAATAATGATGAATTTGGGGAAGACAAACTAAAGCACATATAGTGTTCAATCTGTAGCTCTTGAAAATTTTCAAGAAAGTGAAAAGAGACTGACAGAGGTCTAACCACAGATGTATAAGACTAAGTAAGCTGGGATGAAGCAGATCGAGCCTGAAGCAGGGATCTGGGGAATTCAACCGTTCCTCCTGGCAAGAGAGAGGAATCCTGGATCAGTGCTTTGGCACTTGCTGAAGTGCTGGGTCAAAGCAAGATGCTTAGGGATTTGCTTAATGCTTTAAGCTTGGGCTGGAATGAGTTCTTGGTGGCTTTGTATGCACATGTGTGTGTGTGTGCATGTGTTTGTTTTTAAGTTTCTTCTGGGTATTGGCTGCATCAGGGAAACAAATTCATATAACTTTTCATAGTCTCTTTCAAATAGTCTCAACTAAGTTGAACTTGAAGCAGGCTTCCCAGAGGCATGTTGGATGATATCTGCATTTTATGTAATTGAAAAGGAAGGCCAAACTGTTTCAAAAGAAGGAATAAAAAAGTCTCTGATTGCATGCTCATTTGAGAGCAGTGGCCACTTTCTAAGTTTTTTTTTTCTTTCTTTCTTTCTTTTTTTCTTTTTTTTCTTTTTTTTTTTTCCCCTGTATTGCTTGTTTTTGCTGTATTAGACTTTTTAAATGACAGAGGCTGAATGGCATTTTAAGTGTGTCTTTTGGATTACTGTCTTTGCTCAGTCTTCCTGCTTCTCAAGACAAGGTATCTGACTTGGCTGCCCACAGTTTGGATGGGCGTACGCTCCGCTGAGTGACACACTGGCTGGATGGCTGGGCCCAAAGTGTTGTGGTCAGTAGAGTTAAATCCAGTTGATAGCTTGTCACTAGCGGCATTCCCCAAGGCTCTCTACTGGGGCTGCTTCTATTTATTATCTTTATTAACCATCTTGATGAGGGGATTGAGTGCACCCTTGGTAAATTTGCAGATGACACCAAGTTGGGAGGGAGTGTTGATCTGCCTAAGGAGAGAAGGGCACTACAGAGGGACCTGGATAGACTGAATCCATTGGCCAAGGCAAACTGTACAAGTTTCAATAGGATCAAGTATCAGTTCCTGCATTTTGGTCTCAACAACCCCAGACAACCCTACAGACTTGGGGAGGTGTGGCTGGAAAGCTGCCTGATGGAAAGGGACGTTGGTGTGCTGATGGACAGTCAGCTGAATATGAGCCAGCAGTGTGCCCAGGTGGCCCAGAAGACCAATGGCATCCTGGCTTGTATCACGAGTGGTGTGATGAGCCAGACTAGGGAAGTCATCCTGCCCCTGTACTCAGAATTGGTGAGGCCTCACCTTGTATGCTGTGAAGGGCTTGGAGAATATGCCCTATGGTGTGATGAGCCAGACTAGGGAAGTCATTCTGCCCCTGTACTCAGAATTGGTGAGGCCTCACCTTATATGCTGTGAAGGGCTTGGAGAATATGCCCTATGAGGAGCAACTGAAGGAACTGTGGCTGTTCAGTCTGGGGAAAAGGAGGCTGAGGAGAGACCTTATTGCTCTCTTCCAGTATCTGAAAGGAGCTTACACTGAGAGTGGGGTTGGTCTCTTCTCACTTGTGACAGGTGACAGGATGAGGAGAAATGGCCTCAAGTTGTATTAGGGTAAGTTTGGGTTGGATATCAGGAAAAAGCTCTTTACAGAAACACTTGTTAAGCACTGGAATAGGCTCCTGAGGGAGGTGGTTGAGTCACCATTAAACAATGGATGTGTTTAAAAACAATTTGGATGTGATGTTTAGGGACATGATTTAGAGGTGGGTTGTTAGGGTAGTATGGTTAGGTTGTGGTTGGACTTCATGACCTTTTAAGATCTTTTCCAACCTAAACAATTCTATGATTTATGACTCAAATCTCTCTAATTAGAATTTTATTTAAACCATCTGCTTGATTCTACCTATGTCACATGTTCTTGTCACCTGAGATGTTTGTAAATGTTCACTGTGCATCCTGAAAGACACATTCAGCTCTCTGCTTTTTTAATGATCTCATACTCATAGAACCTAAGTGGTTTGCAACTGGAAAACTTTGGTGAGATGAGTCAAGACTATTGGTTTTTGAACTTCAAGCTCATTTTTCCCTTAGAATCTGCTGATGTTTGTTGTATTTATACTACTTGCTCTTCTTTGTAACACTGCCCATAACTATAGTTTCTAATCACAGATTTATCTTAAAGTTACAGGAAGTCTATATTGTAGCATAATACAATACTACACATTAACAAATACATCTGCCATATTTTCCAGAAATATCCAGCTAATGTATATTTACAGATTACTGATTATTGAAATGGAAAGAAAAATAATAATAATAACAAAAAAAGTAAACATCTCCCACTAAACCAGCAAGAGAGTTGTGGTTGTCTGGCATCAAACACGAGACCCCTTGTACCCACCAATTACGAACCTATATTTATACGTGTTCCTGTAAAATGGAGGGCTGTCTGGCCCAATTAGGCTGAAAGCTAGATGGAATAGCATGACATTCATTTTTCTTTCAAAAACTTTTCCATCATCTGTCTTGCCTTCTTCCTTTTACCAGTACCATTGCCAAGAACTGTTTATCTTAGAAATCGTTTTTATCTATAAAAATGGAAGATGGGTTAGAAACATTTCAGTTATTTCAGAAAAAAACCCTAAATAAGTTGTGGCTTTAGATAATTTCTTCATTCACATTCGCAAAAGTATTTCATTTGATTAGCCTTGACATTCTGTAATCTCTGTTTTTACTTCAGTGATTGATTGCCTTGTGGTGTCATCTATTTTGTGTCACACTGTGCATTCATCCCATCCACAGACCACAGGATTAAATGGATCCAGACAGAGACTGAGAACAAGAAAGCATGGATAGAGGAATAACTAGGAATATGGGGCCGCTGGATGCTGCTGGGGAAGGATTTATCCTAAACACTTTTCTTTTCCCAGCAGTTGTCCCTGCTGACTGTTGGAGGTGTAAGTTTTGAGCCAGTACATTCGCTGTGCATTGTCTAAAACACTTTCATTGCAGCTGGAAATAAATACCTCTCTAATGGAGTATGTTTCAAGTTTTTGGCAATCAAAGATGAAATTGCAAATGAATTGTGCAAAGGTTTTGTTGAACCAATCATTTGCCTTTTCATTAGCTTTACTTAGCCTTTTCCTTTAAATAGTTTTGGTTCAAAGTACTAGAGAGGCTTCCTTAATTATTCAGCATATTTGTGCTTTGAGTGCATTTGATGATTTCTTGGCTTCCAGCTGTCATTAAGAAACCATTCATAGCAACTCACACATGGAGGGCAGTCTTCATCTTCAGTTAATTTGAACATGAAAACAGATTCCATTCTGCATTGCATTAATTTAATGCTTTTATTTTTCCTTTCCGTGTTTCTTCTTATTTTTTTTTTAATTTTATTGACTTTTACATCTCCTTCATAAAGATTTTATTCTCTTACTGTTTTACCCACTTTCCCATCAAGTTCACAGCTCTTCATGTCAAACATGCATACACCAACACACACTCACAAATGCATGTCGATATATTTCTGAAACAAAGTCGCTTTCTAACCACTGATCCCAAACTCTCCCACTTACATTCAGGCTTTCCCACTGCAGAAAATCAGGTTTAACAAACAATACATCTTCATTTAAACAGACATTATTAATAAGCTTCTTGGCATAACAGGATTGAGACCTCAAAAATCTCTGTGCCCTTATCAGAATAATTAGCTAAAGTTAATCATGAATCTCCCTTGCTGCCTTGTTACCCCAATGTGTGTCTTATATTTAGCCAACACAGAAAGCAATTTATTATTTCCTTCCTCCCTCTGGCATCATCTGACTTTCTAACATTAGACACAGGAGTTGGTGACGGCTGCTCTGTCACTACTCTTGATCCCCAGTTATATGATTGGAGCTACCAGCCTACTGGCCATGCGTCAGAGAACAGACATTAGTAAGGGAGTGGGGGGAAGCATTGTGAATTAACAGTAATGAGCTTAGTGGATAAACTGATACTAGGATATCATTTTAAAGTGAGTAATTTTGTACTTTCCAAACTGTTTTCTATTCTTCAGAAGATTTCTGCAGCTCCATATAATGACAAAAGTTTCTTGTTTTAAAAAACACTGGGGCAGTCACATATTTTGGAATTCGCATAACAGTGGCATTTCAGTTCCCCCTCTTTTGAGGGACATAGAAAAGAAACAATAGTGATTCCTGAGACTTCTCAAAGGATAACATTCTTGTATCATTCCTTATGCTTAAAAAGTAGAAAAGATAAACATTTACTAGAATGATGACATAATACTTCCTCCTTTTTTTGACTCAAAGCTTAGTTATCTTGTTCCTTCTCCCTGAGAAATGTTCTATCTAGCTGATAAATGTTTCATTAACCCCTCTCATACATGCAGCCCTACAGTACCTCAACATTATGAAGTCAAGGTAAAGAGAAACCCTTTCACTTTGACATTGATCTCTCCATGGTTGTTGGCTTTCTATGATGTCTTGTTTTATCTCTGAGACACAGATGATCATTTTCTTCGATTTCCATCTGATTTAAAGACTGTGGATGGTACACTTCTTTGTTGCAAGGGCACTGCTAAAAATCTATATGGAAAAAATTCTTTAAGAAAATTTGCTCACTGAAAATCATCAGATTTCTTGATACAATTGGATTCTCAGTGAAACCCCTTTCTTTTATTTTGTGTAGAGTATGAAATGCATAGGGATCTATCATTACGTATTGTAACTAAATTTCTGGTTCTCACTTTGCTTCAATACAGATTGCTTTTTTACTTCTAAATATGTCTTTTGGCTCCATGCTTCATAATGCACCCAAGGTGTATTATCGTGGCATAACACTGCACATCCTGTTGTGCCGTATGTTCCAGCAGATGTTCTTCAGAATTATTTTTCTACCATTTGAAATTAATTTCAGTGGATTTCTTAATTATGTAAGGTTACAGTTCTTCTGCAATTCAAAATGTAAGGCTCTTATGATTTGAACATGTTTTATACATACACGCACACACACAATTGCATATTAATTTTTATACCCAGTGTCTACATTTCACAAATGCAGATATGTCTGTTTAGTATTAATCCATAGCCATGTAATGAAGAACAGAACTGAAATTAATGTTTAAGCCAAGATCATTAAAGAAGTAGAAAATATCTAGTATGGCACTTTTAGAGCTTCAGGGGAAACTTGTTATATGTGATCTATTTCATCTTACCACTTGTCATCCTTTTTCACAGATGATTTTAAAGGGGAATTCTTGGAAGTGTAGAAACTGTTTTTAAAGGAATTTGTCTGCCTTGGAACAAAATCTCAGATACTCAGATCCCAAAATAATTTATCCCAGTGTAGTGGGATATGCATGCACTTTTGTTACTGATTTGATGACCTTATTGACATAAGTTTTAGATATATCTTTAAATTATTTGTTCTTTGTTCAGTTCGATCTCGTTTTTACTGCAAAGAATGAAATTATACCTTTTTGTTGGTATGAAGAGATTGAAGTGTTATGATCTCCTTGGCCAAGAAGAATTAATTAGGAAAATCTGTTTTGTAAATCTTCTAGATTTTCTGTTTTAATGGGATAATGTTTACAAATGAGTTCTTAATGTGTGTGGTTCAAAACTCATACAAGGAAATCAGAAGACTCCCTCTGAATGTGATGGGCTTGGAGCAGAGTTTAAAAACAGTGATGAACAAACCTGTTTCTCCTTAATGCTGATCATGCTCATGTGAATGTTTTAACCTATTTATTAAAAAGGAGATCTGAGTGAAATAAAGTGAAGCAAGATTTCCACAGAGTCTTCATCTGCAGTGTATGTTGTGGAATAATTACTATTTGAATGATAATAAAGTGGATCAATGTAAATAAAGCAACAAACTGAGTGAAAAAAATCCTGAGCCCCAGAACAACAGAAAAAGTTGGGGAGAGTGAGTTTAATCGCTTAAGAATTTAGATGTGACACAAACAGTTTTGCCAGCATTCAGAAAACAAGGATTAGATTCCAGAAATCATGGTATGTCTTTACATCTATTTATTTATTTATTTATTTAATAGATTACATTCCTTGTGTTTGTCTTCTGGTTTGGATGCCTCTTGGGCTTCCATGCTTATGATTTCCAAATACTTTTGTATAACCTGGAGAGCAAGAAAATGGCTTCTGTTTATTCATTAAAATGGAAGTTGAAATTCTTGTAACCTATGACTCAAACATCTGTGGCTCGAAGGAGAACACATAATACTTAGAGGGAATTGTGAGACTTGGCTAATTCGCTCAAATAAATCATAAAGTTTAAGACTCGACAACTTTTGCTCTAAGAAATATGTATGCCACTTCCACTTGGATGTACAGACAGCTGGCATAAGTGTTCTCATTTTTTATTTAAGAAAAAGCAGCTAGGGAGCCTGCTGTTGTTCACATCAAATATTTCTTTCCACCTGACCAAAATCCTTCTCAATTCCTCATCCTCACAAACTCAATAGGTCTAGGTCTGAAAAATAAACTCTGAGAAATAATGTGCCTCTCTTGAAAGCCTCACTTCTCTCTGTCAGATCATGCTTTGTGTACCAATGAAGCTCACAGGTGAGTGGTGAAGGTTATTCCAATGACTGCTTGCAAAGACTATAAAGCATGTCACCCTCTGTGGTGTTCTTTAATTTCACATATGCTTTCACGGGTAGGATGTAAGTTTTTCTGGACTTTTTTAACTCTTTTTAATGAATCACAGATTTTGAAAATTTTACAAATTACTAAAAAACATCTACAACTGTTTCATACCACAGTGTGTTGTTTTTCTGGCTTCTTTTTGTCAGTATCTCAGATCCTTTAATCTCAGTGAAGGAAAGTTTTTAAGTCCCATTGGGAAGTCAAGAATCTCCCTTTACCAGATCTATTCATTGTCTTCTTTCAGTAGATGTTGGATTATGATAATCAAATTACTACAGATTGCAGACTACCAAATTAAGTTCTCAAACTGCTGACAACTTAAATACTGTCACACGTTAATGTTGTTACATCACTGAAAGTCAGAGTCATCTGCACCCAGAAGACGCATTAGATTGTTGTTTGTGCTTTGCTACCCATCTGGTGAGTAGCTAATTATTTGGCCCCATTCCAGTAGGGTCTAACAAGCACCTGGCAGAGAATGTGCATCTGTTTCATTTTGCCATTGCAAAGGATCATTACAGAGCCTTTCTGGTTATCACTGTTTAATTATAAAATTATGTCTGATTGGCAAGAGTGAGCTTGGGTCAGTATCTTGAATAGGAATGGGTATCTATTAAACCTAACCTACTCAGGCTTCTTGTATCATCAGCAGATACAGGCATGTTTCTGTAGTTAGCTCTTCAATGAGTTGCCTCCCTGGACTCAAGTTAACATTTGTGGATATCTCCCCGTCTCCTCATTATCTAATTAATCTATCAGAAGAATTTTCTGAAGCATCAGCTATATAGAAGCCAAAGTCTTTTGGGTAACATGTTGAAAGATGACCAGGGTATTTCAATTCTGAAGTCAATTATGGTAAGGAATTTCTATCTTGTTCTGAATTTTTTATGGGAAGAATGTCAGTTAGCCCCAAAGTATTATATTGAGTTACCCATAATGATCACCTTTCCCTTCCAGCCCAAACCACTCAAGAGATAATTCTCTTAAACATTTCAAATATTTTTTCACTGATTTGGAAGATACAGACACATCTTGAAAGACTTCTAATGTACCTATGCACCTCCATATCACCTGCCACCAGACTGACATGGAAGAAATGGAATTGTAGATTCATACAAAGGCATGGGTTGGAAGGAACCTTAAAGAAAGATCATCCTCGTCAGACTCACCTGCCATGGTCTGAATTGCAAACCACTAGACCAGGCTACCCAGAGCCCCATCCAACCTGGACTTGAACACCCTTCAGCTAGATTATTTTTTCCCTAACCTATAACCTAGTTCTCCCCTCTTTTAGTTTGAAGCCATTCCCTTGGCTATCATCACTATCAGACCACGTAAAAAGTTAATTTTCCTTCTGCCCATAAGCTTCTTTCAAGTATTCCTCCAGACCACAAACTTAACTAGGACATCATCACCACAGCCCAGACTGCCTCCAGTCTTAATCTCTTTATTATCTTATTATTTCTTCCACATTCATGAGCACCAAGTCCAGTAATGCTTCACCTCTGGTTGGCCTATCCAGTATCCGGACTAGGAAATTATCCTCAACAGACTCCAGGAATATTCTGGGATGCTTGCAGCTCACCATGTTGTTTTCCCAGCAGATATATAGGTGGTTGAAATTCCCCCTATCAGAATGAGAGCCTGCGAGTGCTACACCTCTTGCAGCTGATGTAAGAAGGCCTCAACAGGCTCCACTTGACTGGTTGGCCTGCAGTAGACCATAATCACTAGATGTTTTTTATTTGTCTGACCCCTTATTTTAAACCACAAGCACTCAGCTTGGTCCTGGGTGTTTCTCAGAAGCAGCTCTTTGCAATCTGTCCACTCCTTAAGAAGAGGGCAATTTCCCAGCCCTTCCTGCCCTGCCTATCCCTTCCAAGAAGCTTATTAGTCCTCAGACATAGTATTCTAGCTGTGTGTTTTGTCCCACCATGTTTCTGTGACAGCAAATCTCATAGTTTTCCAATTAGACTGTTGGGATTGTTGAAAGGCCCAGTTTGCTTTACATCAGAGTATTCATGACTTGACGAGTTTAGGGTCTGGGAACAGAGAACTGAAAATGTTGAAGTACATTGTCCAAGAGGGAATGGCTTGAATAATGTATAAGTGTCAAAGAATGTTTGTTTAGAGTATGAGTCTCTTCTTGATACAGTTCTATCCATTTCATTTATGTTAGTTTACATTGTGTTTTGGGATTTATACGAATGCTCATATTTACATGTAGATAGCATCTTCTGTCAGCTATGGAATATTTGTGGCCTGTGGTATGCAGAAGGTCTTGTTAGTAAAGCCCCCTTATACCCATAAAAAACCTACAAAATCTGTCCAAAATGCTTCAGAAGTCCTGTGAGGAAATGAGAAGAACACCATGTGACTTGTGTGAGCAGCTACCCGCAGTGAATAATAAGTACCCTACAAGCAGTTAAATTGAACAGGATGTAAACAACTGCCAAGGTGAAATTTGTCTGTAAACTTCAAACAAAATGATTAACAAATTATTTAGTAAATCATAGAGAAATTTTTAGTATCAGATCTAATAAAATCTGTTTTTTTTGTTGTTTTTTTTTCTCCTGGGGTGGTGGTAGAGAAAGAGTTGTTTTGATTTTATGGTTGGACATCGTAGCTTCAATGCTACAATTAGTCCAGGCGGTATGCACAGGCTGATGACTAGCTTGCATGTATGTACTGATGGAAAGGTCAGCTGCTGCCACCTGAGGAGTTGGAAGGTTTTAGCTCTGTCTATTTTGCCATCGACCAGGGTAATAATAGTGCATCTGTCCCTCCTCCATCCATCCATTAATCTCACTGAAGTCTTAGCTGAGTGGCAATGCATACAGTACTTTAGAGTGTGGGAAATGTGTCATCACTGAAGAATGGTGTATAGAACATCTGTAGATAGACGTGGAGCTCTAAGAAGGACATGGAGCTCTTGGAGTGGGTCCAGAGGAGGGCCACTAGGATGATCAGAGGGCTGGAGCACTATGCGGAAAGGTTGAGGGAGCCAAGCTTGTTTAGCTTGGAGAAGAGAAGGCTCCGGGGAGACCTCGTTGTGGCCTTCCAGTATTTGAAGGGAGCACATAAACAGGAGGGGGAATGGCTGTTTACAAAGGTGGATAGTGATAGGACAAGGGGGAATGGTTTTAAACTGAGACGGGGAGGTTTAGGTTAGAGATTAGGAAGAAGTTTTTCACACAGAGGGTGATGATGCACTGGAACAGGTTGATGTCAAACAGTGATGAGACAAAAAGAAACTCAAGCCAAGGAGCAAATATTTAAACCAACTCTGGCTAGAGGTTCCTTAGTTTTCATTCCCTGGAGAAATTCTCTTTCTCTTTTATCCTTCTTATCTTCTTTTTCATTTTATATGAGATCGAGAGCAATTGTTCTCAGATATGGTTTGGAACAGTTTCTAGACCAGTCTCCCCTTGGCAATAGCTAAGCATGAAAAGACAGCAGCATTCCATAGGAATACCTGAAATGGTATCATTAGGACTATCAGCAGGAAGAATCCTTTCAGGTAGACCTATTTCCAGTTTCACCATGAGCCCAATTTCATTCATTTTCACACAGTTAATTCTGTCTTTCTCTGCTGGAGTAGAGTTCCTGTTACATTTGTGCAGAATGATGATTTCTAATTAAGCACACTTGCATATTTTCAGCATTAGTAGCTGAAAACGACAATAAAAATAATTTTTCTTTTGTTTACCTCAGGTAAGCTACTCTGCTCTCAGTAGAACAGTTGTTCTGAGCTCCAAATGCCCCATTCCTTGTGTAAAATATTTTTTTAAGCAACTCTATATTAAAAACATGAAACATATTAAGTGGCATCCCATCACTCTACATGCCTTTCTATTCTATCTTCTTTTTTTTTTTTTTCCCCTGTATGACTCATTGTTATTTCTAGAACTGGAGTATGTATAAAAATAGAAAGGAGTAGGTAGTATATGGTAGAAAATTCTTGCTGTCTGGGTAACACAGGAATCTATGTGGCACATGGCCAGAGCTATGCAGACAGGTATATGCCTGAGGCATTTTTACTATAAAATACTGAAATTGAATATCAAACATATCTGATGGCAAATTGAGACTAACTTGATTTTCATTAAGATTAGAATGCCTTCCTGGAGCAATAAATATTTATTGAAATATACCTAATTCTCAGACCATGTAGGTCTAGATTTCTCTTGATTGACTTATTCACTCAGCCAAAGTAGCCAAGTTAAGTGCACATTCCCATCTGATATGAAAGAGAGAGAGAGCCAGAACCTGTGGAAGTTTCTGTCTCTTTCTATCAGTTACCAGAACAGCAGGGCTGTCTCCCAATAAGGTGCCCCAGTTACATGTCTAAAGAATGGCGAATTGAGCCCAGCACTTATAGTAGGAGCTATTATACTATGGTTTGCTTAGGAAAAAAATCTTCTTTTAACTAGTAGAAACATGCTGGAAGAGCAATTTTCCAACTCAACATATAAATGGAGTACTTAGATCTGTAATAATAATTCAGATCCTTATGAAATGCCTATTCCATAAGCTCTGAGCAGTCAAACGAAAAAATTAGATGCTATGTTAGTGAAGATGTTATCTAAGCTTAGCCTTGAGATTCCAAATATAATTTATCATATACATTCATGATTAGTAAGCAGTGTGCATAATGAACAACCTTTTAATCCATATATTAATACAAATTAGTTATCTAAAGATTGCTTACAATCTCCTGAGTTAGCTCTGTGCTTCCTTATTTGGGATAAAGAATGCGTGTGAATGAATGTGTGTAGAATGGGCTTGAAGGGATTTAGCAGAAATTACATTTCCTCATAGGCTATTGTGCAGGGCAGAGTTCTGCTTTTAAGTGTGGGACTTCTCACTTTTGGTGCACCTAAGTTTTCATTCAAAGCCTTTATTCTTTTCCCTCTCTTTGAGTAGCTCCTAAACATGGGATTTCCCACATGTAATTGGAATAAAGGTCTTCTGTACAGAGGATGCTTCCCAATAGAGAATTCTTAAAAGTTTTATGGCCTTTTTCTTGCCCCATAGCTTCAAACTAGTGATAGTCTTTTATTCCACCTGGATACAGGAAGATGCAAGGCTAAAAGCCAACATCTTACCTTGGTTCATAGTTACACTATGTGTTTACATGGGAGACTAAATATTTCCTGAGTTGAGGCCAAACAACTCTATTTCTTACCAACAAACCCTCAGATTTTCTAGGCAAGTTGACACACTATCTATAAGCAAATTGTGGATTTTCTGCAAAATATGCATTTAAATCAAAAGTTGGTCTAATACATCAGAAACATTTGTGTATGCCAGTTTCTACAGTGCATTTTTTTTCTTTTTTGGCCTGTACCTAAGCTTAATTACAGCTTGCCTATCCATCCTGTTCAACAGGAGCATTTGGCTTTGATGGTATGGCATTTGTGTTCTGAAGTAAAGCCTTCCAGGACTAGCAACACAATGTCCTTGGTTAAGAGGCTCTAAATTTTAGTGCCCTGATAAACAGACAATTTTGTTTACTCACAGTAAAGAGTTAAATTTATCCTGTTCATTTACTCCTTACTCCATTAGCATTGAGAAAGATTGCATTTTGGGAGTTTAGATAATTTTCTTTACTATTTCATCAAGATGGTAAACTGAAAATATTCAATATAATTACACTGTACAAAATTTGCACTTGCATAATATTTGAATTGTAAACATTTGTACTTTAAAAAAAATGTATTATAGTAACTCCCAATTCTCCTACCTCCAAAAGACATTTAGGTTCGATATTATTTACCTTGCTGATACACAACAAATATTCCTGCAGTTTCATTCCAGAATAAGTCTCCTGAACTTGTTTGTGTTGACTGTATATTAAAATGAGAAGCTCGGGGAAATACTTTCATGACTATTTTCTCAGAGGCGGGCAAAAGGAGTTTCTAGCTGCAACAACAAAGCTGAACCAGTATGGAAATATCTGTGTGTGTTAATCTGTATATACTACTTTCACTGGTTCCAGAGACCAGGAATAGATGGCTGAGAGCCACACATTAAACTGTAAGTTCACTTGCATAGACAAACAGGCAGTGCCAGATGAAATCGATCAACTTCATGTTTAGAAAAGTTTGTGTGCGTGGTCATGGAAATTTACTCTAGGAAATATTATTCTCTGTTCTCCATGCATCTGTCTGCTGCAGCAATTAAAATACATCATGGTGAGTTTCAATTCCAAATGAATGCCTGTGTTCATGTGTGGAGTCTACACACATGTGGACAATCAAAATACTGTAGGTTCTAAACCATCTGCTGTAGGTTCTAAACTCTTTGATGGAGAATTTGTCAGTATGGCTGATGTGTTTAGCTCTGAAGAAAACACCTAAGGCTTAATTCAATTGCATGTATGTAACTGTGCAGTATTGGAAGGTCACGATCTACTCAAAAGTGGTAGGTCTAATGAGAAAACTCTTCCCCACTGTGTGGCAAGTCAAGTACCCTAAAGCAACTCAAGTGGCACTTGACAGCTGCCCATGGGAATGGAAGTGCAGAAGATCCGGTGAAAGCCTGGTTCTTTTTATCTGCTGCTGCTGGGGAAAATGGCAGAGAGATAAATGGATTGAAAGAATAGACTTATGTCTAAGCTTTGAGGATGGTTACATGTTTCTGTCTTCACTCTCTTCTCCAGCTTCTCTTTCTCTCTGATTGTTTGTATTTCCTTGGTTCACTATCCAGATAAGGAAAACACAGTGCACATAGATCAGGACTTTAGTTTACCTGTCTGCAGGCCCAGGAGTCATCTTTCATCTTCTAAAATAGGGCATTTTTCCTCCTCCATTTCTTCTAGTTTGACCTGCACCTTTGGCTCTCTTGCCATTTACTATCAATTGAGGAAGTAGAAAGGGATTTTCCTTGTTAAGAGGGATTTTTAGGGGCAAAGAAGAATGGCTCAAGTCCTCTAAATATAGCAAATAGAGATGAGTTCTCAGATACTTTGAAACATATAAATATGAATTTTCAATTCATATCTTTCTTCAGGCATTCTGGGATAGACAGACTCTGCCAAGCTAGTCTATCAGTAGACCCAGTGGTTCCAGGAAGATTATAAGTGCATAAAAAGTACATTCTCAGGACATCTCCCAATTTCCAGAAGTCTTTAATTCCGGGATTTCTTGAATCTTTCAATTTAACAACTTTGAATCATTTCTGGGAGGATGTGATAGGAACAATCTACAGAACATGGCTCTGTGTCCTGAAATGAACTCTCATTTGGCTGGTCTTGCAGATAAAATATTGAGCTGGATGAACTGACTCAGGTAATTCCTAAGTTTTAAATGTCTTTATAGACTTAGCCAGGAAGTTTTTTGAATGCCTGAAAACATTTAATATTCATAGATCTTAGCACCAAAGGGTTCAACAACTCCAAGAGTGTTTTTGTGCCTTCCTAATTTTATTATGTCCTTTTCTGAACGAGATACCCTATATGGAGTGAGGGCACAACCACATATACAGCTCAGGACTGTAGTAGATCTCTGTGTTCCACAGGAATAGGTGTTTGTTGTTTCACCTTCTTCTAGACTTTTCCAGTATGAGACAAAGAAGCTTTCTTTTTCCTGTATTTCCTTCTACCATGCCTCACTGTCATTCATATGGAGAGGGAGGGAGAGAAATCTCATTCACTCTATCACCAGATGGCAGAGAAAGGATGCTAATACGGATGTTAGGGCATGTATGTATGCTCACGCATATGCTGCCCTACACTTGTTCAAATTGCTGGTGAGTGAGTCAGTCTTTGGCTGCATTAGGACACCATCATGCCCGGAAGCTTTACATGTGGTTTCTGAAAAAGATTTGAAATGCTATTTAGCCCTCAGCTGGGAGAAAATTCCATATCATTTTTTTTCTGATACCACAGCATTGGCTCCCTAAGCCAAGAACTACTCTGCTGTTTCTTTCCTTTCTGGTGGGGTCCAGGTGCTATCACAGACGGAACACCATGCAGTGGTCAGCACATCATGAGTTTCATAGGGAGAATGTATCCGACTTAATATCTAATTCAAGATTAATGGAAGAACACAACACCTCCTGCCCAAATGGGAGATTAGGATCATTTGAAAAAAGCAAAATCATAGATCATGAAGAACACTGACAAAATAGACTATACAAGCTGTCCAGGAGGAGGTAATGGAGAAGAGTCTGTGACCCTGCTGAGTGGTATGCACTAAGCTCTGACCTGAGCAGACAGTCCAGATGGTGCAGAGGTGCAGGTCAGGGCTGCACATATACGAGCAGGTTGGCAGGTTGCCTCTGGAGCTATTATTTTTATTATTATTATTATTATTATTATTATTATTATTATTATTATTATTATTATTATTATTATTATTAGACACAATGATTGAGCTACCTGTATATGATTAGGACTGAACTAACCTCTTTGGAAACAGCTCAGGTATTTTTCACATTGCAGGTTGTGCAGGTACAGGTTTAAAACTGAACTAGGTGCATCCCAACTCCTGATGCAGATAATACAGCTCAGTGTAATTAAGTAAGTGCAGACTGCATTAATTAGTAGAAACAGGAAAGGCAAGATAGTGTTGTGCTGTGTTTTGTTTTTCTTAAAAAACACAAAAATAATTCAGAGCTTGGGTTTTCACTCTAATGCTGAATTTCTTTTCATATAAATCTTGATGAGATTTGCTCTTGAATATCACTCTGCCATTATGAAAAATCATTAGACATTGCTCTCTCTTCCTTAAGGGCCACGTGGCAGTCTGTATTAAAAAGAAAATAAATGTAGCAGCAGGTTAACAGCATAGTAGAATTGTAATCCCAGGCATCCAGACACTTCCAATGTTTTGACCCTCGATTAATCTTTATAACAGAAAGGAAACAAGTACTAATGAGTTTGTTTATTACCATTAATATATTTTTATAGTTGCCTTTAATTCTTAGAATGTTAATTACTATCTGTGCTTAATCCCACTGATGCTGAAATATTTTTTTCTGGAGGCTATGTCTTTAAGACTTAGTGTTGATTCTCACAGAATTTAAGTTGACAAGGGCTCCAGCAATATAAATGGGAACAAAGAGCCTGGTTTCAAGGTCTAATTTAGTTGGGGCTTCTGTTTGGCTGGTGTAGGACTGCTTACAGGCACTTTAGTGGTAACATTCTCACCATTCCTGTGTTAATACTGAAGTATTTTGAAGGAGTCATTGCCAGAAGGCAATGCAATTCACCATACTTTAACCCAATTCAATCTTTGTGTAGTGAGAATTTTAGTTATTTATGAGTTTTCAGATCACAGGTTTTTCTTTGTTAAAGACATTCATACAGAACGTTTACTTTCTTGTTTACTATGCACAATTCCTACCTGGGTTCTTATCTAAGATCCTTTGCACATTTTATCATGGAATCATAGAATCATTAAGGTTGGAAAAGACCACTAAGCTCATCTGTTCCAACCTTCAACCCATACCTACCATGCCCACTAAGACATATCCCTCCTTGCCACATCTCTATGGTGCTTGAACACCTCCAGGGACAGTGTCTCCACCACCCCTGTGGGCATTCTGTGCCATTGCATTACCACTCTTTTAGAGAAAGCTATTTTTCCAAATATCCTAACTGAACCTCCCTGGCTAAACTTATTACCTCTTACCCTACCACTCCTCATAAGGCCTGTGCTCTGGACCCCTGCTTCCAGCTCTTTTGCCCTTCTTTGGACATGCTCAGCTTTTCAATGTCTTTCTTGCAGTGAAGGGCCCAAATCTGCACACAGTACTGCAGTATACTGCAAACTGGGGAACTCAGTTTGTCCAAACTCAGAAGTCCAAGTTACCTGTGCTTTAGTTTTGATAATAATTTTCAGTTCTACTTGTGATGGAAAGGAAAAATAGAGACAGCAACGCCAGTTCAGAGAAAACCTTATTTTTTACCTCCTTATGCCAAAGGACAGTGTTGGCTGTGGTAATGTTAACAGCAACTTAAAAGTACTCCTGTTGTTTCCAGAAAGATTAGAAACATGGAATTGAATCTGGAGTTGGCAGGGTACATAGGTTAGACTGCAGGTCATGTATGTTTAGTGCATCTATTCCAATGAAGGGTTGTACTTCTCACTTCAGTTTATCAGCATCCATTATTCCTGTTCCTTTGAAACTCCAATAGTTCCACGTCAGCCCTATGCAACCTTGAAATTTTGTGGTTCCCCACTATGTATTTATTTATTTTCAAATGATTAAATTCTGCAAATATTAAGAAATGATCATCCAGACAGCTTGTTTTGTCATTTGTAATAGGATGATCTAGTTTTATATAATAAGAAAGGCTTTGATATTGCTCCAACAATCAAACATAATTGAAATGATACTTTTACCCTTTTGAAGTCATTCTGTTTGTTCAATTTTTCCTTGAAAGCATGAAAGAATTCAAGGCATTTGTATAAATTATTATTATTTCTTAAAATCTCTGAGTGCTTAATGGCTTTGCATTTGTAGATGCTGGTTAACAGGAAAATGAAGGCAGCATTTTACTTTTAACTGTTTATTTGTGAAGTTACTTTCCTAGCAGCTGCTGATGCTTCTTCTCCCACAAATTTTTATAGTTACCTACTCCAATATACCAATCAGAAATGACTATATGATAATCAATGTGCATATCTTTCAGAGGATTGAAGGTGTTTCCATCATCCATAGTTTTTTGGATAGTTTTTGTGATAATCCCCCTACCAGTCATATGTGCATGTGCATTGCTGGGCAATTTTCAGATGTGAAGCAGCAACAGACTTAGGCTTTGCATGGGTCCATGTTAAATAGTTCTTCAGCTTACCTTTGACAGGATGCCTTCACGTACGGTTATTTGATTAGAATCGAAAACCTAAGTAAGGAAATATGTTTCAGGCCAAGATATCCATGTGAGTGCTAAAGCTTTTATTTATTTAGCATAAGATGGTGTTAATAACATTTAGCTCAGAGTAAGTAGGGAGCTGGGATGCCTGTAGGGAATCTGAATGTTTACATGTCGATTGGCAAAAAGACTTCCTTTTCTGCCCACTTGAAAGAGGCAAAGAACATATCCCACAGTTTAATTGGCCAATTAAGATTTTTTTTTGGTGCAAAACAGCTCAGCTGGAGCTCATTGTGTGGCTGTGGTTTGGGTGAACTTACAGACTTTACAGAGGGTATAGGATTTTCCTCTTAAGAACTTAGAATCATGGAAACATAGAATCAATAAGATTGGGAAAGACCACTAAGATCACCTAGTCTAACCATCAAGCCATCCCCCACCGTGCCCACTAACAGCGTGCCTCAGTGCTACGTCTCCACATTTCTGTAACACCTCCAGGGATGGTGACTCCACCACCTCCCTGGGCAACCTGTGCCAAAGCCTCACCACTTTGAGAAGCATGTTTTCCTAACATTCAACCTGAAATTCCATTACAAGCAGAAAGGCTTGTGAAGGTCTTGGAGAATATGCCCTACGATGAGCGAGTGAAGGAACTGGGTCTGTTTAGTCTGGGGAAAAGGAGGGTGATGGGAGACCTTATTGCTCTCTTTCAATACCTGAAAGGTGCCTACAGATGGATGGGGTTGGTCTCTTCTCGCTGGTTACAGGTGACAGCATGAAGGGAAATGGCCTTAAGCTGTGCCAAGGTAAGTTTAGGTTGGATATCAGGAAAAACTTCTTTACAGAAAGGGTTGTTAAGCACTGGAATGGGCTCCCCAGGGAACTGTTTGGGTCACCATTCCTGGATGTGTTTAAAAACCAGTTGGATGTGGTGATCAGGAATATGATTTATCAGTGTTTTTAGGGTAGTATGGATAGGTTGTGGGAGAACTGGATGATCTTTAAGGTCTTTTCCAACCTAAGTAATTCTATGATTCTATGATTCTATAACTAGCTATCTGGAAGAGTCCAACACGCACCTAGCTACAATCTCCTTTCAGTAAATCTCCCCTGAGCCTCCTCTTCTGTAGACTGAATGATCCCAGTTCCCTCAGCTGCTTCCCATGGAACTTGTTCCAACTTGTCCGCGATGTAATTTTCAAAAGTTGGTGTTTTTTTGTTTGTTTGTTTTTAAATAGAATATGTTATTTAGAAAAGAAAGAAAGTAAATGCAAGTTCAAGATGAATTTTTCAGTCCAAGCCAAAAAGAAAACCATATACCATTAAGGTAAAGAACTCAAAGTCAAAGAACAGGCTGAATGTACTCGTTTCCAGTGATCCTCCAAAGCATGTACTCACTGGTGATTCTGGCAGTCTTCCTCCTTTACAGTTTTCCTTCTTTGGGAGAAAAAATAAGTTTCAATTTCCCTTTCTGCAAAATTCATACAACTGCAGAACTGGCTGTGCCGTTTCTCCCAGTACCACCTGATGGCATTTTGTCTTTTCTCCCACCCAGCTGCAAAGCTGCCTGGTGCCTAACTATTGCAATAAATCTTTCTCCTAATAGTTCTCTTTCTGCAGGCTAAGTAATTGCAGTTACTTTATTCCTGATTATGGAGCAAACGACCCAGATTCAGTTTACCTGACTTTTGCTTTCGATCTTGAGTATATGTAGTCCAAGAGAGGCATAACAATTCCCTAAAAGCTGATGCAGAGGAGAAACTGCTTCCAAAGGATGATTAAACCTGCCTCACACCAATTACTACCAAGGAAGCCTATCTTTCTCCTGATTATAGAGAAAGCCTAGGACTTAAATTAGAGGTGTAACTTGTAGACAGCTAAATGTAGATGAGATATCTCCCAAAGAAAGGTTTCACAACAAAGCAAAAAACACATTAAGTTAGCAGAGAAGGGCATTAGCAGATAAAAGAGTAGCATGCTAATAAAAATTCAGACTGGAGATCATAGAATCATAAACTAATCATTAGAGCTGGAAGAGTCAGTTCTATCACGTGCTCAGGGCCCCATCAAACCTGACTTTGAGTGTCTCCAGGGATGAAGCATCCACCACCTCTCAGGGCAATCTGTTCCAGTGCCTCACCACCCTTAATGTGGAAAACGTCTGCCTTATATGCAATCTAAATCTCCTCTCATTTAGCTTAAAACAGTTTCCCCTAGTCCTATCACAACGAGTCTGTCCCCTTCCATATAGCCCCCTTTTGATACTGATAGGTCAAACTAGATCAAACTGGCCAATTTAGTGCTCCTCCTAACTATTTGGTATGTATGCAAAGCAGAGTTGTCTATTAAGTACCTTTTTAACATGAACACAGAAGAAACTTAAGAATTGATGCTTAATAATCAAAAAGTTGACATTGACCTAAGGAGTTAATAAATGCTTGCACTTACACAGTTAACATACAGAGTGCGGCAGAGCTTGAACCTTAGCACTGTGATTTCAGAGCTCTCTGACTCTACAGCTCTCCTTTTCAACTGTTCTTTTCCTTGAGATGAAAGGGGAAACAAAGTTTTGCAAGTCTGAGCTGAACTGCAATGAAGGGTCTAGCTTTGTACAGAAAAAATATTTTAAAATGTTTTGAAATGATTTTTCTGTATTTTCCATCCTATGAATTGCACAGAATGGAAATAGATTTAAATCTTAGATCTTAAAAATCTTATGTTGAATCATAGTGATTTTCATTATCTAAGGCTTCTTTACCAGGTATCTTATCTAATGAACAAATGATCTATTCAAAAAATTGTGTTCTGTTAAAAAAAATGAGCTGAATGAAAACTTCATTTAAACAAACTTGAAGTATTGCCTTGATTCTTTTTGTTGTTAACTATAAAATAGATGTCTCAAATATATCTCTCAGTTCTTGCTGTGTTGGCCACTGCTGGCTGTAAAGGATATTTGTGGCTAACAACATGAAGCAGCAGTGTATTTCTTATGTGCTCTAATGTTAGAAGAACACAGGTCTGTAGTTATGTGTGCTTCTTCCCTGCAAGTTTATGTCCTTATCTAGTATTTTAGCGTTTAGCCTCATTGTGTTTTTGTACTTCTATGTGTAAAAGAACAGGAACAAATTATGCATTGTGTCTTAACTCTGCTTTGTGTGCTTCCCTGGCTCCAGCATTGCTACAACCCTGTGAATCAGAGGAATCATCTTCTGTTTGTGTTGTGTGGAAGTAATTAGTGCATTCAACTATGAAAGGCTGGGAGCTTATTTAAAATTAATTCTATCAAAATAGCATCTTGCTGCAGTGAGGAGACAGCATACTGTATCTCAAAAAATCTTCAGCTGAAGTGAAAGAAAAAAAGCCAAACAACACAACACATTTCCTAGCTGCATTCATTTACCTACAAAACAAAATGCTGCATTCTTCGTTGACAGACTGTTATTCTAAACAGCCCAGCAGGCCCTAAGATTTTATATATCTTGGCTTAGAGACATTGGGTTGCATTCTGAAAACATTGAAATTAGTTCTAGAAGTCACATTGTGACGTATGATTTAGGTTAAAGGAGTAATAAATCAGTCTGGTGTTTGATGAAATGCATTTCTATGCAATGAGCCATCCCAATAACTCATAGTACTTTGATGGGATTGAGATGACACAGACTTTACAGTGGCCTCTTCGTGGGATGTGTAGTTTATTTTACATGTGAAAATGAGAGTGGCTCTGAAAGTAATGCATCCTGTTTTATGATGTTGACCCACAATGTCAGAGGTGGATGTTGGTGGTGTGGCAGTAGAGGTTGAACCTTCACACCAATGCTCTATTACATTTTGTTGCCATGTGACAGACAGCAGTAGAGTGACAAAAGGCTATTTGACACAGAAGCATGTATGAAACAAAGGTGTGTGACCTACTTCCTCCACACAGAAAATGTTGCAGCCACTGACATTCATCAGCACTTGCTGAATCTTTATGGAGAACGTACAGTGGTTGTCAACAGTGAGCATTTTCATGTGGGCAGCATTCTCCTAACAACAACGCTGTCACAGCAGATGTAAAACTGTGGGTCACCTCTGTTGGTGCAAATTTTGATGAGCGTGGCATGCAGGCTCTTGCTCATCTTCATCATCACTGGTGAAAATACACAGCTAATGCTGGTGACTATGCAGAAAAAATGTGTTGTAGCTAAACATTTGCTCTATTAAATAGCATTGTTCTCCTTGTATCTGTTGTAGTTTCTATGGAAATAACTACGTGAAATTGAGCTCAGAATGACCTCCATATCTGCAAGGCCAGATGTTCAGAAGAGCTCCAGTCCCATGGCTGGAACCTGTGAAAACAGATTCAGCTTCTCTAGTAGCTTTCCACCCATCTGTGTACTGTACAGTGAGAGCTGTTGACCACTACTGACAATTTTATCCTATTTGTGGGAGCATTTGGAAAAAGATCTGTTTGAGGGGGAAATGCAAAAAGATAAGTAATCTCCACCGAAGCCTATGAGAATTGCACTCCTGACCCAAGAGAAGAAGAACTTCTGACCACCAGAAGTGGAAGAACTTGTTCCACACTCACAATGTTAGTATGAACATTACTACTACAGCCCATTTCTGTGTCAGCATGGCAGAAACACCTGAAAAGTTTTATGGGTGACTGTTGACTTCTCATTCCTTTTACAAACAGAGGAGAAATATACCTTATTTTCCTTCTTTATCTGCAGACAAAGCTAGCAGGTGTATTTCAAAGGTGATCTATCTTTTTATTATGTTTTCCCTTGTGTCTGTTTCTTTGACAGCCCACATCTGCTAAATAGATATGTGCTATCCATCATAGTCTTAAAGAGCTGGGTGAGAAGTTCCATTATTCATTCGTCTTGTTTTTTATGTAGTACTATGGAAATGAGTAATGTTATGTTTTTGTTTTTGTGGTTTTTTTTTTCCCTCCAAATCTGCCTAGTTCCTTAAACAAGATGAGAGTTGAGAATAAAAAAGAGCGATAATGAGGGTCTACTTCCTGCTCTAGAAATATGCACTCCCTGAAGGCAGTACCGACAATCTGATGTTGCTCAAAATTCTCTCCTCTTCAGCATGAGAGCTTCAGCTCCTCCAGGCTTCAGGCAGCTCTGAAGGCGCAAAGCAGCTTGCAGCATAAAGCCTAGAGCACCTAGCAACACATTTGTTCATTTAATTGGTTGCACAACATTAATCTATAAGCCTGGGCATTCATTGTGCATTTGAAAAATCACAAATACAATAAATATGGGGATGGATGTTTATTGTTTCCCTCCTTTAGTCATTTGTCTGTGTGAACTTTCCTTTTAATTCCTGATTTCTGCCAGATGTCTTTTGTCTCCAAAAGTGTTTTCATAAAACTCTGCTCTTCCTCCACCTGCTGCTGTCATTTTCTGACCTGAAACTTCTGTTATCTCTTAGACAAACCAGCAGTTCTTAGCAATAACATTCTGAGCTCATCATGTGGTGAGCACTGTGGGTGTGCTGTGGTTCCACTGTCAGGGACCAATAACCAACTATTTAACAAGGAGCAAATGAAGTTCTTGGTGCAGCTGGACTTGATACAGATCTCCCTTTGGCACCATCTTTACCTCTAAGTAAGTTATTCTTTTCTTGGAACTTTCAAAATTTTGTCCTGCAAAGACAGGTAACAATGCGTGAGTAAAGAGGTTCTGATATGGTCATCACTATTCTATCACACCAGCTTCTTGGTGGAAGTCTTTCTCACTAGAGTTAGAAATAACCCAGTAGTAAGGGCATACCACAGACATTCTCTTCTTTCTAAGGTATTTTAATCTGCAGTATCATTTAGCACCATTTTTAAATAAAAGCATCCTACAAAGTCAACTGCTGAAATAATTCATTTTCTGCAAAAAGTACAGGACAGTGTTATCTCAGAGTTATGGTAGTAAGAGGAGTGTTTTGCTCAGGCACTTTTGCTTATCTGAAGATGCCACAACACCTCCTTTGATCTATGTCCTTGAAAATCAGTCAGATCCATTCTTAATATTGATTTCTAATTCTTAGTTATTCAGATTACTCATAAGAAGGAGTAGGATATTTTGTTTCATTTATACCCACTAGTTTCCTAAATATCTTATTCTGTTTTATTTATACTTTGTTTTAGTTTCTATATAGTGCAATAACTCAATGCATTGTTTAAGACTTACATTTTCTTCTTTTAAAGTCTCTGGCTTTTCAGGCTTTTTCTGGCATTTCTTTTAAATCCACCTTCATGCTTGCAGATCAAGAAGATGCTCTTCTTTATGTGACCACCAGCCTTCATAACAATCTCCATCACTTTATAGTATTAGCTTCCTTTTATCAATGATTTTGAAAATTCTGTTAGTTAACTCATAATAACATTAGCAGGTTTCATGCTGCCATTTCTAAAAGAGATGAAATCTTTTGGAAAAACAAATTACAACTATTCATGTTCTCCAGATCCATGAGACTGTGTAGTTCCTGGAGAGAGAATACAGTGTTAACCACTTCAGACTTTGCCATTAACCCTTATTAGGCTTAGACTAAATTGCTGTAATGCTTATGACATTCTTTACCTTTCGGGCATCCTTACATTTTTCACATTTTGTAGCAAAGATGAAAACAGTTTCTCTTGGAAGCTGGGTCCCTAAAAGAACATCCAGACCCTCCTGCCTGTTTTCAGAACATTAAATGCCATAAAAATTGGACTGATGCTTTGGGAATAGCTGCATTTTGACCCAAGAGCAAAGTGTGCTGTCCTATTTTTTCCAGTGCCACGTAACTGATGGCACTGTACTTTACTGTACTATCTGGGCACCTTACCTCCTTCCTTGCTTTCCAGATCAGCTAATAGATTTGGAGTATTATTCAGAACATTTCTGCTTATGTCTTTTATTGTATAAAATTTTTTCAGCATAACTTCATTACTGACACAAATAAATTTAACCTTCTAGTCTTTCTGCACTACTACAGTCACTTTTGCAAGTACTTCTCTGATTGAATTTTTCAAATATTTATTCTGTAAAACCCTAGAAATCACCATTCTTTAATGTTACATATAATTCATCTGAGGGGAGGAAAGGCCAGTTTCATCAGAAAGTCTATCAGCTACTGAAGAGAAACATCATACTTCTGATTTTTAAATTCATTTTGATCTGCCTTCTACTGAGATGTGCTCTTTGCCCTCATCAATGAATAATGGGCAGCATGGTTGCCATATCTTCTCAGAGACAATTCATGGGACACACAATGCAATGTCTAGGGGAGGAAGGAAGGAAGAAAAGAAAGAAGAGAGAAAGGTGTAGGGTCTTTTGACCTAGATAGATTCCTTTCTCTGCATTACTCAAAGGGACTGGGTGAGGCATGCAGTTATTTGCAGGGGTTGCCAGTTGTGGATGCTTCCTCCTGCTCCTGGGGGCTGCAGTGCCCTTTGCCGTCATAACCAGCATGATGGGTCTAGAGACCTTTCAGCTGCTTGTAAGCTTCCAGGGTGCAGCCGCTCAGATTTTGCTGGGTGAGCCTTGCTGCTGACACCAAGCAGTGAGGTGTATTTTTCATGTATTTCACAAAGCAGATGACCTTGAACTCCTCATAACCTCAGTGGGAATTCCCATTATATCTTGTACTGGCAGTACTGATAATAGTAATTAGACGAGATTAACAGCCAGAGTGTGCCCCTCCAATATTTCTTCTTGTCCATCTACCTTCCCTCCAACCACTGATGAAATACTAGTTTCGGGATGTCATCATATTGCTACCACTCAGAAACAGTGAATACAGAGAATCACACTTCCTCAGCCAAAAATAAACCATTTCACAGTCAGCCCAGCCCTCCTGTGAAGAAACAAGGAGGAGAACGGCAGGGGAAACACATGGTAGCGTTTGGAAGTGTCAGCAGTGTCTGCAAAGTAGGTTGGCTGTAATCGGGGGGAGGCAGCATCCTCCCCTTGATCTGCTGCCAGAAGCTACTGACTGTGTTCAAGGGGCTTTGTAGGCAGCACTAATGCAGTGAAATCTGCTAATCCTAGAGGACACAGCTTGAGCTGTGCCTGAAAGGATCTGCTGCTGGGTGGCAGTACACACTGGATGATCTTCCCATCTTTCCCAAGTGCCCCAGCCCTTGCCTTGCTGTTGCTTAATCCAAACCCTTATTTTGGGTGAACAGACTGGCCTGTTAGCTAGAAAAAAATTATACTGGGGAGATGCTTCTGGGATCAGAGAAGAAAGCATAGAGGCTCCTGAATATGCCAAGCTGACTCATGCATCTACGTCATTAATAAAAACCACAACAGCTTTATACTACTTTCTAACATTTGTCTCTGCTTTATCTGTTCTCAGAGCTTCACATACATTTCAGAAATATCAGGCAATCTGGTTTCTATTCACAGTTCACACTTTAGTGTTGAAAAGTGATTCTCAATAATCACCCAACATCAATAGATAGCAGTATGCTACAGCCAGAGGAGATAAAATCTTTGGCCTTCTCCTCCTGTGATTTTTTTTTTTTTTTTTCCCCAATAATTGGCATTTCTAGAAAAATTTCCTAGTCTGCCAAATGCATAATTTCTTTAACATTTCTTCCTAAAGACAATATCCCACTTCTGGATAGCCTCACACACAAATATGGTTCAGCTGGAGAAAAATTACTTCAAAAAATAATCAACTGATTGCTACAGTTGTTCATTATAATGTGGAAAATACCTTTTATATCTCTTGGGTAGTCACAATAGTCAAATTATATCTGCAGTGTCTGCATTCAGGTACAAGGTAATGTATATTAGTTTATATTCTGCATCTAGGACAGGAAATGCTGCCAGCCGAAAAATTCATATAAACCAGCCATACTATTTCTTTGCTTGAGTTTCATTAGGTATAGAAACAAGCCTGGATTGTGGGGTAGATATTAGCCACTCTGTGGAAAGGGAGCCCCTAACATTTACAGTGGTGTTTGGAGAGTCTTGACATAGATTCTCAGTCACTGAATTTCGTCCCATCCAGTCTCAGAGATCTGGGCCAGCTGTCTGTCTCCCAAGCCAATCTGATTTTTAATGCTACCTTTCTTTAGCTGGTTTTTAATGTCTTTTACCAATATTGTGATGACGTCTATCAGAACAGCTTTCCTTTATAGTAAACGACATTTATGGGCACAGTTGCATTTATTAAGATCATAAATGAGATACTCCACATAACCCATATACATAAGTTGCATACATATATAAACATACATACGCATATGTACAACAGTAATGTATTAATGTCATAAGCACTAAAGAATGGAGTAAGGAACAGAGATTTCTGAGCTTCTTAGTGGCAACCCATCATGCAGAGAGAGGAGTTTTTATTCCTGGACCTATGTAGCTGTGTTTTATAACCTCTCTAAGCAGTTCATTAGAGGGTGCAGCACTGCATCAGCACTGCTCTGTCCTGGAGATCTCTGCACTGATGTTATTATATTGCTTCTTGATCAGAATTATCTCAGTGCCTGCTAACTCAGCACCTCTGCACTTCTATCTATTACTGAGCTGTTTGCTGAACAGAGTCTGAAAATTATATATTTTTTTTCCATTCTTAAATGGAAAGAAAAAGAAAAGTAGCTATGGCTGTTGCTTATAGCACAGCACTTAACATAATTCCTTCCTTGGCTGGGAATCTCAAGTGAACAGCATCCTAGAGTGGGGGGAGGTGATGGGGAAGATGCAGAGAGACTTCAGTTGTTTTCAAAGCTCCACAAACAAGGGGCAAAAAGAGAAGACGTCTTATGCAAAAGGGAGAACAGCCAAAATGGACTGCTGAGTTTACCATTCTTCAGTGAAACAGAAAAATATCCTCACTCCTCCCTCCCTAAAACAGTCTGCAAGTCTACTGTGATCCAGCAGCAGGAAGGAAAGAGGTTGAAATTCTGTTTACTGAAAGGGACATCATGTGTGTGAACTCCTCATCTGCTCCAGCATCCCCAGCTCCCTGCAGAAAGCCAGGCAGGGGAATGCTCATATAAAAGACTTCTGTAGATCACCTGGTGACTGAATTGCTGTATCTGAGTGACCTTACTACAGATGAAGAGAAAGAAATGTGGAATCATAATATCATAGAATCATAGAGTGGACGGGGTTGGAAAGGACTTCAAAGATCATCTAGTTCCAATCACCGTACAGGGAGGTTTTGCATGAAACTGTAAAATATCCTACATATGGGACATCTTCCAAATATGTGTGTGGGAAGGGTGGCCCTAAAAAGATAGAACATTGAACAAATGTGGGAAATGGGAATTTAAATAAAATCCAAGGGAGCAGGAAAGGAGGCAACCAAGCCAGAGTATGTGTGTTTCTATGGGAAATGTAAAAATGGAGGGCTGGATGGCTGGATGGGGCACTGGGACAGGCTGATTAATTCATTGGCAACACTGTCCCTCAAGGGGAATTGAAAGTAGATGATCATCAAGGTCCCTTCCAACTTAAGCTGTTCTATGAGTTTATGATGTGATTCTATGGCTGTGAAATAGAGACCTAGTAGCTATATTACAAGCCTGATACCAAAGAGCAAGTTATATAAAACTATTTGAGAATGACATTCTTGTGACAAATGATGCTAAAAGCATAAAGAGGGCATAAAATCATGCTAGATAAATAAGTTAGGTATACTAAGAATTAACTTAAAATTCTACTTTTACAGCTGAAATTACAAATAGAATCCCATGCCTAAACAGAAAAGTTTAGTGTTATAGGACCAACACTCACTGGATGAACATCTCTTTTACCTCAGACATGCCTGGTACCTGAGTCTGCAGGATTGGAGCTGGTTGGACATTCAATTGAAGCCAGCACAGCTGGCTAACAATTAGGCTGTATTCCTAATATAGCTTTGTGAGACTCCAGAAATGACTAATGAGGAAATGTGAACCATATTCTAAAAGGAGCTGCGTACCCTGGGTTCTTTATAAAATACACTCAGGCTGCAGGAGTACAGAAGCCATCAATTATGAATTAATAGATTTCAGTTCTATTATTTACAATTAAAAAATAAATTGTGCTTTGCAAGTATGCACAAGATAACAATGAAAAAGGATGACTGAGAAAAGGCAATCCCTGGGCTAAAACATGTAAAAGAGCAAGCAATAAAGATCCTTCCCTGGACATTTTTCACAGGAGACTGGACGTCCTTCTTTGTTGTACCACGCTGAGAATGACATAGTCACTCCTAAAGGATGGGATAAGTTGTCCAGTGTGTGTTTTCCTGTTCAGATCCTCATAATTCTATTAAAGCAGGGTATAAATGGTTCCTGAAGAGGTAAGATGATGGATAAAATGCCTGCTGTGATGTGTGCTCTTTCTTGATAAGACTCCAGGCGTGCCATTTCCTGGGGAGTTCTAAATAGAAGACACATTTAAATAGATTAGGTATGGAGAACACACAAAGAGTGTGGACAATTGCTTTTAGGAATAAGGTTACAGTTAAGTGTTTATGTCAGTATTAACTAGAGATTACCTGCAGGCAGCACAGCAGAAATATGCCTTTGGGGAGATCTTAATCAAAAGTACGGCACAAATCTTGTGACTGAATTTGTAACCAAAATTGTATGTGAGGAAATGGAAAGATTTTTACATGCTTTGCTGGCCAACTGGGTGGTCAAAATTGGCATGGAAAGAATGGTAGAGACAGCAAGAAGCTTGAATGTAGTGAGTTAAGGGACAAACTCAGGGGACTGTGGGACATAATTAAAGCAATAAGCAAAAAGGGTGATACTTTCTCAGATGCAGTTTTCAGACCTTGAGACCAAATTAGGGAGGTCAGAGAATAGGATGCTGCAGCAGTCAGGAACTCAGATAAAGATTTAACTCTAATAACAGGCAAAGGCATATTGAAATTGGTTAGTCTGGGAAGCTAGGCAAAATGAAAAGAAGATTATTGACAAGTTCTTTCTAAAATAGAAGAATAATGTGCCTCAACATGTTTACCTGAAAAATACCTTTTTTTCAATCCACATATTGCCACATTATTTGAAAATGACCTAGAGTCAGGAATCCTGATTACCATAATCACATCTGACTAATGAGATCAAATGTGTTTAGGTGAACTTAGAAGAAGAATTACACTTAATGATTGTTTTGGAGACTAAGGATGATCTAGAGGTATTCAGGGATAATTCAGTAACTGTGAAGGTTCAAATGGGGCTTTGATTAAACAAGCTGAACAGAAACTGCATTGCAGTTGTATCCTTCAGACATGGAACAAATAGAGTTATTTGTTTTCCTATAAGCCCTGAGATTCTCTTTTTGTAATATTAAGGTTTGGAATTATAGTAATTAAAAAAAAACATATTAAAAAAAAAAAAAGACTTGGAATGTATTTTTCTAAAGGATCATTTGGATTCTATTATTTTTACACCATGATAAGACTGAGAGGAAAGCCGACGAGGTGATGGCATAGTATGCTATCTCTGTCAGATTGTCATATTCATACTGCAGTAAAAGAAAATCACAGTTAGTGATTTATGACGTTGCCAGACTTTTTCATTTACACTGATTCCTTAAAAAAAAAAAAAGAAGTAAAAAATCCCACCAGACTCCAGCTTTAGAACTGCACAGTGAATTCTGCACCTAGACAAAACCATGGGTTAACTCAGCAAATGGCATCACTGTAAGGGCTTAATTACCAACCATCTTTACTCATGTTTTCCAAAGCCTCTCTTCATCTGATACTGTGATACTTCTGGCATTGCTTTAACTATGGAGTTTAACATTTAGCTGTTGCTCCTGCTTTGTCAAAAAGAAAATGTTGCATTCATCTAGTCTAAGACGGCGGAAGAAAAGGAATGTACCTACTATGAATCACAGCATTATTGGGATTGGAAGGGACCTCTATGAAGAGAATAATCTCACTCAATTCTATAAGCCCAAATTCTTTTATTTCCAAGAATACAAGTTATTTGCTTATTTACATTATAAATTAACCATTTCTGACCAGTTACTCCATTTTTTTATTTTCTGTATTGTACCCAAAAAAGGTTAATATCTGGGCTGATCAGAGATTTAAGAAAACCTTTAGTCATATTGTAGAATAATTATTAGCAGTGGAATAAAAGGATTATGCTAACTTTGAGAACATTTGCTTTATAATTGGTTTAGAAAATGAATTACAGAAGGAACAGTGTAGGTAGGAAGAGAACCGCAGCAGGGGGGAATTAGAGGGAACAAAGAAAGGGGTAAATGAATCACAGAGAATGTGTTGCCAGTCACCTGGCTATATTTTCCAAATTATATCCTGCAGATTTGTCTGAATTATGGAATTATAACTAAGATGATAATCCACACCTAGACACAAGCAAGGATGCTCCAAGTTTTCGCACTATCTAGCATGGGAAATGTTTCTGGCTTACTTCACACCCTAGGAAGAGCTAGCTTTGTTTTTATAGGTATGAAATAATACAAGAGGGTTGCTGCTATTTCTCAGTGCTGAAACAAATGAAACGGAAATATTCACTTGTACAAAATATTCCAATTGCTTCATCATTCCCATTCTGCAGGCTGTTATTCAGACTCTAAATGTTATTTAGAATAAAAAGAATGAAAAATATTTAGTGTGTTATTCACTTCCTCTGGTTCTATGAATTCATATCGTCTTGCAGTTCCCACCTACGTTTTCCCTACATTTACTGAACTGATTACTGATAGTTATTCAGTCATTTATTAAAGATAATTATTCAGTGTAAGCATTAGTTAGGAAATAAGGGCATAGGGAAATTTCTTCCATTTGAAAGGGAGAAAATCACAGTTCTCATTAAAAACACCTTTTAGAAGAGTATCAATGTTTATCCAGTGCTTGTTGAATGTAATGATACAATTATTTTGAAGTAGTATTTTTATTTTTAGATGATTCAACTTACAAAATGGAAAGTAAGCATCATCACAATCAAATGATAGCCCTTCACTTATTATGTCCTTTCTTCTTTCCTCTTCCAAAAGGAATAATAAACAACGATATTGCTGCTTCACTTCAGTCTGTTGATTTTTTTCCTTCAATTATATTCTCCCTAATTTAAAGAGGGAATCAAAAGATTTCTTTCACTCATTATGGGAGGAATCTTTAACAATAATAATAAATAATAATAATGAGTAGGGGAAAATAGAAGAGAGTTTTTTTCCAATATTCTACTGTTTACATAATTTAGTGAGTACTTGGATATCAGAGGTTAGAATTACATAAAGGTTGATCTTTAATATTTGAAGATTATTTTATGTTGTACATTTTATGTTAAAGGCTGATGTCTTGAATAAAATACTAATAAAGCTTTATCAATCTTCTTTTTGCAGCTTCTGCAGCTCAGCAGGGGCTTGCAGGAGTGGAAACACAGCTGTGCAACCCACTTTACCCTCTATTATTAGGAAACTTTTAAAAATCATGAAGCAACATATTCAGTGGCCAGTATCCTCTGATTAATTCTTTATGATTAAACTTCCATTTTTATCTTGTGTTTAATGATGTGCCAGGGAAGATTTTAAGTAGTGTTTTGGAAGGATAGAATTTCAGTGTGTTTTACAAGAGTGACATGCTTTATTTCAGTAATATTTCCTTTTCCAGCATCCTTACTCTGGCAGACTACAAAGGTTGCACTGCAAAAAACTTATAGTTCATGAAACCAATATAATGACTCCTGTGCTAAATTTTGATTGTGTTGTTCCACTCTGATATCAGTTCCCTTTTTCTGCTCTTGCTAACATACCAAGAGCTGAAGATAAATGCCTAGAAGAATACTTCTGCAAAATGTTTGGTATTTTGAGTTCTTTATTGTCAATAGCTCCCTGCAGTGTCATTCATAAATGAGGAGGTCATCATAGTAAGCTTGCATTAAAGGCAAACCTTTTTATTCCTTTCTTTCATTTGTATTTGTATACAGTAGAAATGGCTTCAGTTTGCAGTTTGAGCCAGGAGTATAATTAGCAATAATATGCTGTGGACTAGAAAGCTAGAACATTGCATTCAAGAGCTCTAATTATTTACTAGTATCTTCTCTACTTTATTACTACTTGAAAAAGTCATTCTTCCAGATTCTCCTGGGAAAATGTGCACTTACAGTAAACAATATTTTAAAATTTTATGTTCCTCACCCATCAATCTAAGAAAATTCTCATCCCATATTTAAAATATCTGTTCTTCAAACTGCTATTGGAAACATTTCTTTTTCACAGCTGGGCAAAAGATCCAGAAAAATTTTGAAATTATGGATCTATTTAAACTGAAATAATTCTGGTTGTAGCTCACAACTATGTTCTATGATTGATCAGAATAACATAGAATAATAGACTAATCAGTCAGAATATCCCAAATAACCAGAGGCCATTTCCCAAACCTATGAGTCAGGTAGTCCCACCTTTCCATAAGGAGATGAAAGATGATATGGAAGATGAAAGAGTATTATGATTGCAGGAATGAAGAATAACAGAAGAGACAGAGAACTTATACCATGACAACAGGAATAAACATCTTCTAATCCAGGAGGAATTTCTTGTAATAAAGGAAATAAACTCGATGATAAGGGGAAAAAAAAACAAACAAAACAGACGTAAATGAGATAGCTAAAATAATAAAGGACAATTGAGAGAGAAATTAAAGAACTTCTGTGATTTGGCAATTGGGAAAATGTCCCTCATTTTTAGTCTATAATGTCCAGTTTATTGTGCTCATAATTGTTTTTTGATACTTCCCTTAAATTTTGTTTACACTAGAAAGCTCTGCAGTACAATGGAACAAACCCTTTGGAAATCAGGATGCTACGAAAGTAGGTAACAACATTTTCCTGAATTCATTCAAAAGTTGTATTCTGGTTTCACAGGTTACAGTTAAGAGTGTCCTTGTGACTCTCAGGAGAAAGCTGAATACTGTCAAATCAGATCATCTTTTCTTCACCTCTCCAGGTGGAAGTGCAAGAACAGCTGTCTGCATCCCCAGTGCAGAATCTGAGGACTCTATTTTGCCATTTACATTGACCACTTTGATAAGTGTGCTCCCCTTTTTTTCATAGAACAATTTTCCATTACCATTTTTTTTTTTCTTCTCTGGAGAAATTGAGATTTATATCAAGGAATTTTGCTGGGGGCACCTAGGTACTGTGATGATGCATTAATGGTAGTGTATCGCTAACTAGTAAACTGTGTTTTATACTCTTCCTCTGCTATTTTTTATTCATAATAGTGTACTTCTCAGAATAGCTTCAAGTTTGGTTTCAGAGGGTGAAAGAATTTCAAGTAAATGTCTAGTCTGTATCCAAACTCTCACAATAAATCAGAACATTTTCTTCAGTCTTTGAATGTTCATAGTGCTAGCATAATTTATTTATTTGGAACTGCAAGGTTGCAGCTTTCTGAAAGAGTTTTTATTTTGTCTGTGGCCCATAAAACGAACAAGATTGCTTCCACAGGTTCAGTTACTACTAAGTAAAACATGTCCTTCAGAAAATCACAGGACTTCAAAGTCAAGAGATTTTTTGTTAATTGACAACTCTGCTACTCCATTAAGTCATGTTTCAGTGCTTCTGTCAAGAACTTTCCCGTGAGAAGTGAGGTCAAAGGCACGGGAGTAGAAGAGAATAGGCTGTGGAAGCTCTTGTATTTATCATGCAAGTGAGTTCAATGGAACCAAAGTCAAAGTCAAAAGTAGGGAGGGTTACCTAAGTCAGTAGACATGAAATCTTGTTGACATTTCAGCAAGAGTAGTGGCTGGTATTTTACCTCTGTTGAAAGCCAAGATGAACTAAATTGTCTGTTTACCAGTCCTTTTAGATACATCCCACATTCTAGTGTTTCCTGTTCTTTTTGGGAGGGCCACCACACTTTATGGTCAGCTGTTTGCTCTCTTTGTTGTCCAGAGATCATGTGCCCAAGCAGCTTTTGGTGACTGTGTGGGTTAGAAATTTCTCAGATTTCTATTCTATTTCTCAGATATTCTATTTTTGTCATAAGTCTATGGGGATTCATAACTTGAGATAATGTAAATTCTGGAATACAACAAAAATAAAAACTAGAGGTAGAGGCCAGCAGAATGTGAGCTCGTAGTCCCTGAAACATGGAATCATAGAATCATTAAAGTTGGAAAAGGCCTTTAAGATTATCTAATCCAACCATCCACCTACCACCAATACTGCCCACTAAACCATGCCCCTCAGTTGGTGTTTCTTGAACACCAATTCTTCCCCACCAGTTTGGTGTTTCTTGAACACCTCCAGGGACAGTGAGTCTACCACCTCCCTGGGCAGTCTGTTCCAGTGCCCATACATTCTTCTAGAGAAGTTTTTATTAATATCCAACATCTTCAGCTTTGAGTGGGTCCAGTATTTTCATGTTGGCTTAATAGAAAGACCAGTCATCTGCAAATGAATGCACTGCAGTGTTTACCCAAGGACTTTCACAAGAAAGAAGACAGGGTGCATAAGCTTCTCTTAGTGCCTCTATACTTGGGCTAGACATTCCAGGGAAAAATTAGGATAACAACAAGAGATAGACTCAAACTTTGGGGAAGCTGAGAAAGGGCAAGATGACCAAACCTGAGAAGAACACTGTGTGAAGAACTGGCCAGGGACTGTAAATTCAGACTTGTGACAAAGAAAGACAAGAATTGAAAGAGTGATGGCTTCCAGGAAAAACTCCATTGTTGAGACCCGATCTTGTTATTTATTGGTACATAAATATCCATGAACTCTAGTAGAAAAGTATGTGTCCTCATCATTCTCACATCTAATCCACACTGAAAATGGCTTTCTCCAGGCCATTAGAGGACAGAGATAAGGCACTATGGACTCTAATCATATTAATAAACTGGGGAGAGGGGAAGTTCAGTATGTTATCATGTGGCACCATTTTTTTCTTTTCAAAATTTCCAGGTCTTTTAAAAGGTGATACTGTGGAAAGTTAGAATGAAACATGAATTATACATATAGATCAAAATGCCTTAATGGAGCTTAACCAGGAAATTTGATTTTGACAGTTTGTCATTTGAATACTTAACTTTGAAACTTGCAGCTACTGTAACAAAGGTACTTTCCACTGCTGATTTTTCAATACAACCTAGCAGTTGTACAATGACCTGGGACTGAGGCAGTTCAGATCTGCTTTTACTAGTACATTGAGGCGGAGAAGAATCATAGACATTTCTGTTTGTTTATGAAGAAGATCTTGTAAGTGGTTTTATTTTTCATACATTAATTCCTAGATGTGATTAATGATTAATGTGAATCTGGAACAGAGTCTTCCTCCAAACAGAATTTCCCACCTGGCATTAAGGAAAACTCGTTATATGAGAAGCAGACACAGCATGCCGTAGTCTCCATTCAGTATCTGGACTTTGTTTGGCCTTCCTCCCCTTGACACTCAGCATTTACCCCAAATTTTCTTTTTGCTGTTGCCATACAGCTTTCTCTTCTCCATCCGTGCATGTCTGCAGCACAGGTTTGTAATATGCTGTGCAGTTTCTTGATAGGTCTTGCCATTTCCTCTGCTTTTCTGTTCCTGGCAGAGTAGTAATTTCCTTGATCCTGGTGGGGCACTAATTACCCCCCAAAGTATCTAAATGCTGGCCATGTAGGCAGGAATGGCTGGCAGGAATTTTTGTAGAAAGGATAGCTGGCTCTCCAGGGCCCGTAAGAGGATGAAGAATAAGGAGGGATTCAGGACATTGCTGTCACAGGAATGTGATGTAAAATCTTGCTGTTCTTCTTCATGAATATAAAACTGAGTTTCCAGACACTCCCAAGGAAAGAGAGGGCTCTGATTCATCACTGGTCTGATGCATACTCAGACAGGATGGCTGTGACCTGACTGCCTATGTTGGAAGTGGAATACTGACTCCTAAAACATGCCCAAGCTGTGCTTGGGTGAACCCAAATACCAAGGGGGCATTTATTAGCTGAATAGTGTGCATGTGCATGTGTAGGACCTGATTCCACTTAAATGTGCAATGCAAGCGCAGGTTATATAAAATAGCTTAGGTTTGTCAGCTGTAGAGTGATTCCTATACTGACATACCCTTCATGTCTGTTCTTTCCTTTTTCACAAGTTTTAGATAATTCTCCTTAGTCCTAAAACAGCAGAAGTGATCCTGCACCCATACTACAGAAATGACTAATGATTTCAAATTACTGATAATATTTGTGAACCACTAAGTTCTGATTCTCTAAACTCTTGAATGTACCAAAATACTATCAGTACCAATTATCCGATTCTCTAATTCATAGTTTTGCATTTCTGAGTCACCATTTGTACCAGGCTGATGCAGAATATAAGCTAATATAAGTTAGTATAAGGTGAAAACAGAAAAGAGTCTTAAAGATATGTTCTCATTTCAGTATGGACTAAATCTGAGGTCCAGGCAAGGCTATGTTTCTTTGGATGATGTTTAATATGAGTATGTTTAATGTTTTTGCCAGAGTAGATAAACTCTATCTTATGCTGTACAAATGATAGCATTCCTATGCCAAAATAAATAAATAAATAAAAATCATAGTTTTCTATCAGAATAAAAGGAAAAGCAGAATAAGGTATAATTATCGCTTCTCTTATAGAAAGAAAAGCTTTTTTATGACTTTGTCTATTTGATTTTCTATTTTTCTTTCATAAATAAAAAAAGAATTGCATTCACTTTTTAATTGATGGGAGAACCTACAATTCTGAGAGATTATTCAGTGTTTTATAATAGAAAACATCTCAGAATTATGTCCTAAACATGAAATTTACATGTCTTTCAAGCTGAAATCCATGCTTAGGAAGAAAATCCTTGCTGTCTCAGCAGAGAGGTTAGAAACTTTGCCTCAAATAAAAAGTGAATGTTTCTCCTGCTACATTTGGTGGTAAATGTGCATTGTATCTGAACCTACTCAGAGCTCCCTTGGGAGTCAGAATGTCAGTGCTCAAAGTGACAAGCTTCCCATTTCTGGTGAGAAAATCAGCACTGGAGACTTTGACAACTTGTGTGCACAGAGTATCATTTTGAATATTAAGAGTGTTGGAAAGCTTTGTTGACTCAGTCATCAGTGGTTGACATGGTGTGTGGAGGTCTTCTTCCTCCTGGAAGACAAATGGGAGTTGTGCAGTTGCTTTCAGATGGCTGCAGGCTCACTTGGCCGAAATCCCTGCATCTGTAAAAGGCAGAAATGTCACTAAAATTGATTGAATGGCTTCGTTTTACATCAGTAAGCATGTTCCCTGTCTTCACTTGGATTGCTGAGAATCTTCATTCTCCATATTCACATCACAAAGGTAATGGGACATAGCTCATCTGACTGAGCTGATCTGGAGGTATGCTGTGTTGGTAAAGTAAAAGGGAAAATTTCTTCTTCAAATGGATATGACTATGGAAAGTCCACATTTCAGAGACTCATCAGCCACCAGAAGTAATTTGATGATCACTAAATGTTTGATTTTACAAATCTTTAGGACAGCTGGGTGTGCAGACTCTTCTTTCACTTAGCTTATGTGTAGAATCTCCTATCTGAAATCCTCTGACATAAACAATATACAATATTAAACACAGGAAAAAAAAGTTTATGTTCAGAAGAGGAAGAGTAATGGAGCTGAATCATTTAATCCTGAAATTAAGGGAACTGCTGTCAAGTGAGACAGAAATTTGGGTATGAGATTGCCTTTCTTTGCACTCTGGAAGTAGGCAACCACATTCAATATGTATCAAAATCTGGAGGCTGAATAGTCAGGGATGGTGAATGAGAATGTTTCTGGGGGTGGCAGCAAGGCAGTAGCATTCAGAAGAAACGTTACCATGGCACTCACAGGCTGATATGAGCATATAGTTGATATAGAAGGAAAACTCTGAAAACAGTGCCAGCATACTGATACTGATACTGATATGCACAAAAAAAAGAAAAAAAAAAAAAAAAAAAAAGCAGGAGGACACTGAATTCTCTCATTATCCAAAGATGGCATTCTGCCTGCATGTGTTATCAGTTTCCTTTTCCTTCACTGCAGCTTTTGTGTAACCCACTCTTTGACAGCAATGCTCGAACATGTTGCTCTATCCCATGTGTAATCCATTTTAGCTTTATCTTTGCTAAAACGTCTCAAAATGATGCCTTTTTAAATATGAAGGGGAGTAGTCAACTTTTGGTCATTATTGTTATCAGATGGGTTCATTTCTCAGGGCCAAGACACCTACTGACATAAGATACTTGTACTGCATGAAGCTTTGATTTTATAAGCATCCCTAATAGAGATGATGATATAGTCAAACACTGTGTCTTATAGGATGACAGTGATGTTGTGGGATAGCTTCGTTCCAGAGAGATACTCAGCTGAAAGTTTTGCTCAAACTTCTGTAGCTCTTGAAGAAACATGCCAATTTGCTTTTGTCTTTGAGTTTGTTTTGTGTACCTGTTACTGGAAACTTCCCAGGACAAGCACCGAGTCTTTATTGCATACTGGTACATGTTCATATAGGTTCGTGTTGGAAAAAAATATTCTCTAAAGGAGTGGTGAGGTACGCTGCGAGGCACAGGCTGCCCAGTGAGGGGGTTGAGTCACTGTCCCTAGAGGTGTTCAAGAAAAGGGTAGATGTAGTGCTGAGAGACATGGTTAGTGGGAATGATGGGGATATGTTGATGTTTGGACTAGGTGGTCTTAGAGGTCTTCCCCAACCTTAATCATTTTCTGATTCTATGACTTTCATTTGCTTTGGCCCCAGTTCTGTGAAACTGTGATTTATCTACTACCATAACTTGCAGATACATCACTTATTCTAATAAAGCTATTGAAAGTGAATTAAACTATATATGTGAAATGTTAACTATGTGCTAGAATGAACTTGAAAAATGTGTCAGAGCATGTCATTCCCACACACTGAAATTTATATTTCAGTGTTAAGGTATATTTCACCACTGCCATATATAAATCACATATTTTCTTGCAGAAGTCATAAAATGTGCACCTCAGATAATGTCACTAAGATAATCATCCCTACCTGAAGGCTGTTATCACAAGAAACCATTCCTTAGGGTGAAAAAAAAACCAACAACCCACAAAAGAAAAACAAAAACAAACAAACAAACAAAAAACAACTTGAGATTTCATAGTCATTGGACTGATGCATCTTAGTTTCACTCCTTTTGATTAACAACTTTACACAAGGTTGGAACATGAGAATATCTGTGATATTTTTAGTGACTGCTGCAATCTTTGTTAAAACCTGTGCAACAGTGTCACCACTGTTACATATGATTTAGCTGAAAATTCTTTATCTGACAGTGAAAAAAGATCTTTTAGAGGTTATATAAGCATTTCAACAACTTGCTAGTCTAACTATATATAAAACTGCTCAATTATATAAAATATTTAACATGTAGGAATAATAAGCTCTTTTCTCAAGACTGGGAAAAACAGGATTTTAGCTTATATGCTTATGTGCATTTGGGCCCTCTGGGATACCAGAACTCTGTTTACAGGATTTTCCTATTAGCCCATCAGAGTTGAATTGCAAGGTTAGATTTGATACAAGAGGCAAGTGTAGTTGCCTGTTGAATTAAAATCTAATTTAGCCCGCTAGAAAAGGGAGAGAGTTTTTGCTAACTATGGCTATACAGGTTCCTTGCCCAGATGCTGAAGTGTCTCAGTTAAATCAGGAAACATCCCTCATTAAACAATAGCAAAACCAACCAAATATCAATAAAAAGGTGGAGAGGCCATAGGACAAAGATTACTGTTTCTTAAATGGCAGAAAAATACTTCTTGCTCTTGTGCACTGGAAAAACCTTGGATTCATTTTGATGTAATTGTAATGGGAATTGTCATGGTTCTGGTCACCTGGCTTTTTTGAAGAAGAAATTTGTTTATTAACCTGGAAGAAAAAGGAGCTTCCACCTAAAATAAAAACAGCTTTCTGTTCTTCCTTTTGTGACAGTGGCAGCTAATAGCCCTTCCCTCCCTGACCCTCAGCTTTAAATACACATAAAATTACAATGAAAAATATCAGGCAATTTAATTAGTTAATGTTTATAAAACCCTTTCAAGATGAAAGGAACTCTGTAAGTGGAATGTATTATTAATGGATATTAATGTTTGTTCAGAAATTGGAAGTTGAAATTGGTCCCATCACTAATGTGCATAAACGAACTTTTTTCTTAGTTTAATGCATTCATTAATTGGCTTTGCAATTTATTTTTTTTAATTGTTTTGATTTACATGCTCTTTAAGAGTTTCAGTGGTGTTGGCTAGCAGGGAGTAAATTAATACATCATTATTAATATAAGACAGGCTGTCAGAATATTCTAGATATAACACCATCGTAGGATGTTATCCAACTTGTTTAGATCTGAGTTCAGTAGTGTTTCCAAGAAAGCAATATGAAAAGCAAATAGTAGATATTCAAGGTGAAAGAACAGCATGCTTCAATAGCCATACCTGCTTCAGGAACTGGAGGGAAAAAATTAATATCACTCTTCAAAGCACTTAAGTGAAGATGCGTCCATCGTTTTCACAGCTAAATTTGGATGAAGTTTTTGACAACCCTTACAAAAGAATTCAGGACTAGGAATCATTTCCAAGAATGACTTATATCTAGTACAGACAAGTGTTATGTTGAGCTTTTTGACTGCATCTTCCTTTGTCATTTATCTTGCCATTGAGTTTATCCTTCTCCTGTGTAGTGTTCTAAGGCCTGAAAAATCATAGAATCATAGAATGGATAAAAAGATGGGATAAAAAGAGTAAGCACTCTTTATTACTTACTGTGACTGTGACACGTTATATGGCTTGGTAGCCTTTTGAATGCAAAGAGACACTTACATTGACTTTCTGATAGCCAGTAACATCTGTCACTAAAGAACAGTTGCATCACAACTGGATGTATGAAAGGGAGGCAAAGATGAGTTCATTTCTCCTGAAGAAAGTAGATAGCACTGAACAATATCTTCTTTGAACTGTATGTATAGGAGAATACCTAAGAGACTCTCACTGAGACCTGAGATATGGGGGCACAAAATTTATAGCATTCTGTCAGCAAACAGTGAGATACTGTATCCCAAATGATAGTCATGAAGGCTGTGATCAAAGACATTCTGTACTCCCTACTGGAATTGTTTTAAAAGGTCTTTTTTTTTTCTTTTTTTCTTTTTTTCTTTTTTTTTTTTTTTCTTTTTTTTTTTTCCCCCACACATATATAACTGAAATACCAGTGAGCACAGTTTATTTCCTTTGTGTATTGGCATAGATTAATAGATTAATTTATGAATATTTTAAGTGGAAGAACTGTGCTTCCACCCATGGGTAGGTTTTACTTCTTATGTTTTGTGCAACTTGATGCATTTTGAGGAAAAAGTTTTTCGCTTTCACTGTAAGATGTCTTCTTGTGTACTTCCTGAACTTTTGTTTTATAACTTTAAGCATGAATTCCTGAGAGTACTTGAGACTAATTTTAAGCTTAATCTGTGTGCTTAATGAAGTGGTTTTGTTTTGTTTTGTTTTGTTTTTTCCTAGGATTTCTGTATTTCTTTGCTTGTTTTTCTAGAACAAAGTAAAACAAAACAATACACCTTCTGAAGAAAGATACTTTCCAAAATGAAGATGAAAATACAAATGCTTGGTCTAGGAGCTTGAAAAAGAAAACAAAAACAAAAAAACAAAAAAAACCAAGAACACAACAAATATTGTAAGTGAAGTGAAAAAGAGGAAAAAGAGTAGAATGATCAGAATGGTGAAGACAGAATCATAGAATCATAGAATTTCCTGTGTTGGCAGGGACAAATGAGGATCATTGAGTCCAATTCAAGGCTCCACACAGGACCATACTACAATCACATCTCTCACACATCTGAGAGCATTGTCCACTTGCTTCTTGAACTCTAGTAGCTTGTTGAGCTGTCCACTGCCCTGGGGAGGCTGTTCCAGTTTTCCTTCTAGTGAATAAACTTTCCCTAACACCCAACCTGAATCTATCCTGAACATCGTGGCTGCATGGCTATGAGGGGCCATCATCCAAAGAAGAGAGAGGAACTGCCAAACCAGTGCTTTTCCGTAACGCATAAGCTTAATCCAATTAGAATTCCTACATACCGCTCTCTCCATCTGCAATTCCTCTTCCACCAGTACAAGCTGAGAGCTGCAAGAAGCTTGCACTGAAATACATCATAAACTATTTTGAAAAACACTTCAATTTTAAGCAGAAATGTTAATAGTAGCTGTCAACTGCAGGTTGTCTATGGTTATGTAGCAAAACTTAATAATACAAATGAGTTTTTTGCTCCAGGTTTTTTCATAGAACTTCCTTGACTTCCTGCATTCCCCTAGGATCAGTGTGCACATGGAAAGCAGAATATCTGAGCTAGCTTGTGCTCTGCAAACTGGAAGGAATGAGTAATAAAAATGGCATTCTGCTTGTCCCCACGAAACCTCCCCAGATAGGGTTCTACATTAATTAGCTGCAAGAGGCAGCACTGCCATTCCCATCCTTTCACTTTGCCCTCTTCCAGTGCAATCTCTGATAGACGTGTAGCTCATTATCACAGGCAGCCTTACCAACTTTAAACTGCTTCACCTCCCATCTCCTCTGCTCCTGTTCTCAGTGACTAAAGTTTGGTATTTTTCCTCTGCTTTCCAGACTTCCTCCTACCTTCTCTCCTGTGGTGTCTCACCCACCTTTCTTTAGAGAGAGGAAAGATTTTTTGAATTAATTTCTTCTAGCAAGCATGGAGAAAAAAATCATAAGTGTAGGTTATAATGCGAGAATTCTATTCAGTACTTCATTCTCTTGTACACTGTAAGAACGAAACTAGGATATTATGAACCTATTTAATCATATACAAATATTCACTGGGCCAATAAGCACATGGACTCTGGATGTTTACTTTTCTCTTTCATGTTTGTTTTCCAGTTAGTCTAACAAAGATAATTGCTAACAGGGCTCTAAGAAATGCGACATTTTGGGGGAGATTATTAGGTTTCACATTTGGGAGCTGATCATAGGAATAAACCTTAACTTGCTTATAATCAGGAACTGATATTAAGTCAGAATCAACAAATGTCTCTGAAAGCTGGTTAATAAGAGATTAACAACAAACTCCTTTTAAGTCTTCTCAGGTTTAATTAATATTAGCATAAAATTAAAAATATAAACAAAAAATGATTTAAAAAGTTATTGCAAAATTGTTCTAGAGTAAATAATTAGGAGATGCATGTAATCCATGTAAGGACAGATTCAATAAAAGAGACTCTGATTAATTTCTCCTTTGATAAATTAGTAATCAAAGAAGTTATTTGCTACCAAATTGCATCCCATCCATAACCACTTTGAATTTGCTGTTCTTCTCATAAGAAGTTCTTGTTATCATGTACCACAGCTTGGAAGGGGTTGTATGCAATTGCAAGTATCAATAAAGTCGATGACAATTTTAACTGAGCTAGCTCAAAATTTCAAATACAGTGTCGTATTCATTAATCTCTAAATTTGTCTATGATGTAACACCATGGAGAAGTGAATATTAAATGTATTCAATAAAGGATATTAATCTTTGCTCTGTCTTGTCCACCCTGTGATTCTCTTTTACCCCATGACAGAAATGACGTGGAACAGCTGATTCCATCAGTGGTATTTGATGACTAAATTTTTATTACTCATTTTTCAGACATAAGAACATTTGTAGGATTGTGCACGTGTACACAGTAGCCCACTTACAATGGCTATTTAAACACCTGATTACACATCAGAATGCTTTATTCAGTCTAGTTCCTTTCTGTGTTGCATGTTGCCTTGGTTGCTTGGAGACCCCCGGGCAGAATGTTATCGGGGTGGGGGAGAAACCTAACCAATACTGCATTTTCTTAGTGCTTCTTACTGCCTCTGGTATGGGACGTGGTGGGGCTGAAATGAGCTGCAGAGATCAGAACGATTACATTTCATTTTCTGGGTGAATATTTTCTGACAGCATATTGGACAGCAGAGAGGCACAGTCCTGCATGTATGCTGTAGCCAAGGATATGTTTGCTCTAGGCTAATTTATCCACTTGAGGAAAAGAAGTTAGCCTATGAAAAGCCCTTGCTGCTCTAACAAATTCTGGTATCTCAGCTAGCTTATTTAAAGCTAGAACAGATACCAATGCTCTACCCCACAGGCTGCAATATTGATGAATCTGAAGCCTGAGTTCATTTTGACTAGAGTGTACTTCTCTTTTTAATATTTCAATAAAATAAAGCTGCTGGGTCATGGAGAATGTAGAGGGGAGTGTGAGACTGGGAGTAAGACTGTCTCCTTCAAAGGATAAAGCAGGCTCCTCCTGCCTATCTGCACTCAGTCATGCATGACTCCAGGTGCGCCGCAACTTGCTCCCCAGTCCTGTCAGCTTCTGTGATATGATGAGGAGTGAACTGGGATGGCTGGGTCTAAGGATCATGGTGTGGGATGGGTGCACACATGCCACTTTCCCAGGGTCTGGTTGCTGTGGGTCACATTACCTCATCTTGGATCAGTGAGTGGAGAAGTGGAGAAGTGGAGAAGTGAAGAAGGCAGCGTGCTGTAGGGTGTCTCAAAATGTTCTTGCTGGTGAGCTGCAAAGAAAATATCAGCCCTATCACACTGAAGTGTAACCAAGCCATTAGTTTTCCTTGCCTCCAGGGATATGTAGACAACAAATGACAAACAGAGGAGAGTACATTAATGGTCAGACAAAAACCACTGTATCTCTTACATTTTGCTGCAATTATTTCAACTCACCCATGGAAACTGATTTCTTTATTTCCTCTTAGTATAAGTCAGGTTTTGCAGAGTGGATTTTGTCAGAATGTAGACTTCAGGACAAAATCACTACTTGATTTTCCATTCTAGGGCAGTTTAAGAACCACTATATTTATCTTACTGAGGGCTGTTGGATACTGGCTCCAAAAAGTATATCATATTGTTGGATCAAACTTGCTAGCTTACTGCTCATGGATCCAAAACATACAAAGAACATATCTATCTTAAAGCTTGAGAAAGGTCAGATGATTCTGTAGGCTTACCTGCTGCATCTGCGCAAGCTTAGATCAAAGCTATCATCATATTTTACCTAGGGTCATGGTTGATGCTCAGTCCCTGGAGGCTTTCATGGCAAAATGAAATAATATGGCCCTGGATATGGCCCTGGGCAACCTGATCTAGCTGTGGTGTCCCTTTTCATTGCAGATGAGTTGGACTAGTTGGCCTTCAGAGGTCCCTTCCTATTCTAAGGATACTGTGATTCTATGATTCTATGATCATTGGAATTACTTTCATATTAGCTTTTGACAATGAACTGAACTATTTATAGTCTTTGCATTGCTACTTGATGCCTACTTCTAGCTTAATGATTTGGCTTATACTTGAAAAACTTATTTTACATTTCTTATTTACCCATTGATGTAACATCTTTTGCAAATACATCTAGGAAATATCATTATGTATTTGGATTCTTCCTGGAAAACTTAAGCATGGCTTCTGGGAACTGTTGGTAATCCATCCACAGGAGATAGCTTATTACAATAACAGTTTGGGGTGAAGTTTCTCTTGTGTAACAGGGTGGTATGTATGACAGTAACATACTCCTTTGCTTCATATAGGCCTATCAGTATAGTTACACAGAATGGCATCCCAAAGCTCCTTGTCACAAGGGCTACAGTAGCCAGCTTGTCACTGCACTCTGACTTGGCTGCCTTGCTGCTAGTTCTGCTTAGCCTCATAAACGCCAACACACCAAGACCGTTTACTAGCATATCACAATACCAGTGTGTTCTTGTTATGTTCAGGTAACTTCTGTCTTGAGACATTAATAAATTCAGAAAGTTGCAAATATGTGGTAAAAGTATCCTGGGCACAATCTCAGTAAACCTGAAAAAATAAGGGGGAATTGAGCCTATCTGAAGAGTACACTGAAACAACTCATTTACAGACAATGGTTGTTGTTGTAAACTACCATCTTCTATGATTTTGCTGGTAAGTAGCTCAAAGTCAATACCACTGTGTGCTTTGAAGTCTGAAATAAAAATGTAGTGCTTAGAGCTAGTTGTGTTACCTGAGAAAATTATTTGATTCCTTGCATTTATCCTTGAGGTGTTGTCTAAGCACTGGAAGACAGTGGGCCATCATACTGCATACCTCCTGAACCTCCCAAATACTTACTTGCCACGAGCAATGCCAAATAGATTACATTGTAAAAATCTCATCTGAAGTCTACTGAAACACACTGTAGATGACATGAGCAAGAATAATATTACTAAACAGCACAGAGAAAGTGTGGTTCTTACATTATTTTCAGACAATAAATACATTATTTTTAAAACCTCCAAGTTCCAGAAAAGGAGATTACAGTAGAATTTATTCAGCATTGAGATGAATGATGGTGATGCTTCTCCTTTGGTCCTACAGTTAAAAGAGTATGTGACAAAGCAGTAAGTTAACTAGCATTGGAAAGATACATGCTAAATTAGTGTAGGGGCCAGGTAAGTAGGATCTACATAATGACCAGCACCCAGGTATACACTGAGATCTTTGGGATGTTGATTTACAAAAGGAAAGTGAACATTTCTGTCTTTCAAGAGATAAGAGAAGACCACAAGTGTTGGAGAAGTCAAGTTGGAATTTCATTTCTGAAGATGATTGTTTTTACATAGCTGGCACTGGGTTCTTGAATTGATGTGGTAGAAATTTCAGTCTGCTTTTGATTCATGGAGAGTCTTTTTTGTCTTGCCTTGAGAATGATGGGCTGAAAAAATTCCCAAATGACTATCCTCTACATCTCTGGTCAATGCTTGGGTTGTAATTTAGTGTTTAACATCCCTCTAGTTCTAATTCTGATGCAGGAGTGCACATTTACATTCCTGCCTTTCAAGACTGCAGTCCTTATGGCAATCTGCTCTTTGTTAGTGAGTTGCTGAGTTCTTTGTTCTGGCAGTTCATCACAGGGTTGGTTATCAAGTTTCAGGCTTTCCCAGATACAGATTCAATTCTTTTCTGGTCTATTCTTTTCACCTTCTTTATCTATAAATCTTGGCTATTTCCTTTCAAGGTTAGGCTATTTCAGGCTCCAGACTGAATATCAAGAGGTGACTCAGCTTTAGCATTACTCTCAGGAATCCACCATCCATTTTTTGCAGTGATCTGGGAGGAAAGCAGGGTTATGAATCACATTTCCAGGGAGCGTATATAGAGATAGAATTCAGTTTTGATTAACCTTCCACGTACACTTATGAGCCTTTTTCCTTTGGTAACATACACTTCATATCTTCATATGCATCGAATGGTTTAATTTCTATGGGAGTATTTAGGTTACTGATTTTTTATTAACTTAAATCATTATTTGAATTTAAGTTTATGTAGTTAGTGATGCAGTTGTTGCTGCTTTAAGCTGTATCAATAAATACAGCTGTGCTTCCTAATGTGCTTCTGTCAGTTGCATTCAGCCTCAGTGGTGAGCTTCAGCACTTTCTCCATAAAATTTTAGGTTCCTGTCAGAAAGCAGAGGGAATGATAAGCATGCCTTACCATTACTAAATTTCCCAAAAGAACAAGGAATATGGCAGACCTTTCAAGACAGCTAGTGGACAGAAAACCTACTTAGCATGGTCACTTGTTGCTATCTAAAAGCAGAGAGAACTCAAGAGTCTGCAAAGATATATCCAGGCTGTTTAAACTAGTTGTCTGTCCTTTTCCTGTTGAGGAATAGAGAACCTAGAGGAGAAGTTTATCCAAACAGCTTCTGAAAATGGGGTGTGTGAGTGGTCTTGAGTGAGATCTAAACACAAGGTGCTAAGGTGAAAAGAAGACATATCTTAAGTTGCTGTGCAGTTGCCTTGATGTTGCAGTTAGTCTTGATTTGTCTAGATTTTATGCCTCTTAGAGATAATTCAACAGAATTCAAGGAAGGATTTAGTCATGACTTAAATGAGCCACAAAAGGCCTTTAGGCTGGACAAAGTTACCACCTTATCAGAATGTATTGTTTGAGTAAGTGTGAATTTAAAGATGAATACTAAGTATATATAAATATACATATATATAAATATATATTGCTTTAGCAGCGCTCAAGAACATTCAGAACATGTACATTGGGCGACTTCTTGAATCTTTAGATGGGCTTTGATGTAAGACTGTGTCCAAAACCACCTGGTATTTGATAGAATTTGTTTAAACTTGTTTTTATTGTAGTTGTTTGTGTAGCATCTGATTCCACAGTGTCTAAAAGACTGTATCATACTCATGAGCTAACAATATGTAAGACCTTGAGATACAGTAGGTTAAATATCTTTCTCTTTTTCACACTGGTGTGTGCTTATGGCAAAGCAGGGAGTAAAAATAAATTATATGGACTACAGGATTTTGCCCAAATGAGTGAACTCCTCTCATGCAAAGGCCAGCAAGTAAATTCTGCTGCACTAAGATATTTCAAATGCAATATCTCTTTTTTCTTGTAAGTAAGGTACCTTCTTTCAGTATCTTCTTTTTGTGTCCTATTTCTGCAGCTGGACCTTCTGACATGTTACCTAAATGGCTCCAAATTCTGTTTCAGGCATAGAACTGTCAGAAGCTTCTTCAGAAGATTTGGCTAGAAGGCATAAATTTCCTTCCGCTCTCATGCCGTTCACCTTGAACTTGTTTTGTGTGGAGACTGTACAGTAGCTGGGGAAAAAAATAAATAACCTATAGTTAAATAAGAATAAAGGCAGTGAAAGATTCTTGTTACGTGCAAGATGAAGACATTGCAGGCTGTTCAGTTTGTCACTTGGCTACTTGGTAGGGTGGTAGGGCTTAAAGGCACATAAAACTATGCATCAGAACGTTGAGGTTATTTGTGCAGAGATAAGAAGAAGTTGTTATGTTTTATTCTATTGAAAAGTCTGGAGAATTATAAACAAATGGCAGCACATTAATTCTGTCACTTTACTAAGGATATTGATGAAATATCAAGCTAAAATCTTGATTGGCATTTATTTTTATTTTTTTTTTTTTTTCTAGAATCATAGGGTGCTAGACCTGATATATGCTGAGAGGTTTGTGAGAAAGGTCAGGTCCCATTACTACCATCAAGTAAACAGCTTGTGATAGAGAAAGACACAAATAAATGTATTCACATGAGAAAAAATACTTTGGGAAACGCTGTAGGTGGTAGAGCACAAAACTGAACACTGTAGGTGGTAGAGCACAAAGATTCAATGAGCATGAAGATGCATTTGCTCAGATTATGGAAATCAAATATTTCAGATCAGTGTCTAAAAATGACATTAAAATATTAACTGCTCTTACTTTTTTGTCATCCAAGACTTTCAGACTGAAGACTTACACAGCATGTCCTTATTGAAAGGTAAGGTGTATTTGCACCTGCAATGTAGCAAGGATTGGAAGTTGTAGCAGGAATGTTGACATCCTGAGTGATTACTGGGAACAATACTGTAAATACCAGTTCGCAGATGAGTAAACTGAGGGGAAGACATGTTTTCCACCCCTGTCAAGCTGAGCAATCCTCAGAGCTGTGGCTCCCAATGTAGGATAATACTGCTGTCATCTTGTCTTCTAGCACAGCAAAATAACATTCTAATTTACACTATCTGCAATGCAATAATGAATAAACGAATCACCCTTGTAGTAGAAGACTGGAAATGAAAAGTAAATTGAGATCTACGTTGGTGTCAATTTTTTTCCTGGTTCTAAAAATACAAAAAAGAAAAAAAACAAAAAAAAAAAAAGAAAAGATTTATCTAATTGAGCTGTTTAGGGAAGTATAAAAGCATAAAGTGCTTTACACATAAACTTCAGTTTTCGTTCTGATTTTAGTATTTTACATTGAATTTTGTGCTAATTATCTGAAAAAAAAAATAAAAATCAGAGATGATGCTAGATCTATAAGATCCATGATAATAGGAATATGTTGCCATAGACACATCTGTTCGATATGACACCAGAATACTGCTGCATAAAGAAACCAACTAAAGTTGAATTTCACAATGCCCTGAAATTATGCACTTGTGAAAAATTAATTATAGCTCTTTCACTGAAACGGTGGTCCTGTGATGTTGATTCTAAAATATTCAACAAGCTATTTCAGTGTGGAGGGCTGTCAAATGACAGGAAAACGAATGTATCAGGAAGTACTGAGAAATGTATAAAAGTTTTAATTATAGCAAGTGGCCAACATTTCTGAGCTTAGCTTGAGCACAGCTTAATTTTGAGTTTTCCAGATTCATTTATAGCTTAAGAATTTCTGCATGCCTTACAAAAATCCATCTTGTAAATTGGCATGAAATTCTACTATTTATAGAAAACATAAGGAAAAAGTAGAGAACAATGCAAAGCAGAAGTATGAGATGACAGCTTTCTGATTCAGACAGTAACAGCTAGAGAGTTGCAAACTTTCTCACATTGTTGCAGTCCTGTGCTTTTTTTTGGTGTGGCCAAGCAAGAAAATATTTGGGCCAGAAGGCCTGGGCTATCATCTAGCTTAGCTTCCTGGCCAGAGCTCCTTAGAAATCTGTAGGCTGCAATCATCTGCCCATTTGGTGCATTTTGTGGTTCAGCTTGCTCTTCCAAGAACGTTATGTACAACATCAGCAGCATCCATTAACAAGCAGATTTCCAAAACAGTGTTTAGAGAGATACGTTTTTATTGTTAGAAAGGGTAAACATGCATGCTAACCAAGAAACTTTAATTCCTGTTACATTTTGACATCATGAGTTCCATGAGGAACCAAAAGACTTCAAATTTTGGACGATGAACTGCATTACAGTGTTGGGTTGGTGGAGAATGAAAGAAAGCCCTTCCTATGGTGCATGGTTTTAAAATTTATTTCCCTCATTTATATCTCTTGAGACACAGATTAAACAACAACAATAATAATAAATCCACAGCTCTGTTACATCTCTCCAGCTCACAACAGATTAACCCAAATGCATTCTTCTACTTTCTGGATATGAGTCCCCTCTCACAACAGATCCTCTCTGTCCTCCTCTCTACTGATAAGAGAAAAATCTTCTTTTAGTCCAGTTTAGCTTGTATTGCTGAGTCACTAAACCTTGGTAGCCTTTCATCAATTCTGACTGCCAACCATAAGCAGGAATAACTTCTGTTCACCTGCCCTTCAAACATTAGAGACCATTAGAGACCAACACAATGAATCTATCATTGAAATCAGGACCAAACTTGGTGACTTTCTGTGAAATCACCCCTGGTTTATATGCTTTCTATATTTTTAGCAGTATTTAGAATGACAAAATCACGTCCACCACAACCATCAAGCCATGTCCCTCAGTGCCACACCTCCACAGCTGTTGAACATCTGCAGCAATGGTCACACTACCACCTCCCTAGGCAGACTGTTCCACTGCCTCACCATTCTTTCTCAGAAGAGATTTATCCAAATGTCCAACCTGAAACTCCCCTGGTGCAACTTAAAGCCATAAGTGTGATTTACATATAATCTCAATACCGTAACATGTATATTAACATTCACTTTGTAGTATAACGAGAATTAATAAATTTAATTGGAATTAATGAGGTGATATTGCCTTCAATAGAGGTTAAATTTTGCACATTTTATATCATGCTTTATTATTTCAATTTTATGTATTATTTTGGCCAAATTCTCATATTTTAAAGGACTGTGGATCTTTATGGCACTGCTAAAATTTAAAAGATTGCTTCTGCTATGATTGGCAGTAAGACACCATATTTATTGTCCTGCGAGATTTGATGTTATTTTTGGTTAATGTGCAAAATGGAGCATGCTTTAAGTTCTTTGGGTCAAGGGGAGTGCTATTTGTAAAACTATTTAGCTAAAGTATTAAGGGAATAGAAAATTTTCCTCTTAGATAAATATGGCTCTAGTCAATTGATATTCTGCTGTCAGCATGCATGTCTCATTCATTCTTGTCCTCCATGTAAAAGAGATATTGACCCTGTGTACTGCTCTGAGAGAATAATTTTGCATACATATGTATTAACTAAATGTTTATAGACAGCCCCATAGCCACAGAGATTGCCAGAGCTTCTAGCTTCTATAAATGGTTAAAGAGAAACAGAACTAAAATCAGTTAGCTAGTGAAATATCATCAGATTATAGAAGTAATTTGCATTTTGTAAAATATTTCAACTGAACACATTCTCTGAATTTATCTGGTCTTCTCTTCATGTGACTCAAGGGAAGACTGAAGTGAGAAGAAGACGTCACTAGAAGAAATTTTCTAGGGTTGGTGTTTTAAAGGGAAACTCTGACTACTTGGAAATAATAGATTCAGTTAAATAATAACATTGCAAAAAATTCTTTAACTGCTTGGAAATAATAGTCTTGCTTAGATAATACCAGTGTGAAAGTTTATTTTCAGTAATGCAACTTGTGGAAAATGTTTTGTGGGTTGAGATAAAATTTTTGGTGATAAAAATTTGAAGTGATAAAAAATTGCAGAAACATTCTACAGGTTGCCCACAGAGGCTCCCCCGTTTCCTGGGGATGTTCAAGGCCAGGCTGGATGGAACTTTGTTCTAGAGTGAGGGAGGGAGGTGTCCCTGCCTATAGCAGCAGGGTTGGAACTTCATGATGTCAAAGGTGCTTTGAACCCAAAAAGCAAAATATGTTATATATATATACATGATATATATGATTCATTTGAAAGCAAAATATGATTCTATGTTTTTTCATTTTGATTCTCATTTGCTTTACAATATTATATTAGTATTATACCTTAATATTCTACATAGAATTGTTTGTATGGTCAGACTTTTTCTTTGTGGATGTTGATGGACATGTCTATGGATATTGCCAAGTGTTGGCTTTCTTTGCCAAATTCTCTGCAGCTCAAGTCACTGAAAAATCTGGTGCCCAGTGGACAATAATCATGCCTTGTCTAAGAAATTTGCTGTAATGTGTTTCTTTGAACACAGAACAACAGTGCAGCAATAGTGGTTCAGTCAGTACCTGTTGGGTGCCACTGCATTGTAAAAATAAAAGAAATATTTTTTAATGATCCCACTGGTTGGAGACTAACTGCTGAGATAGGCCTTTTCAGTATTGATTTTCAGAAACAGTGACTGAGATGCTCAGAATTAACAGTGGTTATGAAAACATCAGGTGGGCACGATCTTGAGAATGTAGTTATTTGCAGCTCAAGAGTAATTTTTGTTTTAGGTATCTTGATCTCCCTAGAAAAGAGGATATCAATCACCTCATTTGAGCAGTTTTGAAATAATATTGCAATTGGTGTGTAGGAAGAACAGGGCGATGCAGCAGAAAGAAGGGGGAGAAATAAGCATGAGCAGTTCTTTTCTCATTATGCTTATACGTAAGCGAAGATTAATCTCTTAATGGTTCCAAAAAGTTGATTGTTGTACACAGATTTATATCTATGTATTTATAAGTATGTATGTATATCTCAGTTTTTATGCATGTATATATTTGAGCAACTGAAGGAACTGAGGCTATTTAGTCTGGGGAAAAGGAAGTTGAGGGGAGACCTTATTGCTCTCTTCCATTATCTGAAAGGTGCTTACAGTGAGAGCTGGGTTGGTCTCTTCTCACTGGTGACTGGTAACAGGATGAGGGGAAATGGCCTCAAGTTGTGCCAGAGTAAGTTTAGTTTGGATATCAGGAAAAACTTTACAGTAAGGGTTGTTAAGCACTGGAATGGGCTCTCCAGGGAACTGTTTGAGTTACCATCCCTGGTTGTATTTAAAAACTGTTTGTATGTGGTGCTTGGGGACATGATTTAGCAGAGCATAGTTAGTTAGGGTAGTATGGTTGGGTTGCAGTTGGACTTGATGATCTTTAAGGTCTTTTTCAACTGGAGCAATTCTATGATTCTATGATCTCTGAGGCACCATTTTTAGTGCTGTCTGAGTTTTAAAACTCATTCTGACTACTTAGTGTAGGAAAGTAAAACTGCATCACATCCGCTGTAAGACAGCAGTAGAATAGTACTATAAGTCTACAAATGACTGAAGATGATGGAGAATGGAATCTTTCTTCCAAAGGCACTGTAGTTCCTGCATGCCATACTTCACAGAAGTGTTACTTATGGCAGTGGAGTAATGAACAGTAAAACTGAGTTAAAGACAGAGCTAAACTGTGCTGTTTTTGAGAAAGACACTGGCCTTAAGAATTTTCTTTAATTTGTTTTTAAAAAGTGAAACAGTTCTGTGTGGACAATTGAAAGAGAAATACAGCTGAAAATGATTTGATGCCAAAAAGAAGTGAGATATGAGAAATGGAATCACTGGTAAAACTCTAAAAGAAAAGTCAGTCATAGGAGATTTTTTGCTATAGTTTCTACTAAGATAATTTTTTTTAGACTTAATCTGGGGATTATTTTTAAGATTTGGACAATTCTAGAGGTAAAAGTTTTTAAGTATCTAAATTGGCACAGTGTCTTCAAATCTTGGAGTCACAACTCCCAGCTGAGATACATATATAGCATACATCACCGACTTTCATAGAGACAAGTTGCTGACAGACATTTTTATAACATTAGGTGTACAGTTATTCATAGGTATTATGGATACCTGATTTAAGCATGCTTTTCTTGAATTCCATCGACAAAGCAACAATTTGTATGTATAAAAGCTCTAATTAACTCTATGTGCATATATTTACCTAGCGAAGTTTATTAGTCTGCATCTGTAAGTGAATTCTCTCTGCAAATATGTTTTTTTCTTCTTCATTGATCATATTCTTCATGTATTATATTTATTGTATCTTTAAAGTAAGAAAAGTATTATATTGATCATAGAGTCATCATAGAATGGTTTGGACTGAAAGGGACCTTGCAGATCATCTAGTTTCAATCCCCTGCTATAGGGGATCTATGTATTTAGCTAATAACTGCTGTCAATTGAATGAAGAGGAATAGTTACAGAATGGCTAGTGAATATTCATCGTTGTACTCTCCAGGTATTGTGAAATATGTCACTATGATGTGTAATGAAAATACTGGCTACACCAATAAAGATTAAAAGTATGTTTTCATGATTTTCATGATTCATGTGTTACTTGCACTATTACAATATTTTATATATTTCTCAATCTAACAATAGGTTTCCTTTCAATAGTTTCCTCCACTAAAATCAAAATGCAGAAAATAAGATCCAGGGTGTTTTGACGTGTACAGGTCTTTACCAAGTACAGTGCAAAATTAAGTTGTTGTTATGGAAATCTACAATAAGAAATTTATTTACTTGTTTTTTTTCATACAATGATTTCCTGGACAGAAACTGTTGGAGGTTTATTTTTAAGTACTGTAATAAATGCTGTTGAACTTTGGAGGTTCATTCCTTCTTCATTCATGCTGTTACCATGGAAATATGCATTTTATGCTTAAATGAATTAGCTTAGTTCATAAATTACAGTTCATAAATTATAAAAGTAAAATGTTAATTTATAATTGGGGGGATGATAGCAAATCAAGAAAAGAGAGACATAATTTTTCCCAACTTTCATTTTCCCTAAGTTTTATGAACAATTGTTTTCTTTAAGGGAAAAAGAAAAGCATAGGTCTCTGATCATCTAAGCATTTCACCTTGTTTTTATCTCTACATCTATCCACACAGACAGTCTTAGGCAGTGTATATCTATTATAAAGGCTAACCACTGTGTAGATTAATTTCTGTAGGAAGCAGCAGTGAAGAGTCTCCCTTTCCTATTTCGTACTTGGTATCCTGTCTCTCACATTTCAGACATGCATATCCCTATATATGTGTGAATTAATGCATTTATATATAATACAGAATAAATGGCAATCTGTCTACATATATTGCTATCAAGGCGACAGTCTTACCCTACAAAGGTGAAAGTTCAAAAAGGATAACCTAGAAGAGAAGGTTTTCATATATATTATCTCTTGCACTGCTTTATAGTTGAAGACTTAAGGGCTTCATATCTTTCCTGCTCTTTCACTGTTCTTTATGACACCTCTCAGCTGGAAATTTAAAAAACAGTCAAGGCAGAGCAGAAATTTTTGGATAAATTGATCTCATTTGGAAAAAAGGTGGTACCTTCCTGTTGATCTTTAAGGAAATATTCTCATAACAAGAATAAGGGGTCATTTAAAGCAAATATATGACACCTAGAAACTGTAGGATAGAAAGTGAGGTGGACTGATAACTGGCTGACTGACAGAGCAGTGATCCTCAGGGGTCTGTGCTGGGCTGGATCTTGTTCAAAATCTTCATCACTGACTTGGATTAAGGGACAGAGTCTACCCTCTGCAAGTTTGCTGATGATACAAAGCTGGGAGGATTGGCTGACACACCAGAAGGTTGTACTACTCATGAATAAGACATGGACAGACTAGAGAGTTGGGCAAGGAGGAAATTGATGGGGGTTAAAAAGTGTAAGTGTAGAGTCGTGCATCTGAGGAGGAATAATTGCCTGCACCAGTACAGGTTAGGTGATGACCTGATGGAGAGGAGCTGTGCTGAGAAGAATTTGGTGGTGTTGGTGAACAACATGTTGGCCATGAGCTATAGCCCATGGCTGATGAATATTGTCCACCTAATCAATGTTTATAAATACCTAAAGGGAAGTGAGGACAAATGGATGAAGCCAGGCTCTTCTTGGTGGAGTGTAGCAATAGGACAAGAAATAATGACCTAAAACTTGAACACGTGTTCTGTACTAGCATGTGGAAGAACTTCTATATGGTAAAGGTGACAGAGCACAGGATAAGGTTGCAGTCTCTTTTTATGGAGATATTCAAGACCAGGCTGGACCTATTGTAGGGTACCTGCTTTTGCAGTGTGTTTGAATCTCTTGAGTTCCTTCCAACCCCTGAAGTTCTGTGATTCAAAGACTGTCCTCCTGTTATTAGAGGTTTTGAAGGACAGGTTATATAAACAACTGCCAAGAGCCGTCTAGGCACTGTGGAGATGTGTTAGTCATCAATTTGAGCAAAATCCAGGAAATCATAAAATCATAGAATCATAAGGTTGGAAAGGATCTACAAGATCATCTAGTCCAATCATCTTCCTATCACTATTACAACCCACTACGCTGCTAAACCATATCTCCTAACACTTCATCTAGACAATTCAACTGCAGATCCTCAATCATGGAATCAGGCGTTCTCCATCAGCTGGGACAGGATGAGACATTAGATAAACCTGATCCCCAGGCTATAGGCACAAAAGAGGAAAAATCATAGGATATCCCAAGTTGGAAGGGACCCACAAGGATCAGTGAGTCCAACCCCAGACTCCACACAGGACCACTCCAAATCCAAACCCAATGGCTGAGAGCAAAGCCCAAATGCTCCTCTAACTCCAGCAGTTTGGGGCTGTGCCCACTGCCCTGGTCAGCCTGTTCTATACCCATTGCCCTCTGCTAAAGAAACTTTCCCTAATCTCCGTCTGACCCTCCCCTGATGCAGCTCAGTTCTGTTCCATCAAGCCCTGTTGCTGTCACCAGAGAGCAGAGCTCAGCTCTACTTCTGGGACTGTGAGTAACCCAAGATGCTTCATAAAACTCTGTCCAATTCATTCCTTCTGAACCTGGATTTTGTTTCTCAGTCTTCAGTTTCAGGGTCATTGGGAGCAATGAAGAGACATTTACTGAGAAAGACAGTCAGAGAGAGAAGAGTCACAGGATCTTCAATCACTTTTACTGATCATTTGGCCATATACCTTCTTCAAATTTGCTTATTACATATACTTTTATAGCTCTATTTTGAAATAGTAACCACAACGGCTTTGATCGTAAAATACATATAAATTCAATATAAAGAAGGAATACTTTCTAAGTAACTTTTATGTTTTTCTCATATTTCACATCAGAACATTCTTCTATGAAACCACAGGATGGAAAGCAGAAGGCTGGGACATTATGAAGGAAAGTATTAAATGATCAGGAATTAGAGAGTTTTATTAGCAAGATTTTGCAGGGAAAAAAAAAAAAAAAAAGGAAACAGAACATTTTCAGGAAAGCTGTGGCTTCAGTTATAAGAGCCCAGGGGAAGGTCTTTGCTGTTTACTGGCCTGGAAGTGAGGGAGAAAATTTGACTCAGCAACTTTTCCATCAGAATGCCAGGGTGCCAGAGAGATGTTTACAATACTGGCAAGGAGAGTTTGCGAATAATCCCCAGCCTTTTTTGGTTTCTCTTTCTGAAAGTTTGAAGATTTGCTGAGCTCAAACTGCTAATTTAGTTCCTCTGTCCATTAACTTTTTCTAGATTTACTGTTCCATTTATGAAAGAAAGCCTAAGAAAATGTTCTTGCAAGCTGTAGCTTTTGATCCAGAGTCTCCTTTCTTCATGTGTTTCCAGGTGCCCTGAACACTCAGTTCACTCTATAGGAGTCAGCTGTGTTTTTCTATCTCAAACTGTTGACCCTACATCACCCAAGACCTGAGTTCTATATCAGTGCTTTCTTCACTATCCCATTCCCAGACATGGAGATTTTCAATGTAATGAACTTCTTCCTGTAATGTGGAAAATCACATTTTCATGACAGTTTAAAATCTTGGAAATGGGGAAAGGAGTAAAATCCTTCTAATTTAAAGCTCGTGTGCTGAAATCAGATGTATTTAATCAATACCCAGCAAGAGTCCTGTATGGGTGGTATCACTGCAGTGTGCAAAGGCAGGGTGTGATAGAGCATCACTGCAAAGAGAGAGAGAAATGCACCCGTGGCTGATGAAAAGCAATGCCTTGGAGAACAGGACTGTCATTTTTCCCTTCTCCTCTGTCCATGAACAGAATAACATACCCCTCTTACCCTTCATTTTTCTGTTTGTTTGTTTGTTTGTTTGTTTCTAGCTGATCTCTACTTTCCCCATGTTGGCGGAGGGCAATTATAAAATCTGTCTCATTGCAGGAAGATTTTTAAAAGCATTTTTTAATGTTTACCAACAAATGTGCTGCTTAAGTGTAATGAGGCACTTTGCACTGTAGTGCAAACACTGGAGAGCATCACTTTCTTCAGCATGCATTTAGTCTACTCCTTTTATTGTTCCTCTCCTTTAAAATATCTCTGTTTCCACGATGCCTGGGAGAACCTCGAAAATGATTAGACTGCCAAGGATGAAAATATTGCTCTCCCGTACAGTTTGTTTTTCTGTGATGTCTTCCACGTACTGTCTTCTTTGTCCTTGAATAACACCATAGCACAGTGGGGATCCTTGGCTGCATCATCAGCATATAATGGCAATATGCCATCTCTACTACTACCACCACTACTACTACTACTACTACTACTACTACTACTGCTACTAGCTCCTATCACTCTTTGGGCAGTGACAGTGCTGTTTCACTCTGCTGCTGTTGAGTTGCAGCTACAGGCCTGTCCCCTCCTCACTTGCCCTCGTGTCCTCCTGAGATCAAGGTCCACCAGAGCAGCACAGGTTTTATGCTCCCTTTGAAGCCCCACAGACAACCAAGTGCTGCCTTTTACCCTCCTTTGTCACAGGAGCATAAAGTAAGGTGAAAACTGACAGCTCAAGATAAAGGCTTCAGCGGTTTCTGTCATCTAAGAATATTGAGGTCATGAGTTGGGTCTTTTTAAAGAGGGTGTGTAGTGTGGCTCTTTTGGACTACTGTCTCTCTAGTGTTTTCATGCCTGACCTATATTTTCTTTTCACTTTCATCCATGGGGTTGTACTCTGTGGTCTCCTGTTTGAAATGGCCCTGAGCACCTGAAATGCTCTGCTATTTCTGGCAAGTCTGGCAAGCTCGGGCAAGGTTTTTCCCATCTCATTGTTATCGCCAGTGTGTCAAGGGCAGAAAATAGCACTAATATGTGATGCTTTGGAACGGCGATTAGTCATAATAAAATACGGTGCGTTCTTTGATGAGAACATTGCCTTTAAATGTTTGACTGCTTCGATACTCAATGTTTTGGCAGGGTGAACAAATCCTGCAGGGCTCTGCTTGCGTAGATTACCTGAAGTAGCCCCTGCTAAATGTGTTAAGTTGGTCTGCTATCAATGTAATACCTTGCTGGCTTGTACAGAGGTTTCAATTTTCCGTCAAATTCTCAAATGCCCCACGGTTATTATAGGAGGCATGGCTGGGAGTCTTCCCTTTTCACTGGTATGGTGTCACGAGGGCCAGGCTCTGTAATTTCCTAGATAACTTCTCCTCCCAGACAGTTAGGAGTCATGGGAGATTATCCTGAGTGAAGACTCTGGGACTGCATTACCTCTTGTTTTCCAAAATATATTTGAAGTCTTTTGTACAGGTTACCGCTTGGGAGTCATATAGTTACAGAGCTCTGCCTTCTCTTTGTCAGATCCCCATTTTCCTCATATTGGGTTTGTTTGCCTAAATACAAAAACATTAACTTTTTAGAGTCATGAATCAGAAAGTTATTTTTCTGACCGAAACCTTGCATAATTCCTTTGGCAGAAAGGAGACTTGAATTTGATTTTCATATGCAGCCACATGTTTGCCTGAGCCTTGCCTCACAGTTTGGGACCGTGCATTTATTCATCTTTGCTTTTTGAATTGCATTTCTCCAGTGGATCACAATTCCCCAAGATCTGTGATATATATTTTTTTGTTTTCCAGTGACTTAAATACTAAATTTTAATCTTTAATGTACTGTACAGCAAAATACGCCACGATCTCTTTCTCTTCACTTGAAGACACTCAGAAAAATCCATCAATTAATTTTTCCGTGCCTTTGCTGAGTGATATATTGCTCTGTTTTAGCTTATTGGGTGGATTATGAACTCTCATAACTTTGGGATATCCTGGTTTTTTGAACTATGGCATATAGACCCCAGTTTAATTACTAATAGAAGCTGCAGAATTAGATTTAAGAAGTGGGTTTGTCTCTTTTGTTCTGGAAGTCATTGCTTGTGCCAAAGACGGTTGTGATTACTAATTACTTAATTTGTATGACAGATGGAGCTGGGGATCAAATTAAGTAGCTGACTTAGAATACATCATAGAGCAGTATCTAGCTCTAAACACGACTGCTTTTTTTTCATTCCTAAAAAAAGGCACAAACAATGACGGGCTAAAAATAGCTGTTCGCTTGGAGTTGACGACAGTTTCTGAGAGCTTGTCTTTGGGAAGATGTTGGAAAAAACCCTGCCGTCTCTCCCCTCCCCCTGCTTTTCTTCTTTCATTGCACATCCTTCTGTTTAAGCTTCTTCACCTCATTGCCCACAGAAGATACCCACCGACTTTGATAGGAGTTCAGTATTTCAGCAGGTTTCCAGGGGTTTACGTAAAGCATTATTTAAAGAAATCCTAAAAGTCACTGCAGATATTTCTATTAAGTTATGCTTATCCTACACAGATTGCTCTGTGCTGATGGAGAAGGAGGTAGCAAAGCCTTTTCCACTCCTTACCTCCCACAGTATCTGCTGCGGTGGAAAAAAAAAAAAAAAAAAAAAAAAAAAGAAAGAAAGAAAGAAAAAAAAGGAAAAAATCAGAAGCTCTTCTTGGATTTTATCCCTGAAGGCTGCTTCATAATTCAGTATGAATATCGGTGGTTCCCAGTGCTGTAAACAAAGAGTTGAGTCCCTGCATTCCAGTAAACAATCAGTTAACGTGTAGCATCCCAGCAGCTGACAGGAGTAAAAGAAGTGGTTTGATCTTATTTTTGTGCATGTGAATTAAAGCTTTGCCTTCTGGCTAGGTTCTGAGTTCCCTCCTTCTGGAAGATATCTCAGCATTTTAAATTCAGAATATGTAGTTACAAATGTGAGGGCACAGCCATCTCCAGGATTTTTCTGCTTTGATTTTAATTCTTCCTCTGTGTTTCTAATCCCAGAAAGCAAGCCAGCGGTTTGAAACCGATGTCCAGAGTCTCAGCTCGGAGCACAATGCAATTCAGGATTTTAAGAAGTAGTCCGCTTCATTTTTATTAAATGAGAGTGAAGGAGTAGGTGGGACTTTTCATTTAAAAATAGATTAGCACAGGGGACTGAACTTGCGTTTGAGGAAACGTTAATAAGGCAGCCAGCCATTGTCCTTAATCAGAGACGGTATTTGTAAGTAGAACATGTTGAATCTGTCATGATTGATGACGTTGTCTTTCTTAAAAGGGATGCTGCATCTTTAACAAGACCAGGCAGAAACAGAGCAGAATCTACAGTAAATTTCAGAATTGGCAGAGAAACCTTTCTTCATTTCCCGTGTATAACGTTTGTAAAATATTGAAAAGAAGACATCAAAGCCAGGGGGAAATATAAGTAACTTGCTGCTTACATTTTAATTCCTCACCTTTCCCCTCTGGGTGAGTTCCCCCTCCTTTTCCCCCCCTGAATTTAAAATGCTGGAAGGAAAAGCAACTGAGGTCCAAGTTTCAGCTGCCGAATTCTCTGCTAATTGAAATTACTGGGCATCTTGCTATATATAGTCGACGAAGAGCTATGTAGCTTTCACTCAGTGCCTTCAAGACATGTCTTTTTGTAGTCAGAAAAACAGAGATCAATGCATTTTCAAACTGACAGAGGGAACGGATGCTCCTTAGTAGCACATGCTCGGGATCGTGTGTGTACCGTTTGTGCAGAGCAGAGACGCTGAATACTGGTCCATATGCTCCTTGTTTACTGCAATGTTTTTTGCATGTTACTGTGCACTCCGGACTAATGTGAAGGTAAGAGGAGACGAGACAACAATTTGGCAGGAATGTACATGTAAAACCAGCTGCAGAAAATGTCTACCTTGTCTTGCTGAGTACTTTGAAATTGCTGGCTGAACAAGCATATTATTACAGGTGGTTGTGGTGGCTTTGTTTTATCGTTGTCTGTATTGCTGAGGCATAGAAGCATGTTTTAATTTTGCAGCATAGTGACCTTCTGTTTTTAACTGCTTGCTGCTCAGGTTCTGGGCTTGTATATCTGATAAACATGTTTTGCTACTGTCCAGGTAGGCCAGAGACAAGAAGCCAAAGGCTGTTTGTGCAAAGCTACATAGCTTTATATAGGATAAGAATTCCTATACTGTGGTCCCCATGCATCCCCCAGGTGATGCTGCTTGCATGCTTTCTTGTTGATTACTTGTCTGGGGATCGGGGTCTCGTTGCTGTGCCTGGTTTTGCCTTTGTGTCCTGATTTGTTTCTAACTGAAAACAAAATGCATACAAACAAATTATAAGCGATGTTCTAAGAAATAAACAATAGATTATTACTGCAAAGTGTTACAGAAAAATGCCAGCTGGCAGCACTGGTCTCACAGTAACTATTAACCAGCATTTGTCACTCATGTCAGCATTTGCTTGTTCTGTTAATTAGTGTCAGAACTTCAATATAAGTCGCTGGATATATTACCTTCTTTGCAAGTAGGACAATATTAGCAGACAGGATCATTGGTGTTGAATTGAGCTCTAAGCCAAGCTGTGGGCCAGCTGTGGGAATCCAGTTGCATAATTTAGATGAATTACAGTCCTCAGTCAACATATTGGGGAGGTACTTTCAGCTTTCTGGCTTTTTCAAGTTCAAATGAGTGTGTCAAATGATGGATAAACTGCTTTGCCTGGAGAAATACTTCTTAAGGATATTTTGCTTTTAAACTGTTCTTAGCTTGCCCCTGAATTAAAGTGAGTTTTCTGTATTTGCACTTGATTTGATAATAATGAACTTCATATTTATTTAATAGTTCAAAATAATTGTATTGTTATTTTAATTAAAAAGATACTTTGTATTAGAAGCTAGCATTCTAAGAATCTGATTCTATGGATGTGGTCAAAGTCTGTGCTGCTGGTTGCTGTACTGAATTCCTAAGCTTTCATATTTCATTACTTTTTCATTAACTTCTGCAGTTCACTTTTTGTGTGTCTCACAAGGAGTAGGGGGAAAAATATTTTCTTTGAATATTTCAGACAGCAAGCTGAGAAAAATTAGTTAAAACTTATAATGAAGCTCTGTCTTAAAATACAGCCATTGTCCTTATGCTTTCGCTATGTTTTAGGCAGGTTGGTAAATCATATCCACGGTATAAGCCTGGTGTTCTTTGCAGCAAATTGTCAATAAAGAAATATTTTGAGACCTATCACTCTTTGTTGCTCCTTCTGTCCCCCAACCTGCAGTACTGTGCTGAAGGTGTTCTGCTAAAGTCAGTCCGTTGTTGAGCAATGATTTGTCAGTCTAAATACGAATAGGTACAGGAAAAAATTCAACATAAGTATTTTCACTTTAAGTTCCATAAGATACTTTTATCAGTGAGCACCACCACGACTGTGAGTAGTCTCATGGGTTTCACTTCTGAAATGTTTTTGCTTCCATTCATGAACACCGAAGAAAGTGAAAGGTTTGTGCTAGCTCAAGTCTGATGATTGTTGGAATAAGATAGCTTTAATTTGTTGGAACTCTCACTGTTAAATGTCTCTGGAATAACTGTTTGAGATACAGTATAAACATACTGGCTGTTATTTATGTGATGTTGTTCTAAGGACATTGTCCTCAGTTGTTCAAATTTCATCTAACCCATCTGTTTCCTGTGTATACATTGGTCATCTGCTTTCCAGGCTATGCAGTGGGGTATAATAGCATAGAAAAGCCTTTTGCATCCCTGGAGGAATTGCCCAAGTATGGCAGTGCCACTCACATCTTCAGTAATTCCTATACTCATTTTCTGACAAGAAAAATTGCTTATTAAATAGAAGTTTATTGAAAGGTACTTCCCATGCCCAGTCATTCTAAAGTGCATTGCAGAACTCTGTTGCTTTTAACTTAGTTGGCATTAACATAAGCCACAGCTTTATGGGTGGCCAAAATAAATGAAATACATTATAAAACATCTGTTTCTAGTTTTATTTTTTTCCCCCTTTTAAACGGGTGGAAAAATCTCAGTGGTTCTCAAATATTTTAGTCTTTAAGTCATAAGATAGAATTAAACTTTAAGTACAGGCTGTAACAGGAAATAGATTTGCTTGCCCTGGAAAGTGAAAAAGAAAAAGCAATTGGGTCTGTTTCTGATGGCAGCTGCACTTTATGGCTTTAGAGAAAGCAGATTTTTCAAGTTCAAGGTAGGACTCTTGCTTCTTGATTGCCCATATGAACTTGGTTGGCGTATGCAGACTTGTAAAAAGATCTCTTTTCCATGCATTCTTCTGTGTTTGCAGTTAACTGAAGAACAGTACAGACCATGAACTTGTACCTTCTTATGTGAAGAACTGTTTTTGTTTTTTTTTTTCTTTCTGAGTAGAAGCAAAGACAGTGGTTTAAAAAGAGGAAGATGTCTGAGAAGTTGTGGGCAAAATGTCTTTGTCAGAATTTCTGTAGACCTACACTTTAACAATTATATTCAGCTTAAAATAAAGAAGAAAAAAAAAAAAAAAGAGAATCTAACTACTGCTTACCATTGTCCGTTTACTAGATGCAACACTATTGAGTTACTGTCTTTTTAACTGATCTCTTTCTTGCTCTCATATATGCACAGTGTTGTATCTCAGTGGAAGATAGCACAAATGAGCACAGAAGTCAGTGGATTAAAATCTAAAAGCAGTGCCTCCAAGATCAGAAGTGCTCTTGTGTAAATGTGCAGAGTGCCTAAAAATGTGCTGTCCCTCTCTGCAGTTGCTGTATTTTCAGTGTGACTATGGCAGGGGGCTGCCCAGTCCCAGTTGTCTGTAGCTGTGCTTGTGTCCATGGTGTATTGGAAAACGCTTTCTGTATTTACATGAAGTGATTTTTACATGTTGCCATTAAAAACTTTCTGTTCTTGGCTTAGATAAGCGTTTCAAATTCCCCCAGTATTAGCAGTATTTCTTGTAAAAATATGGGAAACATTGCAAATATTTACGTTGTCAAAGCCTGAGACAAACTCAAAAAACCTTTATGGAGTAGGGTCTTGTTTTTCTTAAAAGTTTGCAGGAGATTTTCCTTTCCCCTCCCCTGGTGAACTGTATGTGTAGTTCTCACATTTTATTGTGGACCTGGGCTGCTATTTCTGGATGACAGACTGAGCGTCTTAGGGGAGGCACAGCTGCTTCTTCTGTGAGTCTGGGAAGCAGAGCTGATGTCTTTCACTGGTACAGTAGTGTAGGACTCAAAGCAAGCACTGGTTTTTCTCACTTAGAAGCACCTCATTCTTAGCAGCAGCCAGCAGAGAACTTTGAGGCCATGAGAACATAAAGATTGGAGATTTTGTTATGGATTCAGATCCTTACCCTTTCTGAGATCCTACCCTTTCAAAGGTTTCTCAGGAGGTGCAGATTTAGTTCAGTGGGAGTTTAAGGCACCTCACAGAACTGAGCTCCTTCCTGAACACTGGGTTGACCAAGTAAGTTTCTTTCTTTGTTCTGGCTGCGAACTTTGGGACACAGTGATAATGACTGTATTTCAAATACACTCCCTTTTGATCTCCTGTGCTTCAGCTAGAAGATTATGCTAGCCTGGGTCAAATAGTAACCATGATATAATTGATGACTGAAATTTTGACCCCAAAATTGTCCCTTTTTGAGGATCTCAGGTGATGCTGAGAACCTTTTGAGGAACAGAGCACAGCTTAAGTCCATGGAGGATGCTGGAAGCTGACATCCTTTGACCAGTTTAGATTTCTCTGTTCTCTTGTCCCACCCAGATTTCAAAAACATAAATTATTATCTTAACTGAGGAGTTTCCAGTTGCAGTGTTAGCTTGTGGATTAAGTAATAAAGGCAGAAGAATTGCAGTAATAAATAGCAGAGTGTTTCACTGCCAAAAGCTGTAAAACATCACAAAAGCTAACTGAGCTACCAACTTTTGTCCACATTTCTACACGTAGCTGTAACTCTTCCCCTCTCCCGATACACTTTAATGATTTAGCTACATAACTAAGTTGTGTAGATCACATACCTCACCACCTGCAACAAGAATTGCTTTGGTCTTCCAAAGGAAATGTGATTCTAAATGTTTCAGACTTGAGCCTGTATTGCCACAGAATGTTCTTCTGGAGTATTATATTTGCAAATGGAGGATAAATTCTGGCATTTATAAAGAAATCAAAGGGATTTGGACTCACAGCTCTCTCAGATTTTCAGACATAGTGCCTGTTCTCTTATGCATATTTGTCTCCTTCAAGTCTTCCACCAAACACCATCCCCAAACATGTCTCTATTAAGCAACGACCAGTTCACAGAAGTCACACAAATGTCTTCAATACAAGATTTTAAATGGAGTAAACAAGAAAAACTGTTTTATCACTTTCCCAATTTTAATTAAGAATAGACTCTTAAACCATTCTACTCAGAAGTTTTTGAATTATTCCTTTTTGTACTTATGATAAAGTCTGACATGGTCTGGCCCAGTGTTCTCATAGCTGTTGTAACTATAAATCAGGTGGCAGGTCAAAGTGCAGTTCCTCTAGTACTGGACACCAAGATGAAATTTAGGTTTTTCCTAGAAAGCAAACAAATTTGGTTTGGAATTTCTACCCCATTTGGCTTGGAGTTATGGCAAAGGATAATATCATGAATGTTGTGAATATCTGGCTCAATTTCTGTTATATATATATATTTTATCTGATAAGAAAATATTTGCCTGGACTATAAAATAAGCAACACTGTGAACTTCATAAGGAATTTCTTCAACTATTGTGGAATCTGACCTTGAGAGCTAAAAACTTTGCACTGCTGTAACTATTTTGTTAAATAATGGCAGAATGCTAGGGAAGAGCTAATTCATTGCAGAAGAGGTTTACTTATCTCTTGGACATACTTCTACAAAGAGAATTCTCTCTCAAAAAACAAAACAGTAATAGCACCACAGCATATTTTTCTTTTGATGGTTTGCTGTACCTGTTTATATATATATATATATTTATAAATTATAAATATTTTAATATTTATATATATTAAAATATACTGTTGCTACCCACTCTTAAAGGCAGAAAGATAAAGTTCTAATTTATAGCCTAGTTTTTGCAATCACACCTGAGTAGCTAATTGGAGTTTTGGTAAATAGAAAATCTGAATTAAGTCTCATATAATTCAAATAGATATAATTCAAATAGTAGTTCTTTCTGAATAAGAAATACATCATTTGAATCCTTAAGATTGATTTCCCACTTCTGAAATCAGCCTTGCCCAGATTTGCAAGCATTTATAATACCAAAGTACGTACTTTAACACTGCTCATATTCAAGTGTTGATTTATGACACATGGACATAACAAGTAATGAATGAAAGCAGTAATTAGAATAAATGAAAAACAGGACAGCAGTTCTGGTTTTCTAGATAGAATGAAACTTTACGTAGCCTTTAACCCAGAATAATATTCTCTTAAAGGTCATTATAAACGAGTGAATTGGTACAGAGATGCTAAGGTGCTGAACACAGGATAGGAAGTTAATTCCACTGCTAAGGCCAAACTCATTATGAACATGAAGCAAATATGAATGTTATGCTACCGGGATATTGGGTACTTACATAAGGTTAGAAGGGTTAGCCACAAAAAATATTGTCTGGAATATACAGAAGCTGTTCTTCATTCAGAAATTTCTGGATACTGCTACTACCAACAAAAATATTTTGTATCTCCTATTCTAATGTGGGCTCATTAGAGCTTATCTGATGTGCTACTCTCATCAGAGATAAATAACTGGCCTTTCTGTTGGGGGAGAACAGAAAGACCTAGGACTGTAAATATATTTAAATTTGTTGGGGTTTTAAGATATACAAGTAACTATAATATCATGTCTATATCTGGCAATTTTATGTTTATATGAAAGTGATGAAAAATGAAATGCTCTGCTCTTAAATCTCCAATGATAGTATTGCTCTGGTTACTAAAGATGCCATTGCCTGTTTGTTTTTTATGAGTTTGTGGAGAAATTAGATCAATAATCTTGACAACAATGCTGCATACAAAATGTTGGGCTCAGGCAAAAGTAAGGTTTTATTTCTCTTGGGAAATTCTGTGAGTCCCATCACCTTGATGGGAAAAAATGCAAAAGACCATTAAGCAATGATGGATGGAGCTGATAATAACCAGCAGCAATTAGAGGCTGCTCAACAGTGTGTCATGGTTATCTCCTAACTACACACACTTCCAACTTAATCTTTCTTCTGTCCCATTTGCTCATGCTAAATTAGATAAAGATATTCCAGGTTCTGTGGTTGAATGCAGTTTTGCATTTTACAGTCTTCAAGATGTATCCTCCGTTATTGCTACTGACTGTGGGTGTATATTGGAAATGTTGAGATGTTTTGTTCATATCTGGCCTTGGAATGAGGGGAAAGTGTGAAATGGTTCTACCTGTTTAAGAGGGGGAAACCTTCACTGTCCTCCTTCCATGTAGCCTTACAGACAAGGAGAGAGAAGGAGATTTTCTGATTCTTTTAGAAGCAGAGAAGCCAAAGTAAAAGAGAAGAACTGGTGTTTTTTTAGTTGAGGATGCACACTGGAGAAATGAACTCTGGAGCACATTCAGGCAGTCTGCATTCCACCTGTGTCCTTAAACCAAAATAATGACTAATACAGAAACTCCATAGCAATAATAATAAAAAATTATTAAAAGCATTGCCATCACTGTTTTCTCAGAGGTAGCTGATATTTCCCTTTCTGTCTCCAGAGAGAGCTGCACATGAAATAGTATAAATTCTCTTGATAGCTGCACAGCTTCCAGAGTTCTTCAGAAAAGAGAAGTAAAACAGAATCCAAATCCCAGAAAAACAAACCAAAGAAGCCTGAGCATAAGCATTTTTTTATTCTCACTTTCACTGAAGATGTGAAACTCTCAAATTTAAAATTGAAATCTCTGAAGAGAAGTAATTGGAAAGGCTCACCTTCTTCTGATAGCACAGAGGATCATTAAAACCTTAGGAAAGGAGAATTAACTGTAGAAGTGAAACTCAGGAAAGCATTTTTATCCAAGTTGCAGGACAGATGAAGAAAATACTTACTTCACACATATACTTCACACATATCTGCTGAAATTTTGGACAAGATTCTCAGCCTGCTCCAGATCTGCTTTCAAAACTTCATTTTTTATCTGCAAACAAGAATAATTGGCCAAGTTTTCAAGTTAGACAGATCAACCATAATTTGTAAATATGTTTAAATTTTGATGTGGGAGCAACTTTCACAACTGTTACACTTGTGTTATTCCAGGGGTTAATTACCCTGTTGCAGATCTATGCCTTATTTCTAGTCTGGATTAATCTAGTCTCAGCTTCCAGTTTTTGAGACACTTCCAGGTTTTTGGGGTTTTTTTTGCTACATTTTAATCCACTAGACTGAGGTTTCCACTGCAAAGGCTTATTCCTCCCATGAACTCCTCTAGACTGCTGTGAAAGCATCACCTAATCATCTCTTTGATTAAATAAATAAACAGTGCTCCTGGCATCTTTCACTACAAAGCACAATTGCCAGTGCTCTCATTCCTCCCCTGACTTGTCTTTGAGCTCTCTCCAGTTTCATGGCAGGCTTTGCAGTCTGTGCGTGCCACAGCTGGACACAGCCTCAGAGCAGTTGCAGCCCTGTGCAAAGGTAATGAATATCTTGGCTCTCTATAAAGGTGTCTGTGGGTATGTCCAGGGTTACATTGGCTCCTTCAACCCCATTGCTGCACCGGGGATTCCTGTTCTGCCCATTATCTACCAGGGCTGCCATCTGCTTAACAGCACACTGTGCCTCTCTGGGAAGTTTCTGTGAGGAGGGGTTGCTTTCTCTATTCCAAAAGTTAGGACTTTATTACTGTCTGTGTTAAAAAATACACTGATCTGTACTGGTGATCTTCTTTGCACCATTTACCACACTATATATTTTTTTCCTGTCATTTCTAAATTTGATCAGTAATTCTTCCAGACTGATCAACATTTAAGAAGGCATACGACCAGAATCGATCTCTGAGGAGCCCAAAAAACACAGCTGATCAAGTGCCCTGTCTGTAATTACACTCTGAACTCTTTTGTTAGACAGATTTTAATCCACTTAATGTATGCCATTTTGATTTTGCTTTTAATAAAATGTCATGCAGCACCATGTCAAATGATTTACAGAAGTCTAAGTATATTATACTAGCATTGTTACCATTGCCAGCCTAATTTGTAATCCCATCTAAAAAAGATAACGTTAGTTTGACAGGAACTGTTTTCCATTAACCTGGCATTACATGTATGTCTTTCTTTCAGATCATTCTTAATATACATTTTATCAGCAATTTCATGCTAAGTGTTTTTGAAAACGCAGCCATAAATAGGATAATAGAAATTGGAAGGAATGAATCTATTTAACTCCAGTCTTTGAGTATCTGTTTAGAAATTTCTCTCTGACTGAACCTTAAGCAAAAGTCAGGAACACTTTTGAAATGCTGATCTTTGTGCAAAATACAGATCTCCCAGATAAATGATGAGTAACAGAACTTGTGTGGAAGAACTATTTTCTTTTATTGGATCACATTCAGTTGTTGAAAGACAGAGGAAGCCCACTAAAGTGTAACCCTTTGTCTTCACTTATAATCTTGGATTATCATGGCTATGATCACGGTAAGCAATTCAGTAACTAGACATTATATAAAGCATCGTGTTATTACATAGATACTTATGAAAATGAAAATATGAAAACTTTGAAAGATGATTTCATTTATTCTGGAAGATCACTGAAGAAATGAACCTACATTCTTGTTAAGAATAGGTCAGAATGCTCACCAGTGCTTTCATATCCTTATCTCCATTCTTTTCATGGAATCACAAAGTGGTTGACAGTGGAAGAAACCCATGTCCATGTGGTCCAACCCCTGCTCCACAGCAGAGTGATCATGTCCAACTGACTTTTGGATATCTCTAAGGAGGAGATTCCGCAGCCTCTCCAGTCAATCTTTAATAGTGCTCTGTCACCCACAAGGTACTAAAATGCTCTCTGAAATTCAGACTGAACCTTCTATGTTTCAGTGATCCTCCTTTGCCTCTTTTCCTGTTACTGGGCACTACTGAAAAGATCCTGGCTGTGTCCCTGGCAATTTCCTCTCAGATATTTGTATACATTTATCAAATGCTCTCCGCCTTTCTCCTCTGTAGGCTAAAAAGTCTCTCAACCTTTCCTCAGAGTACACATACTTCAATCCCTTCATCATCTTTGTGGACTTTCCTTAGACTCTCTACAGCATATCTGTGTTTCTTTTACACTGGGGGCCAAGAACTGGATGCAGTACTCCAGATGTGGCCTCACAAGTACTGTGCAGAGAGGAAGGATTACCTCTTTGTCCTGCTGGCAATATTTTGCCTGACACAGCCAAGAATATCATTTGCCTTCTTAGCAGTAAGGGCACTTTCCTGGCTTGTGTTCATCTTCCACAAGGACCCCCATGTCTTTTGTCTGCAGAGCTTATTCCAACTGGTGCCCTCAGAATGTTCAGCTGCCTAATGTTATTTGTCCCCATGGGCATGCCTTTGCACTTTTCTTTGAGCTTCATCATAGAATCACAGAATAGTTTGGGTTGGACCTTAAAGCCCATCCAGTTCCACTCCCCCTGCCATGGGCAGGGTTGCCTCTCACTAGATAAGGCTGCGCGGGCCCTCATTCTGATTTTGAGATGTTATCAATTTCCTTAGAAAACTTGATTTTGCAGCAGTAAATCACATGGTAGATGAAGGCCACATGCTTGATTCCAACTACACTTGTAATGGAAGAGTGAGGAAAAGTAATTTTACCTCTAAAGCAAGAGAGCGCTCTAAAGAACTCAGGTGGCATTCAGCTCACCTAAATTTAGACATGACTGATATAAACATCTGTATCTAGTGATTTCAGGCTCCCTTTAGTGTCAGCAGAGAGGAATTGTCTCTTCTGAGGCATGATTCATATGACCTAGTTTAAATATCTACATGGAGATGAGATTAATTTTGTCCTGAAAGTGCCAGTTTCTCTCCATTTACAAGAGAGAGCTTAGGTGACTAGCTGAGATGTAGGTCTCTCTGCTACAGACATGTCCATCTGGTCAAATTAATCCCATCCTTCAAAGCAGCAAGGATGGGATTGTTAATGCAGGTCAAGGCGCTTTTTATTTCCTCTCCTTTTACATGAAACAGAAGAATGACATTAAAATGTGAGAGGAGGAGCAAACTTGCGAAGGGTCAGCCAAGATGCCCTGGAGATGAAGCAAAACCAAGACCTAGTGGGACAATGAGATCATCTGATTTGTTTTTCGTTGTTTTTGTCTCAGTTCTTGCTTCTAAATTACTTGATTAATATTCAAAAAGTAAGCAGTGAGTAATTGAACTGAGCTGTTTGCAACATGTTTCCCTCTTGCCCAGCTGGTATACCAGACCATTATTTCAAAGATGCTCAATTGTTGTAGTTTATTTTAGTTGCTTTAAAATTATCTGAGATCAGATTAAGGAGAACACACTTAGGACTGTCTCCTTTCTGAGGGCAGTGTGGCTTTTGCAGTGCAAAGTCATGAGAAAAAAATAACAAGAAAGAAAAAGGAGCACATACATTGACTTGCATGTCAGCTGAAAAAATTCAGGGCTCACCTTCCTACAAGCTTGGTCTCTCTGAATGTACATAACTAGAGCTTAGCCTAAATTAGACCCACAGGTATGCAGATGAACAATAAACATGGCTAGAAGTACAAGAAGAAAGACTGAACATGGGCCTACAAAAGTAGGTCTGAACCCAGAAGTCTTGAAGTGCTTCCATTGTTTCATCAGAAAAGGCTGATAGACGTAATGAATACATTATTGCACCTTAAAGAGTGGGAGGGGCGGAGGGAGTGAGTGACTCCACCATCTATGCATTTTCACCAGCAATGAACAAGAAGCTGCATTCTGAGCATGTGAAGTTCTGCACGAGTGGAAACCTGAGCAGATGGAAGTCAAAAGGTATCAAACGACATGTTTGGTGTGGTAGCACAGTTCAGACAAGACTGGCAATGTACTCCACGGTCTTCAAACTGTTATGAGACCTGGTGTTATCGTGTTGCAAGAGGGAGATTGTCTTCTTCTCTGGCCTTTGAAAGCTTTTTCAGCTTAGTCAGTGCCATGATCTAGTGGTCACAGTTGATAGTTTGTCAGAGTTCCAGTGAGTCCAGACGAATCACCCATTTCCTACCCCCAAAAAATACTGCACATCACTTCGCCTGTTGAGGGTTACAACTTGAACTTTTTCTTCAGTTTGTAATTCACATGTCACCACTCCATGGACTGCTGGTTTGACTCTAGCTCATACTAGTGACACCACAGTCTTGTCACCTGAGATTGTGATTCACCTTCAGCCTGATACTGTTTCAATAGGTCCTGAAAAACTTCCATACAGTGTTCTTTCTATTCGTGTGCAAACTTTTGTGAGACCCACCTGGTGAAAGTTTTGAGATATTCTAATGTTGCCACCATCATTTCCAGCTCACTGAAGCAGATATTCAGCTCCGCACACAGTTGTCTGGTCATAATTTATTGATTTACATGGATGAGCTGATTGAGATGCTCTTTATTTTCACAGTATGACAGCTATGCATGGCTGTCTGGAACGTGGCTTGTCATTAATATTGTGAAATGCACCACCCACTTGTGCTCACATCCACTGGTTGGTCTCCATAAATGTTCAGGAAATGCTATTCCACATTTAGGGATTCAGTGCCACATCTTGGATTCATACATACCTCCTTGTCAGATGTCAGACTTTGTCAGACTGCTCCCCTACTGCCATCTATCTCACAGCAACAAAATATAATGTAATATTGATGGGAAGGATCAACATCTACTGGTGCACCACCAAAATGATGTTGTGGGCCAACATAATAAAATAGGAAGCATTACATTTGGAACATAATTAACATTATCCATCTAACTGAAACATTTTGACTCTGAGATTACCCCAATCTAGATTTAAATGCTGACATATCATCTAAACAGACCAAATTTTACAAAAGCTTGGTTATTTAAGTGTGTATTTCTGTCACTCTGTTTCATACTGAAAATGCAACAGCTCTCAACCCATAAAGAGTTCAGAGTTAAGTGAGTTAAGTGTAAGCTACAGCTTGTTGCTATGTAATTGTTTTAGTGGTATTAAGCTAAGAAAGAATGTTTGTTGTCTTCTGTTTTTATGGGAATTCATGCACTTAATACAGAAATAATGTTTAAAGATTTCTTGACAGGATGATAAATCATGAATGCATGCATTGCTCCTAGTCAGGATATTTTTGCACAAAGCATGATGAAACAAAGACACATAAATGTTTTTAGTGTGCTCTGTAGCTGGTGGCAAACATCAGTACTAACATAAAAAGAAAAAGAAAAAAAAAAAAAAGAAAAAAGAAAAAAAAAAGAAGCAGAAAAAAGAAAGTGTTTTCCCAATAGTCAGCCAGAAGAAAAAAGGTGGGGGCATCCCCAGATGAGCAATCTCTTCTGTGTGTGCTCCATGGAAGCAAAGGTAAAGCTGTATCAACCAGGGTGTGTAGGTGGAATGCATCAAAAGGAAAAGCTGACTGCAGCCTGGTGTGTGAAGGGCTGCAGAATCAACGCCCTCAGCGTTACACAGATTAAGGCAGTATGCAACCCATAGCCAATTCTGTATAGGGAGGAAAAGAGAAAATAACTTTAATTTATTATTTTTTTTTTTTCCAAATGATTATTTACGCAGTCAGCTTAACCCTCAAAGCACAAAGAGCCTTGGCACTGATCTTACAGTTGACTGCATAGTGCACCCCCTCAGCCCCTCCTCAGGACCCAAGAGGCAGTACTTCTTACCTCTCATTGCCAACTGTAAACAGCAGTGAGTCACTTCTGGGTTTCCCTGGTTTATTCTCATCTTACTCATTTTATTTTGCCAAAATTGCATCTGCCATGACTGTCTCTTCTTCGCACACGCACAATCTCTCCACAACTGACATTTGATGCTAGTTCCTGGCTTTGCATCAAACTTATCTATGGAGCAATACTTTTCAACTCTGTCTCTGATTCCTCCAGTGATATTTTTTTTTTCCATTGAAATACTGCCTGTTTCTCTTGCAGTGTATATCTTACTGTGAATACCTTGGGATGCAGCTCAAAACACTGCTACCTCTACTGCCTCAAATCTTCCAGATCTTCCTCCAAGGTTTTATTTTTATTTTTCCTTCCCATGGCTCTCAGAAGTTGACTGCTGCACCTCTGAGATTTTACCCTTATGTAGTGAGTTTAAAGCAATGCTATATCAAAGTAATGCTCTATTTGTGCTATATCTATGCATTTTGTGTTGAAGAAAATGGCAGCAGGAAGGCAAGGTAGTTACAGGGTCTAATTGTGAACCTGCGCCCATTGTAGTGTGGTTTTCTATCACTCTGGTGGTGATCTCACTGTAGATTTCACACCACCCTTCTTTTCTACCATGACCATGGGACCACTGTTTTTCTCCTCCTCATAGTTTCAGTGAGCTGTGGCACTGTCTTAGCCTTGCCTTTCCCTCACCATACTAGTAGAACATATCACTTCCATTCTGACATAAGCCTTTAGTAATAACATGCCTCACCAGCTGGAAAACTGTTTTTCATTTAAGTTTCCTGTGTTCAGCAGTTTCCCCCCTCAAATAACTGAGCTCATTTGCTGATCACTTCTTCCTGTCCATCAGGAAAGATTATGTTTTGTTTAATTCCTCCTTTCATGGAGAAAATCACTTTGTTCTCCTCCCTTTCTTTACCAGGAAATACCAATTCCTGTTTAAATTAAAAATAAATAAGCAGGAGATTTCCCTTTTCTTTTGTAATTACTTGTTAGATCTGAAATCTTATCAGCCTAAAGCAAGAACAAACCTACTGTACTTATCTGAAAATTCATCAGGTTTCTTTTTTATATATATATACATACATATATATACCTTCATACATACAGGTCACTAGTGAGGAAAGGCTTCCAGGATTAGAGCTTTAAAGTTTCAGGCTTTACTGGTTAGTAAATGGTGAAGTAAGAGACTACAGTGCTAGCAGTAGGAAGAACATAGGAAGAACATGTTTTTTCTTCCTGTCTTGAATTTTTCCTACACTTTTCACCAAAGGGACATTCAGTGGTGCTGAAAGGCAGCACTCCTAAAACTGGTGAAAGGAGATGTTATTGGAATAAATAGTGCATCACTGGAACTCAGCAACAAAATAGTTGAGATCTGGGAAAGACTTAAAAGAAGAGAAGTGACATATGAATTCAAAATACGGACTCCATGCTCCAATGTACAAACTATGTAAGTTATACAGCTTTTGTTCAGGTTTCTTGCTTCTCTTCTGAAGCAGCTGGTACTCTTCTCTGCCAGACACAAGCCAATGAATAAGATGATTTATGACAGTTTTGAGTCTTCTGTTAATGCAGTAATTAGGAAAAAGAAAGAAAAAAGAAAGAAAGAAAAAAAAATTTAAGATCAGTGCTGAAATTTAATCCCTCAACAATAGCCTTTGGAAATTAAGGTTTGGTCAGAACGAGAAAAATGCATCCAGCCTCCATTTCTCTGAGGGAATTTCTAACCTCTAGTATATTTGGCTTCAGTTTATCTTTCTCTTCCTTCTGTTTAAGATTCTGGCTGAGGGCTTCTGAGATCTACTTAGGTGACATAAGCACAACTGTTTGAAAATGCAGTCCCCACCATGTAAGAAAAGTATTATATCAGTGGTAATACACTGGAACATGAATGCAACCTAAATGCTTGAGTACATGGATGCCCTGTCCTTGGAGACATTCAAGGTCAGGCTAGACCAGGCTCTAAGCAACCTGATCTAACTGTAGATGTTCTTGTTCTTTGCAGGAAAGGTGGGCTAGATGACTTTTAAGGGTCCCTTCTAACTCAAATGATCCTATAATTCTATGACTTCAGAGTACAGCTAAGCCGATACTGTATTGAACATTGGCTTGATGCCTCTGAAAAACTAATTGCAAGTGCAGTAAAATAAATATAACTCAAGAAAAATGTGTTTCTAGGTGGAAAAGCGTTGGAATTTGCCTTAGGAAAAACTGTTCTTTCTGTGACTATCATAATAACAGTTACCATCTGAGTGATGTTGTGTGGAAATCACTTTATGTTTCATTGCTGTCACTGACAGGTTTTGTTTAGGCCTTTATGTAATTCTTGTTTTCTTAGAGACTTTCACTTGGAGTTTTGTTGTGAGATAGATATGGCCTGAAGGTACTTTGCCTATGACTTTACCATACACATACACCCCTAATTTTGTACTGAGAGTTATTCTGAAAATTTAAATATAAGGACTACATGGGGATTTACACGGTAAACTTTCTCTCAACACATAACTTTTTCTTGATGACACTTCAAGCTTTTGTGCTTCTCACACTACATAAGATAACTGTATTGAAAGAGACTCTGGCTCAGTAGTCGAACTTCCCTGAGTAATCAGTTTTCCTGATTTCTCTAAGACTTGGGCTGTTCTCCCTGTCAAGCACACATCTGAAATAGGAAAGGTAAAGGATACCTGTCAGAGTCTTTTGGTGATTGCATAGAACTCATCACTAGAAGCCCATGGTCATGGCATCCCTGGTGATTTTGTTCATACTTGTTCACTGGTTTTGTAACTTTGAAAAAACATTTATTCCTTTTGATCCTTTTGCATTACTATTGGTTTTTGTTTGTTTGTTCGTTTTTGTTTTTGTTTTATTTTTTAAATTTACTCTCTCCAGTACTGTACAGTATAGTCCCTGCGGTTTATCCACTGTTTTGAATATCACACCACATCTTAGAACTTGGAGCACAAATATTCAATATGTGCAGATGACATTAAAATACACACACACAAACAAAAACAAATTAAAAAAAAAACAACAACAAAAAACCCAAAAAAAAGCTAAGAAAGAGGAAGGACAAAAAAAGGCCGAAACCTGCTCTCCTTGTAGAGCAGTAGAGGCAAGAAAGAGGCAAGAAAGCCTCCCTCAAAATGTTTATTTTAAAAATGGATGTAAATGTTCGCGGTAAAACAGAAAACTGAAAAGATTCAAAAGTTCTTAAAATTCCTGCATGTAGCATTGATTAGGCTCACTCTTGCAAACACTGAACTGAGAGTCACAGTAACTTTTTACATGGGTCAAATCATTTGCTTCTTTCTCATGAAAATGTTAGAATTACTTGGACTTATTTTCCTACATCCAGAAAATGTCTTTCCAAAAAAGAGATATAAGATGGTATGGATCATAGAATCAGAATGGCTTAGGTTGGAAGCAACCTTAAGGATTATCCATTTCCAAACCCCCCTTTCCCTTTCTTTTTTCCCTTTCTTAAAAACGGGAGTGATGTGTCCCTTTTTCCAGTCATCTTCACCTGACATCCATGACTTTTAGAAAATGATGGAGAGTGACTTGGCAACTACATCAGCCAGTTCCTTCAGGACCCTTTTAAAATCCTTACAGTCTTCAAATAAATTTGAAATCTGTTTGTGAGTCTTACATTATCTACCTTGGACCTTGTTCTGCCAGGAAGGTCTGTATCCTAACATAGCCTGGCAATTATTTCTTTTCTTTTTTTTTTTTTTTTTCTGTTTTGGTCTAATCCCAGGACACCTTATATCACCTTTTATCAGTGAAAACACCTTTCACACGATAGCTAACCAGAAAAAAATATGCCATGTAAAAATAAAGCCCAAATGGTGAATAGAGGGAACAGCTGTGAGTCTTTTCAGTTGGAGAGTTTTATTTGGATGATAAATGCCTGTGGATGGTTGAGATGGGACATAAAAATGCGTTATCATACTGCAAGACATGATGCTATTACAAAATGTTCATTATTTGTCTGGAAGAAGAAGAAAACTTGGAAGGAGTCAAAGCATTAAAATGTCAAAAATGAACTATACAGATTCTGTCTGAAAAATGTTGATAGTAATTGTCTGTGGAAAGAAATTAAATCTCTCTCTACTAACCTATTTAGTAGATAGGCTCCAGTAGCAACATGGTTGGAGACCTCTAGCAGTGAGAAGTTAGATTTTACTCAATGGAAAAAAAATGCCAGTTGTTTCTGAAGTCTGAATCTTGGGTCATTATGGTTTTATGAAGTGCTCATGAATTTAAAATAAGCTCTTCACAGAGGTTTCAAAATGTACTTTTTCTACAGGTAAGGAAAAAGATGCTCTAGAAACATTAGCAATAATTCCATGTAGAATTAAAACTTCTTTTAGTGGCTACTTGGGCAACATCTTCAGATCTTAATCCTTTCTGTGTTTACTTCACAGTACATAAAAACACCATTGATGTTTTAGAACTTTCATGACTTTTTTCCAGCTTTAGGAAGATTCCCTTCCAAAAGCCTTTGTAGAAGACAACTGTAAACTCTGTAGAAAAATAACCCACAGCTTTGCAAAGAATTCCAGTACCACTGGGTGGCTTTTCTGTAGGCCAAAGCCTGAGGCTGTTAGCTACACTAAGATCTAATGGTAGGACTAGATGATCTTCTAGGTCTTTTCCAACATTGATAATTCTGTGATTCTGTGATTCTGTGATCTTTTCAGCTCTTTCAGTAGCGTAGGATAAAGAAGACACAAATATAAATGAAACTGTCCTATTGCCCTGTTGCTCACAGCTTTCATCTTCTCTCTTATCCCGGTTAGAAAATTGCCAGAAGTCCCTGTATTATTTATTACTTCTTCTTACTGTTTTGCCTATCATATTTGATAGAACAAATTGCTGATTTAAGTCATTAATATTACTGTAAAATGCTTGATTTTTTTTTTTTTATTATTTGGATTTCAACTTATTACATCACCATTTATAGACATAAACTGCTTTGTATAATTAATTTAAGCATATGTGACCTTAATACAAACAGAAGGCAGCCACATGCTGTATTCAAAACTGACTGCATCTTCTCAGCAGAGGGGATTTCTTTGGTTCTTTCTGTTTCAAATGCCTGCAATTTCAAGGTTTATTCACAATGGTTCTTCACCATGCCTAGTTCTTATGCAGGCAATGCGTAACTCCATGTTCCTACTCCAGAAAACAGAAGCACTGGGGATTTGTAAGTAATGCTGACTCAGTAAGAGTGATAACTTCTAACTCAAGAAAGCAATTGCTTTGATATCGTTTGAATCGCAGCTGCTCACTTTAGTGGTGAAAGTCCATTTCTCACTGCTTTTTACTCCTTAAAACCTGAAGCAACACAGGAAGGTGAGAGTGAGGAGACACATCTGTCCTACTTAGCACATTGTCAACTGAAACGTTTCCTATGGTAAGTTCCCACTGAAAACAATGGGTGTCCTGGAGATGTCATAGAAACATAATGTGAAGGTTGTGGAATTGCTCTGATGTTGCACCAAAGACCTGAGGCAGTCAGTACAACATTTATTAATGAGGGTGAGTCTCAGAGGACTGAGTCAGAGACAGAGGCACGTAGAAAGTGCATTTCCTCTTAGCAAATGGAGAATGCCTATTCCAGAGTCATAGAATAGTATGGCAGTTGTGTTCTAGAAACATTTAGATATTGTGCTAACGGACATGGTTTAGTGGGGAAATATTGGTGTTAGGATGTGTCATGTTAATACTATTGGTAATAGCAAAAATTACAAAACCATGGCAGGATGACAGTTGGATGGGATGATCTTGAACATCTTTTCCAAGATTTCTGATTCTGTGATCCTATGATTCTATGGCAACACTGCTCAATAGCATGTTGTTAACTATCTTTTGAAGAATACAGTTTCTTCCTTTTTAGAAACAAAATATCTTAGTGGTTTGGTCCAACTTTCAAATCATATTGTGTTATGAAATCTACTCTTAAAGTTTTGCATTGTAATACATGCAATATGTTTTAGCTAGATAAGAAAATAGGTGGTAATAACCATCAATAGCACATAACGGAAACAGAAATGATGAATATTAGTAGCAAGATTCGTACATGATTTTGCTTATGTGCCTAGTAGTTATGCCAGATTGAATCTTCTTTAGAATAAGTAATTACATTTGTAAGGTAAGCAACATTTTAAAGTCTATTGTTTAAATTGGTGTCTGTATGCTAGGCTGAAAGGCAACTCCGTTAAACTAATTGCTGCTATGACTCAGATGTTTTAAGAGATATGCAATTAGTTTTGGTTTTCTTTCAACCCCCTTTCGAGCTCTGACTTTCTTAATAAGAGAGTACAAAGAAAGGGAAAGAATGCTTTTTCCTCTGAGTGGTACCATGAAGAGAAGAAGAGACTGTTCATGTCCTCACCTTCATGGGCACCTGAACACCACCACACTGTTCCCTTACTTCCCTTTCTCAAGGGAGGAGGGGGAGAATAAATTGATGGGAAAAACGGCTTGAGGGTTAGCTGAGGTCAGGGAGATTGCTCACTGATTTCTGTCATTGATAAAACAGACTCGTTGTAGGAAGATTAATGTAATGTATTGCCTATAACTAACAGACTAGAGCAACTAAAAGAGAAAACTACCTTCTCCCCACCCACCCTTTCCTATCATTTCCCCATGAGCAAAACAAGGAAATGGAGAATAGGGGCTACAGTCAGTCCATGGCACCTCATCTCTGCTGCTTCTCCCCTGTCACTCTCTGCTCCTGCTCTCTGCTGTTATTTTTCATTAAAATTTAAACAACGATTCTTAAAAATATCCATTAAAATTTTGCCTGCCTTGCCCCAAGCTTTTTAAAAATCTTACTGTTCAGTCTGAAGCAGAGCTCAGAACAACAAAATCACCTCCAGAAGCTAATTCCTTTTCTCTTTTATTTCTCTCTGCTTTATAATTGTTATTCAGTGGTGCAAATTCAACTCAAAATCTGAAACTTTAAATTTTCAGTTGTCTTTGCAGTTCTGTTGAAAGAGATTTGTTGAGTTAGAACTTTACAGTCTCTTGATGACAAAAGGAAACTTACTGTCCTGGGCTGGGTGCATTCAGTAGTCGTACCAGTAGCAGCACTTCCTACCCATCAACTCAGTCTAAGTTGTGCTAAGAGCAGACAGATTAAATAAAAATAGTAATTTCATCACATTACCCTAATCATATTTCACGTATGGAAGTATAGAAATGTAGACTGAATTTCTGGTTTTATTTGAAAACTTGACAAAATGCTTTCTGTGCATGATTCAGAATGGGTTTCTTGAATTCTTGCAACCATCTTAAAGGAAATCAAGAAGCCTAAGTTAAGACTGTGTTTGCTGTAAGATCTCTTCGGAAGGAGAGACTCAACTGTAAATGATGGATTACACTAGAGCAGAAACTAGATAATAGCATGTTTTTTAACTTGCTGTTTTCAATTAATTCTCTAAAGGTAGGTTGAATTAGTTACCTTTCCTTTTATAAACAAAAATCAATAACTGGAAGATTCACACTTTTTGCTTGTCAGTGAGGGGAGTTTCGTAACTCCCACAGTTAGGGCATTTAAGCTGGATTCAGGCACCTGGTGCTGGCAGCTGATGTTTACCTCTTATTTATGTATGTGTGTTTTTGTGGAAAGATGGAGCATCGGTCTGCATTATGTACCAGGTGGCAAAAAAGGGAACTTATAGTTTCTGAGTAAGAATCTTGTAAAATGATATCTCTAGGAAAGAGGAATAACAGGATGTCTAATTTTTTCTTCTGTCTGTGATGTTTTGCTGCTACTGTGGATGAAATATGGAATGTACTTTGCTTATTAGGACAAGCTGATGAAAAAGTCATTTTGTACAAATAATTCTCCGTGTCCTTGGTGAGAAATAGTTATCTTTGCATCTTTTCATTTTGCAAGTGATTTTACATGATATATCCTTCAAAAATGAATAGGAGATGGTAGTTTTCTGCAAATTAACTTCTTAAAAGATAACTATTGCTTTTTTCAGGTACTTTGTTCTCCTAAATAAAATACTAAAATGGAACAACTGGAAATTGAATTCCTGATTAAGAGTCACCCATTTTTCCTCATTTGTGCTGTGGCTGGATATGAGATTTTGACACACTCTAAAGAGGCTTGGTACCTATTCTACTACAATTATTATTGTTGTTCTTAATGTTGCTTTCTTTTGCAGATACTACTGAATTACTGCAATGCTCTAGTGAGTTTTTATTCTCATCTATTTAGATAGAAAAAGCAAGCATACTGTAATTTACTCGATCTTTCAGCTTAAGTCATGCTGGCTTTAATTGAGAGTCAACACTTTACGTATCTTAAGTAATGTCTCTTTTAAATGCTTGTCATTAACATAGCCATTATAAGATTTTTGGATTGTTCCTTAAACTTGCATACATTAGGATACCTGTGAATACACACAATAAACTTTGGTAACTTTGACTTAGTTTGTAACTAGAATATGAGTCATTTGCTAAACTGTGAGCTGAAGAGCAGGTGCATATGAATGCTAATACCAGAGGAAGACTTATGGAACAAACTTTTCAGCTTGCAGAAGCATAGAAAAAGATGGAATATATTTGGGTTACCTAGTAGTTGTCATCTTTAGTGGAAACTGCGTATTGTAAAATCATAGAAAGATTTGAGTTAGAAGGGATATTAAAGAGCTCCTAGTTCAATCCCCACTTCCACAGTCAGCATTGCAACCTAATAGATCAGGTTGCCCAAAGCCCCATCCAACCTGGCCTATTGGTCTAGAGATAGGATATTCACAGCTTCTCTGGGCAGTCTGCACCAGTGCTTCCTCACTCTCTGAGTAAAGAATTTCTTCCTTATAACTCATTCAAGTCTACCCTATTTTTGCTTAAATCCATCACCCCTTGACCTATCACCACACTCCTGATAAAGAGTCCCTCCCTCCACAGCTCTCTGATCATCGTCATGGCCTCCTCTGGACCCACTCCAGCAGCTCCAATCCCTACTTGTGCTGGGGGCCCCAGAGCTGAAAGCAGCCCTGAAGTTGGATGGTCATGATGGCAGAGCAGATGGGGAGAATCACCTCCCTTGTCCAGCATATGGTTGGCTTTACAGCCTGGAAGCTTTCACATTTCTGGCTTATTTTCCATTTTTCATTCAGCAGCATCCTCAAGTACTTCTCTGTGTGACTTCTTTCCATCTATTTATCCTTCCATCTCTACTTATATTTGGGTTTGCCCCAAGCTGTGTGCAGCACATTGCACTTAGACTTGATGAGTTTCACAAGGCTGAAGTTTATGAGGTGTAGGAGTTTTGTGTGTGCTAAGCCATCAGTATAATTTCTTCTTCTGTGGAGTTACAGCTACTTTAACATGGGACCTGTCGTGACCTTGGAGATAGGTTCTGTGATCTACTGAAGAAACACAGAAGTAATAAAAGAAGCAGCAATGAGTTAGTGGAGGGAAAGTGAAGGTGGCACACAATTACCTGCAGGCCTGACTGCTCTACATCTCTGCCTTTCAGGTTGGTGAATATGGAGGGATGGTCCAACTCACACCACCACCAGAGTGTTCTGCTTCTGACTGTACATGCAGCTGGGTTATTTTTGAAGCAGTTCATAAATGGCTGTAGTTTTTATCCAAAGATTTAAGAGAAATGACTTTTAGTTTGTATTTGCAGGCTGTAAGCTGCCACAGGCTTGGGGTCAGTGGAAAATAATCTCTGTGAAGCAGGGTTGAGTGAGATGGCATCCTTCTTGTAAATCAGAACTTTGGAGTTCGTGAAGGTTTTATTTGCAGAGCAAAGGATCCTTGAAATAGAGTATGATTTTTCTAAGTGATTTTAGTGTACTAGGTATTAGACTTAAGGAAAAAAGGCTGTATTCCAGATCTGCACTTTTGTCATCACATCTGAAACACTAACATATAATAGAAATAGTCATATAATCAAATATCATCTCCATCAAACAAAATAGGCTGCTTGTTTCCCTTCCATGGACTCTGAATCCATTAAATGAAATAAAACAAAGTAAGTGAAGTTATAGCTGACTTATGGATGATGTTACCCATTTGTTCTTGTCTTGTGTAATATACATACATTTTTTAATAGAAAAAATAGTGTTACGTATTGTAAAAGTCTTATTTTGCTGTTGGGTCCATAGCATGTATTTCAGAGAGGAGATGGACTCAAAGACTATTTTTCCTCTCCTTCCTGTTGTCAAATTAGGAATCACAGTGGTCGTTCTCTTGAAAAAACTGCATATGTGCCACAAGTTCTCCTTGCTACCACCTACACTGAGGCTGGTGCTGCAGGGTTAAACCATATTGATGGTTTGCCTCCACTAGCTTGAATAACTGCATCCAAAACCTGCGGACAGCTCTTCTGCTTTGATTTTATTTTTCACTGTACGTCCAAGAAAGCAGGGAAAAAAGGTGTGCTCTTAATCAGTCATGCATGGAAAGCTACTGTTTTCCCACAGCAATTATGCGTTAGTTCAAATCCTTAGTATTTTAAGTTCCAGGAAGTGGGGTTGCAGGAATTTCATTTTTGACACTTCTATTCCCAAATATCACAGATTCAACAGTCTAACAGAGCTCCAAGTGATGTCATCCTCACTGACTCTGGAGGTGGAATTTATTTGCTGAGAAGTCTCGGTTCTGCCAACAAAGGAGTCCAGCCTGCGTGCCCATGGCTCTCAAACAGGAAAACTGAGTTCCTGTATTAGTTTTGTTTTGTTTTTAATTTTAAAAAGCTAAGTGGTTCCTTTTGATTGGATAAAATGCAAAGAAGGTTTTGAATTTTGTGGTATTATAATCACATGTTGATAACAGAGAGTATTCCAAAGTTTTACGTATTGAGTTAAAAGAAGAAATAACCTGACTGCTGCAGTCCATAGGACATTTTTTGTATGTAAATATATATATTTTTCTCTTTCCTCCTCTTATGGTCTTTTGTGCTCTTTCTTTTTCTCCCTGTCTCTAATCAGATTCCCCTTTGGCTGGGAGTGTAATGCTTTTTGTAAAATGAGGGAAGGTGAATGGCTGAAATTAATGGCTTTCATATACAAGGACAGAGACAGGTTGAAGGAATATGAATTTACTTCCAGGTATGTGTTGCTTGGCAGCCTGGAGATGACATTACAGATGGTGGAATGCAATCTTTATCGTGTTATATTGCTTAAGGGTACTGCTTATTGTATTGGTAACTGTGAAGTGCAGTGCAGCAGATACCACTTCTAGCTTTACTCTTGCAGGAGCTGTGAAAAGGAATCAGTTTAAGCCAGATCCCCATTGTGTGTCACTGTTAGAAGTGAACATTTATTCAGTCCTTTTTGTCCATCTGCCCCATTATTTAATGAGAAGATGCAGTTCAAACAGGACTTGCATACTGAGATGGATTTTTAAAATGGAATTTCGTGAATGTATTACCTGTGACCTTTGGCACTGTGTTGAGATGAGCCCAGCTATCTGGCAATTTGTTTATACCTGTTCCTCAGTTTCTTACCCCGTTCATGGAAAGGACAAAGATGCTCATACAATTTTTCTGCAGATTTCATATTTCCCCATTTTCCCTCTCCATGTCTCCATTAGTAGTGTCCTGGCTGCACAGGTTCTTGTAGGAGCTGTCTCCTTTCAGTCTTAAATGCTGGACATTGACTGCACAACTTCTCAATCCTTTTTCTGATTCTCTGTATATTCTCTTGATACCAAATCATATCAGGCCACCAAGATGCTGTTGGTGGGTGATAATATTAAACTAAAGCCCAGCTCATGGAACATGTTGTCAACACTGTCCCAGAGAGAGATATCACTCATTTCAAAGGCAGTGAACCAGTAAGAGCAACTGCATTTGGGAAGCACATTTCAGACTTTCTTGCTATGAGGTGGCAGAGACTGTGATTAAGTGGTAATAGTACACAGTTGGGAGTTCATTAGTAAGGTCATGCCCAGGATGTTTGTGTGTGAAGTGATGAGAGGTGAAAGACAGGGGGGACATACTTCCTCTGTGGTCTCTCTGCTTCAGAGACTTCTGGCTTTCTGCCTCACAAATGGAAGAGCCCATGGGTAATTTCCAAAATCTCTGGTGTTCCAATCCCTACCAAATATGTGTAGAGTGACGCAGCATGCATCTGCCATCATTAATTTATTGAGTGTCACCAAAGCAGGGAAGCACAAACAGCAGGAGTGCTGAGCTGCTGAGGTAACAGAGTGGGGCTGTAGGAAATAAGGCATCAGTGCAGTGTGCTGCAAGGTGAAATATCTGCTTTTACTGGCAAGAGTCCAATCATTATCTTTGGCAGCTATGAAATCACTGGACGTAATTTTCTGTTGCACTGAACGTTACACAGATATTTACCCAGTAGTGAATGGATGTTGACCCTAGCTGTTGGATTCAAAGCCACTTGGCCCTCTCTCTATCCAAGTATAAGTAATTATACCTGATGCAAGGCAACAAAGAATTAAGACCGCTGGTTCTTTTTTCTAATACAAGAATAATAACTGCTCAAGACACACTATGACTCAGGCTCAGTGAAATCACTGGTGCTGGCTACCTAGTAATCTGGAGCTAAATTTGATTTTTCACTTGTGCTTAAGGAAACGTGGTAAAATTGTTAGTGATTAAGTGAAATTAAAAGACATAATGAAAACCTTATCTTAAATCTTCATCACCTTCTGTTTTGCCTTGTTTTAGGCTTGCTCTTTTTATGAAGAATAAAGCGTCAGGACAGGCTTAGTTTAATAGTTAAATGGTTAAAAATCAGGCTGCATGGTCAAAAACACCAATGCCAGCCTCTTATTAGTTTATCTAGCAGGATATACATGTCTTTATGCCAGAGGTCATCTTCATAGTTTGAGTTACTCTCCAAGCTATCGTCATCTTTTGCTCTACCAATCTTCAATACAGGCAGACCTCCACTTCAGCATGTCTTTTTCTCTTACACATTTGATGGGCTGTATTTTCCATTTTATAAACACAGTTTACAACTGCTGATATTGCCACATTTAATAAAACATAATCATCCTCAGTCTTTCGTTCTACAAAGTGTGAGGAGAGCTTTTGTTAAACGCACTTCAGCCTGAAGTTCAGGGACACCACAGATTCAGTTTTTGAGTGTATAACTGAAAGGTGCCTTGATCATATCAGGCTTTATCATTCTTTGTGAGCAGAGATTTCTGAGTGAGTGCTAATGGCATTTTTTATCAAGTGTCAATCCATACTGTCGAATGCTCCTAAGAAACTTATCATGACTAAGCTGTTGTTGAAGACTGATTTTAACCCTTAGTGTTTAAATTGAAAATGATGTAACGCTACTCTTTCATGCAATGCTGCATACTGTGTGACAGGTGTATATCTCTTGCCACCTGTTTCTGTTCTATTAGCATCACCCACATGTAAGCATCTATCAATCATCAATCTCTCTGTTTTTTGTTGTTTTTTTTTTATCCTTCCCATTTTAGCAGAACATTTGCAGGAGAACTTACAGCAAGAGAGAGCAATTCTACTTGATTCTGTTTCCATCTGATACAACTATGTTATTTACAGTGTAGCTTAGGCAGTCTGCCATGTGTTGTCTGATATTCAAGTTATTTAGATGATCTGGAATTCTGATGCTTTCATATCTCACTCATATTTTGCAATCTACTGTCTTGGTGATGTCAATGTGTGACATTTTAATTTTATTTTATTTTCATTTATTTCTTTATTTATATTCATTTATTTATTTATTTGTTAGTTCTTGTAAATACAGAGAGTGAAAAAAAAAATCACTTTACATTCTTTCTTGCAGTGATCCTCTAATTCTGCCCTCTATTGACATATTCCTGCTTATTGTCTCCCATTATATCTCTTGATCAGGAAACTGATGTTCCTCTTGTGCAGTGTCATTGTGATGTCTTCATAATGTAAGTATTTGTACTCCAATTAGTCTCTTCTCCGTGCATTCTCATCTGCCACTGTTTACAGGTCATCACTTTCTTCCAAGCCTTCCAAGTAGCTGCAGTCTTTCAGTGGGGAGGAGAGGGGCGTGACCATGTACATTCTTGTCTTCTTTTCTACTTCTGTGGTCATAGCTTTTGTGACTGGTTGATTTTTTATGTACTGTGTTCATCACTGATTTTTGAGATTGTAACACCTGGAAAATAAGAGATAGCTTATACCTGGTGTTTACTTGAACAGGATGCAAGCAGAAAGTATAGCATTTTTGCAGAATTTGGTGATCTTTAAAGAAGAGTCAAAGTGCCAGTATGTTTATTCACTTAGGTCTTTCTTCTTTAGGTTTCGGAAAAGACTGATTGTAAAGTTTTGACACTTTCCTTAGGTAATGCCATTAGACTGTGACTGAATATGTCTCAGAATCTTTGTAAGGGCAGCTTTGAAACCTGTGGATTTAATATCTGGTTACTGGAAGTTGCTACAGAATTTTTGGTTTGGGTAAGATCTCTTCTGTCTAAAGCATACTCAGTTTGAAAGTCATCATACAATTACCTCTTTCATATTCTTTTTGCCTTAATTACTTCTCTGTAGTAATGGGAGCTATTGGGACTGCAATACCTTGTTCTGAAAGTATTTGCATTAGTGCTTCTTGGTCTAAATAACACTCATAATGAGACAAATATTCATAAGGCTATTAAAGCAATGAGTTCAGCTTCTTAGATATTCTAATTTTATATTTAATGTGTAGGAAATGATAGAGATGAAAAGTCCATCTTCATCTTGTATGCACTTACTGACACTGCAAACTATTCCTGATTGTTGCTGTTATTCACACAGAAATAAGTATAGTGCTTACACAGAAGTACAGAAAATAGGGAGTAAGAAAACCATTAGAAGAGATGTTATGAATACAATTTTGCCCGCAGTTAGATCCTTGGGAGCTCATCAAAATTACTGAATTACTGTGGGTTTGGTAATGAAATTTTGGAAAATGAAAGAAAAACTTGAGTAGTTGTTGTGCCTTTGAATTTATTCTCATCTTTTGTGAGTGGGGCTGGGAAGAGTACCTAGCATGTGGGGCAGCTACTGGCACCTTGTCCTCTTCCTCACAGTAAATCTGCCTTGATCTTCTGTAGTGTCTTAATTGTGTATATGTCCGAGGTTTCCCTACAGAAGTCTCATGGGATTCAGTAAGATCTTGTTTTCACTTGTGTCTTTCATGCCATACAGAAGGCTTTCACCCTCCCAGCTCTATCTTTCACAAAGTCTAAGGATCTGCCTACAGTTCCTTTCGCATCTGAATTCAGGAAGAGAGCACATACTCCCAATGGTGCCTGCAAACATATGCCTCTGTGATAGATTGCAATTGTTAGGGGAAATTATAAGGAACTAGAGCAAATCTTCTGAAGAGATGCCCTCCTGCAGTTAGGAGAGGGACAGAGAAATGCTAATTCCTCCTCCCAGTTATCTGGTAAGAGGAAATAGAGGCACAACTTAATGAAATCAAATTAGTGAAATGATGAGGCAGTAATAATGATAGTCTGGCATCACTTTGCAGTTTTATTTATCTCTGAGAAGTGATACAGAGTTACGAAAAAAAAATGCTCTGATGCAATAAAAGGGCTTTTGATGTAATTGCATGAACTGTATTTATTTCTGAGCACAAATCTACACATGTAACACTCTCAATGTATTCAAAACCTATCAACATCATCTACAGTATGTTTAATGCAGGAATCTGCCAATAGAACTCAATGGAGCAATGTAAATGAATAATGTCATTACAAGTTTATTTCCTGTATAGACTTTAATTTCAATATGATTTCTCTTTGTCTTTGAGTGCTGTATCTAAGCAGTATTCTATCAGTATAAAATCCACAGCATCCAGAGTAGCAACAGTTTAGTGGCTTGTGCTCCAGCTATGATTGAAGACAATTCACTTCTCATGACCATTAGGGTGAAAAAATTTACAAGTTAGAACACTTGTGCCCTTTTCCCTTGAATCTCCCTGTGCACTTCGATGCTATTTCATATAAAATGTTTCAGAAAATGTAAAGCTGTTTATATGAGATCAAAAGAGTATTACAGTGAAAATGTATAACAGGAATAAAATTCAGGCACTGAACAGAAATATATAAAAAGTAACCAGGAAGATGAATGTTCTTTTCAGCCTATACAATCTACTTAATAAATGCTTACTGATTTGGCCTCAGCTTTCTTGACCTGCCTAGAAATCTGTGCTAAGAGTCTGCTTACACCAATGCACATTTGTACACAGTAAGTGTGGGTCAAGAAGCACACCAATACATTGGCTTGTAGCTCCAAGTCCCCATGCAGTACACCTTCAAATTCTTTATCTAAACCAGATATCTCCATGGCAGTTGTTGATTGCTTTGGTAGTCACAGAGTCACATAATGGTAGGGGTTGGAAGAGACCTCTGGGGATCATCCTAACAACTAGTCATCCATCCAACCAAACCAACCACCTGATAAAGCAGGTTTTCTACAGCAGGTTGCACAGGAAAGTTTCCAAGTGGGTCTTGAATATCTGCAGAGAAGGAGTCAAAGTAGAGCATGAATAATTGCAGCAAAGCTTGACCCTGAATGATGAGTGCATTCAAAACTTGGGGAATTAAGGAAAAGAGAAAAGGAAATACAGGTTTCAAAGATAAAGAACGCAGTATGATAGCTTTCACTTGCCCAGAGTCACAGAGCAAGCAACTGCTTAAACCAATAATAGAAATGTGGGGTTTATGACTCCAGTGCTGAGTTTAAATTATGTTTAAATAACATGAGCTCATGGGAGTCGTTAATCACTTGCTTTTCTTTCTCCTGCTTTAGGGTTCTAGAATATTTTGAAAATAAAATAAAAATGATGCTCAGCAGGATTATGAATTAAGTGGCAATTGCATGGCAATTAAAGAACTGCAAATAAGATTTTACATTGCAGCAGTGCTTAATGAACTGTGAAAGACTGGGAAAATACAGACAGATAGGTGAAAGAATATGGTCTTTGTTTTGGACATAGTAGTAAGGAAAGCTTATATGATAGTGAACTTTTTAAGCCATGCCTGTTACAACTATTGCTGAAGAAGTAATTTTGGTGAGTGACAGCCTTGTCATGTTGTCAGGGTTTGGTTCAGTTTTGAAAACTCAATGTGACCACTGCTCAGAAGATCCGCTGCGGCTGCCACGTACATCCCACTTTTGTCTCATGACTACATTCTGTCCTAACTTATCTTTATTCTCCTTTTCCTCTTTGAGTCTCCTTTTTGTAAGGATGGTTGATTTCCTGTCTGAGGAAATGGAGACAGTCACTGGTGAGGCTCCTTTTCATTATAATTTATGTGAATATGAGTTTACATTGGGTGTAATCACTGATGAATATTCATGTAATCTACTATCTTTAAGGAATTGTTATCCTATTTAATCGTGCCTTGGAGCTTGTGATCCTCTTTCCTGTTGATAATGCTTCTTAGCATATTCCTTGTTATGGAGGGATGTAGCTACTCTGTCTGATCTCATGCTGACTTTGTTTGGTCATATGGGATACTGCACAGAAATGGGATATGTTTTCATCTCTTTTGAGAGCTGAGGCCAATAAGATTTCTGATGTCTCTGGGAAACTGATGTGATCAAATATTTCATGGTGTTGGGGAAGAAAATAAGCCGCAAATCATGGGTTTTTATCTCTGTTAGAGGGGCAGACTCATACAGTTTCCAAGGGAATGTCACCTTCAGCAGCTGCTTCGCTCATCACTCAACACACACCCCAAAAGCAGGAGTCCGGCTGTTCTCCAATTCAAGAATTAATCTTTTGTGCAGGGGGAATTAAACAGTGAGTGCTGAAAGAGCTTGCACCAAATCATATTTCACAGAGCCTGGTTGTACTAAATACACAAAAGAGCCTCTGTGCCCCTTGTGTCTGATTGCTCTCTAAGTGGTAATGAAGCTAATTGCAGTCTCTGGCTGCATCCTCCGGAAATTTCTCCATCCCTGAGTGCAAACACTGGCATTAAGACATGCAAACTAGAGTGGGGGTTTAGATTCTCATCTTACAGACCTGAACATGGTGGCAAAATATCTTATACTTCTATACAACCTCGCACATAATGGGGCAAAATGTGTAGTAACATTTCTCGAGTTAAAACAGAAACAAACACATTCCAGAGGACTTTAAGATTATCTTAGTTGTTCTTGTTCATCTTGTTCTTCTCAATGTCTTTCCTGTGTCTTTTTTTTTTTTTTTTCCTTGTCATCATCTTCTTAGAGTGCTCATTATAATAGCTCTTAAATGGGCAAATTCAAATAGACTGAAGACACTTTCTTTTTATTTCCCTGAGAATAATGCAAAGTTTGGTATAGAAACACAGTTCAGACTATTCTTAGCTGACCTCTACAATGCAATATTTTGAGAAGGAAAAATTGGGATGTCACCCAGGTTGTGTTCTCATGGTACTGTTTACATGCAGGCACTCTTTGTGCAACTGCATCATAGCAGCTGTTTTGTTTGTTGTTTGATGTACCACTGGTGGGCAAAGGTGACTTTTGGGAAAAAAACACACACAACAGTTATCCTTCAATTTGTCTTTCCAATGGCAGCTGTGCACAAAATTTATTACAGGAGTATTTCTTAAAGCCAATAAAACAAGGCAGTGGAAAGTTCCTTTCTGTGACTGTCAATCACTTTTAAATCAGTCAGTGTTTTGTGTAGACACTTAATCAATGACCACTTGGAGATGAATTAGTACAATGTGTTTATTCCACAGGCTTTGTACAACCTCCAGACAGAGGGTATTCCTTTAGGGCTCAGGAGCACTGGGGAGGTGACATGGGGCAGTGTGCCAGCACTTCAGGGAGTCTATCAGGAGGGGGTCTGTACATCCAGCTCCAGTCTTGCTTCAGTACATTTGATTTCTTTGGTAAACAGAGAAAAAAAGCTTCTGCTTCTGCTTGTTGTTTTGAACTTTGGTTAAAACTCCATAAATATACTCTGCATAATGATTTTTATTTTTTTAGACCTCTAAAAGGAATTCCAGCAATTTCTGTGTGGGGGGTATGGGGAGGATGGGTGAACGGGAAAGCTTTAACAAATCAATAAAAATGGGAATCATCAATCATGTTTTTAAGCCTCATTACTTTGGAGGTTTATGAAAAAGTTATTGGCCTCACATTAACACTCACATATACTCATTGGTCATCTTTTTTTTTGGAGGATTATTTTTACTTCACAACTATCTGTTTAAAAGAGTCTGGAATGGTTGATGACTGAGATGTATACTTCATTTTTACTTAGATGAATTAATTTTCTTTCCTCACATTTACAGACTGACCTGTCTTAGTTTCCTGAGTGTTTTTCATGTCACTAGTATCCTCATGATTGATTTTGCTAGTTTGCTTTTTTTTTATTAGTGATCAAATTTTGTAAGAATTCACATTTGATTTGACTCTAAATCTAAATGTGTCTTAATGGCATGGAAGTGAGGAGAAGTTCAGTCAGTTGCATGAACTTCTTCCGTTCATGGACTGGGACCATATTAAATCTTCCATCCCTTTACTTCTGCTTGGGAGATAATCAGATAAATCATTACAACTGCCCACTTTGCAGTAAGATACGAAAAAAATACGGAAGCAATGATTTAATCTCTAATCCTAGTATAAGATGAAACTGTATTCCCCAGTGTAAGGTATAAAACTGTAGAAGAGGAAGCAGTATTTTCCATTCCTAGCTCTTTGCTCAACTTCTTTTATTCATCCATTAAGCTCTCGACAAGATGTCTGAGTAAGTCTGTCCCAGAGTAATTTAGTAGCTACAAATGCACCTCAGTTTCCAAATGTACAAGGAGAGCAGTAGTTTTAAATGTAAGAACATGCTTCTCAGGAGTAAAGGATTGGAACTGAAGTCCATTGAAAGGTACTCTGGCTGCCTTTATGTGCTCTTCAATGCTCATCACCTTATTATTCAAGAGTACTAAGACTTGGGGGCTGACCAGATAGGAACCTATCAGTTCCATTACAGAATCATTTTACTTGATGTAAAATCTATAGAATTGGGGATGCCAAATATTGATCTCTGTTACTCTTTTCTTTCCAAGAGGTTCGTTTTTTTCATCTACTACAGCTGAACTTTTTTTAAGCAGATGTAATATTTGAAACAAAATTTGAACTGAACGCTAAGTGAGGTGGTTTTTTTTGTTTTTTTTTTTTTTCCTCTACAGTAATTGTGCAAGGAAATGAATAATTAGGTGAACTGATCACAGACCCAGGAGTTTCTTGAGCCTCTGTTGTCAAACATTTACCTTGGGAAATCATTTAATTTTGCTGCTTACAATGGAAAGCTGTACTTGCTAATTTCTCAGGAGTATAACGCAACCAATGTTAGCAGAGGAACGAGAAGATATATCCTGCTTTGTTTACTTATGCGTCCCATGTTCAGATTTATCATGTCCTCTTGTAGATTCAGGGTTTCATAGCTATCCTTGAGGTTCTTTATTTCTTGCCATAATCTTCCTTAAATGGATAATATTGTGAGTTGTTTTTTGTTTGGTTTGGTTCTCTTTTCAGATTTAGGACTCCACATTTGTTCTTGATTCTTCCTTCTCAATAATTAAGCAGATAACACTTAGGTTGGTTTTTTTTTCCTAATTTGGGTTTTAGTTTTGCTTCCAACAGAAGAATCGTGTTCACACCCCTGAAATCCCTGGTCTCCACTGCTAGTCATAATCTGTTAAGTAATTTCTGTTCTGTCCTTCCTTATTCTGCTCTTTTCCCTTGTTTTTATGAAACAGAGAGCATGTTCTTTCCTGTTTTCATGGCCCAGTAGTCCTGTGTGCATATAGGTCTTCCTTTGTATCATTATATTCTGTCACAGTCATCTCCTGAACAAATGCTTCAATCAACGTGGTAGTAGTGATATTAGCATAAAACCTGTTTAACTTTCTTACAATAGCTTTGGCATAGTCACTGACAGAAAAAGTGACCAACGTTTTTCATTACACTTGTGAAGTCATGTGATGTAACATCTAATAAATGCATCTTTGGGAGTTTCTTTTGATTATGTACATCAGTATCTAGTTTTTTGCAGAATTCAAGTTTATTCCTCTTTTCCTTTGCCTAATAAAGTATCAACAGTTCTTTTATTAGTGGGTTTCCTTCATTTTGCTATACAACATATCATCTATGAACGTACTATATATTTAGCTGTTGTGAAACAAGGCAAAATGTGTAGTCATAGTTCACCTGACACTCCTCTTTACCTGCTGTTCTCACTGTGGCTTTCTAAATTTCCGTGCTAGAGGTGTCTCCGTTGTGTTGTCACGGACCCTCAGCCACTCTGGACAATGAGGTTGTGTTCTGCCATTGCCAGGCCACAGCTACATGCCAGCTAGGAAGTGGTGGGTGCCTTCTTACCTGTGTTATCCTTTTCCTTCTTTTCATGTTACTGGGAGAGGTATCCAGATCTGGTAGCTGAGAGGGATGTAGTTGATTATGCAGAGAAAGGGTTGACTCAACAGTGTTGGTGTCCTTCCCCAGCCTTGCCAGCAGCACATCTTTCCTCACTTCTCAAAGTTACATCTTTGCTGAGTGATTTCTCCACACAAACCAATTCTTCCAGCTATGATTCAAGCAGGCATAAAGCCCCAACATATCTGAGCCAGACATAACACAAGAAAGTTTCATTCCAGCAGAACAAAGCTCTTGAGATGGGGTCTTTCAGGGCTTCTGATGCCTTTCTTATTGCAAATGCCAACTGTTCTTTAGAGTAATTTTCTTTTCTCTCAAGAGCTGCTTGAAATTTTTCTTCATATCCTTCTTCTTTCAGCACAAACAGAGGTAGCTGGCCTTACAAACTACTTCTCCTGGCATTGAAGGCCATTTACAAAGCAGATTTTAAACAGAGAAGACATTGTAGGGTAAATTAAGCCTGGATAGCAAATTGTGCAAGTTCCTAGACTTTTGCTCATGAACTAGGAAGAATTTTTTGAGTGCAGACTTCTTCTTGATATATTCAATTATTTTACTGAGCATCAATTTCACAGAGACGTTCTTGTATTCTGCCTGGCTGATTTACAGATAAAATCCTTGTCTCTTCAAGATAACAGAAGCTGTAATACCTAGTGACTAAGATTGCCCTCAGTGTTATTAAAAATCTTCAGGTTTAATTAATCTCACAGTAATACCAGTAACATTTGACCACACTCTTTCAACTTTGCTGGACTTTCAGAATAAGAAAAGAATAATAATAATAATGATACTAAACGTGCACATTATTAAATGTTATTTGTTATAATGTGTTTTTAAAGAAAGTCTATTAATATACTTTTCTCCGTGTATGACATATGAATACACTCATTAATTATTATCCTAAGTGGACAATGAAATCTGTACAGCCAGTCATGAAAATCCTAGAAAGCAGAATTATTTGACACAGACATTTGCCTATCTTTAGTCAGCAGTGGTTCAACAGATGCACAGATGGTCTACACAGGAGTGATAAATCTGATCTTTCCTAGAAGCACTAGTCACTGAGCACCCATGAAGCTCAGTGCAAGAAACTCCCAGACAGAAAATACAGTACACTGGATGCTTTTGTTTATGCATGGTAGTAGTCTGTGACATATCCAGTGGATTATCCATGCTCTCTGTCAGGATTTTACATGCAAATAGCAATTTGGTTTCCCAGTACACTTTACCCTAGCTGGGCATTTGCTCTTACCATCTTTTCATTTATGGAGTATAACTGGTATGCATGTGTGTTTGCAGCTACACTGTAGCCACAATGAAAGAGAGAAAGAAATGCTTAATGCAGATGAGAAGGTTGGAATTCTCAATAACTTATTTCCTGAAAGTATTCTGTGAATATTATCTCTTTCGTAAGTGTCCCAGTAGCAGATGAAATAGGAATAGGAAAGAATTGATCTAGAGTTCATAGGGATATCCAAGGGGCCAAGACAGATGTCCCATTTGATGGCCATACATGCACTGGAATAAGACTGGCTACAAGGGGAAAATGTGCTTCAGCAAGTATCTTTCAACATAGCTCTTCAAATGGCAACTCATTTTTGTTTCCTTACACAGACAAAAACATTGTCCTTTTAAAGTTGCTTCTTCTTCCCTGGTACTAATTTTTAAGTACAAGTGGAATATCAGGAAGAGGTTTTTATATTCAATCTATTTTCACCAGCTCTGGTCTCCGAGTCAAGCTAGCTGCTAAAAAGAAAAATTTCAGTGGCTTTAATACTATGAAACCTCTTAGATTTTTTTCTCTAGGTAACAAAAAGAATGAAGAAAATTCTGCATTACTGTTTCAAATCTGGCAGTAATACAAGGTTTTCCTTAAAATTGACTGCAGTTTATTGGATCACTTACTCACTACCATATCATCTATTCTGGTGGCAGCATTACATGAAAACCTGCATTGTTAAAAGCCTCCATTGAGCACCTCTGGAAACATAGTTCTTACTGTTCCCTTAACATTTACTTTGCTTCCCAAGAACAGCTCAGCAATGATGGCTTCTCATGCTTGGCATCCTGATCTTGCTGCTGATATAGAACTCATTTACCCACATGGAGCTTGGTGGGCTTGGGATGGCACAGGCCTGCAGGTGGATAATGTAGCACCTCAGTCTCTGCTGGAGGTTTGGAAGTCATCACTTTCAAAGAAATAACCTTCTGTGAGGAAACTGGGTCTGGAGCACTGTGCAGGGTTTCTGGTCCAGCCCCTGCATCTGTTGCCTGATTATCCTGGGTGAATAGGAGAGATACAGAAAACATTAGCACGTTTTAGAAGGATCAGTCCTTTTAGGAATTGCCTATACAAGATACTTTTCAGCACATAATTTTCCTGAACTTTAGATTTAAATTCTTTTTTTTTTTTTTTTAAGACACTTTTAAACCCAAATTGGCTGGAAAGCAGATATTTTGTAAAGCCCTATCTGGAGTATTGTGTCCAGACCTGGGTAAAGGTCGCAGTACAGAAAAGATGCACGGCTGTTAGAGTGGATCCAGAGGAGGGCACGAAGATGATCAGAGGGCTGAAGCACCTTCCCCAAGAAGAGAAGCTGAGGGAGCTGTCTTGCTTATTCTGTAGAAGATAAGGCTCTGGAGAGACCTCACTACAGCCTTCCAGTACTTGAAGGGAGCTTGTAAGCAGGAGTCACTTTTTACATTGTTTAATAGTGATAGAAAATGAGGCTGGATAGTTGACCCTTAAAAGTCCTCAGCCTGTGCCAAGGGCCCATCTCACTGTTCTTTAAAGAGAAGCAAAACCTCTGTGTGAAGGGCAGGAAATAGGTTTAAAGTCTCTCTCCCTGAGTAAGTTCTGTGCCAAGAGAAGGACAAAATCTCAGGCAGCTGGCACACAGCCCCAGTTGCTTCTTCCAATATTTGATGGGAATTGGGCAGAAAGACTGTCCTGAGCTATTAACTCCCCCACCACCAACAGGCTACAATGCCAATACCACCTGCACATCCCTCAGTATTTCAACGAGCTGTGTCAGAGCTGCAGGGATTGGTAGGAGATGCCTAAAAGAGGGAGTTTGTAAATTTAATCCTCTTTTCTGAGGCTGTTGCCGGACCTGACATCAGATGAGGATTTCTAGAGGATGCACCAGTGCTTAGCCAGACGAAGCATTTTACATTGCACCTTGTCTGTGAGTAAAAAATGTAGATAGCTGCTCAATATACTCACTGATGGTTAAACTTCACTAAACATTAACCTTATTCGTATTTAATATTTATATGCAAATGATAGTCAGCCAATTAGTTTTCTTTGCATCTTCAACACCGTTTCCCAAGAGAATGATTCTTAAGTACCTTAATTTGTCTTCCTATTGAAGGTGAAAGTGTTAAAAGGAGTCTTAATTTGTTTTTTATTTGTCCTTTAAGGTTTTATTTTTAGGAATCACTTAAAAGATGATCAGATTAAATGTGCTTACTTTCTTTGTGTTTGCTGCAAAAGGCAATAAAGTGTTGATACTGAAGCAAAGAGAAAGGTTGCTAGTGTAGGTAGGTGGTCTCACTCTTTTGGAATACTTACAACACCCCCACAAGGCAGTTTGCTCATTCTGTAATTTTGAATTAGCTACAGTCTGTATTAATGCATTGGATTAATGTATGCAATCATCTGCTACCCATATCAATACAAAAGTCAGCTACTTTCCAGTGACTAATACAATTTTTTGCTTATACTCAAAAGTCAGGCTTTCGATTTCTAAGATTATGATGGTCATTTTCTCCCTCATTAGCTGTGGAGCAGTGAAAAAGCATGAGAGCATTGGACAAAGTGTGTAGCCAAATGAACCTGTGATCAGAGCATTATAGCTAGAACTATTGATTTGATTCTGAAATCAGATGATTCATAAAAGCAACAACCCAGAGACAGTGTCTGCTTTAAATTATTTTTCCTTCTAGTACAAAGAGGTATCTGATACAAACCATATTTAGATGTCTAAGTTTGTTGCTGGCTTCTCAAATATCTGACACAGTGCGAAAATGAGTAACATTTTGTTTACCAGTACTTGATTGCCATTAACACCACAAAGCAGGTCATGTTCTCCATGTAGTGTAATGTAGTTAATTCACTGCTGAGTGCTGCCGAAAGCAGGAAAAACTACTCTGTTCCAGCCAAATGCATTGAGCTTGCAGCACATATATTCATTACCAAATTCAAACAGTACTTTTATGACTTTATGTTAAAACATTGCACTGGCACCTTTTGAATCAGCTTCACTGTCATTAAGGTACCTTTGCTCTTGGCTTTGTTTTGTTGTCACCTAATCTTCACTTGGCCCATTAAGCATCTATCAACATTTCAAAGCTACAATACCTTTGCCACTTCATTTTAAGGACAGTAAATGCGTTGGTTAAACAGGTGGCACTTTAATCTCTTGGTGTTCAAGCAAGTGCTTCAAATATACAGTGTAAACTCTCCATGTATAGTGCAGAGATTTCTCTACAGACTGTCTTGATACACTAAAAGGTACAAAAGGTAAAACACCCTATAAATCATAGAATCATTAACGTTGGAGAAGGCCACCAACATTACCTAGTTTTACCATCAACCCACCCCCACCAAGCCCACTATCCATGACTCTCAGTGCCACAAGTCCTGAATTCTTGAACTCCTCCAGGAATGGCAACTCCACTATTTCACTGGGCAGAGGTGATGGAGGTAAGTGATGGACAGATGACCTCACCTGAACAAAGGCAGAGCAAGGTCTACATACTGATAATCTCTGTGGTTCAGACGGGAAGAAACATCACTGATGTCCCATGTTTAATATGAGTGAGTTAATTAATGTCAAGACAGGATGAAAATAATTCATTTTTAGTTGCTAAGCCATTTCATAGCATGTTTTGATATTTTGAGTCATTCTAAGGCTGGTAGCTTATGTTCTGTTACCACCTATAATTTCTCCCTTGTCTTTAAGGCATGCTGTTACTTTTTAGTGTTACACTCGGACTTGCTGGAAATGTTGTCAGTCCCAGTTTGCATTTAGCCTCACATCTCAAATGCAATGAGGTTAGTGGTTTCATTGTAGCCTCAAGTGCATAGTAGTATGCTGAATAAACTCACACATATAATTCTGCTAAATTTGGACTGTAAGGGGGCCCTAGCACTGAGTTACTATGGAAACAGAATTCTTCTTTTCTTTAGAAAGAAATTCCCTCCAGGTTCAGTAGTGTGAAAAATTTCCCAATATTAGAGCTTTGTGATGTTTCCCTCCATTATCCTTTTGTGTCCACATCTTCTTAATAAGAGTTTAAAGGTGATTTTTGACTTGTCCACTTAATATTCAGTTTAATCACTGAGTTTTCATAGTATTTTATCAAGAGGAAAAAGCAGTGCTCTTCCCCAAATCCACTTGGATAGTTGTATGCATTAGTGCTGATGATTTATAGACTGTACATTGTCACAGTGCTGAGCACAACACAGACAGTATTTGTTCTTCAGTAGATTATGAAGACATCAGAGACATTGTTCTATCTAGCAGGCTATCTCATAAAGATAAAGGCTGAAATCCTGGCTCTGCTGATGACACTTGCCATTTCACCCACCTCAGACTGAAGCATTTTATGACACAATACAGATTAAAGATGGGAAACCTGAGTGCTTCGATAGGATGACAGTAAATATGGATAATCATCTTATGCATAATGGACAAAGACTTGAACAGGACAGTAATTTCTTCCGAGATTATATTTTCAAGAAATACTTTCTCAGAAGCAAGTTAAGTGGCACAGTGGAAAAACTGCATAGCAAGAGAACTAAGTTAAGCACAAGTGGAAAGTTTCCATGGTACAGAGGTGGAGGAAGCAAACAGACTGTGTGTAGAAGAAACTGAAAGAATATAAGGCATGAAAGAGCAGTTGAGAGGACTTGAGAAGGGTGGGAAATCAGCAGACTCTTAAAGGAGAAGCTGTGAAACTTGATATAATATAGGGAATAGCAGTACAAGAAAGTGTTTGCAAATCACATCTCAGCAGTGGTCATACTGAGCAATTGGCGTGCACTCTGTGCCTGCTAATAAAGAACTTATTTGGGTGATAGGAGAAAAAAGAAAGAGATTTTCTGTTTTCAGAAAGGCCAATTTAATTTGGTTCAACAGTCCAGTCCTTTGTAAAATATTACTTTGTTATATGCAACCTGAGCTCTATGTTCAGGTGTAAATTTGTTAATAATTTTCACGGTCTGTCAAGCTTATCTCTCCAGTAAAGACTGCAGTTTTCTGTAAGCAGTGAAAGAATGCTATCTTCACATAATCCAACTAGTCTTCAACAAAAATTAATTATTGTTGTTTTGAAAAGCCAGGTTTGTAAGGTCATGGAAAGGAAAATGAAATAATTCTGGACTTGCAGACCATGAACAATTTCTCCTCATTCTGGTGAATAAAAAGAATACTTAGCATCTTTTTACAATTATTCTGTAAGTCATAGGTGTCACAGAACAACAGTGTAGCCTTGGAAGAAGATGAATTTTTTCATTGTTTTACATACAAAGCATATAAAATCCTCCATTTCCATATAGTACGGGACTGCAGGGCCTATGGCCTGCTTCTGTGTGTAGCTGAATATATTAGCAATGGTGGAAGCTGTCTAGAGGAGAATTGTGCTTGCAGATTTCCTGAGCAGTAAAAAGCTGGTAGTAGTCCTACCTGCATCCTCAGAAATTGCCGGGTGAGGAGGAACCTGGTTGCAGTAGGTCTGTTAGAAGGCATGAGACAAGTTATATATTTAGAGAAAAGTCCTCTTCTTTTGATTCTTCTTTAAGTACATTGTAGTGAGGACCACAATAAGATCTCCTACCTCCTTTTTTCTTATCCAAGGCTGAATTCCTGCTGCTTGTGCTGTGGCAAAACATCAAACAAACAGGAGAATGGAAACTGGAGTTTCACACAGAGCTTTTCAGTTATTTAACCAAACACTGTGCACAGCTGAGGCTTCACTCCTTCTCTTTCTGGGAACTCTTTTTTGAGCTGCCTGAGTGTTGTTCATGATAATTTAAGTATGATTATTGCACCTTTTTACAGGCAAAGAAATCTTTGGTGAAAGTTGTCTCTCCCACCCTGCCTCAGAACTTGTTGCACAGTCAAATCGATCAAGTAGAGACATCTGGAGAAATTCTCACATGTTCGATAGGCGTGTAGGTGTTGTTTTCTCATTTACAGATCATAGTGAGAGACACCTTCTTGTTGTTTGTGCTGTTGGTTAAATAAGAGCAACAAGGTCTAGGACTTCACAGTCTTTCTGATCCAACTTTGAAAATAGCTTCAAACATAATTTGGAGAGAATAAATCTACCCAGTGACATGTAGACAATTACTGTTCCCTGGCAGTAACTCTATCACTCCTCTTCTCTTACTGATCAAAGCCAGAGAACTCTACATTAGAAGGGCTGTACAGAAACCCTGGAAAAAAAAAGAAAAAAGAAAAAAAAAGAAAAAAAAAAAAAAAAGAAAGAAAAAAAGAGATAGATTTAAGAAATCTGACTATTGTAAAAAGTGAATGTGGTACAACTTAAATGATTCAGTACAGAGTACAGATACCTTCTTGTCTGTGGTAGCTTTTCATTATTTTGGAAAAAGAGCAGAAATCCATTACAGGTTTCCATGTTGCCAGTTTAGAAAAACAATTACAAACTGATTGTACCCCTTTTTGCACTTTGAGCACCTTGACTGAATATTCCATGTTGAGATTTTATTAACTGAAAAAGCACAGCAACCATAGATTAGCCTTTTATTTGCTTGCTTGTTGGTGTTTTTTTGTAATTTGTTGTTCATTTTTTGTTAAGCAATGACACTGCAGTGGTTCTTTGAAATACCATTTATGCTAAATCAACTTTTGGAACTGATTTCAAGGATATTAACTTGCAAAGAATTCCTAGTTTAATTTTGATTTTAAAGAGCATTGGCATCACCAGGAGGTACCAAGTTGAAGCTCTGTAACATGGTTCTTTTGGGCTGCAAGAAGCTTGTTAAAACTCTTGGAAATTGCACACTCACACATTTACATGATTATTTACAAAACTTCCTGTGATACATTAGTAGTAATTCAACTATTTTGTTCCCTATGACCTTTTCAATACATATTTGACACTCTTTTCTCTATGGAAAAATCATGGACTAGTCCTGCATAATTTTACCAAACTGTGTAGATACACCAGCTTCAAGAGCAGTGCATGAATAAGAAACCCTGACAGCAAGAATTGACTGAAAACTCGGTTAAGATATTCATTCAGAATCCATTTCTATATTCTCAACTTAATATTCTCTACCAGGTACCAACACAACACTGTAACTTCAGCAATATATATTTCAGTGTAAGGTCAGGTGCTGAGCTGGATGTATGAAAGTGACTGTCACTGCAAAAAAGAATGTGAGTCACAGAGTGTAGAGATCAAGGAATCATAGAATCATTAGGGTTGGAAAAGACCACTCAGATAATCTAGTCCAATCCCAAAGCATCCCCATGCCTACTAACCATGTCCCTCAGCGCCACATCCCCACAGTTATTCAACACCTCCAGGGATGTTTACTTCATCACCTCCCTGGGCAGACTGTGCCAATGCCTCACCACTCTTTCTGAGAAGAAGTTTTCCAGATATCCAGCCTGAAGGTGATGACTACTAGAACAACTAGTCAGGTTCCCTGAAGTTCTGTAAGAACATTTGTGACTTTTTGCTGCCAGATCATGAGTAACTTGCTCATAGTCTGAGAAGGTCTGTGGCAAAGGAGAAAAAACCCAAAGCCTAAGAATTATTTGGATTAATTCCTTAATCCTGTCCTATTCCTTTAACACATAATCATTCTTGTTTCCACTGTATGATTTACACACATTTTCTGTTTATTTGGCAGCAGTTCTTGGTATTTGTAAAGACATAGATTTGGACTGGACATACTGAGTGTAACATGCTTCAAAACCCCAAAACAGTGAATTGACTGGTAATATGTGACAGTATGCACCTCATTCCCCCTTGCATTGTGCCAGCAGTGAAAGAAAGTTGGGAGGCACTAGAAGAGGTTGGACTTCCCCAGAAACTGGCCCCAGGGAAGTGTCAGAGTCCGCAGAAAGGTTCAAACTCTTGCCATAAACTCTCATCTCTCTGATTCCTTATTCTCTTATTCTTTAGTTCAGTTCCACACTGAATATCTGTGGGCTTCTCAAAGGAAAACGCAGCTGGAGACTGTTCCTGTATTTCTCAGGTCTCATTTTTCCCTTGTTCTTCTCCTGTGATGCTCAAACCAAATTGTCATTCAGTGTTTGCTGCTCATATTACCATAGCACCCAGGGAGCCTGACACATGAATCAGAGGAGCACAGTACAAACACAGATCAGAAATCTATCTCAGCTCCAAAGACTTTTCCAAGTTAGGTGAAAAACCTGGGATACCAAAGGGAGACAAATGGTTAGATGGGGAAAGAAAGGAAACAAGGATCTGAGGCTGGCTAGATGGTTAGTCAAACAGCCAGTCTCGGAATTTTTGTTGTTGTTGTTGTTGTTGTTGTTTGTTTTGTTTTTTTTTGTGCTTTTGTTTGTTTGTTTGTTTTTTGAGTGAGGAAAGCATCTTCTTTTAGGGAACAATAAAAATAGGAAAATGAGTTAGCTTTCAGGTGTCGAGAAATTTTTGTTCCAACATTAGATGCAGCATAAGAAAAGACACAAAAGGGTTATCTGAATATTTAGCATTTACTACTGAGAAAGAGAATCTCCCTCTCATCACTGAATTGGAGATAATTACCAAGGACAGCTTAGAAGAAGTGTTGGCAGTGAAGAAAAGCCTCTATTAGACACAGCAGGGAAGTGAAAACCCACGCTGGGATATTAAGAGAAGGGTGATGTGGTCAAATTGATGAGCTAGAAAAATGATCCTATGACATCTACAATGGATCTGAATAGGCCCAGTTAGGATCCATCATGACCAAAGGGAAAATAGTTTATAAAGAGACTTTGAGCTTGGAAAAATGATTATCGGCATAACCTTCATCTTTAAGACCTCAGATTAAAAAGATAGAACACTGATGGAAAAGAATATTTAAAAAAACAGTGATTTTCCCAGAATAATCAGTAGCATGTTCAAGAGCAGGATTCAGAGCTGCTGAATTCCAGCACAGCGCTCTGCTCACTGGATCACCCATTGCTCTGGAAACAGCTTATTTTTGTAGCTTTGTGAACTTAGTGTGAACTTTGCATGTTTTTACAGTACCATAATTTTCAAAGCTCCAGACTGAGAGCAGATGAGTCATATTATTTAGGCAGAGAAGGATGTGCTACAGAGCCACTTCTGCAGCACAGAAAATCTCCTTTCCCTGAGGACGAAATCCTCTCCTCCCACAAAGCATCTAGCACGTTTCAGTACCCCACATCAGCTGGCAAATACATTGCTTATTTTGGCACTTAATTTCATCATGACTGCTTAAAGATAATACAAAGTATTAAGGCTGTCAGTATTTTTGAGTGACAAAGGCAGAACTGAAGCTGTTACTCTCTTTTTCCTTTTCAAGTGACAAACATAATTTATGTTATATGTTGAGTATGACTTACTGTGCTGCAACAAGAAACCTTTCCAGTTTGCTTTAGCCATATGTCTGTGCAGACACAGGCTCCATCTCTAGATATGTTTGAGCAGAACCAGACAACAGGAGGCTCTAATCCTCTAACAAGACTTTTCTACCCTCATTATTTTCAGTGATATTTTGAAAAGTGATAGGAGGAGATGACATATTTAGCAAATTCTATGCACTGCAATATAGCATGGTGACTGAAGTTAGTGCATTCCTTTTGTCTGCTCCTGTTACTTCTCTACAACATTATCCTCTTAAATAGAATCAGGAATTTTACAAGGAATTCAACTATGAAAAGTAAGTTTGTCATTATACGATAAGGCAGGAGTTGGACTCAGAGCAGAGCTGGTGGTTGTGTTTGTTGACAATTATACATCGCTCCTTGGGTCTGGTTAGTTTTTACCATCATTGCCTACAAGTTCTACTGACAGATGACAATCAACCCATTCCCACCATGCCCACTAGCCACGTCCCTCAGTGCCAAATATCCACAGTTCTTCAACACTTCTGGAGACAATGAGTCAACCACCCCCCTGGGCAGTCTGTTCCAAAGAGTGACCACTCCTTCTGAGAAGACTTTTTCCTAATATGCAAACTGAATCATACCTGGTGCAACTTAATTACCTCATATACTATCACTGTTACCTGGGAAATTAGGCCAACCTCTACTTTGCCACAGCCTTATTTCAGAGAGCAGTAACATCTCCCCTGAGATGTTACTCCTCTTCTCCAGACTGAACAATCCCAGTTCCTTCAGCTGCTCCCCATAAGATCTGTGCTCCCAACTTCTTACAGCTTCACTGCCCTTCTCTGGACACGCTCCATGGCCTTGATGACTTTCTAGTAGTGGGAGACTCTAAACTAAGGGCTAAACTTAAATGTGTACACTGACCAGTTTGTACCAATTGGACTCGGGATCACTGGCTGTGTTTATTTTATCAATATAGACATACAAAAAATTCCCATATTGTTATTTAGATAACTATGCCAAATTCCATTCTGCTGTCAGGTTGGTTTCTTGCTCCTAGTCCTCCAGGCATAAGGTTCATTCTACTTTTACAGTTATAAATCTAATTTCCAGTCTGAATGACTCACGGTCAAATTTTATCTTTTCTCAGCTTATACTTTCACTGCAACTACTAAGTTTTAAACTCAATTGTTTGAAAAGGTATGAAAGCCACGGTACTCCATCTTTTCCAGGAGGCCTTACTAGTGGCATTGCATTGCTGTTTTCTAGAATTGCCTTGCTCTATATCTTGTAGGACGGTGTTTACCTTCTCAGAAGACATCATGTTAGAGGCTCACACTCAGTCTGTAATAAATTGATATTCCATTTCCCCTCCTATCTCATTTTAATCCATCATCCTGTGATTTACAGAAACCATCCTTTCTATTAGTCCCTGAAGTCTTGTTTTCCTCTCCAAAAGACTTTTTTCTTTCTTTCTTTCTTTCTTTCTTTCTTTCTTTCTTTCTTTCTTTCTTTCTTTCTTTCTTTCTTTCTTTCTTTCTTTCTTTCTTTCTTTCTTTCTTTCTTTCTTTCTTTTTTTTTTAACACTCAGACCATATTTGGCTCACTTTTGATCTTTTTATAGTAAGAATTAAAGTGGAAGCTTGATTCATTTCTTAAAGCATATATGATGTTAGTGTTGGAAGCAGGGTATAGATCAAGTGGCACTGCTGAAACAGCAATCTGATCTATGGAGGGAAAGAAAAACCTTGGGAGTATCACTGATCTGCTAAAAAAGAGAAATAAAAGTAAGGAGAAAAAATAGTTGAAAGAATAAGCATAGAAAAAAAGGGGAAAAAAAGGAAAACAAACAAACAAACAAACAAAAAAAACAACACACAAAAAAAACCCCTCATCAATAACCAGTTAATTTCTTGCTGGTTTATACTTTTCTGAGCTATAATTAATAGAGGAATGTGTTGCCAAAACACTGGAATAAACTAATTTAAATAACTTTAAGATATCTGCTATGAATTGACGATAACACTTTGCATTTTCAGGAGCTTTGCATGCGCTGACTACTGGCATAGACCTCAGATGGCTGAAGTCAGCTCTCATAACATGCCACAACTTTCTTTGGGCAGCCTGGGTCAGGTCCTCACCACTCTCTGAGTGATTTCCTCTTAACATCTAATCTAAATTTCCCCTCTTTTAGTTTAAAACTGTTCCCCTTGCCCTATCACTATCTACCCATGTAAAAAGTTGATTTCTCTCCTGCTTATAAGCTTCCTTTAAGAACAAGAAGGCCACAGTGAGTGTCCTCAGAGCCTTCTCCTCTCCATGCTTGACAAGTCCAGCTCTCACAGCCTTTTTTTGTAGAGAGGTGCTTCAGCCCTTTGTGCATCTTTGTGGCCCTCCACTGGGTCATGTCCAACAGCTCCGCATCCTTCTTGTTCTGGTTCCCAGGGCTGGACACAGTATTCCAGATGGGAAGAGAGAGGTAGCAGTGTTCTTGGCTTAAAACTCTTATCTTCACCACCAAGTTTGTGTTCCTGTAGTATCAGATTATTTTATCCCATTCTTGTTAAATATAAACACTGTAGGACACAGAAGACTGACAGGCCAGTGTATAGTGTGCTGGTGTAGGACAAGTGTGCTGAGTTTAGCAGGTGCTTGTGCTTTGACCTTAGCCAAGTTATTTTTCTTCTTGCTACCTGTCTCTTGAAACACCCAGCTCCCAGCTTCAGCCAGTATCATCACTATCACTGTATTCACATGCTGTAGTGCTAAGACTGAAAATAGTTGTTATAGAGGTTTGATCCCTGTAGCAGCTTAGATTTACTCTCCCTGCTGCAAAGCCAATAAATGTCTGCCAGATTTTGCATTGCTTTCTTCATCATTGACCATTTGATAGCTAACAGATACAGTCATAGAGCATTTAGTGCTGAATTATAGCAAGTTGATAAGTTTAAGCTCAAGGAATTCAAAACAAATGTATATTTCCTGGTTTAGTCTAAAAAACTATCAGTGTAATGGTTTGGTTTGGTTTGGTTTGGTTTGGTTTGGTTTGGTTTGGTTTGGTTTGGTTTGGTTTGGTTTGGTTTGTTTGTTTGTTTCCTGTGGCTTTAAACAGTGAGAGTTAAGGATGAAACTTAATGGAAGATAAGATGAGAAAATTAGGATGATCCAAAATCAGATTGTGTTTCAGATTACAACTATGATTTAAACTTCAGACTACAGCTACTGGAGTAAGTGCAGTACAAGACACCACCAAATGCTAATTGACTGTTGGAAATAAAATCTAAAATTTATTTGTTGGAGACTTGCTTTTAATAATTTTAGCAGTTTGAGTCAAAAGCTGATAGGTGGAGAAGAAGTCAGGGGATAGATGCCAGATTGCCTGTAAACTAATATTTATCACAGTTCACTGACTACTTCAAATTATTTTGGGTTCTCAGCACACTTCTCATATCCAGTTGTTTCTTTAAATGAGAGAAAGCATTTAGCCAAGGATATTCAGTGAATTCGCTGCATGATAAGATCGGGACACATCAATATTTGAATTTTGAACACGCTAGTGTATGTTATAATTTGGTTTCATAAGATGGATCTTATCTATTAAAATAAACACATTAATAAAATGTGGCAAGAAGGATATGAATATATGAATATAAAGCCATGATGGACGTTTTTCTATTGCAAGCTGTTTATTTCTGGAGATCAAGTCTTCAAGGAGATTAAACAATGTTGAAGAGATGATTAAGCTGAAAAACTAATAGGCACAGGCTTAAGGAGATGCTGAAACGATAGAGGAATATTAGTATTGGTGCAAGCAAGCATATGAATCCTGATTGTCCTTGGTCCTTGTATGGGCATGCAGTGATATACAGGAACATTATGGGGAGTATTCTCTGCTGTTATATACTGCCTTATTGCAACTCTACACTACTTATAGCATAGTGATGTGAACTCTCAGTCTTGTCCCTGGTAAATATCAGCTAAGGGGAATGGAGACCATGCCAAAAAAGTTCTGTTCCTGCTGTGTACACAAACTAAATCTTTGTACAAAAGGAATCCAGTTCATGAGGTGTGGCACCAATAATACTTTGCTCTTTGTATGCCTTTCTACCTTGGAAGTACAATATTTTTATTCATTGTTTGTGAAGATGTACGACCATGTGACCTCATGCCTATCAGTCAGTGCACCAGGAGCACTTGGCAGTGCTTATTCCCCAGAATATCCGAGGATTTCTTTCCTGATTCAACCAGTGCCAGGATGAGAGGTAGCATTTGTTACATTTTATTTCAGAAATTCATTGTAAAATGAAGAAATGAGACTGAAATTTTTTCATTGTTAGATACAAAGCTGTACCCTTTGATTTAATCACCAATCTTTATTAAAAGCTGGAAAAGCTCAGAGAAAAGAATATACAAAAAATCACCACTATAAAACTCTGAAAAAGCAAGTGCTGTAACATGCTTTGTCCACTGGGAATTCTTGGGAATATTATCCATTCTGCTGTGCATAGTTTGCAGTCCTTCTGATCGCAAGTAATCAGAACCATACATTTACCCCCAGAATCAAAACACCAGAGTTTTGAACCATTTGACTTTTAGATTATTACATTTGCATGCTAGTTAAGAGTTGGTAGAATGCTTTCATGTCATATTTTCAAGATTTTCCCTTTAATCAGAAGCTTCAGAAAAGTTGTCCTTTGTTGTGTGAAAGCTGAAATGTCTACAAAAATCAGGCGTTATCAAGAGTCAGAGTTTTAACAAGCGCTTATTTGTTACTGAAGCCATGTAATGTTACAGGTGTCAGAAACTGTGACACCGCATTAGACTCTTAAAAGAGCTTGAGGACAACAGCTCAAAGATGAGAATCAGTCCTAGTTAGCAAGTAATTCAAAGCACTACAAATGGATTGAGATCAAAGATCGAAGGGACTGGTTTAGAAATACCTAAACACATGCAGGAATAGCCTCAGGGATTTTACTTTGGACTAGGCTTTAAGACTGAGCATCTCCACATGGTTTAAAACCATTCAATAAACTGCCCACTCATTTGAATTCTTACATTTCTCTGAACACCAAGGGGCTATTCTGTGCTGTGTGGGTGATAGAGTGTTGACATAGGTTGCACAGAAAGACTGTGGGATCTCCTCCTTGGTGATCTTCCAAAGCCTCCTTGGACATGTTGCAGGGCACACTGTTCTTGATGTCCCTGCTGGAGCACAAGTTGGACCTGAAGGACCCAGAGGTCCTATCCAACCCCAGTCATTCTGTGAACCTGTGATTGAAGCATGTGATGTTGTTTACTCCCAAAGTGATCTAATTCACGGGCATGAAAACTGCACTGCGAACTAGATCAATGTAAGGTGACAGTGGTTAGAAGATTTGCTTCACATGCTGCTGGATGAAGATACGATGTAGTCGTCATTGGTGCAGAAGCGAGATCACAGTGTGCAGAGTGAGATCACATGGCTGGATAATGGGAGGACTGAATGAGAAGGGAAGGGAACTTAAAAGCGACACATTAAAAAGGTCTAGAAGGTATGAGGACACATTTTTCCTTTTGAATGAAAATATTTAAATCTGTGTGCTCAATAAGTCAGTCAAAAAACCTTTTCCGTGTGAGCACAGTAACTCAGGGGACAGTTGTCTTTCCCTGGAAGTTGCTCACTGAGAGCATGTGACAGATATAGGACTTTTCTGTAATAATTTATGAGTGCCATATGTTGGCCTGATTATTCTCATTATCATTTTCACAGTAACAATATGTCGGGTTACTCAACAAAAAAGTGGTCGGATACAAATGGGAGAAGAATGGTTTGAAATGGTTCTCACTGACCCCTCCAGAACAGTTAATATTGCTTGGGATTTGTTTGTCCCTAGGGAGTCTTCAAATTAAGATATTTGTAACTAAGATGTTTAAACTAAGATGTGCCTGCTGGCACAGGCTGCCAAGAAAGGTTGTGAGTGCCCCATCCCCGGATATGCTCAAGCCCAGGTTGTATGGGGTCCTGGGCAGCTTGATATAGTGGGTGGTAACCAGTAAATGGCATGAGGGTTGGAAGTGGATAATTTTTAAGGTCCCCTCCAATCTAAGTTGTTCTGTGATTGTGTTACTCTACGACTAATCTATTACTGATGTGCTATAACCACTAACCAGTGAATTATATGTTTGGGATTACTATCAGTATCATGGAGATAAAACACAGCCATGAAATGAAATGAATAATGAAATGGCAACTAATGAAATGTTAATATAAGCCTAGAAATTCAACGGTTCTTTAACTATTCCTAAGAAGTCCTAAACAAATACTTAGATGGAGGACACAATGCCAATGGGACAAATTGTGGCAGCATCAGACCTGGTTTAACCCCTGCTGTGTCCCCCCTGCAAAATATTTACCTATTGTTATGGGTTTTAATGTTTCTTTAAAATGACTTAAAGATAACTCCTAATTTGTTTCAAAGGACTTTATAATTCCCTGGTTACTCTTTTATCTGGCTGGAAGTTGTTTTCCTTATTTAGGCAATCACCCGCTGTGGATATGGGTACTTCTTTAATACAGACGGTGAGCACCCACACACGTCGTAGTGGATGACACATGGTGATCTCAGGGAAAGGCAGGAAACTCAATAAGAGAGATGTTTATGTCTAATCACTGCAAAATCTTTTTTTTTTCCTTCTTCTTTTATTTTTTTTTCTTAAAGCTTATTCATGCAGCTAAAAATGTATTTGTGCATACATAAAAACTATTATTATAAAGTGAGTATTTTATTGTCACTGCATAATATTAAATATTTACATATTGTCTGTATATTTGTATATACAAAGAAGTCTGGCAACTATTCATTCCCTTGGTTTTATACATGTAGATTTGAAAAGACAGTGAGCAAGGAACAGTTTGGTCAGGAACATGAAATGAGCTGATGCACAGCTGATACAAGCTGAAGTTTAAAAGGTCGGAGATGAACATACTCAGAGCAGGAGAAAAGAATATATTTAATCTTAAACCCATACCATAAAATCTCTATCGTAAAGCTGGATATGAAAACCTTTTGGCTTATGGTTTGGTGTACGCACATGTGTGAAGGCAATAATCTGTTATGTCTATGAAAGGGAGAGGAAGAGCAAATCCTGAGAAGAAAATAGTAAATAAGGAAACAAGAAAGTAAATAAACTGAAAGTCACTCCATAGAGCCAACAACACAGCCACTCCTCTCTTGAGCTTCAGTCTCAAATCATGCCTTAGGTTTTTAGAGAGCTTTATCTGGGAAGGTTAGTGACATGTGGAGCTGTAGGCATGGAGCATAGAATGGCACAAAATACAAAATTTATAGTATGGGATGCTATAGTTTCCCAGGAGAAAATTCTACTGTGTGGCAGTGTGAGTGCTCATTGCAACAGTACTTTGTTATAAAGTTTGTCTGAATATTACAATAAATCTGAAAATCTCTTGAATGGCCAACATGACTCCTTCATTTCTGGCTTGTGGCTAAGAGGAAGTTTTAAAGTTTATAGAACAAACAGGATGGAAATTATTTTTAGTTTAGGACTCAGCAGTGGGTCAACAAAAACAAATATGAATTGATTTTGCTAGCCATCACTGTTGCTAGATGTGGGATTTCACTGAAAATTTTACTTTCTGTTTTGGTCTTTTCCTCTTTTTCATATATTTTTGAAACCTTAGTTAAAGCAACATCTGGTACCAATCCAAATACAAGACTTGAATGGAAAAATATGTGTACATGTAGTCATCATGTGTACACGTACTCTTCTTTAAGAGTGGTATGAAAATATAAATACCATCCTGCTGAGAATGGTGCTGTATTTTGATTTGTGATTTGATATCTTGCAGCAGAGGCCAAGGTGCAGAAAGTGTGAAGTATTGCCCTTTTTGATGACCTACCTCTCATATCCTAGTTGCAGTATTAGTACCAATGTCAGCTGGTCTCTGTCTTTTAGATGGAGAAGATAGAAAAGACATTAAGTATAGGCTGTATCCAGGAAAATCTTTTTTTTTTTTTTTTCATTGCTGAGTACACACAGTAGATAAATTAATTAAAAATAAATAAACTATTTCTGTAAGGTGAAGTTTTTTCTCATGTTCCACATCACTAAGTCTAGAGACACTATATGATAAATAAAAAGGGAATTCCAGTTTTACCATTACAGTATGGTCAAATTTAGAATTTTATTGAAACTCTGCTCCACTTTTAGGCCATTGCAATAGAACAGTAGGATATTAAGCTGATAATAACTCAGAGGCAAAGTTTAATTCCTAGTTATTTTGAAATGCCTGTTGTGATTCTGTGGGCGATACCTTACTATTGCCAGGATAATGTAAAAGTCATTCTTGCAGCATGTTTATGCCTCAAATATTTTCTAATTTAAAACTAACTGTAGGTGCTTTGCATTTATATCTTTAGTATATGGTAAATGTGAATAGAATCATAGAATCATTGAGTTTGGAAAAGACCACTAAGAGCATCTAGTCCAACAGCTGAGCCTGCTGATCTCAGTGGCTGAATGCTCAGCTTATCTGAAGTCAATTAAACATCCAGACTCTCCTTTAGTTATTAATTTGAGAACTATTCCATTGTGTCATTCTGTAATAATTAATTGGATAAAGCTTTTTGTTCAAAACATGGACTTGGTTATAGATAGCACAATTAGTAATTCATCATCACTACTAAAGGAAACGCTGATAAATCGATGGTTAAGAATTTCATGAAAGAGTCTTGAAATCTTTACTGTGGTGCTATTAAATTAGCACTCTGTTGTTTTAATGCTAACCAAATGTGTCACAGTAGTAGAGAGACACATTGCATTGCTCACAGCTGGGCTGGGTACACATCCTATAATAACAAAACTGTCTCCAATTCTTCCTTAGAGGAATAATTAGGAAGATAAGACTAACAAAATTAGATTTGGAGCTATATTTGGTCATTGCAGATATGGGAAGTGTTTATTTTACACTCCACCAATGTTACCATTATCTGGAGAATTTGTAATATTTTTCTCTCTTTTGAACAAAAAAGAAGTGAAGCTGAAGACAATCACCTTGTATCAGCCCTCTGGACTAGCTTCAGATGGCATTATTTGGGTTTTCATGCATTGAGCAGCCCCATTTCCCCTTTTCCCAACAGAAATGGTTGTTTTGCACTGTTTCAAGGACTCACCTTAATTTGATTACTTTTGAATCTGCATTCAGCAGTCACAGCCTGGCTGGTTTAGCACTCAGAATGGTGCTTGGCAACTTTTGCACATTACCTCTCTGTGTCTAACATCCATGCTAAGCTAACGATTAGGATGGCAGAGGCCATCTATGAAATTTTAAGTGCTACTTGGCAGCAAGATTACCAAAATTTGGCTCATGCTTCTTATCTTTGACACACAGAATAACGGAGTGATTACAGAAAATCAGTGTTATATTTAGAGAAGGAAGGAGGGCTTAGTTCTGTGTCTGGAGCCTGAAAATCATAACAGCAGGTTGTATCCCAGGGGAAGAGTGGTCTCAGAACAGATGGACTGTAGCAGTGCTCTGATCTGTGTTGGATAGTAAGTGGAACAGATTTCAAAGATGTGAAGACAAGATTGACTAAAAAGATGTTTGAGCCATGATGATAAAAATGATAGTGACATTCACAGGGAAAAATATCTCCTGCTTACAGATTTTATACTTTGCATTTAAAGAGAAACCAGTTCTATTCTGCCTATCTCCTATTCTTCTTACAGAGAACTTCATAAAGAGACAAAAATGTATAATTAAACATTTACAGTTCTACAGACAAAGACATTTATGAGAATATGAGAGAATCCAAGCTTCAGAGTAATCTGAAGATGCTTTAGTACTATATCACTCTCATCTGGGTCATGAAAATTTCTGTCCAGGGGATCACTGTGAATGACAAAAAAAAATTGCATGCAATATAAAAACTACCAAAAAATTTGATGTTGTGTGATGAACTAGAATCAAGTCTGTATAAGTCAGACAATCATTCTGAGAGATATGCATATTTTTTCCTCAAGTTTATTTTTTGTGGTTTAAATCATTCTCCTTTGTATTTAGCGGAACCAATATTCTCAACCTTGCAAAATCTGAAAGCTATATGGAAGTATGAAAGGCTGTGGGATGAATATTATAGTATTTCTTGTGCTCTCCTAGTATTCCTTACTCGGAGTACTGCATTCAGATATAGAGTCCTCAGTACAGAGTGGACCTGCTGGAGTATGTACGGAGGAGGGCCACAGAAATGATCCAAGGGATGGAACACCCTCCCTAACTAAACTAAAAGATGGGATATTTAAATTTAATATAAGGAAAATATCTTTTACAAAAAGACGCAATCCTTGGAGACACTCAAGGTCAGGCTAGATGGTAGTCTGATGGAGCCATGGGTGTCACTGTTCATTACAGGGGAGTTGGACAAGATGGCATATAAAAGTCCATTCCAGCACAATCAATTCTGTGATTCTATGATTCTTATCCTTTTTGGTTCTTTTCTTCTGTACGGAAAGGTCATTTGGAAGTTCCATAAGAACACACTTTGGAGTTAATATCAGAACACATCATAGGATATTGTAACATACATCTGTCTAAAAGAGTGGATTTCCCATCTGGATATTTGCACAGGGTGAGCATATTTATGAGATGAATTCCTACTGACTTTAAAATGGAACATTAGATAGTGATAGTATTAAAAACTCAAATACCTCCACTTTATTGATGGAAAGTGACTTTTAGCTACATTCCAGTACTGAACATTGTGTAAGCCACAGTTTGCAAATGTTATCTCATTTTCTAAAACTATGAATAAATTTTTATATGTCATCTAAAATTTGATATGTCATTTGATTTTCCCTTTATTTTTTTCTAATTCACTCATTTCTACTGATCTTTTAGTTTAAGAAGAGGTAAAGAAACCACTGTATTTATACAATAGGTAAAATAATGCTACTGATTCACAAATATTTTAGTGAATGATTAGAGGATGGCATGCTAATTTTTGCCAGATCCTATGCTTTGATTGTCATGACTGTACAACAATTGTGTACTTCTGGTACAGCTTATTCTTCAACAATGTCTGCTTGACCCAAAGGGGGAATTTTATACTCGAAGCATAGTGTTAGATATTGATTTCAGTTGTGTCATCAGTGATGACAGATAATATAACAGAACATGTAGTAATAGGTGAAGGAACATAGTGTATGATATCTTAGTTTCTCAAGCACTTGGCTTCTATCTTTCTACAGACCTTTTGGGCTCTTATGTCTTCATGACATGAAACAGGTGGAAGCTGCAAGAAGTCTCACCTGTAGAAAGCAAAATCCTTTGAAACAGTAGCTCAGAGGAACAATCCATTTGATTCATCTCAGCTTCAGGCTGCTTCAGTAAAAAGGTGAAAATATCCCATGGCCACAAAAGCATTAGGGAAATGCTATTTCAAGGAAAGTTAAGAGCTACCTTCAGTAACTGTGCTAGCCTTCTCACCAGGTGATAGCTGGTGAGACCAAATGATGCAGGGTTTGACCTGCAGCTTTTTCTTGTATAGTTCTCAGCACCAGTATCCAGACGTGTCACCTGACTCCTGTACTTTGTCGTGTCACTCTCCTGTGAAGCTAATTAGATCATTAAATTATAGCTGTTTGTTTCACCATTAATCCCTTTACTGCTCAGCTAATGAAATTACCTGGAACTCAAGCCTGAGTGTCCCATGAATTCCTGAGTGCTGAAGCCTTCCTAATTATTGGTGCCTCTGGCATCCCCTGACAAATTCTATAATTATGTTATGCATATTTAATTGAAAAAAATCTGCACTCTCTGGAAACATAAAAATTTTAAAGAGTAGTAATCTAAAACAAACTTAAATAAGATAGAGGTACTTTACTGACTGTGTTGTTTATATTTAATGAAAGAGAACACATTTACTTAATTTATTTGAAGCCAACACAATTGCCTGTCTCCTTTACTGGAGTGTTACAGAATTTAGGTCACCATTTTTGTACATCAAGCAGTAAACAGGACTTTGCAAATAAACACATGGAATACCTCATGAGAAATAGCTACTTCTATTAGTCAATGAAGCTATCCTTTGGCTTCCACCTCAGTACTGTAGATGCCAAGGAGCATGATATTCCAGGTGCTATGTGGAGCTTCAAGAAAAAGATCCTCAGTCCAAAATGTTTTAAGGTAACATTATGGCCAAAAAGAGAGGGGAGATCCAAGAAGTGTAATGTAGAATATTTCCTAATGAAAATAATATTCCTTCACTGTTGCCTGGAAGCATCTAGAATCTGACTAGCTCAGGTTATATATATTCCTCTCTGTTTAAACTTATACCCACACAGTGAGTTTTGGGGACCCATTTCTATTGGTGATGGAGCTAGCATGGCATGCTTCCAGGCAGGAGCCATGGAGCATCATCCCTCCTTTTGTTGGGTGCCTGTGTTCACCAACAGGCAGGATGCCACAGCTGCAATCAGCTGCAGAGCTCTTGGACAAGCACTGGCTTGGATCAGGCACATCACAGAGAGGTCGGATCTGTCTGCCCTTGCACATGTAAACATGTTCTCAGATAGAATAAAAATGCAAACTGGCCATCTCTCATGTCTGATTGCTGTAAGTGCCACTAAAAGCATCTCAGCAGGACAAGTAAAACTGAACTCTATCCCCTCTTGATTTGAGAAGCTGAAAGCTTTTTCATGTGCCTCAGGAATGCCAGCAAGATTGAGACAGAGAGGCAAAGAAGCTGCAATATACGCTTTCTACTCCTGCTGCCTGTCAGTCAAGTTAAGAAACAGCCATGGATGGTCCAAATACCCTATATCTTCCTCTTTACATCAGCAGTGTTTGCCAGCCTGTCCTTCTAGAGCTTTGGCATGGCCAAAATCAGTATTGGAGTCACTGGAGTCAGTTGTTTGCTGTATCTTGGCACTCTTGTCCTGTGCAGCTGCTTCACTGGTCTGTATCTGGAGCTGGTCCCAGGCAGCTATTATGAACAAAAACAGAGTGGGGATTTTTTGTTTGTTTTTTGTTAGTTTTTAAATTTTGTTTGTTTATTTTCAATGTTTTCTTCTAAAAAACAAAACAAAACAAAAAACAGAACAAAACAACAGCCAACATTAACATTAGCCAACATTGGAGGCTGGACTTTTCTGACCCTTCGAGTCCCTTCCAACCCCTATGATTCTGTGATTAACTGGTGTATTTCAACAGTTTTGTCTAAAACCTTTCAACAGTGTGCTGTGAATCACAGCGCATCTCACGTGCTGACAGAACCAGGTGGATCATCACTTGTTGCAATGTTGTTTAGTTAATTTCTCAAATAATTAATGAAGTACTCTGCAGGTGTATCAAAGATATATTGACTGGTGAATCACTCAGGCAGCTACGCCGCTTTGAGACAGCACAGACTGCAGACAGCAAGCCAGAGTCTGTGTGAGCCATGCACAGGGAGTGATTGGTTATGTGATCAAAACATGGACAGAATTAGAAGAACAATGAAGGAAAACTCGAAGTCTGATCAGCACTGGGAAATAATCCAGAACCTTTCTCTTTGCAAGAAAGTCTCCTTCAGAAGAGTGGCGTGACACTGATCCTCTGTTTTAGCCAACAGCAGAAAGCAGGAAAATAATAAAATGCAAAATACCAAATGAAAAAGCATGCCCAGAGCAGAATACTTATCACTGAAATGGAGATGTGTCAGCCATAAAATCCATCACCAGCCTTAAAACCACTATCAGTGTTATGTGACAGGAGCTCTGATATGAGTTGATAGGTAGCAATATAAAACATAAGACTGGTTATTATGTTCAAGGCAAGCAGTGATAATCTTTAATGCTGATGCAGATATTACTGCCAGGGTTATAAAGCTCAACTAGGTTTTCAGACAGGACAAACTGTATCCACTGCTCCCCTTGCTACTTTCCACCTTGTTTACCTTTCCACTGCTACTACTTTGTGTTTGGATTCACCAGAGATCTGTCTTCCAAACTCCATTAAACAGGCATGAGAAGACCTTCCCTTGTCATCTGTGTTAAAATAAAGTGGCCTGCAAAAGTGCCTGCCAGGTCATCCCTGTGAACAAACATTCCATATACCTTCTAAGACAACAGAGCTTGTTTCAAAGCCACACATGCTGCTCCATTTCCTAAGCAGTGGAGCGTGGACTCCCCCTAGCCTCTCTCTTGTTCTTTGCAGAGTTAATGCATTCAGTTTCTCTGAATTTTCATATCTTGCATGGCTTGCTTTCCAGCCTGCATCATACTGACCCCTTTGCTAGCTTTAGGCATCATCCTGTGAGAAGTGGGTTTCCAGGTCAACACACAGCTCTTGCTGGCAATCAAAAGCAGAAGAGAGAAAATACAGTATTATTCTTTTTCTGAGTTACTCCCTCAAGGCCTGGATCTGGCCAACTTGTGCGCACTCACCATGGCACATTAACAGGACGGGCAGCCTAGCATCTCATCCTTTGTGAATGCTGAAGGCATTACTCACAGCTGAGCATCTCCAAACAGCTGAGCCTTTTGGTAAGAATGTACCATGCTAGCTCAGTTATAAGCTCAATTAACTTGTAAAAATACAAGAACAGCTCCCATGACTGCCTGAGGGGCAGAGGCTCGTGGCTTGGACAAGGTACAGAGACGAGGCAGAGAGTGGACTGGACTCTAATCTCCCTCTCCCCTAGTAGGAACAGGTTAACAGAGACAGACTGTGGGATTCAGTGGGAAAAGGCACAGCCCTTCAGGGAGGAATTGTGCCCTCCATATGCAATGACCATTTACCTCCCAAGTGTCCCTTGTTAACCCCAATGAGCTGGTGTGTGCTAAATTGCAATCTCTGCTTACACAGTGTTAGTGCATGAGATGAGCAAAACATGGACAGTTCATAGGATCATAGAGTTGGAAGAGATCTGTAAAGGCCATCTAGTCCAACCCCCCTGCAATGAACAGGGACACCCACAGCTCCATAAGGTACTCATAGCCCCATCCAGCCTGACCTTGAGTGCCTCCAGGGATGGGGCATCCACCACATCTCTGGGCAACATGTGCCAGTGCTTAACGACCCTAATTGTAAAAATAATTTTCTTATATCTAACCTAAATCTCCCCTCTTTTAGTGTGAAATCATTTGCCTTTTGGAAATGGTTTCCCCATACAGAATCAATCCGAAGGGCTGTGGTCACACACCTCAGCAAACAAAAGAGATACCCTGAGACACTGATGATACACTTGTCTTAGCCTAGGAGAGTGTCACGCATTCTTATCAGTATTCATTTTTTACATAGCAGATGCCCCCATATATAAACAAAAATACAGCTTATTGCATTGTTAGTGCCTAACTCTCAGTGCCTGGGTGCTTCAGACTGAGCTACTGAGTGTCCAATTTTAATCCTTCAAGTGGCCATGTTTGCAGGGAGTCTCATTCCTTGGAACAAATAGATGAGCAGGAGAGATGCTTCTGGTGGTCAAAATCTTTAACTATGTCACTTCCATACTTACGTAAATTTGAATTGAGATATTTAATTTTAGAAACTCAAGCCTGACCGTTTTGTCCAAAATGTTCAAACCCAGAAGCTAAAGCTAACTTTTAAAAACATTTTAAAAACATTTAGTTTATTATTATTATTATTATTATTTTTTAATTAATTTATTTATTTTTTTCTCTTTGAAACTGTTGTATAATATGGTCCTTGTATGTTGCTTATGCAATATCCTGTGCCCATGTTGCCATGGTTAGTATGCTTTGGTGGGGGTTGTGGCAGCAAGTCACATATGGTATTCTCTCAGAGCTGTGCACAAGAATTGCATAATGTATTACAAGCCTACATGAAAATATCCTTTAACTAACGGATGTACTGAATATCACAGAATCATAGAGTTATGAAATCACCGAGGCTGAAAAACACTTCCAAGGTCATCTAGTCCAGCCGTTCACCTATCTATCACCCATATTTCCCCACTAAACCATGCCCCTTATTGTAACATCTAAATGTTTCTTGGACACTTCCAGGGACCATGACTCCATCGCATCCCTGGGCAGCTTGTTACAGTGACCACTATTCAGGAGAACAAATTTTTCCTTATTCCCAACTTGAACCTCCTCTGACACAACTTGAAGCCATTCCCCCATCTTATCACTAGTTATGAGGGAGAAGAAGCCAATCCCCACCTCACCACAATCTCCTTTCAGGGGGTTGTATGGAGAGATAAGATTTCTTCTGAGCCATCTCTTCTCCAGACCGTATGCAACTGCTTAGAGTCACCCCTGTTACAGGGTAAATTCCCAATTAGTTCTTTTAAAATTGTCTACTGCACCAACACTGATAACAGAGAAAGCAAAGCTAAATGAACAGTGCTCTGTGCAAAAAAAAAAAACAAACAACAGAGATCTTGTGATGGAGTGGAAATATTGTAGCATAGTACATATATTTTACAAGGTGATATGCAAGAAAGTCACTGTAGACATCTTTTATTTTTGGAGTTGCATAAAAGTTAATGGTGTGGTAAAAAACATTGTGGCTTAGAAAGCATGGCCAGAACATGTACATGCTATTCCTATGGGTGTTATTTATGTTTCTTGTGCTTTCTTTGTTCTGTACAAAGATCTGATGAGTGTGAACTGAATTAAGGTAAAGCAACTCTGAATATACTGAAGAGTGGGTGCTTAAATAGCACCTCACTTGGATATCCTTTATGCAAAACTGCAAGTACTTAAAATATTTATATATATATATAAAAATTGTGAAATAAATAAACAAATTGAATATTAGAAATGCAATTCTGTTGTGAAAAAATACCTCCCAAGAAGGTTATAATGTATCAAGGTACTTCTAAATCATGGAGGGAAAAACGTATTAATGAAAATGTAAATTTCTTTCCTGATAAAGCTGCAGAAGGGCAAGTATTGAATGGTATCATATATAATTAAAACTACAGCTTTAGTTACAAAGGACCCCATGGCAGCAATGGTTGAGAAACTGTGCTCTGTGTGAAACTAAGCACAATTAAAATCCCATTAGCTTTAGAAAATGCTACCAATAGTAATTCTGCATAGTTATTTCAGAAACAGTGTAAAAGGTGTCTTAAAACTTCATTGTGGAAATTTGATCCATACTGTGGGTATGAGGCATGTGACTCATTCCCATGTGAGAAAAGTGACAGAAACACAATCCTCACTGAAAACTCTTTTATTTAATAAAAGTATCATTAGCTCGGTGAGAACCAAAAGCACTAGAAAAAGAACAATGTTTTAAGGTGCTGAATGTCATTTCCATGTGTTGTGAAGCTCTGATTACAGAATCATAGACTCAGTCATAGAATCACAGAATGGCTTGGGTTGGAAGAGGCGTCGAAGATCATCTATGAATGTTGTTTCCATGCATCGCATAGACCTGATGATGATTTTACAACACACAACTTGAGCAAATTAAGGTGTGGTGATTTTGTTTGAACTTCAGGTGTCGAAAGAGAGACATTTCAGTGTATCTCTGTTTGCACAGAATTCACTACATGATAATTGGAAAAATGAGAGGAGAGAATCCTACTCAAACTATAAGAGAGTAAAAATGAGAATTTCTTGCTGTGCTGAAAATAGAATTTCAGGAAATGATGTCTCAGAATACATGGCTAAACAGTTGCAGCCTTTGCCTGGTATGAGCAGCTGCAAGGTGTGAAGGTTTTTCAAGAGTAGTTGAGGTTCCTTTACCTCCCTGGTTGGAACTGTGGCTGATGAATACATCAGCTGTTGTAACAGCCTAAGGCAGATGCACCCGCAGCACTCTTTCTCTGAGTGCCCATAAACACATCAGTTTTGATAAAAGAGGCAACCCTAGAAAAGTCTTCAATCTATTGCCAAAAGTTTTATGTAGAACAGCCTTCCCTGGTATCCATTGTGCACACTCATAAATCAAATGCACTATAACAGCAATCATAAAATAGTTATGGCAGGAGCAAGTTAGGAGATAAATGGATATCTAGAGTTCAGAGAGAATCAGCAGGAAAGTTCTGACCAGAGATACATTTTATTTCTCTTCTTTTAGTGCATTTGCTGTATAATACTTTTTAATGTTTGCTCCCTATATGAGTGTTAAAAATGGTAAATGGTGATTATGACTTTGCAAAATTTTATATTGTTATGTCATATTTCTTAAGCTATGTAAAAAGCATTGATTTGTGTTCTAAATGTATGGCATACCTGATATGGAAGTAGAAACTGGAAATACTCTCTGAGAATATAGAATTGAAACGTAGAAGTAGAATTCCAGCTTGGAAAAAAAGGCTACATAGAATTTTGCCAGACCTCACTGATAGCTTTTAACTTTGTCTAGGAAGTCCCTCCCTGCTTCATTTGGGAGCATTGTTCTATAGGTGCTCCCAGAAGTTTGATGTGCAAGAACAGTGCCTCTAATCAACATGAAACCTGAGCTTAGATTTTTATTTCAGCATTGAAGAATTCTAAAGTTGATTTAGTGGTGAAGATGTTACATTTCTTCAGCAGTGCCCACATGCAGGCTATTTATTTAAATGACAGCGATATAAAAATTATAGCAAATGAACCTAAATGTGTAAGAGGGTACATTATTTTTTTCCCTTGGGGGTACTAGGAAATGTGGTCTCCCCGGAGCCTCCTCTTTTCCAAGCTAAACAAGCCCACCTCCCTCAACTTTTCATAGGAGAGGTGCTCCAGTCCTCTGACCATCTCCACACCCCCCCTCTGGATCCACTCCACCAGCTCCACATCATTCCTGTGCTGTGGGCCCCAGGCTTGTACACCGTACTCCATATGGGTGAAATCCAAGTGCTTTACATACGCAGCAAAGGATAAAGAAAATGCACTTGCTGAGGAACAATCCTAGGTGCGCTCCTAGGTGGAGCACAGAATTAATCTGTATAACACTGCTTTGTAAAGATGTTGAATATGTGTGCAACAGCCATAGATATGAATTGGACGTGGGGTATGCAGCAGAGGGGATCAGCCTGCCAGAACTGCTGCTGGTGCCAAGAGGTGCACAACAAGAACTGTTCTAGAAGAGTGAGTGGGAGGAGGAGGTAGGTACAGCAGGCTGAGAACAATCAGACCACATCTGAATTGCTTGGTAATTAACAAACAGGCTGGAGAAAACTTAGAGGAATCAGTTTTTCCTTTCATCTGCTTTTGATACTTTTAAAATCAAATTAAACTGGCAGCATGTTTCAGCAAAGGTTTCTTAACAGATTGTCTGCAAAGAGCTGAAGGAGCCTGCTGTTGCCCTTTGCTTCTGGCATTTACATAGGCTATAAGATGCAAAAAATATCTAGTTTGAACTGTTATCATTGTGCACACAATACAGTGATCTGATTTATTTCATTGTCACAAGCTTATTAAATTGTTAAAAAATTAAACCTGAGTTTCACAGTTTATCCTCTGTTGGTTGTAATTTTTATTTTTATTATTTTTATTTATTTATTTATTTATTTATTTATTTATTCATTTTTCAAAGCTGACTATGATTTTATTTCTAGTTTCTCCAGGCTTCTTTTTATTCTATCTTGGAGCATGAATATTTATAGCCACTTAGGAAGTCTAATTTTATTTATATGCCTTAAATACCACTTCCAGGTACAATTAACAAAGGGATTTAGCTGGTCTGAACTCCATGCCCACCCAGTTTTACTTCACTAATCTTCTGTAAAAATCTTGCACATTGCCTTTTATCTTTGTGTTACATAGGAAATGAAATAGCTTATTTAGGTTATATGCTGCAGAACTCCTGTTACATGATAGTTTACACATCTCCATATGAAATTATGAAACCCAAGTGTTAGAATGACCCTTAGCCAAACTTTGACACGAGGGCTACATGCAAGCACAGTAAGCGTCTCTCCTATAGTCCAGAGGGAAAAACAAAATAATTCTGATTCATTAACGAAGTATTAAAACTAAAATTCTGATACTTGAAGTTGGATATTAGGAAAAAAATCTTCTCAGAAACAGTGGTAAGTTATTGGCACCGGAGTGGTGGTGGAGTCACCATCCCTGGATGTGTTCAAGAAACATGGAGACGTAGCACAAAGGAACATGGTTAGTGGGCATGGTGAGGATGGGCTGAGGGTTTTACTACTGACAATGATCTTTTCCAACCACAATAATTTCCCGATTCTATGATTCTAAGCAGCTGGAATGGAGATAGCCCAAGGACAAGATCCTGCCGAGGTTCACTGCCAGTGCAGTGAAAGGGTTGCAAGCAGCAGAGGAATGGATAAGGGATGTTTGAAAGGTAGAAAATGAGAAAAGAAGAGAGAAATAAATGGGAGAGTTACTCAATAGCACTGAGCAGCAGTGATAAATGTAGCAAGGAGCAAAACTTTTGCTTCTTCATAAAAACTTCATATCAGCATTCTGGACTACAATAAACTGGAATTTACAACTCCCTTAGAAATGACATATGCTCCCACTGGGAGCTGCACAGAAAGCCCCAAACAATTTATTCCAGGAGCATAAATGAGCTTTATCAATGGACAGCAGTAGGAGAGCCTGTGCCACAAGCAGAAAAACAGTGCTTTGTGTACATTATCCCGCTGTGTGCACTGTGGTGTCCATTCCCTAAGGGACAATATCTAAGTCATGGATTTGGGTGTCTAAAATTGGTTTCCTCTGTTCAAAGATATTATTTAATGTTTCTGTTTATATACATATATTTTTCTTTTTGTAATGCTTCCTCTTGTCTTCACTGGTTTTCCTTGTGCTTGGTCAGACTGGCAGTGATGGGAAAGGACCTGGGTGTTCTGGTGGACAACAGGGTAACTGTAAGCCAGCCAGTGTGCCCTTGTGGCCAAGAAGGTCAATGCCAGCCCTAATGAAAATTAACCTGAAAGTTAATCTCTGGAGGTTGAATTTGGTGGCAGACTCTGGAGCTTAGCATCAGGGAGATGAACTTATTGAACTTATTGCCACTGAAAGTGTTAAGTCTAAAGTTCTTTCAGATGACAAATAATGTTTTGTCTAGATGGAAAAGGTGAGAAGAAAAAAAAAAACACATTAAGAGTGAAGAGTGAAGGCAATAGACAGGGCTGGCTGGCACTTTGCAGAAGTAAGAATTCAAGTCTTTGTACTGATCATTTTAGCAAAATTGCTGAGTTCCCATTAGTGCAGAATGAGGTCTAAGTACTTTGTAAATCTGCAGTGCATTTCTCTTTTCATACCAAAATCACCTGTATATTGTTAAAAGTCTGATTGTTCCAAATGCAGAAGGGACTGGTCTCACCAACTGCAAGTGATCTCACAAGAAACCAGACTCTTGCTGCTGACCCTTTTGCAGGGAACAAACAGCTGACTGGGGTACCTTGTCACTGGCAGAGCAGTATGGAATAGTAAATTCTTTGTAAACAACTGCCATTTGTTTCTCCTAGCCCTTTATTCTTTAGATGTTAAAACACTTCCTTTTAATATTCATTCAATTTTCATAGAAGTATGCAGTGCACTTACTGAAGGAATAAGGCATTCTTTATTTTTCCCTTTCATCTTCTTTTCATTCATTTTAGAAATGTCAGCAAAGGAAACAGATAAATATATATTCTGTAACACAGAATTAATGTATTTCTAATAACAAACACAATGATTATTGCTACTATTGAAATAAAATCCTTAGTGGTGTCTTATTTGGTACACTTACCAGTGCCCTGATAAGCTCTTATTTCTATATGTGGACTACATATAACTCTTTTTTGTTGTTGCTGTTGTTGTTGTTCCATTTTATTTATTTATTTATTTTTAATATTCTTGGGGCAAAGCTTGATTGATAATTCAGCCTTAAACTCTTAGCATGGAATCATAGAATCATTTGAGCTGGAAGGGACTGTTAAAGGCCATCTAGTTCAACCTCCCTGCAATGAACAGAAACACCTACAGCTCCAGCAGGTGCTCAGATCCCCATCCAGCCTGACCTGGGGTGTCTCCAGAGATTGGCATCCATCACACCCTGTTCCAGTGTCTCATTACCCTTATTCTAAGAACTTTTTTCCTTACATCCAATGTAGATCTTCCCCATTTTAGTTTGAAACCACTTCCCACTGTCCTATCAAGCAGGTCCTATGCTTACAGACATGAGACTTGGAAACACAGCAACAGGATTTGTGGAAGTGGTATTTAAGTTATCCACCAGGTTGTGTGACTGAGGTAATATATTCCATGGTAGTAATTCCTCAGTAGTATGCACAGTGCTAGTAATATACACAGATTCAGTTTTACTACTTATTTCCCACTTCACAGACTTAGTGATGCTCTCCTGAAACTCCATTTTGTGGTTTTTTTGGTGTTTTTTTTTTGACCCTCACATTTAGGGAGGTTGAAATGAAAGATACAAATGCACTAATTTCCTAGAAATATCCAACTCAGGGGGATTCAGCCCCTGCCTGCCTCTCTCTTGTCAAGGCACATTAACCCACACAGAACTACAAGCTGTCAGTTGGTTTTGGTTTCCAAGCTACTATGCCTAAACTGCAATATTTAGTAGATTTTTCTGTGACAGGATAAGGGGAAGTAGTTTCAAACTAAAAGAGGGGAGATTTAGACTGAATATAAGGAGGAAGATTTTTACAGTAAGAGTGGTGAGACACTGAACAGGTTGCCCAGATAGGTGGTGGGCGCCTAGTCCTTGGAGACACTCAAGTTCAGGCTGGATGGGGCTCTGAGCACCAGATAGAACTGTAGGTGTCCCTGTTCGCTGCAGGGTAGTTGGACTAGATGACCTTTAAAAGTCCTTTCCAACTCAAACAATTCTATGATTCTATGATCTGCCATTTAGATATAATCTTAAATTTTGAAAATAGGCCCAATTTCCACAGCAGTTTCAGCATTTTTGAAAATTGAGCAGGTCTAAGGGCAGGCTAGAAAACAAAGCGGGCTGTAGTATTACTGACTGGGTTGCACTGAACTAGATAATCACAGGTGATGCCGGTATAAACAAATCCATGTAGTTCTTTGTTATTACCAAGCATGACTGCTATAAATGATAAATCACATTTCACCTATTTGGCAAAAGAACCTTGTATTTCCAAGTTGTCTCCTTTTGGCTATTTATCTTCTCATTTTAACTGTATGTATTTTATGACTCACGGGCAGACAAATGGTTGCTTTGGCCAAGTTATTAGTCATGTAAATGCTGTTGGAGGTGCAAAAAATGTCAGTCCAAATTAAGAAACTTCTGAAAAGCCAGCCAGGACCGTATCAACTCTGAGTCCAAAAATATTTAAATGAAGTTTAACTGGCAGTTACTTCAACCACTAGTGCCTTTCTATTCATGAAACCTCAAGAGTTTCTATTTTGATGTCTCTATAAGACTTCATTGCTCTTTTCACATTCAGTGGTATTTATTCCTTGAGGCAGGTTTGCCTTTTATTTGTAGAGTTAATATGGCTTTGGGAAAATTTGGTTGCTTTAGAAAGCCCTCCAAGTTCTGGTTACCTTTCTTCCTTTTGCTATTTTTGTGTGATTGATGATATGTCCCAGTTTTTGTCTGTTTAATTTAGATGTTAATATTGTTTTTGTCTTTTTTAATCAAGAATCTGTTTTGATTTTTATTTCTATCCAAATTATTCATGCACACAGAAGTATAAAGAACAAATATAGCAATGTAATATCTCTATGCAATCATTCCAAAATCATCATTGAACAGACAGAAGGTGTCCAGCAATGACTTGTTTTTCATGGGTGAATTCATCCAATGTGGTGAAGTGGGAGAGATGAAACTTTATGTCACCACTTCTAATGGATGTTCTTCTCAAGGGTGAAGGCAAGATCATAGAGTCCAATACCCTGCTGTCGCAGACAGATATTCTGTATAATCTTAGCCATAAATTTAACTAAGCTCCTTGTTGTCACAGGAGAGATGTTTCTACTTGAAAGCTGAGGCAACATCATAGACAGAAGCTTCTTCTTGGAGAGCTGCTTTTGATTCCATTATATAAAAAAAACCAAACAAACAAAAAACTAAAAAACACTGATTTAATTATAGTTCAAGAGGGACCAATACATCAAACAGAAGTTTAAGTTCCTAATACCAGTGTTGCAAAAATGAGACAGAGAATACTGCAGGGAAGTGAGGAATAGTTCCACAGCAGTACTGAGATTTTAAAATCTGAAAAATTTAGTTGGATCATCCACATATATCTCTGATCACATTGAATAAGTAGAACTCTACATGGTATCAGAAAATTGCAACTAAGGTCCTGGAAAGATCACAAATTAATTAGCATCAAGTCAAAATATCTTCTTAGATATAGTAGAATGGGCTCTATGGGTGAATTGTAGTTTCCTCATTACTCTTGAAGAGTTCCTGGGGATCACCTTCTCTCATCCTCAAAGGAGAAACAGGTTAAAGACTGTAATGAAGTTATGGATGCCCTGTCCCTGAAGGTGCTCAAGAAGAAATACATTTCTTTATTATGTGGGAGGGTTAGAGTCCTCCTTCAGTATGAGAAAGAAACCTCAAATTAAGCTTAAGCAGTTTACATCAACAGATCCTGAGGGTTTTAGAAAAAAAAAATTGCCATTAGATAATTGTGGAAATTATCAAAGGTAAATATTCATGTATGTACTTTACATCTTTTAAAATATGTCTACAACTTTGGTGAATTCTGGTAAAGCTTTTGAGCATGCACTCAGTATCAGTAAGACAAGTACTGCACATTGCACTTGTTTTTTTCTAAGAAAAAACCCTTGCTAAACCCCCTCAAATCACCAGTTGAAATAAATAAAAAAAAAATAATAATGATAATAATCATTATAATCATAATCATAATAATAATAAAGGATATTTCTTCCATTTCTTCCTTTTGAGTTAAACCTCCACAGCAAGGCGAGCTATAGAACATTCTTAGTACTATTATTTGTCTGAAAATAATGTATTTGTTTCTAGTACAATTTATATCATTTTGAGTCAAATAATGCCAACAGAGTTATTCTAGATAATACCAGTGTGACAAAAAGTAGAAACAGGCTCCCTTGTCTAGCAGACATCTTTTATATAGAGAAAGAGCATGTGGGAGGAGGTCTCAGGATGTGCCTTGGCATTCCAACGAGGCAGTGCTCTGAAAAGATGTATTTATTTTTTAAATTAGCATCTTTTTGACTGAAATAAAGTGCAGAAAACCTCTGGATGTGACCTGCATGCTGAGCTCACTTAAATTCAGTGAATTATTGCAAAGAAAAGGGGAATTGTTGAGAATGGAAACATTTTGTTATGAGGCTGTCAGTTTTATTGTGAGACACTAGACTTTCTGTCATGAGAAACTGAGAACTGCTCCACATTCATTATCTGTACAGAACAAAGAAAAGAGGAGAAAATAAGAAGCTCCTGTCAGCCTCCTGATTGCAGACCCTAGCCAAGTGTGAGGATCTGAGTCTGAAAAGTTTAGTAAACATGGCTTGATTAATTCAGTGGGTCGTTCCCTATCTTTCTTCTTTTAAGCTGTGTATTTGGTTTTAACATGCTTGTTTTGTGCAAAATTTTGCTGTGAACTGAACTCATTAGCAGCTGAACTTCAGGTGTCTGCAAAGAGAGAATATTATGAAGCTGTACCAAAGCAGTCTTTCTGGAGAATGTGCTCAACTGATGCTTTACACATTTTCTGCATTACTGTGGGAAAGTTCAGCAGTTGCCATCTAGTGGCAAAGGAAGTCAAGATGCTGAATTTTTCAGCAAATACTGCTCCATCTCTCATATGGGAAAGCTAACTATGCGGCATAGTAAAAACAGAAATTGTGCAATGTTCATCCAGCGACTGGATCAGAATATAAAATGTGAACGGATCAGACTTCATCCTTTTTAGTGTCTTTGAAAGCTATGCGATTCTTGCACACTGCATTTGTCAATTGGCTGCTTTTCCCTACTTACTAGTTTCACCTCATCTCTGCAGAACAGCATCTGATCTGCTATATTGCTGTCAGTGTCAGTGCTCACTCTAAGAAAACAATTTACATTTCACAGATGCCCCTAAGTCTCCCTTTCCAAGGGCTTTGGCTTTGTTAACAGCACAAACAAAACCTGGGCTCAGTTCCTTCCCTGAAGACCTCTTCCAGTCAGCTCTGTCTGCAAACTCCCTTATGTACAGTGAGGCAATGGGTCATGGTGAATTGCTAAATCAACACACGTCTTCCAATCCTGCTCAGTTCCTTCAGTTAGATCACAGGTCTACATGTAAGAATGCTCAAATGGCATTTCCTATGAGGCACTGTTTTTAAGATGGGTTTTGTCTTAAGGTTAGCTGCCTAAATGATTAATACCTAATTCCCTCTGCAGTCAGTGAAAATACATAGAGAGAAGAAAGTGCATCCTGAAAGGGTACTTACAGATTGTAGCTACATGAAAAAATTGCCCTCTGGAGGTGCCTCTCTATCTTCATTGATTTTAGGGGAGCTAAGGGTAGACACAAGAAAAATAGCAACCTAGATTTGTTTTTTAACCCGGAGCCCAACAGGTGTGAAAGAGCTTAAAACTGCACCATTAGCTTCCCCCGATCTCCAAAGTGGTAAAGGTAAACCTAAACTGACAAGTAGGAATGGATCTTAGCCTGTGCTAGCTACTGATCCATGCCCAAGGATAATTTAAGCAAGTGCGTGTTGTTGTGTGTCCAGTTTTCCAAGAAACTTCCAGAAAGCAACAGTAAAGTCTACTGACTTCTAGCACCCAGCAAAATTACATGGTGGAGTTATATTTACTTGTATAGATGTACCCATCATAACTAACTTAGAACACACACTGACATTCTAAACAGCTTAAATTAAATAAGATTAATTTTACTGTTAGCAATTGTCATTTATAATACTCTCTCTGTTAAGTAACAATGCAACTCTGTGAATGCAAATGTAAAAATATTCACAGTGGAACTGAGCCTTTTTTTTTTTTGTTTTTGTCAAATAATCAGTGATCACATTGCTGCCCAGTGCAAAGATTTATTACAAGGACATGCTGGTGTTCTCATTGCTTCCAACATGACTGTACAAAACATGTACTGGGATTTTACTGATGCTTTGCAAAGAGCACTATGCTGTACTAGGGGTAAGAGGAATCATGCCAGTAAGCCCACAGAATAATGAGTAATGCAGTATCTTGTAGAAATAAACCTCCATCTAATTCTCAGTATTTCTTGGAATTCTTTCATTTGTTCCTGTTTCTAGTGGAGAATGTTATCGCATTACCACACAAAGAAGGATTCACAAACATTCATTTTTTTGGCTTTGTACAACTGAAATTTATGGACAAAGTTTTTCCAAGTCATGCCTACAGAGAGGGAGTAGGAGATCGAGCTGCCCAGTATTCCTGTAACCCCACTCCTGTATGACTCAGTATCTCATTTCTATCAGCTGTTAGAATCTCTGTTTCCTGTTCAGTGGTAAGACTATAAAACTGATGTGAACAATATCTTTGGTAGTTAGGATTAATGTAGGTGCGCTTTTCTAGAAACTGGATGTTGTTGGGAGCCTGAGAAAAAACACTGCAGGAAGCATTTTGGATGGACCAGCAAGAAAGCAAATAGGATAGCCAAGACCAATGAAGATCTCAGAGTAATATGTCTTCCTGCTATAAATGCTTTGGCCAGACTCCTGCTTTACCAAAGAAAGTTCACTTTAAATGATTTATTTTGTTCTGGAAGAGTAGACCAAGTCTGTACTTACATATTTACTAATGGGTGGGCTTGTTTGTTATTATTATGAAATATAGTCTCACCTAAATGGAATCTGTTCCTCTTCCACATCCTTCAGGTTGCCAGCATCTTGTGGCAGTTTCTGGCTGCAGAGCATATGAACTGTACATTTCCTTATTATAAGAGAAGTAGTAGTTTGGGAATGCATACAGATATTCTCCATTTGGCCTAACAGAACATAGTTGAGTTGCTAAAAGTCCAGATTTTTGTTCAGACCTTCAAAATTCTGCACTATTTTGTGCTGTTTTTACCATTTACACATCCAAGTTGAGAAATATATTTTTTGCATTTTCATTCTTTTAGGAAACACATTTTTGTTACTCCAAGAAACAACTTTCAGTAAAGGGAACTGAAATGAGATAAGCATTTGTATTTTTTACTGTAGCTTCTGAGTGTAGACTATGAGTTCAGCAAAAAACAGCAACTGCTATTTACTTCAGGCAGACAGTGAGGTTAATCTGTGGTTAGTCCTGAACAAAAGCAAGCACACTTACACATATCTGTGCACTTATGTTTCTCCCAGTGGGCCAATTAGCATCTTCTTCTGCCAAGTACTGATCACTTCCTGCAAAGGGAGAGGTATCCTCCACTCTTTCTGACTCTAATGGAAGTTGAGGGCACTAAAACCCACTGTCAGCATCTGGCCCTTCAAGATTAATGGTGCTATGCAAAGAGCATTACTAAACAATATACAGCACAGAAGGCACTTTTGGAGCACTACAAAAATAGAATCCCATTTTAAGACACTCATTACTGTCACATAAAACAGATGGGAAAGATATGAACGTTTAAGATTATAGTAATATATATATATATATATCCTGTGCCAAATGCAACTTCTGAGAAAGTTTGCAATAGATTGACAGGAACTAGATTAAAAAAAAATAAAATTTGGCAAGTACTGCAAAATAGAAGACTGTAGCAAAAGAGGTGGCCAGAATAATGATTTAAGAAACTGCACAAGCTGGAAATGTCAGAGAAATGGAAAGATATGTTTTCTGCTTTCACAAAAAAAAAAATAAAAATGGAGGGAAGGGATCTAAATTAAATGCAAAACATGGAGCAGGAAGAAGAAAAGGATACATTTGCTGTTAGTAAAAATTTTGTCCATTGCATACCTAGGCAAAATATTTGAGGACTTCAATGAAAAAAACACTGTGTGTATTGACTGTTTTAGTGTTGAGGTTCAGGGGGTTACAAAGTGATAAAACAAGCCTTTCACTAAATTGTACCATGAGGAAATCTGGCTATATGTTTTAAGCTTTCACTCTCCTTTCATTGTCTGCCTGAGTGCACAGAGATAATGATAAAATAGGGACTAATTTTCAGATGGCTGTGCATAAGATTATGTGACTAAGTCCTTTAACATGAATACATTTACTACACATCTCTTGTCATTTACCTCAGCAGATAAACCAGCATTAATTACCTAAATTCAGATAGCTTGGCTTAGCGTGCAGGTCATAATTTGGCATTTTAATTAAGGGACTCAAACTCTGAACTGCAAGAATATTTGTTTCTTAACAAATCTTGTAAAAGTGATGAGTCTTTTTCAGTGTTTTGCTATTGAAGCTATTATTCAGTACATCCGTGTCTGCTCACATGTATTTCAATCTCATGGTGACAGGTGATTTGGGATTCAAAGCCAATTTGTAATTAATGCTTCAGAGAACTTGTACCTGTGAACCTGTACATGAAAACCAAAATTGCAGAAAAAATCACCCAAACTCTCTGAGAGGCTTGTGCAACTTGAATTACATTTAAAAATAACCACCACACACAAAAAACCCTTTGAACATTTCAAAGCTATGGTGACAAACCCAACTGCTACCATCAGGCAAAGATCCCAGCTCACTTCCCCGACACCCCTGCTCCTCAGCAGTGATGCTTGCTCCTTTCTTTGAGGTTTTATGTTGACAGCAGCAAAGACAAATGATAGCAGATGATACCAGAGTCAACAGCAGTCAAGTGACTTCGTCAAATATTCTCCTTTTCACAGCACTTAATGCAGGTTTAACAGGTTTACCAGGCAGATGGAAAAAGAAGTGAAAGAGGAATAGATGGGAGTGAAGGATAAGGGTCAGCATCCTAAGGAACGTTTCTGAAGGAGGAATGTAATCACGATAAGCAGTAGGTTGCTCAAGGAAGTAGAAAGCCTAATCTAAAAACTTTCATCCTTTTAGTAATTCTGTCTATGATGCACTTTATTGTTTCCTTTTTCTTTTCCTTTTTCTAATTTTCCTTTTTCTAATTTTCCTTTTTCTAATTTTCCTTTTTCTAATTTTCCTTTTCCTTTTTCTAATTTTCTTTTTCCATTTCTCTTTCTCTTTCTCTTTCTCTTTCTCTTTCTCTTTCTCTTTCTCTTTCTCTTTCTCTTTCTCTTTCTCTTTCTCTTTCTCTTTCCCTTTCCCTTTCCCTTTCCCTTTCCCTTCCTCTTCCTCTTCCTCTTCCTCTTCCTCTTCCTCTTCCTCTTCCTCTTCCTCTTCCTCTTCCTCTTCCTCTTCCTCTTCCTCTTCCTCTTCCTCTTTCTCTTCTCTTTCTCTTCCTTTCTCTTCCTTTTCCTCTTTCTCTTTCTTCCTCTTCCTCTTTCTCTCTTTCATCTTATTTTTTCTCGTTTTCATTCTCTCTTTCCCCTCCCCTCCCCTCCCCTCCCCTCCCCTCCCCTCCCCTCCCCTCCCCTCCCCTCCCCTCCCCTCCCCTCCCCTCCCCTCCCCTCCCCTCCCCTCCCCTCCCCTCCCCTCCCCTCCCCTCCCCTCCCCTCCCCTCCCCTCCCCTCCCCTCCCCTCCCCTCCCCTCCCCTCCCCTCCCCTCCCCTCCCCTCCCCTCCCCTCCCCTCCCCTCCCCTCCCCTCCCCTCCCCTCCCCTCCCCTCCCCTCTCCTCCCCTCTCCTCTCCTCTCCTCTCCTCTCCTCTCCTCTCCTCTCCTCTCCTCTCCTCTCCTCTCCTCTCCTCTCCTCTCCTCTCCTCTCCTCTCCTCTCCTCTCCTCTCCTCTCCTCTCCTCTCCTCTCCTCTCCTCTCCTCTCCTCTCCTCTCCTCTCCTCTCCTCTCCTCTCCTCTCCTCTCCTCTCCTCTCCTCTCCTCTCCTCTCCTCTCCTCTCCTCTCCTCTCCCCTCCTATTTAACAAGCAAATTTAACAAGCAAAAATGTGTCTAATGAGATAGGAAGTACAAAGACATATTAAAGGAAGGGATATTGTACACTTCTGACAAAACTTCCTAGAAGTGTGGAAGATACTTCAGACAGAAATGAAAGCTGCTCAAGCAAAGGACCATCTCTAAATTCAGACTTGAAAAATCTACAGTCAGCTTTTACTCCAGAGAAGTCTTGTGCTGAAGGCTGCACTGGAGTACATGGTGGGTTTTCAGTGTATGTGCTCAGATGGAGGGAAATTCATAGATACAGGTTCATCATGAATTTACAGATAGAAGCAATGTGAGTTTTTATTTATTAATTAATTTACTTCAGAGCTTGGCATCAATATCCGAATCATTTCATAATTCTTTCCAAGTAATCGATGTTTTTGGCATTATAGCTGCAGCAATCAGGATAAGTGTTTTATAAGCTCTAAATTAGTAATGTCAAGAATATTTGATTTTCACTTAGCTCATGGGGCATATTGAGTTGTTATTACCTCAGTTGTTATTGCCTCAGACATCCCCAAAATCAGTCCTTTGCTTACAAACTTACACATTTCAGCAGTGATTGGATCTGGGGACCAGAGGAGGGCCATGAAGATGATCTGAGAGGTGGAGCACATCTCCACTGAAGAAAGGTTGATAGATCTGGGCTTGTTTAACTTCTCACTGAAGAAAGGCTTAGAGATCTGAGTTTGTTTAGGTTGGAGAAGAGCAGGGCAGACCTCACTGACACCTTCTAGTACTTGAAGGGATCTTACAAGCAGGAGTGATACTGACTTTTTAAATTGTCTGATTGCGATAGGGGAATGGAATGGTTTAAAGTAAAGGAGAGGACTTTTAGGTTAGATATTAGGAAGAAATGTTATACTCAGAGGGGAGTGAGATGTTGGAATGTGTCGCCTAGAGAAACTGTGGATGCCCTATCTCTGGAGACACTCATGGTCAGATTGGATGGGATTCTGGGCATCATGATATGATGGAGAGCAGTTCTGACCACAGTCAAATGTGGAGCCAAGAGCTGGACTTTATGGGTCCCTTCCAACTGAGGATATTCTGTGATTTTATTATTCTGTAATTCTTTACACAGTTATTTGATATCAGGGTATAGGGTATAGTGGGATATATAATAGCAGCCATGTCTGCAATCCTACAACTATGTAGTGTGAAAGCTGGTAAAAGCAAGCACATGGAAATGCTGGGTGTTGTTAGTGGCATTTGCAGCCTTAACACAACCTCACCACAGCAGCAGCTACAGACATAGGGGAGGAGAGCAGAACCCAGTATTTTGCATCATGCTGAGATGGTAGAATTGACTTCTGAATTTGACTTCAAAACCTTGTGTTCTCTGTATTTCACAAACTGCTGTTGGAATCAAATCACCTTTTGCCCCTTTCATTAAGTATTGCCAAAATTTCAGTGAAGGAGTTGATCCATTGGAGTATTGCCTCCAATTTCCCTGGTAGTATGACTTCATCTGGGAGCAAGATTCATAAGCTTCAAAATAGCCATTTTTACTACTCTGGCAACAAAAAGAAAGTAACATTTGCAGCCCCACCAATCTCTCTGGCTGTGATTCTGGTGTTAAGTTGTCCCTCTCCCTCTTCCTCCCCCTCTCCTTATTCTTCCTTCCCCCCCCTCCATTATCTATTGCCTGTCTTTAAATCAATGAGATGGTGTCAATGACATCTTCTCTTGCAAAACAGCAGATGCAGGGACATTTCTTTGTGCTTTTGATGCCTTGATTATGAAGAAGTTCTGCGCAGGTACTGCACACAGGGCATTGCTCTGCCATGGCTCTGGCAAAGCAAGTCCAAAAATGCTAACATAATGGGCACTGATGATATTGTTTTCTCTACAATCACAAACATTGTCTGGGGAAATATTCTGGATTCTCTACCAGTGCATGTGTTATGTGCATATTTTAAGAAATTTTCTTGATTTTCCTATGCTTTGCAGTGGTGGTGTAATTGGCACTACTTCCCCAGAAATTAGAATAAACTGCAGAGTTTGGCAGTAGTGTTTTGTGGAAATTAGGAGGTATTGTTATGTTATGTTACTTCAGCACTGTGCCTGGATGCCTGCATATTAATAGTGGCTGCATTATTTCTGACTCTACTGTGGAAAGCAATGGCCCCAAAGCTTCCAAATACATATTTTCTGCAAGAGTCATTGACACCAGCTTCTCAACACTGGAAGTTTCTTTGAGAGACAAGTAGTTGATTGCTGAACTAAGAATTAGCAGTTACCAAGTAGGAGTGATAGCGGTCTGATTGCATGTACACATACCGTGCAGATATTTAGGTCCAAGTCTTAGGAAAATCTTCAAGTAACATAATTTTCCAAAATGCTGTTCTCAATGCAATACTGAGAGTAGAAAATGTAAGAGTCATGGCTGAATTAAAAACAAAAACATAGCAATAAATACAAATTAAATCTAACTTTCGTGCACAAGACTTGTACAATTCTGGCTACAATTTTGTCAAAGCCCATTTTCTAGAACAAATGTGGAAGCAGAGGAGAGAATTCAGACAAAGAGAAAAATAATAGTCCTTCCCATAACAAGTCAAAGGACCTAAACCTGTTCCCTTCGGCGAAAGGTGCTGCTGATTTAGTCTCTGTGCCTGGATTCCTGTACCAGGAGATGATATAGAGGGGCTTTTCAGCTCACTTGAAAGGTTTCAAATGACCCCAAAAGGTGAAAGCAGATATTAGATAAGACAACACTTCTTAGCAGTGGCAGTAAACATTAAGACACCTTAACAGTTCTTAAAATGAGTTTAGATAAGCCAATGTAGAGTTCTGCTTTAAATCTAGCTTCTTGGAAACATGTGCCCTGTGCTCTCTGCAGGCCTGGCTGTTTCATTCCTTCTGACCTTGATGTCTATGACAATACAAATCCTGTTGTTCATTTTATGGGTTGTAGCCAGGAACATCAGCATTGCTTTCCACGTGCTCCTTGTTCTTCCCAGTCAATGTTAAGACAATGGCTGTGATCTCTGTCTTAATGACTTAGAGTCAGTACCTATAATTAAATCTCCACTCTTGAAATTTTGGATCTAGATCCTATTGAATGACATAGAAAAGATGGGAAAGCATGAGATATTTGCTGTTTCTCAAAATACAAAATTTAACATCTACATTAAGAGAACATTAGGTAGCAGTTTTAAAATTAATAATCTATGCTTCCTGACTGTGCATAATTATACTGTGTAAATGTATAATTATAAATATCATGCATTTATGTAGGATAAATCCATCAATGAATCTTAAATACAATGGAGAAAATACTATATTTAATTGTTGAAAACCAAGGCAGTTCACAAAAAGAGAAAGATCAGATGCTGTTAGTTTGGGAGTTTCCTTGATCCCGCATGCTATCCCTTCTGTCCTTCATGTTTCAAGACTATTCAGTTTATCATAAGATTCAGGGAGGACTATTTTCCTTCATGACCAAGATGAATATGTGAGCTCTGAAGTTGCTTTTTCTTTCTGTTCTTTAGAGCATCCAAGTTGGATGCAACTGGAAAGGGCATGCCAGACTGAATGAGTAGGCCAGTGCTTTGAGGGTGTACTGAGAATCCTCTGCTTTAAATGCCTGGCTGGTATATCTCAGCAAGTTTGTCAGGATTAAATTTATCTTGAGACCTGGGGACAGGGATGAATTTTCCACAATTCAGATTAGAAGAAAGCTTGGGATTTCTTTCAGTTTTCGTTATAGCTTGGAGCATGGATCATTTCTCACCTAATCAATTCCCTGTTATTGTTGAAGCCCAAGGTAACATCTTGTTCTTTTCTGTTCCCTGCCTAGGGCACTTAATAATTTAGTTTTTCATGGTCTGAAATGATGTAGTTTAGACCAAATTACTGGGCAAGGAACAAGGTAAATGGAGGGAAATTAATATATTGTGTCACAGAGCTCAGTCTGATTCCTCAAATCCCTCCTTCTGGTATTAAACATAAAACTTTGCCTTGGCAAATTAATATGTCCTGAAAGAATAAAAGGAATTTCAGAAAGGCTGTGGGGAGTTTTCCTACAAAGTTTGAAAACAGCATCAATTTTGTTTGTTGTTACTGTGTGACTAAATCAAGTCAAAATCTTTTGTCTAACACTGCATTCAAATTTTCCTTTTAGTTCTGTGTCCTTGAGATGTAGAATGGGCATACATAATACAATAATAAAAATATTGTTAGAATTTGGAGTTCATCTTAAGGATAATTTAAGGCAAAACTTGCTAATACTTATTTAAGGAAAGTTACTGATCTACTCATGGTAAAGTTAATGCCAATTTGACCACAGTACACAGGACAAGTTTCCTTCTTGGCTGTCACTCTGCCTGGCAGTATATAGTGATTAAGTACCCACTTTCATAGAAGCATAGAATAATTTGAATTGGAAGAGACCCTTACAAGCTATCTAGTCCAACCCATCTACAGTGAAAAAAAGATACCTTGATCAGGTTACTGAGAGCTCTGTCCAGCCTGACCTTGAATGTCTCCAGGACAGGGCATCGACCATTTCCCCTTGCCTTGTAACAACAGACCCTGCTGAAGACTCAGTCCCCTCCTTTCTTTAGTCCCCCTTTAGATATTGAAAGGTTTATTTAAGGTAAGGAAGCCCTTAGCTGACATAGTATTAACCTTTCTAATTATGCCTACCCCCGACAAACCCCGACCCCCAACCCCCGAAAAAAAAACTAACCAAACAAAAAAAAACCAACACAACCAAAAAGAGCAGAGATGATCCTTGGTTGCCTTTTGGTTGGTCTTTCTCAACTTTAAGGAGTCTATGATTTTATGGTTCTATTATCTCGCTCCTATTTCAAAGCAGCCTAAGCCAAATGCCTTCAGCCAACTGTTTTTGCCATTCTCCATCAACAAGCTAAGTATGGTTTGGGAAGTCAACCCATTCTCTGTTGCCTGGTTGTGAATAAAATAGCCGGCTCCAAATTAGTAACTCATGCATTTCGGAAAGAGAAGTCTGCAGTTAAAGCATTGGTGTATCATTTTATAAGAAAATTACACTGAGGTTTGCATAATATTTAGCAAAAGCAGTTCAGTTTTAAGATTGACTGCAGGTAGATAATTTCAGAATGCCTAATTGAACGCTGATAAATACAATTCCCATTATTTCTTCCTAATAGAGATCACTTAAGATAAACCAGAATACGATTAATGTTTTTGGTGTTACCAAGTCTATAAGCTCCATCACCAGAGCATACATGTAAGAGGTATTCAAACAGAATAATGAAAGTTAATGAAACTTAAGTTTCTTATGACAGCTTGATCTGTTCCAATAAGGATAAGTGGGCTGAAATGTAACTGAGGAAGGAACTAATATCTTCAAGTGACTGAGAAAGTAATATGAGTAGTACAGCAGTGCTTGTGCCTGTCTGACTTTTGCATAGCAAAAAATGCTATTCATAGAAAAAATCTGGCCAAAGAACTATTCTGTGTTACTTAGGAAATATTTGCTTGAATTAACTAATCCCTTCCTGTGGAAAAGACTTACATCAGGACTGGGCAGGGTTAAATTCTCAATAGATTTTAAGCACCTGAGTGTAAAATTCAATCATTAAAACTACTCCTGTGGCTCCCTAAGTCTGGATACACTGTAGAGCCCCCTGGTTTTACCTGTAGCATGTGTGGGTATGTGGAAGGACCGTGGTGTTGCATTGCCATCTCTTCCACCCCAGCATCATCATCTCTACTGGTATGTACTTTGAAAAGTCACAGTGGAGATTTTTCACCATCACTCTGTCCAGGACCAAAGACAAAACCAAGATCACAGAATCACAGAATTGTAGGGGTTGGAAGGGACCTCTAGAGATCATTGAGTCCAACCCCCCTGCCAAAGCAGGTTCCCTACACAAGACTGAGACTGAAAAGAGGAAGATTGTCTCCATAGGCTCATGCACGCCGTGTCTTGTCAAATTCTGATAACTGAAGGTGTAACCAGAAGAGCACAGGGCTCTCTCTAAAGCAGGATGGCTGTGTGTGAAATAAGTAGGTGGGCTTAGTGCAGCATCTAGTGGACGAATATCCACATAACAAAAAAAAAGACCGGGCATCTGCCTGACTTCATTGCAGGAGCAATAGGCAAAAGCCCTGTGGATGGTGGAGAAGTGCAAGATTGACTTCAAATGTTAGAGGTATTGCTCTTCCTAATGAGGCACATTGGCAAAATGAAGAAACTATCCTACTATTATTCATATTATAACTGTGAATTAGGTAAATAGGGAACCTGAGGCAACATAGGTTCATTTCAATCAAGGTGAATTAAATCAGTGGTTTTAAACATAAAGTAATTCAGAAGGAAATCTTCAGTTTAACAGTGATTTTTAAACTTCATTTGCATCTTATATCCTAAGGAATGTTTCTCATTGACTGGTTTAATGTGGTGATATGCAGGCAGATATAATTTTTAAACTAGATTATCCTGTCAAGAGGAATGCATTGAGAAGGGAATTTTATACCTACACATTCACTGAATAAATTATATATGATTTCAAAGATATTTGTTTCTGTTTTTTGAGTTTTCATACTGCATTGCAATTTAATTGGTTGCTAAGTTAATTAGAGAGATGGTGGATGAAAAACTGGCATGTCGATGTCCTCACAAATAGGTTACCTGTGGAATTTTCACAACGAATTAACAGCCAGACATGTCATTCTTGCTAACGTAAATGATTCTGAGCTAAATCAGAATTACATTGCTCACCTTTTGAAAAGATACCTCATATTTTTAGGTACTGAAAAAAAATTGGCAACGTGTTCTTAAATTCTGGTTATTGTAGATCTCACGTTCCCCTACCTGGCTTTCATTTGTACAGTGAAAGAGGAGAACAGCATGTCTGCTAATTTAGTTCTGAATCCTTTTTTCAGATTTCAATAGATTAGTTTTCAGGAAGAAAATATTTCTGCTGCATCTAATAATAAATAGAAAGTAGAAGGACTGGAGGTAAATGCTTATTTACACAAAAAAAGCACAGAATATTGGCCTTCAAAAAGCATGTAAATATTTGCATTCAGTCTTTTGTAAAATCTTCAGTACATGGAAATGTGGCAAAGTTTGAGCTATCAAAAACCTCATCAATTTCTTGGTTTCAGCTATAAAAAAGTAGCACTCCTTAACTCCTTAAAATCCAGAGATCAGTCATTAATGCAATACATTTTGTTATTTCTTTAACTGGTAATTTTGTTAAGTCTGGAGTTAGCATAAATTGTCCTGATTTTGTATTCTTGCCTTTTATCCTGTCCTTGCCTCCTCATGTCAGAGACGAGAGCATCAAAGGGGCATCCTCATCAACTTTCTCTTTGCTTAAGATATTCAGTTCATGGTGGGAAGTGTAAACTCTGTTTTCATCCCTCCATCCTCTCATCTATCTGAGCAGAGCAGAAAGGAGTCATGCTCACTGGATCATTGAGTGCCACCTGGGAGTGGACTGCTGTTGCAGGTGCTCTGCTTCAATTCCTTACTCACATCTTTTTGACCCTGTTGACCTTTTACATGGTTTCTTTTCTCAGTTGTTCCTTCGTTATGCCCCAGAAAGTTTTTTTCCCCTCTTATTTCTCTTCTCTTTTAGAAGATACAGTCATAATTGCTGTAAATCTGTGAGAAAATGAATAGACTTGTGAATGAGAAATATCTAAGAATGCTTTTTACTTTGAATATTATGAAGTCTATGATATTACCTCCACTTATATCCAAATTTAGACAGTATTGTTTAGATGGGTGGACAACTTAAGATGAGTAACAAACAGCCTGAATGATCAGATTTAGCAGGTTTTTGTTAGCGTTCGCTAGCCAGGAGACCAATGACACATGGAGTATCACAGAGGTCTATGCTGTGGCCTATCCTCTTTATCAGTTGATCAAAATTTGTGATCTGCAGATGTGGACCACATGTTTGTCAAGTTAGCAGATACCATAATGTGGGGACTAGGAGTTATGTTAAGCGGCAGAGTGCCAACTATGTGAACCTGGGTAGTCTGGAGGAAGACACCAACAGAAAACTCCTGAAATTAGACACCTATGACCAGAAGATCCAAGGAAGTGGTTATCTTCCTCCTCTCAGAGCTTGTTGGATCCCATGCACCTTCCAGCACAAGGTGTTAATAAATTCAAGTAACTTCACAAAGTCCCACCAACGTGGGAGGATGTACAATGAGAGGAAATGCTGAAATACATGGGATGGCTTCAGGAGGAACAGCCATGAAGGGTAACGGGCTGCCCAGAGAGGCTGTGTAGTTTCTATCCTTGGAGACCTTTAAGACTCACTGAGATAAACACTGAGAAACCTCAGCTTAATTCATAGCTGACCCTGCTTTGAGCTGGAATTTGGATCAGAGAGATCCTGAGGTCCCTTCCAACCTGATTTATTCTGTGATTCTGTGATCTAAATTCTTTCACGCTAAATAATGCATGGCATAGTACATTTCTTGCTCCTGGTAAAAACACTCCAGTCCCTTGTCTTCCTTCCTTTAAAAATAAAAAATAAAATTAAATTAAAAAAAAATAAGAAGTATCAGATTTTCTCATTGTATGTGAAATGCATTGCACTGAATATATAATGGCAATACATTCCACTGCACAAGATAGCTGTAAGAACCTTCTACAGAAGCATCAAATGTCAGTAAGTTTATGAGAACTATGTTTAACTGTCTGGATATATTTATCAGTTTATCCTTCTTTATAGCAGAGTAGCAGATGTTAAAATTAACTCACATTGGCTGTAGGATGTTTCTAATCCACATTAATGCAGATAAATACTTTAAAATATGACCCTTGTGCATCCCAACATCTCAAATATGGGTTGAGTTACCATTTCTGCTTAACTCCTTCAAGTTTCAACTGGTTGATATCACTGCATTGAAGTCTGCCCAAGAGCAGTTGGTAAGACATTCCAGATGGGCATTGCTGGCTGTGATGTTCATAATGGATCAGCAGCCACAGTAGTAGATACAATTCTCCCACAGCTACTGAATCCTGTTCAGCTTCTCCACTTTATGTTCTGATGCCAAGAAGTGACATAAGCTTCATGATATTCTGGCAGAGATGGGATGTGCCAGCAGGGAGGGAAGAGCAGACTGCCTGGGACATGGAAGAGTACAGGTGGCAGGAGAGAACATTTGACAGAGCCTCGGGATGCCAGCCTACACTCCCGTGGCTGCAACATCACCTGCACTTGCAGCAGTTCTGAAAAATAATGTAGTTAATTTAAGAGAAGATCATGTTGGCAGGTATAAAGACCTCCCAGATTGCTACACAAATATGTGACATGAAGTGTTAGACCAACATACAAGTAATTATTTTACACTAGGGAATGTTCAGAAATACCATATGTACATCAGAGGGAAGCTCAGCTGTGGCTTTGTGTTTCTGACCTTGGTTGTAAGGCAGGTTACTGTGTTGTGGTTCTTGTCTGCTTTCCAGCTTGTGACTGGCTCAACCTGACTTCTTCATTTTACTGAATAGATCCTTTTACTATCTAATTTCAGTCTAATACCTGGAATACAAACACAGGTAATTCTCCTTGTAGGCAAGAGCAGATATGTGTGTCTCCCATGAACCGATGATTTGACTGCAGGAACATTCTAAAATTCTCAGAGGCTGAATGACATTTATTCTCATGTACTAAACAGTTTAAATTTGCTGTTACACATAGAGATTCAGTGAGTGAAACGAAATCGAAGGTGTATATTGGTTTCATTACTAGCAATATTCTGCGAACAATATAGAAGCATCTTCCTGTGAGCTAGACACAAAACCATATGGTTTGTGTACAAACATTTCAATAACTTGTTTATAATTTCTTTTCCATAACTGTAAAATAACTTGTATGTCTTGCTGACACAAGAAATTAGGATAATTTCCAGGTAAAAAGCTGTCTAAGTACTCCTCTAGAAAATTTATGTAACTTTAGCTCCTTCCTATGGCTGAAAATGCAATCGTCTAAAATAGACACCACAGCTACTTATCCTTGGTAAAAGAGGTATAATTAATGGTTGCGGCTGGCAGTTCATCTGATTCAGAAAAATGGTTTGATATTAAAAGAACAGAATTCCAGCAGTTCTGTTAACCATCCAGAGTAAATCAAGCTGCTGCATGTATTTGCAACTGAATTAAAGAAAGTTTGTGCAAATATTTTAATTATCAATTATACGTTTGGATGACATTTAATATTAAGTTGTATGTATGTGTATTTAAACTCTCTAGAATAATTTTCATCATTGTTTTTGTGGGCCTAACTTTGATTAGTAAGTCTTTGGAGATGTATATTATTATTATTATTATTATTATTATTATTATTATTATTATTTTGTATAGTGCAAAACATATTATTAGTAATTGCTATGTAACAGACAGAAATAATATGACTGAGAGTAGAAAAGTAGCCTACTTGTACACTGCCACTCATATTTGAGAAATGGAGAAACGTGATAGGTAGTAGTAAAATTAACCTAAATCATATTTAATAGAGGATAAAGACCTTTAAAGCAATAATAGTTAAACAGGAATACAGGTAAGAATAACAATAATAAAAACTCCATAGTTTTGCCCATTGATCTGCATAAATGTAAGGTTTTTAATTCATCATCAGGTTACCACAGATTAGCATAATTTCACGTGTCTGTTGAGCATGAGATTGACTGTGTCTGTGCTCTTTCCCGGCAGCAAATAAGAGGTAATAAAATTTAGCTCTATTTCCAGTAAGAGATGAGTTAGACACAGATTATGAGTAAACATGTGGACAGTTACCACCATTCATTAGAGGCTAAATCAACTGTTAAATTAAGGTAATTTGGCAACAGATCTGTACATGGAGTGTTTGCAAACTTCAAAGTTTAAAGCAGTCACAGCAGAGTATTGTTTGGCAATCCATGGATGAATGGTGAGCAGTGGTGCTGAAGATGGCATTTGTGTGGGTTCTGAATGTCCCAAGCAAGACTGAAGTCATTGTCTTTGGAGTAAGATCTGTGAGAAATAGCAGTTTTCAATCTGGAGGTTCTTTTTTTCCAGTTTTGGACCTCCCAGCACAAGACAGATTTGGACATGCTGGAAACAGTACCATATAGGTCCTCCAAGATGTTCACAAGATTGGAAGAGCTCTCCTATGAGGAGAGGCTGAAAGAAGGAGCTGTTCAGACTGGAGAAGAGGATGCTCATGGATATCTCGTGAATGTCCATATATATATTTCAGGAGGGTGCAAAGAGGATGGAGCCAGACCCATCTCAATGGTGCACAGAGCTAGGACAAGAGGCAGTGGACAAAAAAACGGAATAAAGGATGTGCCCTCTGAACACCAGGAAACACTCTTGTGCTATATGAATCCTGGAGCATTGAAGAGGTTGCACAGAGAGATTGCAGAGTCTCCTTTTTTCTTCTTAGACTAGATACTAGGAAGAAATTCTTTAATGTGAAGGTGGTAAGACACTGGCACAGGCTGCCTAGTGAGGTTATGGATGCTTCCTCCCTGGAAGCATGCAAAGCAAGGCTGGATGGGGCTGTGAGCAACTTGGTCTAGTGGGACATGTTCCTACCTATAGCAGGGATTGGAACTACATGATCTTAAAGGTCCCTTCCAAGCCAAAACATTCTATGATTCTAAGATTTTATGATCTTCAAAAGTCTCCTGAACATAGTGCTGGGCACCTTGCTTTGGGTGTCTGACACTGCTGGCGCATAGTGACAATCAATCCTATAATGCACAAATGCCTAGGGAATTTTCTGAGTGACCACAGTACATCAGTTATTTTGGTGGATCCTTTCTGCATTGTGGAGTTTTTCAATTAAAATCCTTAAATGACCTTCATAGTCACTTATGTCATAACAATGCGTTAGATAGAAGAAAAGAGGACATGAAGTTCTATCAGTATTCCCATAAAGGAATAATTTATGTAATTGAAAAAAATGAAGCTGAGACTTTAGTTAATGCTGTTCTTTAGAATCGACCCTAATCTCCACCATGACGACATAAAGGGATGCTAAAAGCTAAATAGATTATCATAGGAAAGTCTCCTAGAAAGTCAGCTAACAGCTAATTATATGCTAAGGTCAAATACTACCAGTTTCACATGGGTAAGAAGACATCCAGTCTGATTTTCCTTCTGTGAGATAAACTTAGGAATATACCCAGATTCAAGGATTCTGTGAATGATCTCTGAGAAACATTCCCTCTCTGATACTTGTCCTGATTTTTAATTTATCTCAGTTCAGTTTGGACAGTGTCAATGCAAAGGGCAACAGAGGCCTCACTCAACTGGGAGAAATATATTGTGAGGGAAGCAGGTGATCCTCCCCCTGTACTCTGCCCTGGTGAGGGCACATTTAGAATGATATGTCTAGTTCTCAGATTCCCAGTTCAAAAAAGACAGGGATCTCCTAGAAGGAGTACAGCAGAGGACCATTTAGAGTATCTCCTGCTTGAGGAAAGGCTGAGTAATCTGGGGCTGTTCAGCCTGGGGAAAAGAAGACTGAGGGAGGATCTGATAAATGTTTATAAATATCTAAAGGGAGGTGGGAGGTAAATGGATGAGGCCAGGTACTTTTAAGTGGTGTGTAGCAATAGGACAAGGAGTAATGTCCTAAAACATGAACATAGAAAGTTCTGTTCTAACACATGGAAGAACTTCTTTACAGTGAAGGTGAAGGAGCTCTAGAACAGGCTGTCCAGAGAGGCTGCAGAGTCCCCTTCCCTGGAGATATTCAAGACCCATCCTGACATCTACTTGTGCAACCTATTGTAGGGTACCTGCTTTAGCAGGAGGGGTGGACTTAATGTTTTCTTTAGGTCCTTTCCAACCCTTGTGATTCTATTGATTCTGTGAAATATGGAACAACTTTTTGCTAACATGAAAGCTTTGCTGTGTCAAAAACACCTCCACCACCCAAGAACAATTTTTGCAATGTGGTTAAACGGAAAAGAATCCAGAGATCTTGGGCACCACATCACACATCTCTGCATTCCATCTTCAATCCAACTTAATTTCTACACTCTTCTACAAATAAAGAATTGGAACAGGCTGCCCAGGGATGAGCCAGAGTCAGTATCCCTGGTGGTGTTTAAGAAACTTTTATACATGGCACTGAGGGACATGTGTTAGTGGGCATGATGCTGATAGTCTGATGGTTGGACTAAGTGATACTAGTGGTCATTACCAACCTTACTGATTGATCCTTGATTCTATGATTCTATATTAAAGATCATCTGAGAATACTTATCTATTGCTCTCCAGCTTGAAAAAAAAAAATCTGGGATTACTGTCCTGCAAATTTGAAACAGCTCTGTGTGCAAAGTCCACTGTTAGATGAAATGATCTGGGGATTCATAGTGGCTTGGCTGACACAGCCTGTTTTCCATCATAACTCAGTTTCCTACACTCTAAGCTAATAGTTATGCCTCAGAAGAATCAAATTTCATAACAAGGAGCTGAACACTATAAAAGGATGTGATTGTATCATGATACTGCTTGAAACCTATTTTTATTTCTCATGAATGAAAGCACTTTCTTTCCAGAGTGGAAAGGAATGTATGAATGTAGGCAATATGATGACTCACAGCTGTAGAACTGCTCACATGCATAATATTCACAAGGATGATGGTCTGGTTACAGTCAGTACATGCCTGCAGTTCTTGTAGATGTGTCCAGGCCAGTCAGAACACTTTAAAACACTCTAGCTTTGGCAGCCCAGAGACAGGCTGCAAAACCAACTCAGGCAGCAGTGCAAGGAGTTGGGTAGCCAGCCCTTGGTGACAGATGTCTACGTTGCTTTACATTAGTTTATGTAGCTTATCTCCCCAAACAACGTGGTTTTGTTTGCATTGAAGCCCTAACTCCGATTAACAAAATTGCATTTCCTGAGTTTCATTAAAATAAATGTTTTGTAAATATTTTGATCCAGACAAAATGCAAGTAAGAAGCTAATGAGAGCGCTACGATTTATGAAGAAAGGTTGATGGATAGGAGGGTAGGGATAGGAGAAGGATACAACTTCATCACTTTCAACAGAAAATTGCAATCTTCACCCCCTTTTTACAGATGAAGAAAGGAAACAGAATCACAGAATTCTAGAAGGGCTTGGGTTGAAAAGGACCACAGTGATCATCTAGTTTCAACCCTCCTGTTATGTGCAGGGTCACCAACCACTAGGCAGTTTTCACTTTGAAAGAAGCTTTTAAAATGACATATTTAATACATTAAAGTGACCTTAGAAATCTGGACTGGAAGACTGTCATTCTCTGTCATTGCTGAGGTGGATGAAGAAGTTGGAAGAGCCTGCCAAGGTTGATGACAATCAAAATGACCATTACAGTCAGCAAAATTGTTGTGTAGAAATCACACTAAACTACACAGACTTTTCTGTCACACCATGAGCAGGTTGAAGCAATGATGCTTGCTTATTTATTTGTTTGTTTATTCAATTTACAAGAGGCTCTGGTCAGCACACTCCCTAAGGGCACACATAATAAAAGCAGTACATCAATTAAACAGCAATGTTTACAGCATTGACAGAGTGCCTAACGAAGGACTTTGAATTACTTCAGGCCTGTCCCTTTGGAGAATACTCAGCTTGTAACTCTCATACATCTGGAAGGTCTGGAGGAGAAAAAGACTGCATGAATATGTGGATGTACCTTGAAGCGTGGTTTGAAGGACAACAGGGACTTCAGCTGTTGCCTTGTGCCTATAAGTGAATTGAATTCTGCAGTTTGGAGCTCTACATGAAATGAACCTCAGATTTCTACAGCTATTTATGTACTCAATCACAACTAGGCACTAATGGGTGCTATTACATGCCCTGTTTTTTAATTTTAATTCCAAGCTTGCTCAGCCTACAAGTGAAAATCCCACAAGGTACCAGACTGCATCTATCTATCTTTAAAATCTGGGCCTTGGTAAACTATTGCTACAGCATTACCATCTCAGGAGAGAGGCAGCCTCAAAAGTCTCTTCTATAGTTATTTGGTCAAGTACACATAGAGGTAAACGTTCTATTTTTATTAAGGGTCTGCCATATAACAGAAACACGTCCCAAGGGTAATAAAGACTGAATTAAACAAATATCACATTCCTCTCTGTTAACATCAGCTCCCAGCCATGCAATGTGTCCTATGCACATCACACTCCCATGTTTAGTACCCATTACCTATTTTCTCCACACTGTAAAGCCTGTGCAGAGTTATGGTGACCACTGGCCATGGAAGGATGAATGCCACAACCAGAACAGCTGTGCTATCTTCTTCATGACATTTGTTGTAGGGTGGTGGTGGATCCAACTGTGGTTTCCCACATTCTAGTCCTTCAGTTCCTGCAGTGTAAGCAGAAGATTTGTCTGTACCCAAGAGAAGCTCTATTTTCATTCTCAAATTCCTACTCTTTACCAACAGTTCCGCAGGCATCTATGGGAAGTCCTCAAGGAAGGGTTTTGTCTAGACGCATAAAGAGAAAGCAGAGGGACAAAATCCTGACTTTTCTCTCTGGATATTTTTAGACAGAAAAGCCAGTGTTACCCTAATGGCTTGGTGATTTGGGGTATCTCCCGTTTTAGGATTTCCAGCTTGAATTACCCCAAGGCTTGGCTTTCAAAAACAACCATACTTTCTTGACTACAATGGATGCTCTGTGCTGTCAAATCTCATCATACCTATGGATGTTCTGCTCCTCCAGAATAAGACAGAAAGCCTTCCCGCTCATGCACTCCAACATCACAGGCTGTCAAGGTTAGCCAATACCTGTAAATCTGGAGTGATGATGTTTAATTGCCTAGCTCAAAAGAGTTATGCAAAGATCAATTAGCTAATGTCTGTAATGTGCTGCGCACGTATCTGGTGCAACCGCTGGCATAGCACTGCCCTTCCTCGCCATGCTCAGTAGGAGCACTGTTGCTTTAAAAACGGAGCATGTCCAAGCTCTCCTCCTCCACTGGATCTAAGATGGATGCTCCTGCTGCAGCACAGCCTGTGAGCAGACTTTGCCCAGCCTGCTTTTTTTGTTTTTCCTGGAAGCTTGCTCCAGACAAATCAGCTGCAGTGCAGACTAAGCCGAAGCAGGAGGGCAGCTCTCCTCAGGTAAGCAACCACCAAGCTGCTCGCTCATACACCTGGATGGGGCAGAACCAAGGATGCTGCCATCCTGAGAGTTATGGTCCTCTCAGTCCGTGCTTCTAGCTGAATCACAACAGCTCGCAGCCAGGAAAGAGTCAAGTGGTTCCAGGCTTCTTCTCCCTTTATCTTCTCTCCTGGCTGAGTGATGTTCATTTAGCTACAAGGACAGGGAGACTCCTGTTCCCCCACCCTACACTGATCTCATGCACATTGCTTTGCATTAGCATCACTTCATGGAAGTATTTCTAAGAGACACAGGTTAGCCTGTGGCCTGGTGGTCCTGACGCTGTGCTGGGGTCTGGTGGCAAGCTTTAACCCCATGGCAAGGAGATTGCCTTCAGTCACCAGATGAGTTCTGGAAGGTTCTGCAGGCTGTCATGGGCCAACCACCACCAGTGGTGGTACAGTTTAAGCTACGTTGGCTCCTTGTCCCCTAAAAATGCATTGGTTTCCCACTAAGCTCTGGTATTAAACAGTCATCTCAGAAGTGTCAACCAGGTTCTCCAACAGCTCTCCAGAGTATAGCTTTATTTCATTTCATTATTCCCATGCATGCCTTGGAGGAGACGCTCCCTCTGGTAACACTCATTTTAGATTACTCTTTTCCTCTGGGTGGTGGACCACTGGAGGTAGATATTGTTGCCTGACACAGAGCCAGAGGCAATGCCATTTCTCTTAGTAGCTTTAGTTTACAGGAGGGTCTCAACTAGGTCAATAGTAACTGGCCCTGCTAGTACTCCCACGACCCCGGGGGATAGAATATGCCTGTGCAGCATCAATAGGGTGGAAAATCCTTGCCTGGACTTTTAATGCCATCTGAGAAATAGAAGAGTTTTGTAAAGGGCCAGTAGTCAATCTGACTGTGAAGGAGCAAAAGAGAATGGTTGCAATTGTGCACACTGCAGTGGAAGACTGAGATGACTATGAGCTTTGGGGGAGTGTCTGTGCTGTGAGCACCCAGCTGAAAAGCTCCTGTGAGTGAGGGGATTGATGGGATTCCCAGACAACCTGGGATTAAAGTCTCTGCCCTACCCTCCACCTGGTTTCTAGTGATCATAGAGGCTTTACCATTTTTCTCGTAAAGTCACAGTGGTGGGCATCAGTCTGTGGAGGCAGAGAGAAGCTTTGTTTTTAACTGTTGAGTTGAAAAAAACAAAACAAAACAACAAAACAACAAACACTCTCCAGCTTCCAGCTGGTAACCGTTGCTTTTAACACCACAAAAAGAAATGATCATGTTTCAGAGTTTCAGCTAAAAAAAGTACAGAACTAGGACAGAGGATAGGACATTTTTCCAAGATATTTCTCTCCAATGGGACCTGTCTGTTGTTGGTGGCTCCTCTGGCTGGTGTTGCTGTGTGGCTTGAAGTCTAAGTAAAAAAAGTAAAAGGTGACGTTTGATGGCTTTTCAGAGCGGTGATTTCCCACACGTGGAATGGTTGCATGTAACAGAGGTCTCTGCTATACTTTGCTTGGAGTATAGGTGGAAAATATTCTGTAAAGTTTAGGTTTGCCCATGATCATGTCTCCTTTTATTTGCTTTCTGCTGATGTTGGAGTTAATGAAATATAGTGTATAGGTTTTATTTTTTATTGTTTGGTTGGTTGGTTGGTTTTTCTTTACTTTTTTTTTTATATTTTGTTTCATGGATTAAGAATTTTGTAATTGAAAAGCTATGAAATGCTAAAAACTTCTTGCCAGTGTTTGAGCAAAAGAAAATGTGCACAGAAGAAACAAAATTTGTACTCCTTGCTTCTAGCACACATGGTGACAACCAAAGTCCATGAAACCTGAGTCTAATTAGAACTCAGTTGAGGTGCCTCCACCCTTTTCCCTAGTAAAGGTTAAATACAGTAATGTGGAGCCAAACAATGTCAGGCTTTACATTAAGTGAGATTTAGTTTCAGGCCCAGTCCATATATTTATTTGTCATGCCAGCCTCAATTTATCACTTTATTTGGTGATGTTTGAGAATTGAGATACCAGTTTTTTTGGAAAAATAAAAATATGTTGTGAAATATTAATTTAGCAAAAGTGCCAAAAAGCCCGACCTTCTCTGTTTCTTGTGAATTTTGATACATCATCAGTTTTATTTTTACTTCTGCTTTCATCAAGTATTTTTCCTTTAGGCTTATCATTTCTCTCTAAATAGTCGAACCACATGATGCAGGGAATGAAGGCTGTTTTCCGGTGGTTCCTCACAGGAGCTGCCAGCAGCAGTCTGGGCTGCTCAGTGCTAGATGTGGTACAGGAACTTCTATTCCATCAAAATCAGATTATGGTAATTGTGTATGGGAATTAAACCCTCCTGAAACTCTTTCAGGAAACGTTCAAAGTAATTTATATGTTTATATATATATATATATATATATATATATATATATATATGTGCGTGTGTGTTTTCTTTTGTTCTGTACTCCTGCCTCCAATCCAGCGTTTCACACCTGACCTTTCAGCAAGATAGAATTCTTATTTTCCTTCAATCAGATATAGTCCGTACTGAGTTTCTGTCTCAATGGGCCATTTATGAGCACCAACAGTTGAGTTCTGTGTGATCCAAAGTCAGTAAGATCCTAAGCACTGTACATGACTTCTCTGTAACCAGATATGTTTCTTGAAAGTCTACTTTCCCTTTGAAACTCTTTTTGGAAATGTAATGCCCTACACAGCAGATAGTCCAAATCCCAGGAAGATCTGCTTCCATATACATTTAGTGAAAGTCCATAGATTGAGCTGAACTCTCTGGAATTTGCCAGAGGAATGGATCAAGTAAAGTTCAATATAAATAAATGGCCTGAAAGCAACGGGATGAAACATTAGTGTGAAGTGATACATGTAGGAAGGGATATCCAATTGCACAAGTGCCAAATGCATGTTGATTAGCTGGTAGGCAGAGAAGGATGGGTGGGATAGAAATGAATGTCAAAAAAAGTCTTTGAAGACAGTGAGGCTATAGTAAAGCTAATATAAAAAATAAAAACTTGTGATACATTTTAGAGAAATATTGGAAGTGAGAAATGGAAGGAATTGTTCTGTTGGGCATTGTCATGGATGCACACTTGGGAGGGATGAAGAGTGTAGAAGCAACTGAAGATTTGGATTTTATGAGCTATGGTGAGGAATTAAGTAGAGCAAGTTGAGATATGCTCATCTTCAAATAAAAGCTGAGTTCTATTAAGATATAATGTTTTGTAATGGAATAGAGACAAGTCAAAGAAGATAGAGCACTGCTTTACAAAGTCATGAGTGACAGTGAGAAAATTAACAGGAGCTCTTTGTTTCTTCCACTGTGACATGCTGGGGCAGCTGATACAAATACCAGGAGCTGGAGCTGGATTTGAGATAATCAAGGTTAAACTGTCATAGAAGAAATGAAAAACCTGAGGAACTTCCCACTGAAGGGTATTGTGAAAATAGAAATGTATATGGAAAATTTATGGAAGATTATTGCTGAGCATTTTATCTCTTGCTTGGGGGAGAGTCCCCAACAGAAAGGATGTGCTTGTAGAGCTGGAGTCCATGTGAAGGACTATGGCAAGGTTTACACCTTTGCTTATGGCACATAGTACATGTTCATACACTACAATGACTTCAGTTTGTACTGACAGAACTGACCTATCTAGTGTCATCCTAGTAACTCTCTAGTCCTCATAATACAAAATTCAGTGCATGCTGACCCCTCTCCTGCTCCAACATCCCATTAAATATCAGACTTGTCCCTGGTGAGCTCAGCCATGTGGTGGCTAAAAACTGACTCTTTTAAGTTTATTTGGATATATCCGTATTACAATAAAATAACTTGATACATTATGTTATACATTATGTTAAGGAAGGGCTGAATGAGCTGTGTGCAGTTTTATGCTCTGTGTCAACAGGACCAGCTCTTTTATTTCTGTTTGTCACAGAAAATTTTAGAAATTATAAAACAAGATATAAATAGAAATCTTCAGAAAAGCAGAACTCTTTGGTAGCTAATGAAGACTGGCAGTAATATCCTTGTATTCTCCTTCAAGTTCATATTTAATCCAGATAGTTTTTCACCCTCTCCAATTTTTCCTTTAAATATGTACTTGCCTATAGATGTTACTTTAAAAAATGTGTACAGAGTTGTTTTGTAATGATTTAATAGATAAAAATTAGTTTTGGGAAATATCTGTAGCTTTGAACACCTTAGTTTTTCATATTATTTCTTGTAAAACAGCTTAGATGGAATTAGCATTTCAGTTAAACAGCTAATGTTATATGTTACATCCTGAACATCTGCAGACAGTTTTCTGGTGGTTAAAAATGTAAGACTTTGGTGGTAATGTGACACTTTAAAATGTATAAACACTTGTGAGCATGAGTAATTTTTGTTAGAGTATTCCCATTAACTTAAAAAACACTGTTTATATGACTGTGTACTTGGAGATATGGGCATTTAATTGGAAGGCATTATCTCCTTCAGGTGGAGAAATTGAGTCATATAATGCTTTCCACGTTGCCTACCACATTTGAATTCTTAATGCACAGGTATTTTTTCAGTGCATCCTAATTGTCCTCTGCTTATCTGCCTCCATGTTAGGATCTCATGATTCTCCAGGATAACTTTCTATGTGTTGTCTGCTGCCTTATCAGCTCTATCGCTGTAGAGAAGGGAAAGGAGCTAAGTTGTCTCTGCCTACATACAGAGATTTTGGAAGGACAAACCAGCAGCTATGAAGCATTGTGTGTGACACAGGAGTAGTACTGGTGGGGGTGGAAGAGATGGGTCCCAGCAACAGCAGTTGTATCATATGAAAGTAATCTAGCAAACCAGTCTCTTTGCTTCTCTTCTCTTGGCTTTCCCCAGCCCAGAGGCCTTACTCATCTCCTTCTTACTGCAGAACTGATCCAGAGTGCTTGAGCTACTGTACACATAAAACCAAACTCAGTCTTCCCCTTTCTAGTAGCTGGAGATGAAATTCAGTCTCATAAGCACGGTCTCATTTAGTGTGGGTTTAAGCACAGCTTTGAATGAGCAGTGGGCCTTCCAAAAATGCTAGCTGTTCCAAAGATGGATGGATTTTCAGGCAAAATAAGATTGTGCTTCTGAGAGTCATGAGCAGATAATAATTAGTGAAATACGCAAGTCGTTTTCACTTCATCACCCAGAATGACCATTTCTCATAAAACACAAGCATAGTTAAGGTATATGAAATGTCCTGAGTCCCTGTAAATGGCAGGACATCTGTGAAAGTTTTGGTTTAGACTAGAGTAGATTTGGAACTCTTATTCTTAAGGAACAGTTGTGTGCAGTAGTTTCTATTTTGATGGGGGATGCTTCAAGTTTGCTGTATATTTATGTTTTCTGATACTTTTTGTATGTGCTGCCTGTGTTGTAAAGTCCTCATTTATTTATTTATTTTCCTTTCATCTAATATGATTCTTTGAGAAGACAACTCTTTAATCATTTTCAGAGGCAGATTTATTTTTCAGGAGCCCTGATTAGCATACAAGGAGTTCAGAGAATAGCTATAGAGAAGGTGATTTTTAATTTTAACAGGGGATTAGAAAAAAATATTAATGCATATAGCTTGGCCAAAGGCCTATTTATCATATCAATCCTCTGGCATCTAATGGGTGTGGTGAGCATTTAGAGGAAATTTTCATGGTAGAGCATTGGAATGAAAAGCTAAGTAGTAAAAATATGTAAGGAGAAATGAAGAAATCTGCACTGTAATATCAAAAGTTACCTTGATAGAAGCTGAGAATTGAAAAGAATGCAACAAAAATTACACAACCAGCATTTGTGTACAACAGTCAAGGCTAAATATCTAGAAATTATTTCTGACTCAATATCTTAACAATTATTTTAATTTACATAAATCTCATGTGAAAATCAGGGCTCAGGAGTGCCGTTTGAACTAACTGGTGCAAGAGGAGATACGTATGCATCATGTGGTGAAGTATCAGTAGACACGATTGTAATACATCTGCATCATTGCAGGTTAATTCGTTTTGCGCGATGTGGTGCAATGTGAAAGGCAAACACCGCTGAGGAACATGGCAAAGCAATGGTCAGCAAGACTGTTAGAGGAGGAGAATTGTTACCATCTGAATGGATTGGTGGGGATGATAAGTGGGGCAAAAGTTTGTGTTCTTCCCCAAATGCAGCAGATCTGTGAACCCTCTTTCTTTTTTTCACATGATAATGCCAATGGTGTATATTCTGCAAATGCTGTCAGAGAGAGAAAAAATATAGACAAAGCTTCTCTAAGAAACCTTGCTCCTGCACTATGACTGGGGTTTAAATGATTTTCCTGGCAATGAGTAATTTATATCTGCATCTGTGATGAGTGCTGTTGGTAGAAGAGATAGAAATGGATCTCTGAGCAAATGCTTTCTTATAGCAATTTTCTATATGTGATTGTCACATAACTGAAATGAATGTCTTGGCCAACTCTGACATGAGTTATTATCTGGATCTGTCATTTCAATGAATGAATTTCAGTTAATCTTCCTTTTCTGATCTTTTCCCAAATGACTGTACATCACGTAACTGTTTTTCACTTGAAAGCAACAATTAGTTTAAGTGTGAGGAGATCTATTCCGTACCTTGCACAATACTCAAGCGGCTGGTGTTCGATGCATTTTAACACTAGAAACAAAATCACAGGTGAAAGCTGTTCTGGTTGAAACTCTGCAATAGCATCCCTGAAAATCAGGCACTGGGGAAGAGATGGGAGTTGTTTTAATAAACAGATAAATCCTCCTCCCTTCTGAGAGAAGGAGCCAGCTGAATACATTCAGACCTGAAAGATCCAAGAGGCTAAATGGCTGGTTTACTGCCCTTCTTGGAGATCCGAACTAGAAATTAAATGCAGGTGATTTTAATCAGTCCCCTTGAACATTAATCAGAAATTCCATTTGCGTGATTATGGGTCCAGTTTTAAACCAGGACATCATGTTTAAAACATCAAAAAGTGCAGATGCAATCTATTCTTATATTAGAAATGCTAATAAGTAGGACAGATTGAGAGCGTTACTGATCACTTAAAGGTCTAAGATGGGTGGATATTAGAACCACTAAGACAGTTAAATAACACAGTTATCTGGCAATTTGTGGTAGTGTGTACCAAAAATATTCTCACGCCACACCCATCCCAAATTAATGCTCCTAAGGCTGGTGATGTAGCATGCTCACACCTTAAGGTAGCACTGTGATTCATGTTTTAAAGCCAGTGGCTGCTGGCTGTAACTATGGAATGTATTGTCATGGAAACTACACTTTTCTATATTTACATCAGTGGTGGTTATGCGAGAGACAGTACTTGAAAGAAAATCTGTATAATATATAGCTTAATAACGAGACAGGCAAGCTAGGAATAAACAGATCAAAGATCCAGCTATGTTTCGGCTGCCGTTTGTCACCATAGTACATTTCTAAACAGGCTCAGTCACTGTTTCTGATGTTTACTGGCACAGCAAGTCGGAAAGGAGCGCTGCTGCGATGTCTCTTTGGACGAACAGGTCAGACAAACTTAGAATTATTGATAGCTGATTGATTGGCATCTACACAGCAGACTCCCATGGCATAACAAAGCATTCTGCACTCATGTCCAGGCTGATGGATTAAAGCTACCAGCTGAGTGAATTGAGGACACTGAATTGTAAGAGCCTGTTATTTGTGAGACATCAATCTTCAGACCTGGAACTGGGTTGTAACTTTTAACTGCAGAGCAATCCTATCTGGTGCTCTGAACGATCAACTGCTGTCATTTTACTGAGTGCATTTTCTCACAAATCCTAACTTCTAAAATACCAAGAGTGAGAAACAATAATCAGGAGATACTATACCCAGCTGAAATTTGGCTGCATACACACACGTGCACTCAAAAAGGAAGTTCTTGTACAGTGATAAAGTGTAGAATCAAATCTGTTCAACAAAATGTTTCATTTTGCATTTTGTTTTTTTCTATAAACATTTTAGAACTTTGCAAAGGAGGGCAAGTTGTGTCAGATAAATCCTTCTTAAAATATATGTACATGCAATGCATACAAATATATATCCACATTTATATCAATACAAAACCTTAGTAGCAGAGCTCTTCGACATTAGCATCTGCAGTCTCAGATTTGTTTAAGAATTCTGTAACATTGACTCTATCCTGTCTGAGGGAGCTGCATACAGACCTCCATTTGCCACTCTCTCCATTCTGTTGTATAACACATTTTTTCATTCGCGTTTATTACAGAAAATTGTCTCTATTGCGCCTGGAGAATGCACTCACAATTACCAGGGAGACAAGCTGCTCTCATTTCTTTCGAAAGAGTTTCTAATGTGATGGGCAGAGCTTAGTGAGGTGCAAAACGCGGGGTCAAGTCGCTGTGACACAACTGCTGGGTTTGCTTTGCTATCAGCTGTGAAATCTGTGAAGACATCGCTTTGCTTCCTTCATCACAGCCTTTGCGTTTTGTATCTGTGTGTGCTGACCCTAGAAGTGGAGGGTATATTCATCCAACTTCTGATATAAATAATCCTCTTAAAAAGCACAGCTAGCAGTTTGCTCATCCAAATGCTTTATTATGCATTTTCAGCTGGTGTTGCTTTAACTGAAGAAACAGCGGCAGCTGTAACTGAATCCAAAGCAGCTTTATGCTCCCAAACTTCTTTAATTATTGCATTTCTGGAACAGAGAAAGCCATTTGCAGGTTATAGGATAACAGTTCTAGCTGGAGAGTCAGCAGTTGCACTGCCTCAAAAGCAGAGCTTAGAAAGGGTTGCATTTTAAGCTTCACGCTGGTGAATTTTCTGTGTAACTTCATATCTTTATTCCGTGTCTCCTGCAATCCTTCAACCTGTCTATTTGTAAATTTGTGCCCGGAGAAAGCTCCCATGTGGCAAGCCAGGATTGGATAAATGTTATTTGCATTTCCCTGATTGCAAACTCCCAGCATCTGGGATTTTCAGCTTTGAGTACAGTTTGTTTCATGCTGAGATTCATCTTTTTGGGGAAAGCAAAGGTCATCGCTTCTCCGGAGTTGCGACTGATTTGATTCTTTTTCTCCGGGAGGCGTTGGGAAGGGAATCCTTGCTGGAATGCATATTGATAAAGGCTGAGGATTCTGGCTTCTTAGATAAGTAATTTTTTCTCTCTTCTCTCCCCACAATGACTATGTATTGCAGCAACTCACTGGCTTTTTACCAAATCAGGAGCTGCAGTATTTTTCTTCCGATGGAATAATTTCAGCCCACTTCAGCTAGCATGACAATCTTATGTGATTGTTATGAGTAGGCGTTTACATCCTTTTACATGCTAATACTGCCACACCTGCTAGTCCCCCTCATTTCCATTTCTCTCTTCTTCTCCCCCCCCCCCTTTTTTTTTTTTTTTTTTTTTTTTCAATGTAAAAACTAATTTCCCAGAGGAAGGGAAATCCTGAGATTCGCGATCAATGCTGCATCGTTGATTCATCAACAAAGAAGGGGATGGCTGAATGGGACACAGGTAGAGAATCAAGCAGGCTGCTTCCGACCAGCAAGAGAAAAGCTAGCTGTTGAGCAGCATATGTTGCCACTCCATGTGCTGTATTAGCTACTTGTTTTTAGCCTTCAGAAGGCTGCCACTACTGCAGCACTAAAGGAATGTGCCCTATTGTTAAAAATCCTGACTGCTTTACACCAATGATTTGCCACTGCAAAGTTGCATGCACCAACAACACTTTGTCGTTGATGTTTGGATGCAAGGTAGGATGTGGTTAATGTATTTAAATGCATGCTGTAACTCCTTTGAATATCTGTGCTGTTTAATTTCATGTCTGACTTGAGATTTCAGTGCAAATTGCGATACGTTAACTATAAATTAGGGCTTACAGCCGATAATGTTTAAATGTTAAAAAAATCAGCAGGAGTAAAGGTTTCTTATTTCCCAGGATTGTACGAGTATAGATTTACATAGGAGAATCTAATGGATTATGAAGCATTTGTTTTAGATTCGACTGCATACTTAGCTAACAGTGCTAAGATTACTGAGCCACCACGCTGCCGTTTGCCCAGCTTTATTGATTTGGATGTGTATACTGTTATTACACAAACCAGCAAGAAAGAATATATATATTTTTTTCCATTTCTATTGCTGTCATGGCTTTTAACTGTAACAGCAGTACTAAAGTGTGCAGCCTGGCACTTCTCTGTAAGAAATGAATAAAGTAAGCTCCTGAACCTATTTTTAAGTCTATGGGTACATCTTTAAATAAGTGTTTTCTCTTAAGGACCGGACAATCATTTAATTTCTCTTTTAAATGTAAATCAAAAGGTGGCGCAGTCAGACAGAGAAGTTTCATTTTGGGCTGTGTAATGCAATCCTATCCCAAATGTTCGAACAAAGATGTTGGATTAGGCTGTATTTCTCCCTGTATATCCAACCTGGTTCGACATTGGGATATAGCAAATGCTGTTTGTGATTTTACTGTCATAATTCAAAAGTGATGGCATGTTTTAAAAAGTTCTTGTCTTTGGGTAAACAAGTTTGGTTCTTGGATTGCTGGGTCAACCACAATAATTGTGCAAGGGGTTTACAGTGTTTTTCCAATTCCTTTTCCTTGCCGTCCTTATAGAACATTATATAAATAAATGGTCCAATATGTTTAAAATGTAGTAAGAAAAGAGTATTTGTATAAAAGGTAGTGTTAATAATTACTTATAAATAAGTCATCGTAATGTGTAAGATTTTAATCCTCATAGATGGCAATGCTACAAGAATCAAATTTTAGTTGTACAGTCCACAAACCAGGGAACACAGTGTAGTATTTTGAGTTCTAATAAGATGGAGTAGCCCGAATAAAATGAAGTACTCTTAAGAAATAGGACATAGATCACTCAATGCTCCCTAAACTTAATTCAGATAGAGGTTAATGATCTACTGGATCCTGTAATACACTTAAACACAAACGAGATTATAGTCAAACATCTATATCTAGTTGTCTACCTTCTCCTTTACCTTAACTACCTAGGTCTCCCATTACTTAAGACTTTCCTGTACCAAAGTTTCGTGTTTCTTCACTTCCATCTTAAATAGCTAAAAATACAGTCTTCTAGTGAAAGAGTTATTATTTAATCGCTGTGTCATGATGCCACTAGTGATATAAATAGCATCGAGTGTTTAACAGTTTAAAAGCTTTTTTAATGTGCAGTATATCCACGAGAATAATTCATATTTATTTTCAGTTTTTAACTTGAAAACACTACTCCCCCCTCCCCCCCTCCTTATTTTCAAGTATCAAATTCTAATTAATGGAGGCGAATTGTTAGTCAGAGGAAATTAAATGCAAGCCACCCTTCTACAAAGGTAGGCCAGTGACCTAGGGACTAGTATCCAATTTGTATTCCTGCCTGTAAGCATGATTTTCAAAGGATGTTCTTTGATGCACTTAAGCTCTTTCATGATTTTCAGATCCTGTTAGGAATAAGCAGAAGAATAAAAATAATAAATTCCAAACTTCCTTTCCCACTCTTTCTCTGGAGCTTCAGGCTCATTAAGTTACTCACAGCCAATGTTTTATCTTCTTGTGATGGTGTACGAACTGCTTCTCAAAGGAAAAGGGGTTGTGTGTGATAGTGATCATATTCAGAAAGATGAGAAGGAGCGTCAGTGAGTTGAGTTGTCCTGGGATGGCTCAGCACATGTCATATTAGTCCTCTTTGATACCATCAGCAAGTATACGTGAGGTCTATATGTATCCCAGCTTCTAGAATCCCTATCTCATTCCTTTGCATTCTTCAGACCCTATCTATCTACTTAACTTTTTGTTTTGGATTGAAATCATAGATCTAAGTATACTCATAATATTGTGTCTTCTGCTATCACATGGTTCTTGAACTTGGGAAGAAGCATATATAGGAATAACATTTGTGTTCTGTGTGAACGAAGAGAACACAGGTCCTAAGAGTAGAAAGTTTTAAAATATATAGTGGAACAGATAACAAAGGAATTCGTGTTTCAGGCTAATATCTCAAAATGATAAAATAACCAGGTCAGGTTGTTAACCAGCTCCTTTCTAAAGGACAGTGCAAGTTACAGTCATGAACTATTGCTCATAATCCTCACTTACAGATTTTAGTTCTAATTTTATGCCAAATACAATCTTCTTTTCCTATGGGCACAGACGTTAGTGAGAGAAATTATCTACATCAAAACCATCACAACCATTTATATCTGTCCCCAATGCAATAATTTTTTACAGTCTGCTCACTCCTAACAGGTGGTGCCAGGGAGTTAAACTGGGGGGGTAGTGAAAGTGTGCATGTCTTACTACACCATATGTTGCAAAGAAGGCAGTAGAGGAATCTAAACTGTGTCTGTGGGAAGCTTTTCCTTTTTGGCTTGATTCCCTGTACTCTGACCATTGACCTTATCATGGGCCTTTACTTTCATTGGTTTCATGATCCTTGACCTTCAAATTGCTGAGAATTCAGAGCAGTTTAATCTGAAGGGAGGGGTAGTAGCTATCAGAAGTGTCACCGCTGCACTCCACTTTAACATAGTTAAGCACTTCTCCCATTTCTGGTTGGGAAGTACCAAAGCTTCCTTCAAAGAACAACAGAGATGTGGCAAAAAGGAGATAAGCAGGTTTGAAAATGTGGCCCTTAGGTGCCAGCAAGTGCTTTGCAAAACTTTTTTATTCATGATCTTGAAGTGTTGAGACATGAAAGTGTGTATATCCCCTGAGTCCCAGTGTTGTTCCACAGCTACTGGACTGCTTTGTGCCTGTGGATTAAAGGAAGGTTCAGGTGTAAATAAATAAATAAAAAGATCACCATTCTCAGGTTTGCATTCAGAGTTGTGGTAAGGTATCTCAGGCTTTCAATGTAGGGATTTAAATGCACAGTTGAATGTCTGTACATACTTACTCACTTTGCTGAACTGAGACCTTATAATTAATTCAGTATTGCTGAGGAATTATCTCCTGAGTCTTAATATCCTGTTCGCTTTGCTCTTATTAGGAGTGCCAGAAAGGTATTTCAGATTGACAAAGATGTTTCTTAAACTGCACTTCAGTCATAACTCTGACACTTACATGGAAGTGTTTTTGTTTTTTTTTTTTATCTTTGCTCCTTTGTCTTTCTGTATGGATAACACTTATTGAAGAGATTCCTTTGACAGGACTGTGACCTCAATGTTTGTTAACTTTTTATCAGATATTTTGATAAATTCTCCTTTCCTTTTGTCTAGGATTATTTTTCCATCCAAGCATAATACAAAAGTTTAAAAATAGGTGACAAAATATAACTTCCTTTCTTCCTTGCCTTCTTTCCTCCTTGTACATCTTAAGCAACCTGTTATCTGGCACAACAGCTGATTTTGTGTTTGTTTGTGTGGTTTTTTTTCCCCAAATCTTTTTCTATTTTAGCTGAAACAAACAATTATCTACTGCACTATCCAAGGTGAGAGTAGAAGTCAAACCTCTTGATTCTTCAGCTACTGAAACTTGCATATTTTGCAAAGCTGTTGCTAAAGAGAAAGTTTTATTAACATGAATAGAAGGGTTATTACTAAATATCCGGATAGTCACGTTTATGTAGCTGACTATTAGTGCTGTGATCGAACTACTAGAAACTTGTTAATTTTATTTACTAGCATTGTTGACTCTCGCACAAGCTCTGATCTGTCACTTAATCTTTAATAGGGAATAGCCTCTACTTCATTGTAGTCTAGATCTGGTTATTGAAAGAAACAATTTATTTAAAGAAACAGTCATTTGAGGCATCAAGAAAATATTTTTCTGATTAGGAGTGATAAGCAGTAGTCCATACTCAAAGATTTGCATGCTATAGGCATTTGAAGCATCTCTGCATTTTGAGTCTCTTGGAGGTGGTTTCTGGATACATGTAGATTAACATCTCATTTAAATTATAAATGAGCTTCTGAAGTGAATCTCCCAGTTCTACACATGTGTCTTGTTTTGTTTTCTGTTACAGAGAAAGCTTGGAGTGTACAAATGGGATTGCTTTTTGATGACGCTAAGCAGAAAAATGCAGTCCAGGAATGCAACAAGTACTATCCAAAATCTTTTGGGTTTTCAGTTTACAAAACTATATTAGAAATATTTCAAAAGAAAACTCACCCCAAAATGTGTAGTATGGCTGCTTAATCCTTCCAGTCAGCTCCTCATTCTTTGAATCCTTGCCTGCTGCTTGCTGATGTGGACATAACATCTGACTTCACTCTTATTTCTAGACTTATTTTTGTTTGGATTTTTTGGGTCCAGAAATGAATATATGCAAAAGTGTATTTATAGTTATACTGATTGCTGTGATCCATCTATAGAGACTGATATATTGTATGGGGCTCTAGAACTCTCTGAAAGAGTTTACTGCCTATTCACAGACAATCAGCTGAGTAAGTCAGCTGGAACATTGCTGCCACTTGCTATGCATAACATTTGACAGTGGCACTGAGAATCCTCCTTCCACCTATTCTTGTTAGGCCACAGCAGTGTTAAAATAAAAGTGCTCAGCAACTGGAGTTACAGAAGAGATGCAGGATTGCCACTGGCAAGAGGCTTTGAGTAAGATCTGTTGTGTCACAGAGATTTTTGCATTAGTGCACAGAGCTGAAGGCAGGGAGAGTATTCCTCCAGCTTAGCATCGATGCAAGCTAGACACGGGGTAAGCCCAAGCAATTTCTGCTGGATGCATCTTTTTTTCTTTCTCTCCTCCAATTAGGCATTGCATGACATCCTTCACTTCCTAACACTCTTACCTCAGGAACAGGAACAAGTGCTGCTCAGGTGTCCCTATCCATCAACAGTGTGTGTGTGGGAAAAATATAAACTATACATTGATTTGACAGCTCACCAGGCTGACATCCTCTGATACCAAAGTAGCAAATTGCTTGGCCATGCCAGGAAATCATCACAGTATTAAGAATATAGTAGATGCTCCACTTCTCAACTTCTTGTTCTGAATCACTTAGGAGAATTTCACTGGTGAAGTATTCTGGCAATGAGTAGATTGTGACTTGTGTGCTCGTGAGTTGGTTTTGAAAGGTGTGGGTGCTACAGAAGTCAATATCTCAAGATATAACAATAACCAAAGACTAGGGAGAGGTAAGAGGCAGCATCAGGAAGAGCCTCCTTTAGCAAGGAATTTGACTTGGTGATCCCCAGAGATCCCTTCCAACCCCTGTGATTCTGTGGTTCTGCGATTCAGGTGGGAGAAGCAGAGAAAAGACATGAATGAGGGCAAGGCAGAGAGAGCAGTCTGGGGGCTTGGGGTGAAAGCAGTGGGCTAGGATTAAGGCAAGGGTCCTGGAGGCAAAAGCAGAAAAGGAAAAAAGTGAGGTATGGCAAGATTGAAAATGAGAAAAAAGAATAAAAAGTTAGAATGCATCAAGATCAGATGTTATAAATATTTCTTCTTGTGTGTCTCATCTTTTGTCCTACCCACAAGCTGCCTGTACATTGTGAAGGAGATAGGAGGCTCATAGGAAATTGCTTGAGAAACTACACCATAGGAAATGTGCAGATCCCAAAAATTAAGAATACAACACAGAAAGTTTGGTGTTTTTAATGAATGTTTGTATTTTAAAAAGTTTATAAACTGAATCTGCTGTTGCAAGCAGGATCTTCAATCTCTGTACCATTTAAACCACTGGCATTTTTTCCATATTTTGCCAGCACATCTGTTTCTGGCAGCCATCAAAGTCTGTACACTGGTCTGGATGGCTCATGATGCTTTCCGTGCAAACTTCTGCTGGTAGCACAGCAATGATATCTAATTTTCATCACTCCAGGTTACTTAAAATTCACCTGCAGCTGAAGGGTATAATGAATATCCTCTATATTTTAACTTTGAACATATAGCCATGCTGGGAAAAATTGATTTCTTTTTTAAGCTCTTAATATAGCAGAGTTGATTGTCATGATTACACAAGCACTGAAGCACTGGATAACTGAAGCACTAAATATGACAATAAAGTATATGGAAAAACTAGAGCAGGAGGCATGGAGCTAAAGGTTACTGAACAGCGGGAAGGAGAAGTTTAGAGTGTATTCAGATATCCATTTATTTATTTATTTATTTCACTGTAAGCTATACTTACTTGTAACATAAAATGAGATTTTACAAATATATAAATACTGGAATAATTTGATACACAGTGGTGTAAGATGTTTGATTTAACAAAATAATTATTGATTGGGAGAATGTTTAACATAGACATTCATCTTACCTGTAACAGATGTCATAGAAAAGAATGGTGATAAAGAAGATTTGTATAAATAAACTTAAGTGATAATAGCAATAAAGCTGAAATCTGTCACTGAACAGTATTCTCCTGATCTCTGAAAAGTAGCTTTTATGTTTCATATGTAGCTGTCAGAGATAATCTCATTATTAAAATATTGGTATTTATCGTTTTCATCTTTCTGATTATATTTAATCTTTAAGCATTTGATGTAGTACTGGTAATCACTAGGAAGTAGATTTTTCAAGAGAGCCTTCTTGAGGGTTGTGTTGAATGCAATGGAAACCTGAGTGGAAATGAAAATTCATGATGGGACTTCCTGTGACTCCTTTTAGAAGTTTATGATCTGTAATCCCAGAAGATATTTCACAGAACTTAGTAAGGAATTTTGGGCTATTCTTCTGAGTCAGTTGGCTCTTGTGTGAAGAGAAAGCTTATGAATTCTGAGGATGGCCCTCCTCAAATCCATTGAATTTTGTTTGACCAGAAATCAGCCTTACTAGTTTTGGTAAAGTGTCTGAATCTGTGTTAAACTGAAACTTGTGTTTTTCAGTTTTCCCTCAAACTGATGTTTTTGAAACCTTGATTCTGAGAATCCTGACACGTTATTTTAGCAAGATTTCCTTTAGGAAATGCTCACAGCTGTTTAATGTAATTAAGATAGAATATGCCAAATATGAATTTTCAGAAGGGTGTAAGCTGATGTCAGCACTGAAACTCACTGATGAATCACCTGGAGGCTCTGTAGCTGTGGCAAGCATGATAGAGTGTGAGTCAATAGATAGCTGCCTGCAGAAGACATTGTAGACACATATAAGGTCACTTGCAAGATGTTCTCTCTTCTCCTATGGAAATAGACTTGCAACTAAAGTACCTGGGACAGCTGAAAGGTTTGTGGGGATATGCCAGTATTGCTAAGTAAAAGAGAGAATAGATAGATTTGGTCCTTGGCAGTGTTTTGGGATGCTACCACGCTTTTTGAATCATAGAATCATAGATTCATTAGAATTGGAAGAGATCATCTAGTCCAATCATCAACTCATCGCCTCCATGCCCACTAAACCATGTTTCTCAATGCCACGTCTCCACATTTCTGGAACACTTCCAGGGTGTAACCCTGCTATGATTCACTGCAGGAACCCTTTTCAAGAGAAAACATATAAGGCTGGATCAGGGTAGATGACTTTTAAACTACAGCCTATCTTTCAACCCTATCCCATCAGTCTCTGTATTTGCAAACATCCTAACCTACTCTCCTTGTCTTTACATGATATTTGAAAGCCTGCAACACAGCTCCTCAGTTTTGTTTAGTGAAATTGCCACTTTAGTAGCAACGTGGACTCAGGCCTCTCCGAACCACCAGGCCTGGGACCACAAAGCAAGCAGGAAAATTGATGTATTTAGTGGATTAGATGTGGTGTAATTGTCTCAGTCCCTTGATTCCAGAATGGAGACCTTGGAAAATCTAAATAAATAAGTCAGAGATCATAAAGGTTGTGACATGCTTGTTTTTTTTCTGGACATACTACCACCACACCAGTAACGGTCCACCCGGAAGCAGCTAGTCCTTCACCTATATATGTTCTTATAATGCTCCAAACCTAAACCTATAAGAGACCTGTATTGAACTCAAAAACAAACAAACAAACAAACAAACAAGGTTCTGCCTACAGGGGTACTTCACCCTTGGGGAATTTCTACCAGCTTGGCTACATCCAAGCCAAGGAACTGCCCAGGGAACTGGATCTGGATGATCTTAAAGATCCCTTCCAACATAAGCCATTTAGTAATTCTATGCTATAATCTATACTGATAATTTATCAACTTCAGATCGTTCCAGTCAGGCAGAAGTTTTAATTCAGTGAATTCGAAAAATGGATAGCTATAGGTATTTAAGTTAGTAATGCATGTTGTCTGCTAGATTTGAAGGCTAAGATATAACTTCTGAAAATGAGTTGTTAATGTACAGTTTTAATGCCTGTACAGGACATAGCATTTAGATTTATTCTGAGAGACACTATCAGCTGGCAGTGGGATACTTTGAAATTCTTGAGGAGGGATACCCCAGTCTCTATTAAATGTAGTTCCATCCCATCATAATCAGTCTTATATAACACTGAGAAAACAGTCACTGTCATAAAGGAATCTGTGGCCTCAGTTTAGGCCAGGGAGCTTGGAATTCCTTATTTCTATTTCTGATTCACACAGGATTCCTGCTGTTGCTTGGGGCAAATTGCATCTCCTTCTAGAAAATCGAGTTGGTAATACCTACTTCAGAAAAGTATTGAGAATTAATAATTACTGCATGTATGCAGCACTGAACTGGAATGAATGATGTAAGTACAATGCACCATGGGTTTTAAGGAACAACCTAAAGTCATGAAGAGACAGAAATATGGGAGGTCATTTGGAATGATGTACAAGAGAATAAAAGCATTTCTTCATACTTTTTCTGAGTCCAGCCTGCTCCCTGCAGTATTTCATCTATAACTTGAAGTAATATTGTTTATATTTTTTATAAAGTTCTTCCTCCATTTCTGAGATTTCACATCCCAGTTTTTGCCTATAGCAAATTGTCATGGTTCAATTGCTAAGCCCCAAGAGAAGTGGATTTGAAATGAAAGTACTGTTGGGCTGTAATCATTCAAGTGGCACTACATACATAAAGTTGTTGGAGAAAAGAAGCACAGTTTGGAGCTCTGGTTCTTTGAGTTTTAATTTTGTGAGGTTTGTTTAAAAATAGCCATAGGAAGAAATATGAGACAGAAATGAAGCAAAGAGATCATTTTAAACATAGAACAAGACAGCAAATTAGTAACTACTTTGTACATATTTTTTCTCTCTTGAAGAACCCTGGTAATGTTCATAGTTTGAAGGAGCATTCAGCTCAGTTTGGAGGTCCATATGAATGACTTAAACTGTGAACTAAATCTAGATCCTACAATTTACTATAAATTCAGGAAAACAATACATTGTTATGAAACCCAGAATACAGAAATCAGTAAAACTGACTGAAAGATTTTTCAGTACTGTTAGTAGCTCTTTTGGAGCAAAGATTTTATGAGTAGCATCTGAGAAAACTGGGGTTTTCCAATACGGAGAAGAGGATGCTCAGGGTGTCATTATCACTCTCTACAATGCCCTGAAAGGAGGTTGAAGAGAGGTGAAGATTGGCCTCTTATCTCAGGTAGCAGTGCTAGAACAAGAGGTAAGTGCATCATGATGCACTGGGAGGCTTTTAGTCTGAATATTAGGAAAAACTAATTTGGAGGGGTCTGTGAAGCATTGGCACAGTCTGCCCAGTGCAGTGGTAGAGACACCATTTCTGGAGGTGTTTAAGAAATGTAGAGATGTAGCGATGAGGGAAGTGGTTAATGGGCATGGTGGGAACAGGTTAACAGCTGGACAAAATAAACTTAGAGGTCTTTTCATCCGTCATGCTTCATTGTTGTTGTCGTTGTTTTTATGGTACCTATAAAATAAGTAAAGTATATTCTGTTTCTACTAATTACTTTCTCTTGTCTGTGTTAGTGTCTGTGCTTGGATTTCGAATCACTGGCTGAAGTAAGGTTATAAATTAGCAGGATGGGAAGCAAACATATCATCATAAGAAAGCATAGTATATTTTAGCACTGGCAAAATCAACTGATAAAGAATATTTCAGTAGTTTGGAATATAAAATAACCAGGACAACATGCTTTCATAGGACATAGTTTGGTGATACATTTTGAAATACATATTCCCTCCCAGAACAATTAATAAAAGCTCAGGGGAGGAGGAGGAGAACAGAGGAGGGAGGAAAAATGACCTAGAAAATACATTTGAGGATCTAATTTTGTGCATCTATACGCACTACAGATGCCCCTGTTGCACCTTCTCCCTTAAAGCCCTGGTGTTTTGTACTCTTTAATATGTGCACCAACCCCCACATGGCTTGCAATCATTCTGCTCTTAGATTTCACAGCACTAAGGATATGTATTTCCAACTGTCTTGATGTTTGTAGCTTTGAAAGATGTTGGGTGCTAGCAGAGAAAGAGGGAAGTATGATTTTGTGAGATGTCCTGAGACGGCTGATTATGAAAAAGGAGCTTTTGTATTAAAAGTATCTTTGTTGTAAGATTATTGATCTTCAGACTTGCTTCTTCAGGTCAGGTTGGCACATCTTTTGGTACAAAGCATTGCTGTCTCTCTCATAGGTCTGTGAGTTGAACCCTAAACTGGAGCTAGCTTCCATAAACACCATTAATTTGTCATCATGCTCGAGAGCGGCACCTTTTCACAGAACACTAGACACTTCTACTTTCCAATGTGACTGGAATAAAAAATGTGGGAGGTGCCAAGAAGCTGTTCTCAAACTAATCCACATTCTGTCTGCAAGCACCAGACATCTCTTGGATATTTGTATTCACTGGGAGGGACAGTATAGGTCTCCAAGGGTTAATAAAGTTTCTGTTAGTAAATAAGAATTAGTTGTTCTGTAGTCTGATGATATTTCCTCCATCATCTTCAGTTTATTCATAAAAAGAGCTCAGATAGGATAGGGTCAGCTCATGTTATGAGAATGTGTATAAAGTAATCACAGAATCATAGAAATGTTGATTGGAACGGACCTCTATAAGTCACCTCATCGAAATTCCACAGAAGGGAGGAGGAATGTGGAGTCATTTAGCATGCAGCCATACACCTCACTTTGCAGTAGGAATGGTGTGGGTTTTAGCAGTTCTAAGTGAAATACTGCTTCAGCTGAAACAGAAGGAAATTCAGGAAGCATAATCCAGTGTTTAAAATAAGAGAAAGGAGGTTAAGTGTTCAGAGTGTTACTTTCTGTTCCTCTATTGATTCCATAGAAGATTTACTGAGAATCAATGTAACACCTTTTGATAAAATAGAGAGCACTCCCAGGAGCTAGGATTGTAGGGGCTGCTGTTACTGGGGTTAGTTTTCTGGGTTACTGAAACAGAAAGAAAAGCTCTTATCACCAGAAGTACTTACATACCAGCCCCTCTTGCTTTTGATGGAAATTAAGCATCTTCTTTGGATCTGTACTTGGAGTACTATGCTTCTTCCAATGCTTTCCTTGTTCAGCTCTACTTCTTATCGCTTTTCTTTGCTTTGCTTTTCAAATATATGCATTTTCTTTCTTTTCTGCTGCTGGATCTTATTTAGAATTCATAGTTAGACTCCAGGTCAGTGGCTGTGATTGGGAAAGAAAATAAAGTTTACAGAGAATTTCTGGAGTAAATGGTGGACAGGAATAGAAAAAAAAAAAAGTGTGCATATCCTCTCATGTATACGTGCATCCATATGAACAGGGCATTAAGTTCTACATTTACCTGCTACATTAGCAATACTCCCACTCTTAAACTCTCAGAATTTTGTGACTGTAGGCCCTGGATGAGATGGTGGGTGGGAACAGAGGAATGTCTGTTTCAGACTGTAAAGCTGCATTTGAAAGTGTCAGAAAAGTTTGTGATAACAGAAGTCTATTTTGCCTTATATAGAACGTGCAAGTTAACAAGTCACTGAGGCTTTTTATGCAAGAGTGAGAAGTGAAACAGAACTTTGAATTGTATAATAAATACACAATTTGTTGTCAAAAACTGTAATAAGTAACATCCCACCAGTCTTAAGATTTTTTCTTCTTGAATAGTAAAATGAAAGTAACCCAAGAAAGGAAAAAGGTGCAGTTTTCACTTAGAATATCCTTAATTTCATGGAAAAAGAATTTCTGGAGTTGGAAGGAACCTCTAAAGATCATCAAGATCATCCTTGCTTCACACAGGACTACTCAAAAAATCAGACCCTGTGTGAGTGTTGTCCAAAAATCCTTGAACTCTGGCAGCTTGGGACCATGCCCACTGCCCTGAAGGAGCCTGTTCCATGCCCACCACCTTCTGCTGTGGAATCCAACCTGAACCTCCCATTGCAACTTCATTGCATTCCCTTGGTTCTATAGCTCATCACCAGAGAAAGGATATTAGTCTTTGCCCCTCCACTTCGCCTTGTGAGGAAGTTGTAGGCTGCCATGAGGTCTCTACTCAGTCTCATCTTCTCTGGTTTGAACCAACCAAAGGACTTCAGCTGTTCCTCATACATCTTCCCCTCTAGAACCTTCATTATCTTTGCAGCTCAGTTATTCTTCTGGTCTTCCAACCCGCATGAGACTGTGATACTGTGATAAACAGTAAACAATATATTGTAGTGATATACCCCTATGTGTGCTATAAATTTGGCTAGACTGCATAAACAGCTGATGTAAATATCAAGACATTTATTGCGATGCCCATTCTTTGATGTGTTGTAGCTTCAGGATTTAGGGTCAGGGTTTTTTATTGAAGTGCTCATGTACATATTTTCTTCACACCTCAGAAAGAGCTGGTAGTTAAAGAACCATGACTTTTCTCACCAAAATGCTATGTTGTTTGAAAATATTGCTTCCATTTAAAAGAGTGCATGAGTCCAGAATATTGCATTCCCTTATTTTTCCTATGATGCTTTGACAACGCAAGACAAAAACTGCAGAAAGCATCAAATGAGTAGTCATGTATTAGACTGCTTTTTTAAGTACAAGACAAAGCATGCAAAGGTGATAAGTTAGAGTATATGAAGCATTACTTTGGTGTTCTTTAGCTATTATGTTGTTACTTTCAGTAAGTAAATAAAAGCCATGATCATCTTTGTTCATTAACTACAAGCCAAAACTCATTTTCTTGGCATGATGAATATAGAATTGTTTTTGTGCTGTTTGTTGTTGTTGTTGTTTTGTTTTGTTTTTTTTCCCCATGTGTATCTAATGTATCTATAGCATGACATAATAGGAAGAGCTGAAAACCAGAAAGAGTTGAGCCGTTTTTAAACTTGACACTCTGCAAGTCATATTTTCTCTGTATAAAGCTTTGAAAATGAACTTCTCCACTTCATAATGATGTTCTTCAACCTACAGTGTGTAAGCATAACAATTCTGTATATGACACATGCCAATATAAGGATGTTTAAAGTTATGGCACTGTTCCTGAAAGAGTAAGACCTTGTAGGCATACGCCATCCTCACAGGTTAGCAGACGAGATCACAAAAGAAGAGCAAAGCTCTTTTTTTATTCCTAGTTTGATATAAACAAGCAATACATGTTACACACATGAGCAGAGACCGCTGAGTTCTTGGCATCTTTATGGTTGGAAGCAACTGGTTTTCTAGTGGCAGTTGCCTCCTTTGATTATTCTTTGCTTCTTCTCTCATGTCTGTTCAGATAGGCATTGAAGAGGGAGCTCTGCTGAGGCTGCTCGCCTCTTTCAGTCCACAAGATCAGGATCTGTTGAGACTTTTAGAATGAAGCCAAAAACTAGCTTCCCCCCATCATTTATCAAGAGAGACTTTGACTTATCCAGAAACAAGATATCTGTACTGTTTTCAAACTCCTCACAAATCTTGCTGCCAGAGAAGTTAGGGAGATCTTCAGTGGGCATTGCACGGGGTGAGAAATAAGAAATTGGGGTGATGCCTGTAGTTTGGATTAATTTTCAGTTGATTTGAATTGAGAATTGAGAATTTGGTTGGATTTGGGAATCTCAAAGTTTGGTGCCAGTTTCTCAACGAGAAGACTAAAGCCTGCATTTTATTCGTTTTATGTGTAGGTGTGTGTATGCTTGTTTTGCTGGAATTTATTCTATCAGATATTTTTTCTTGTATTTGAAAAAACAAGAATATTTTGGACAATAGTGATGAAAATAGAAAATTCTGGGTGTTGCTGCTGTATGTGGGATTTACCTCTCCCCCAACCAACATCCCACCCTTGTCTTGAGAAGCTACACATCTTTACTTTTATCTTAGTAAAATGAAACTGAATAAAGTTTCACAGCCTGTGCCCTACTGCTTCATTTTCTAGAGATTCTCTGTATCCTTTTCAAATTAAATGAGTCCTCCTCTCTAGAAAGATTTGCAGCATATTTGAAAACCCAAGTAGTCGTTAACATTTTCCTGTCCTCATGCTGTGATGGAGTAGTAACATCCAACCTCTTGCACATCCACTTGATTTTTCAAGGGCTTCAATTGGATACTCAAAAGCTGTAGAGCCACTGATTGTCATTTGACTTATAGTGAGTAAAATCATAATTGTTTTTATTGTATCCTTCAAATAGATGTCCTAAGCAGTGATGTATGGCTGTTTACTCTTTTCTTTATAAAAGGTTAACCCTTGTCTCAAGAAGGGATTAAAGCTCTGAATTCTTCTGTTCCTAGCCCTGCCTAAGAATTCTTTTGTGGTTTATGTGTATGACCTGTTACTATAAATACATGCAAAGTATTGTATTATTTAATGCTACTATCTAGTCCCATTTTCAGCACCTTGATTGATGCATGCTGACACTTCAGTTTTATGCTGATTTCTCCAAAAGCAGTAGCACTGCTGCCATTGTGTGGGCACCCAGCTGGGCTTTCATTAAGCAGGTGATCTACTTAAAAAATATTCTTAGTTGAGCCAGTGATAGAGGTAGAAACAAAGGAAACATAGGTCTAAACATTGAGTTCCTGACAACACCTTTTTCTCTCCCAAGTTTAGAGGCTTCAGCATCCTCACTACTAAGAAAAATAAAATGCTGATGATTATCCCTTTAAGGGTAAAACACCAATATAGAAGATCCAATTACCTCTGTCTAAGCTGATACGCCTACAGCACCTTTTACATAACCCAAACACTTGAGTTCCAATTATACAATTATATTTTAACATGTATTAAGTGCTATCCCTTTAGGGAGGAGACTTATAGTGAATATTTTAACTAAGCTCCTTCCTGAGCACAGACTTATATTGCATGGTCTCAGTTCACTACTATGCCAAAGGCATGTTTTTTTTATCTTGGTTCTTTTCCTCTTGAGTACACCAGCTGGCTCTTCAGAAAACACATTTTCTATGTCTGCAGTTCTGACAGCAGTACTTATACCTTTCACAACTGTAGAGTATAAAGCTAATGTTGTTGGGGTCAGTAGCTGCACTGTAACTGCAATTAGATCAATAATGCTTCCACAGTGCCAGTATCTTTTCTTTGAGTGCAATCTATGGCAAAATCCAATTCTCTAGAGGAAGCAATATGCTCAGAAGTGGAGAAAAGGCTGAGGTAGTTTGTTTTTCATTTGGTTTGCTGTTTTTTTCTATTATCCACTATGCCTTTTTCAAGTGATTGATAGTACAGAAAATTGAATTTCCCTTTAGAGTCATTGAACTATAGAATCATCAGGTTTGGACAAGACTTTCAAGATCACCAGCTCCAACCATCAAAATGACCTACAGAGTCTCATCACTAAACCATGTCCCTTAGAGCCATGTCTGTGTGTCACATAAATTCATCCAGGTCTTGGGACTCCACCATTGCCCTGGGCAGCTCATTCCAATGCTTGATTGCTCTAAAGGAAGAACTTTTTCCTAATGTCCAATCAAAACCTCACCTGGCACAACTTAAGACTATTTCCTCAATTTCCTTGCTTCCTATCTCTTGCCACTTGAGACAGGAGGCTGATACCTCTTTGTTACAACTTCCTTTCAGGTATCTGTAATGAGTGATGGGGTTTCCTCTTGGCCTCCTCCTTCTCAATACTTTTCACTGTAGAGAAAAGGCAGATCACTCCAGTGACCACTATGATTTTCTGGGATCTTCATGAATGTTCTGTAATGCCCAAGATCCTTGGTCAGCAGGGAAGACTTTTGAGGAAGGCTATTTGCTGCACACTCTTAATCGTTCCCATCAATGAGGTTTGTAGGTCAGCACCTCTGAAAACCCAGAGCCTAAGTTTAGGTTGAGGAGCCTGAATGTACTGCTGCACTCAGAAGAACCTTGAAGTTTTTTAACATACAAAGAAAACTGGTTTTTGCCTTGGAAGGACGTGGGAGAAGAAAAGTGATGAACAAAGAAAAAAGGAGTGGAGGATAATGGTGAAAAGCAAGGCTAGGTATTGCTAATGCTTCTTATGTAGATTAGTTAGTGTGTGAGACAATGGTTGCTGGTGAAGGAGAAATATCAGGGCTCAAAGTGTTCTGCTTCTTCCTAACCCTCAGCGTCATCCCATGTCTAGGTTTCAGTCGCTTAGCTTGTGCTGAGTACAGTGGTGCTTCAGAGTTACCATATCAGCAGCTGAACCACCTGGTCTGACACAGCTATTTCTATACCATACTGTATTTATTCCTGCACAATGAATTCTGTGTAAAATATTCCATTAGAAAACCAAGTTTTGAAAATATTGAATAAATATATTGCACTGGGCACTAATATTGACCTGTCAAATAAACTGAGCTTCCTAAGCACCTAAGGAAAATGTGAACACAAGGTAAAAATGAGGTACTGAAACTTTAGATATGTGCTATTTTAATTAATAATTATATATTATAATATTATATTTTTAAGTATATTAAAAAAAAAACAAAAAAAAAAACAACAACAACAAAATATGGAGATAATATTCTCATGCCAACTTTGGTTCTATCTCCCATGTGCAGTAAATGTGTATGTATGTTTGTATAAAAGATGATCATTCATTACCTTGGTTGTGATCAGAGTGACTTAGGACTTGCGGATCAGCAACCTGATAATCAGACCAGAAATCTCATCTTTAAAAGTGGTTTATTTCTAATATTTCTCTAGCCAAGCGTGGCAGTGTAGAGGTGATGCTGAATTGCTGTCCAGTCTGATAAGTACTCATAAGACAATATGTCTGAACAATCCATATCTTGTCATAAATCTGATCTATCACTTTTCAAATTTAGCTGCTCTCCGTGACACGTATCCCATGAGTTAGTAAGTTAAAATTGGAATTCTTTTTCTTTTTTTCTTCAGATGAACTCACTAGTATCAAACACTTCATGATACGTACACAACACTTTGATGGACACATAATATTGTGAATTTAATTTCAACCATGATGGATTTTTTAGAAAGGTTGAGCATCATTTTTCTATCTGCCAGGTATTGCAAAGGATGCAGTAGTCTGATGACACAGCTAAATTGTCACAATTCCTCCCAAATCACCCTAATGAATGTCATTTCCAGCACACAGTGTTATGCAATGGTCCATCCCTTAATTTCTTTGTCTGCATCTCCCACATCTCCCATAATTAGGTTTCTCCAAAAGATGCACATCAGGAGGAAATGCTTCTCAGAAATGCAGGTCTTAGCAATCCAAAGGGACTGACGACTGGTGTTCAGCTCCTAGCCCATGGCAGGGGAGTTGGAGCTCAAGTTTCTTTAAGGTTCCTTCCAACCTAGGCCATTCTATGTCCAATAATTCTATGATTTTATGACCAGGAAGGGGGAGGTGTTTATGACTCATGCAGGAAGAGACCAGCAACTGTATGGCATTCAAGCTACTTTGTTCAGGCAGAATGAATAAGGGAAAGTGGTGTGTAAAAAGCACATACTATATTCTTGTGAAATGTGCCTAGATGGTAAAAGCATTAAAGGATACTGTTAGTTTTTATTGCTGTCATGAGATTTGGTGAATGACACATTCATGGTAGTAATCTTTACAAGTATTATGTAAAGTACTCTTTCAAAATATAGCTTTTTTCTTTCACTTTTTTCTTTTTTCTTTTCTTTTGCCACGGTTGCCCTGAAACTATTTTCATTGACAGAATTCTTAAGGGTACTGGTTCAGAAAGAGGATTAATACTTCAGAGAACAAACTGAGGGTGTCTTATTTTTCTTATACAAATAAATACACATTTCTGAATCCTTTGAATATGAACATATTCTTGCTGAGCTGTTGTATAAAATCTGTGCAAAAAACATATATAGATAAAATAAGCATAATATAAGCATAATGTTTGAATAAATATATTCTCAGTAAACTTAGAAAGTAATATGAAGATTTTCAGACTTTCAAAATCTCAAAGCTACAAACCTAAAGACAGAGGAAATAAGAATTTAACAGCTACGCGTATGCAAAGGAGATATAAGCATTAACTCACCATGAATTCGTCTAAAGAGAATTGAGAAATATTGGGAAGGAAACTTCATAAAAATTCTATTCTGTTGTCATTTGAGACATTAAGTGTTAGAACAATTAGATTTAGGAGAGCCTTTAAACAATGGCTCTCTTTTAAATTTAGGAAAGCTGGACCTACTGAGATATAGCAATTATTTCTATTTAAATTGATATATTTTTTCCTGTGAGTCATGAAGTCAAATTTTAATGCTTAGCATCTTGCTAAATTTAAACAACACAAAGATTTCCTGCCAATTTTTTTCTGAATTTCAGTATCTTATTTATTTAGACACAGCACCAAAGCTAAAATTTTTATTTATGCCCTTGAAAGCACCCAAAAATACAGCACAGTTATAGTCCCTAATGGTGTTTCATTGTAATTATATTTCTTTTGTCTGTAGTAACATTTGCTTTATTTTCTTATAAAGAATGCTTCAGAATTTAGTGTTAAAAAAGGTAAGATGTATTTGAAATGGTTCTCATGACAAATCACATTGCAATTAGTCCTCTCTGAGATATCCAGTGAATGTCTCTGTGTTCATATGAGTAAGACAGCCTTTGGGTCATGGGAGGTAACATCAGATTTCTTTCATTATTTCCAGCTAGCTGAAACCAGTTGTAATCTAAAGATGAGTTCTCACAAGTGCTGTTGAACTAAAGGACTGCTGAATATGATTTGTAGAAAGAGTTAAAAGGAACAGAGAAAATACACAAAAGGGGAGTGTGAAACACTTCAAAGCCAGCTTCACTGGAGATGAAATTCTCCAGGAAGGTGGAAGACACTGAAAACAACACCTCCAGTTTCACAGATAGTGAATGCCAACAAAGGGCAGCTTCTTTTCTTACAACACTTGGTTTTTAAATACTTGGTTTGTTTGATAGTTTTCACTGCCTCAGGCAAAAAGACTATAAAACTGAAATAAAGAAGATTGAGGAATGGTTTATATCCCATAAGCTTGCAATATCAACTGTAATTTTAATCAGAGATATAAAAGATTGAAGAAACTCTGTGAGTGAAGAGCCACTTAGCTGAGGATTATCCAAGATGATAGACCATGTCCAAACACATACATTGAGATGCATGTGTAATCTGCTGTGCAGCCTGCACTGCCGATGTTTCATGTGTGCTACGGACACATAATGACTGTGTATTTTGTATTGTACTCAGTATTTGTTTTCTCACAGTCATTCAACTACAGCTCTTCCAAGAGCACACCAAATCTTCCTGTATCAAAAAGTAGTGGAGAAGGTATTATCACAAGAAAGCTCATGTGAGTAAGAGGGTAAACCCCTGAGAATATTAAGAGTCCTATAAAGAAAAAAGGTAAGGATTTGACTAGTCACAGAATCACCAAATCACCAAAGCTGGAAAAGACTTCCAAGATCATCCAGTCCAAACATCCGCCTACCACCAATATCTCTCCACTAAACCATGTCCCTTAGTTAAACAACTAAATATTCCTAGAACACCTCCACGGATGGTGTCTCCATGGACAGCCCATCCCAGTGCTTTAGTGTTCTTTCAGAGAAGATATTTTTTCTAATGCCCAACCTGAATCTCTCCTGGTGCAACTTGAGGCTGTTCCCTCTCATCCTATTGCTACTTAGCAAGAGAAGAGGCTGACCCCCATCTCTCCTCACCACAACCTCCTTTCAGGTAGTTGTAGAAAGTGATAAGGTCCCCTCTGAGGCTCCTCCAGACAAAACATTTCCAGTTCCCTCAGCTGCTCCCCATAAGACTTGTGCTCCAGACCCCTCACAGCTTTGTTGTCCTTCTCTGGACACACCAGTGCCTCAATGTCTTTCTTGTAGTGAGGCCCATAACTGAACACAGCACTGCCCCTTGAGGGGCAGCCTCACCAGAGCTGAGGGATGATCAATTTTCATTTCCCGCTGGCAACACTATTTCTGATACAATCCAGGAAGCCATCAGCCTTCTCAGCCACCTGGGCATACCACTGGCCCAAGTTTAGCTGAGTGTTGACCAACACATCCAGGTTTATTTCTACCATGCACTCTCCCAGCCACTCTGTCCTAAGCCTGTAACACTGCCTGATGTTGTTGTGGCCAAAGTGCAAGACCTGACACTTGGTCTTGTTGAACTTCATCTCACTGGGCTCAGCCCAGCAATTCAGCCTATCTAATGAAAGAAGGAATCAAGTCCAGGCTTACAATAATAGTTGAATACTTATATCCTAATTAAGAAGCCACAAGTGCAAGAGAAGAGAGCTAAGTGTACAGCACTAAACTCCCACTGTAGAAAAAAGAACATGTGAAATTGCAGAAACACTAGTTAATGAAAGCCAAACTACTTGGTGCCACAAATGATAAGATATGAAAAGGAATCACATTTCAGAAGTTGACAAGAGTCTATAGCATATTTGGTTCAGAAGAATCCTCTTAGGAGTAATGAGCAGAAGTTCATCAGGAACTAAACATAGTAGTGAATAGAATGTAAATGGGATATGTACAAAGATGGACATGCTTTCCAGAAACAGGTATTTTCATTTCTTAGTTTTGACACTTGGTAGTGAATTTAATGCTGACAGTAAAAGAGTTATGTGCTGCACATACCTCGTTAAAGAAAATTCCCAGAACTTGTGACAGAAGAGAAAGAAAAAAAGTATGAGGCACCACCTGCACTTGACAGCACAGCCACATTAGTGTGCAAAAGACGACAAGGAAGAGAGGTCTCTAAAGATCAAAATTTACTGAGGAGATCCCACATTAAGGGAATATTGAACTATTTTGATGTAATGGATACCATGGATCATAGGATCACAGAATAGCTTCAGTTGGAAGAGACCTTAAAGTCCATCCAGTGCCATCCCCCGTTGCAGACAGGGCTGCTACCCACCATATCAGGCTACTCAGGGCTCTGAGCACCTCCACAGCTTCTAAGGGCAGCCTGTACCAGTGCCTCAGCACTCCAACTTGGTATATTCTATGATTCTATGATTCCATACATGGGTTGTGCTGGACAGTGGAAATGTTTCAGCAATAAGCACATTGCTGATAACCTCTAAAGCAGTAGGACCTAGAAAGGCTACTGGGATGTGGCCAGATGCTCTTTGGAGAAAAGATGAAATGCTCAGCCAAAGCTGAATGAACTGCTGTTATTAGCTTTTTATTATTATTATATTTATTTATTTATTACTATTATATTTAGCTTTTGGGGAGCACTGGTAGGTCATAACACATACTTTTTGACACCAGCATCCTCATTACACTCAGTTTTCTTTGAAGGAGGAGTAATACAGAGAAATTAATGCTTTAATCTTACTAAAAGTTTGGAAAGCTGAAAGAATTAGAGGATCTTTATGATTTTCATAGTTGAAATATGAGTTCTTCTTATTCTACTCTGCAATGGCTGGAAATGGCTTCTCCATTACAGATGATAAAAACTGAATATCAGCTTCCTGTAATATGTAAGGAGACTAAATTGTCAGTGTAAATATCTCATGAATATAAGCTAGTATAAGCTAATATTAACTACATATCAATTTTCAGAATTGCTAGGAAAGCCATTTTTGCTCAGATAAGTGACTTCATTTGGTTAAAATGCAGTATTCGTGAACTGCTTGTAAACCTGTAAGAACTTCTGTTTTTGGACCAACTGCCTCATGCAATTGACAATATCTTAGTAGAAAAAATTGTCCTGAGTCTGAATTTTGTTCCAAATAAACGTGTTGTAGTATCCAGTCTGATCTCAGATGAGACATAAATAAAGGTTGTCAGAGCAGATTCAAGGTTTTGGAAAATGACTGCAGTTGGCAGTGGCATGTACTTAACCCTTGTTACCAAGTTGTGTAAGAAATCTTAGGAGCTGAAAGGAATTGGAATGTTGATCTCCAAAATGTGACAGAAAAAATTATAATGAAATGAAGGTTAGTTAGAGTGAACAACTTGTGAGATAAGATGAAAAATAATTTGTACAAGCTTCAGTTGGAGAGCAGTACTGCTAATCTAAAACCTTGCAGGAAATGCCAGAAATACAGCCTACCTTATGCAAAAGAGACTCATATATGTTGTTCAGGAAGTAAATAAAAAGGGGGTGGGAAAGGTGGGGTAAATAAAAAGCCATGTATTTGTGCTTGTCTATTAGTCTTACTTTATTATGATGTGCTCCTGTAAAAGAGGACCTCATACACACCAAATCCATTTTTGTTATACGTAGTAAAAGTGGATGACTAATAAGCTGAGAACTGGATACTGTTTAACGAGCCTGAGCTTAAGTCGTGTTCACTAAATGTTGGATCTAAATGGCTGATGAAAAGTATGTTAAATAATAATAATAATAAAAAAAAACAACAACCAAACACTCTACTGAGAAATTGATCAGTCTGTGATGTGTGTTCAGAACTTTCAAATATTTCCACTGAAGTGAGGTTGTCATCACTGATAACTTTGATGAACAGGAATCAGAAAATAAACAAACAAATAAATAAATAAATCAAACTTGCATTTCTAAATTGCTCTTAAAGTCATAGTAGACTAATAAATGGTAGAAAAAAAAATATAGCAAAGTAAATGACACTGGTAGAAGTCTTGGGTACTTTTACCCTTACCTCAGATAATGAGACTGTATACCTCTGATAGCGGAGAGTGACTGAGTCTACACTGCTGTCCAGAATGTCAGTTTTCACTCTCTGGCTCATGTCCACAGTCTAGTCCCTTCTAGAGTAGTTTTTGGCCTGGAAGAGATCCTCTGGACTGATCCAAAACAGAGTCAGACTTCCAGTAACAGTTAGCACTGAGGGCAGTGACAGTTCAGCTTGAACATGTTGCTCAGCTTCCTTTTTTCAGTATTATAGCCTTTACAGGGAATAGCTGAAATGTTATATAGCTAGCAAGTTGAGCTAACCAAAACCACAAGGAACTTAATGGGGATAAACCAAAACATGAAGTGTGATATGAGCAGTAAGGATATTAAAGGTGAGAACTTTTGGACTGAAGCAACTGCTCTAGAGATTTCCAAACTAGTTATACTCTCTTAGTAAGATTACTTATTGGATTGACCAAAAGTACATGAGTTCATATAGCTGCACTATATAATTTTTGGGGTGGGAGTGAAAGGCATGACTGGAGGAATGCCAGTTTAATGGCTGAGTTTCCCAAGTAAGAGTAAGCTCTTTTTGCCTTTCAGTAAGTGCAGTCAAGTGATGGGGAACGTCTCTTTGAAGACCCCTGAACACCAACTGTTCACTGAATACCACACAAGCATCAGTCACCTGCATTAATTTTATCTATTTCATGAATGGGAGTTCAATAACAGGATTGAAAAGTGGTGTTTTTGTGATAGTTATTTCAAAATTTGTTTATACAGAGAAAATTAAGAGGAAAAAGAGATGCTTACAGCATGACAGCTTACAGACATGATTTTCTAGAGTAGCCTTGAAAAGTAATAGGCTAGCAACAGAATAAGTTTATTCTCTGTTCTCCACATAAAGATGTGACGCCCCAGGTCATGCCTGTTACAGGTCTTTCACCTGGTTCCTCATCTTTTTCTTCTTTCACTTTTATTCCCATTCCCTCCAGCTCATCTGGAATAGCACAGGTCTGCACCGAGCTCCAGTATTCCTTGGACCCATCACCACTCTTCTCTATTGTTTCTCACAAAGTGTTTGTTTCTACAAAAGCAATTAGCTCTACTGAAGATAAAAAACATTTTTTTTTCCTTTTTTTTTTTTCTGGGCTTCCATCCCATTGCAGATTTCTTCTTTCTCTCAAATTCACTCATTCTTTTGCAGCCTTCCTTGTCAGTGCTTCTGTGCAAAGCCATATGGCTTTATAAGTTCCAATTTTATTGCATGTCACAAATATTTGTGTCAGTCAAGTATAATGATATGCGGTAAAAAATGCAGCTTTAACTTAGTCATAGCAGCCACTTTACAAAGCCATTTTCTAGTGGCTTAGGAGATAAAGCCAGAAGTGTTTTAAACACAGACAGAAAAGCAGCTGCCTCTTTTCATGGGGCTTTGGAACTTCACTTTTACTTCCAACCAACAGGGCATAAGGCATGGAGACAGTTAGATCCAAACTGCAGGAATCCTACATGTAGCACACTGTCCCCATCCCCACATACAGATAAAGAATGAGAAACGAAGGCAATTCGTAACATGGCTATTATGTAAAACATATGCAGAAATTGAGGCATTGTGTACACTAGTGTAATTATCCATTGCTGACAATGACTATGCTGGTGCTGAATGCGATTAACCTGCAAGCACAGCCAAGAACTATTCTTGTTTCAGAAAGGCCATGTTAAACCTGCCTGCTTGTAAAACTGTGCTCAGTGCTGTTTTAATTGCACCCATTGCTGACACCCGTTGTCAATAACAAGCATTTTCTGCTGCTGTAGACAAGGGGAAAAAGTAAGGATGTTGCAGTGAGCCAAAGCTTAAAGCCCTTTCTTAGCTCATATTCTTAGGATTTAATCTACTGGGAAAACTTTATGTCTCTGGCTATTTATTATTACATACATAATGTTCTTGGAAACCACTCCACATTTAACAGCAGTTAAACCCATCTGCTGGTCTTGAATTTTCATTTCATTCACAAGCCTGCCTGCTTTAAAAGTATTTTTGGACTCATCACCAATGTGTTATCAAGCTTTTATTATTTTGCTATTAGTTGGTAAGACTCAAATTTTAAAAGGAAGTTGTAGAATCCTGTGTATTTTTAAGATTTACTTGAAATTTCCCTTCATTATCCCTTAAACACAGTTATTTGCCACAGAAGTCTATCACCCTATGCTAATGATGATTTTAGTGTGACTTGTAATTGCACCTGCATAACTTCTGTAGAATTCATCTAACAGTCACACTGTTGGCATAAGGAACATTTGGACTAAACAGTGTCGGTTCAATCAGCGTGTTGAAGATACTGTGAGTGCAAAAATTTTTCATTGCTTTAGTTAGACACAGTAACACAATTTTCTCAATGTACCTCTTCCTGCATTCCCGTTTCATCACTTCTTTTTGGCATAGCAGTACTTCAGTGCCCTCTTTGTAAGATTAGAAGGAGCTTCCTTGTTCCTTCGGACTTTCTTATGATCTTCACTTTCTTAAGAGATATATATATATATACATATTTGCTGAGAGAAATTATTTCTCAGTATTTCTTGAGTGGCTGATTTGGTGATACTGTCTGATGTTGCATGAAGGTACTTTTGTAGGACCAAGGGACATCCCAGTACTGCATATGTGCAATTACTTTTCCATGGCAAGAAATGAATTCTTCCTTAATCCACAGATTAACATAATTTTCCAGGCAGTCCTCTAAACGTAGATAGTTATAAACCCTTCTAAAAAATGGAATACTTGGACATTGAATCCAATTTGTCCTTAGGTCTTGTTTAGAACTTTGACTTTAAGGTGAATTATCTAGCCTTTCTCCCGAGAAGAGGTGTTCCAGCCCACTGAAGAAATCCTTATGAAGTAGCACCTGGAGACAAAGTGATAACTTCATACATCTAATGACAACAGAAAAGTATTATTTGTGAAACTCCTGCTCACCTTTAGAGTTGTCGGATTTGTAATATGCACTATGAAGCCTATAAATGTTGCTGTATATAAATGCTCCTTCACTTCCTTTTATTCAAGAGTGTATTTTACAAAGAGGATCACATTTCTACACCATAGTTGTTCTCAGTGCAATTTGTACAATATGAACTTGAAAACACACATATATATATAAACATCATATATATTTAATTAGCACACAGTAATGAGAAATATGCCTTTTCCTTCTGACTGGCTATTATTCCACTGGTTCCCAAATAAACTTGCTGAAATTACCAAGAAACCTGAAGTTCAGATTGATGATAGCTAAGGAATCATAGTCTGAAGGGCTAGAAAGGCTCTGTTTCATTGTTTCAGCATCATAGTAGACTTTTTTTTTCACAGAAGCCAATTTAGGGTGGTATCTTGAGATTCTGGCCTCAGTGGAGGCAGCTGATCACTATCCCCATGTACTATCCTGTCTTTGGTCTTTTGTAGGCTGTGAATTCTAAATATCACATTATAGTTTTTCTTCTTATGTAGGTTTCCCCCACTTTTATCCAGTGCCTATCTTATAATATGCTGTCCCCCAAATGATACAGTTCTGCTGTCCTCTCTTACAGCTCAATAGTTAAAACTTATGTTTTTATGCAAGGCATTGTTTTGAAGGAAAGCTGTTTTGCAGCAGAACCTCGTTCTTGACTCCTCTTAAGCGAATGATCTCCATGTAAATGTTCCTTTCTTAGTATTCTTGCATTTGTTATTTCCTTCCTCAGAGCAGTTCATAGCACTCCATGAGCATTTCTTCTGCATTTATGAAATTGTACATTACATTATGTGGTAAGAAAAGTTACTCCAGATTTCGTCATGTCAAAACACCCTGTCCAAGTGAATTTGATTGAATATTCAGACTTAAATCCATCCTGACCAAAGCATGGTACGAATGCATCTTCAAAGATGACCCAGTGCCTTTTAGCTTTGAACCATTCTGAGAGTGGAGTTTCCCATGCCTGAAAGGACTGCTCTTAGCTCACATCCTACTACCTGAAATTTGACAGCATCACTACAAACCTCAGCTCTTAATAATTATACTGTTTTATGACACTAATAATGCTTGATATTGGAGAAAGAAGTCTATTTTCCTCAGATTATACTTAACAATAAGATGTTGTACACCCATTCTTTTTTTTTTTTTTTTTTAATTGGTAGCCATCCTCTATACTGACAGTGTCTCAAGACTTCCCTGAATGTCTTGTTTAAACAGTGCTTGCAAGTAAAATGTCTTAATATTACAGGAGAGAATGAAAAAAAAAGTGCATTTTTTCATTTTTCATTTATTTTTAATAAATAATTTTTTAATTTTTATTTAATAAATAAATTTTTAATAATTTATTTTATATGTAAAAAATCCTTAAAGTAATATATTACAACATGAACTTAAGCTTTACATTAACACTGTAAAGAATAAGAACTTTGTAAAAATGCATTCCAGTACTCTAGGAATTAAATATTCTATGGGGAAAAAAAAAAAAAAAAAAAAAAAAGTAGCTAATATATGCTGAACTCCTGACAAAGTAGTTTGATTATTTACAAACCCTGTGATTCTCGCAGCACAGCTCTCCCTGTTACTTACCAGGCTTTCTCATACCGTTGTTTGATAAGAACTCCTGTTTTCTGTAATGGTGTTGGCTCATGCCAAATTAGGGGTGTGAGTTCAATGTACTGCATATATTCCACTTCACAGTAAATGAATAAATAAATAAATAAATAAATAGACAGATAAATAAATAAGCAAGCTCAATGTTGGTTAAAAGTGAATGTATAGTCTCCTACTCTTAAACATCAGAAATTCATACTGATAATATAGAACCGGTTTTAAAATTTAAGAGAAACAGGATTCATTCTAATTTTAGGTAGGAAGAGGTGGACTGTAAGGAGAGTATTTATTCATCCCCTCATAGCATTTTTGCTTGATTTACTAATAATTACTTGGGATTGGTAGATGTTCCATACTGGAAATATACTGAAATAAAGTAGTGCAGTGTAATTCTCGTAAAGTATTTCTCCCTTGTTTGTTCTTCCGTGAAGGAAAAATAACTATGCCACAGGTATTTGTAATCAATAACACAATGAATATTATCAAACTTAATGCTTTTTCATTTATGTTAAAATTCCTCTGAGCAGTTTAGTGTATATTAATACCAACTTACAGCTTGAAAGGAGTAGATGGTATGCCAGAATAATTTCCAAAGTATTAATAGCAACAAATTCTCCTCATCCCTGAAAAACAAACTGGGAAGCAAAAGTACACAACTAAGCACCATATGCAAACATAATGAAAAATCTGAGTTTGGAACATGTCCTGAGTAGATGTCTCTATGTACTTCCAGAAAGGCCAAGAGGAAGAGAATCCCACAGGTAGAGGCCTTCAGCTGGGACCTTTCCCTGAAATGGAATGGACTAATGCACAGGTGAGAGTAGTGAACTGAGCTGTGGGGATGAAAGTGAGGAAAGGAAATAGTCTCTGGACTGCTTCATATTTTTGCCTTTTTTTTTTTTTTCTTTCTTAAATTGTTTTATTGAACACCTCAATAATTGACAAGATTCTGAGGCATAAAATTTTTGCCTCAGCTACACAGCAATTAAACTGAAAATATTTTTATTTTTTTTTAAGAAAAAAGATTTGGCCTCACCTGGCTTTTGACATCTGATCAAGTCAACAATTTTATTGTCGTGATAGTAAATGACTTTTCCTGATTGCAGTTCATACTGGTTTTGTATATCTCCTGTAGACTGAGGTAGATTGTGTCCTAAAAATGATTGTCTCTCTCCATTGTCTAAACTTTTTCTCCATTGCCTACACATTCCTTATAGTCAAATAACAGGTATAAATGCCTAGACGTTATATATCTCATATGGTGAGGAAAATTTCAGTTTTATCTTTCTGAAACATATTTATTCTCTGTTGGCCTAGCAGTGATACAATCAGTTTATGACCAACCTGGGATATAGAAAAGGAAAATTAAGTGTATTTATGCTGAATGTTGCTGCTGTCATGGACTTGAGAAACCTGACAAATAACAGCACTGATGAAGATATTTCTTTTTATCAAAGAGTTTTTTCAGTAAAGGAGTTATCATTGAAGTGATTACAATGAATACCTCTAATTCATACAAACAAGGGGAAAAAAAAAAAGAAAAAAAAAAAAGCCAATGACTATTGCATGAGGATACAAACCGACACACATTTCTGTTATCAAAATATTCGATTTGGTTTATGCTGCATTTGTGTTCTCAGCTTTCAGTGCATGACCTCCTGCTATTATCGTAATAGACATGAGAGAAACTTGATATTTTGGTTTCTTGCCAGATGGGTCCTTTGGAATCTCAGGAGGAAAAGGAGACAGGTTAAGATTTCAGGATAATGCGCACTAATGGGGTATTTCTGGTAAATGTAGTCTGCAGTGATATGTTGTTGATGTCCAAATTGCTATCTTTTGATTTCAGAGTTAGCAAGACAAAGGGATAAATAGACAGATGATTGTTCTGAGTGACCCTTGCAGAGCAGTCTGCCAGGTGGATATCAGTTTATAATGGCTAATGATGTTTAGGTAATTTTCACGAATAATAGGGGAAAAAAAAAATTAAAAGTGGGGCACTTAAGGTTGAATTCTGTGTTAAATATAATGAATAAGAACTTTTACTGTCTGTGTCTTAACATTCTGTTTCTGCCTACTATGATTTTTAAAACAGTCTAATGAAATTTATTGCTTGGTTTATTTTGGGTGCACATAACTAAATCTTACTGCTTTTTTTAACGTCTTCAAAGAAGAAAAATGAAGATAGTCAGTCACTCTTTAATTAATCGTGTCATTTAATCACACAAAGATGAACAAAAAGCTGATACCTCTTCAATACTGAGTGGCACACAGTAGGAGGCAAGTGCTGTTTGCTCCTTAACAAGCCCATATGGTAGTAGGAGATCCAGTGTCCCTACCATGCAAACTGCGCTGAATCTTTAAAAGCATGTTAAACAACATCTGCTGGTGATAAAATAAGTAAATCAGAAAGCTCATTACTTGATAACTTTCACCGAAGAGCCATAAAAAAAATCAAGCTAAAGAGATATTTTAGATGATATTTTTGAAATTCTGGAGTGTGAGTATCATGCTATTTATTTTTATTTAAAAATAAATAAATAAATAAATAAATAAATAGATAAAAAGTAAATACTGCAGGGCAGGTTAGCTGGATGCCATCCCTGGCAAAAAGATTGGCATGATTAAGGAATGTTTAGCTAAGAAAGGAAACATAGTAATAAATTTATGGTTAGAATAAGTTGATGATATTCAGCATAGGTTTAAAACAAAGCAAACATACTAGTTATTCATTTCAGACTGTGAATTTGTTTGATGAATGTCCCTAAATCTTAAAAAGGTTTTAGTAAGGCAATTGATTTTATCTTATTTTAATAAATAACAGTATTCTTTATCAAAGTAATACTCATTAAGGACTGATTAGCTGACATTGGAAAATGCCACAGATGATAAATGGTCCTTTTGTGGAAATACTGAGCGATACTCCTCCATCATTTAGAATTGGCTCTAGACAACATGTTTCAGTGTTAACTCAAATGATTTGGAAGGCAGCACAAATTCATGGATGACAAGATTTGTAGATCATGAAAAGATTTAAAAAACAGGAGAAGAGGAGGGAACAGACAGATAAAGCAGTCCAGATACAGTCTGGCCTGGTCAGCAGAATCTATTCAAACAAGAAGTGATTGTTACCTGGAAGTGAAGGATTATGCAGCCAGAGGGAAGAAATGTCACTCACACAGTGAGGGACCACTAGCCTGGAAAGAGATGACTCTGAGGTGGTTTCAGAGGAAAGAATGGGATGCTTTTTTAATGTTAGACGATTAAGAGAAGAATAAGATTATAGCTGTATATGAAACAACAGTAAGATAATATAAATATTGTGCCAAGTCCAAGAATCCATGCCTTTAAAAATTACTGAATATATATTTACAGAGAGAGAATAGAGACTAGAATAGAGAAAAAGCCCCCCAGAGAGAGAGACTTAACTCTCTCTCTCTCGTAATGACAGTGTATTTCTGCAGGGAGACTGGGAATAAGGGGATTCTTCGACTCAGCAAAGAACAGAAGATTACGTATTAGAGTGAAGCCAAACAAGTGATGGACAGGCCTTTCAGCAGTGAGAATGCAGGACAAATTATGCCAGGAAGTTGTAAATTTCTATCTCATTATGTTTCTGAAATAGATACGCACTCTTATTTAAGATACTTTTGTCAGAGTTATGAGCTGTGGTACATCAGGCTAAACTCAGTGATATGGCTATACTCTCTGTTTTGAGCTTTGAATCTTTTAGGCACCTGTTTGCTGGTTCAGCAAACTCAGCAAATTTTTCTCCAATGCAGGAATGTGGGATTAGATGATAGGTCTGAATGAGATTCAACTCATCTGACTAAGGCAGTCTATCGTTTTCTTCCCCAGCTACTAGCTCAAATGAAGATATGTGGAATTGTATTACAAGGTCTAATGAGAGCATTTACTTTCATTTACCTTCCTTCCTGTGGATGAATGGAGGTTAGCAATGCTTTTCTAATTTTTCAATTAACTCGATATGAGATCTGCGTCTCAATGCAAATTTGAATCAATTGAATGCTACATATAGCTATGCAATGAAATTTCAGTAGAAATTATTTCTGTTGACCTCTTACCCGAATAAATAAATAAATAATGAAATACAATGAAAGAAATGATACTTGTAGTCCATACTTCCGTTATTAATGTCTCAGAGGAATAAAAATGTAAAAATATCTTAGGAATTACTTAAGTTAACTTTATTTCTCTTTTCTTGGAAGTCTTTCCATTTCATTTTCCTTTCTGTGGGAGACAGTCAAAGGCTTTGCTGAAGTCTAGGTAGACCACATCAACAGCCTTTCACTCATACACCTGATGTGTCACTAGATCATAGAAGGAGAGCAGGTTGGTCAAGCAGGACCTGCCCTTCATGAACCCATGCTGGCTAGGCCTGATCCCCCGGCTGTCCCACACATGCCACGTGATCTCCCTCAAAGCAATCTGCTCCATAATCTTGCCTGGAAGTATAGTTTTCATCTCAAAAGCTGACTGTATGCAAGTGGAATCTTCTGGTATATAGATTAAGTCCCTTTGTATATTCAGGGTCATATGTATTACCATAAATTTTTAGATAAGTCCTCAATTAGTTTTTCAGAAATTTCCTATGTTACTGCAGATTTGTAAACTCATTTCTTGGTGGAGAACTTTTGTTCTGAAAACATTACATGGGTATTACATCTAATTTTGCCTGCAGTGCCTTATTATTATTCATGAATACGCATGAGCAGTAGAGAATCTGGAGGTATGTTTTATCAGTTTATTAGCCCTTCCTCTCATTGTGTCAGTTGCTGCTTCTTTGTGTTTTCTCTGAAGGACTTTGTCAGATCTTATTCAGGCAGGCTGGCTCACCACCATGAAGCTGATCGTTCAACCTCACAACATGACCAGAAACATTTGCTCCCTTTGAAACAAATGATTAAACTTCAAATTACATAACTTTCTAGATGAAGTATTCTAAATATCTAGATGAACAAGCACTAAAAAAGATGGGCAAAGATTTTGTTAGAGCTTTCTTCTGGCTTAAGTACTATTGAAAATTGTTGTTCTGGAACAGGAAGTTAGTGGAAGTTGGGGAAGTTTGTTGGCAACCCTTTCAAACTAGAATTCTTTAAATTTTGCAGTGGCTTCTATTAACAGTTATCACTAATATTTCAAGTACTGCTAGAAAAGCATTTTAAATAAATTCTCAGTGGCAGCCCCTCCCTTCAGAGACTCATATTTCATCTGAAATGATTTATTTCCATATTCCACTTTCTAACATGCAAGATTGTTCATCAAATCATTCAGTTGCAGAAATTGAACCCTTGAGTTGGAAGTAATCTTATATCTTCTATGCAGTCAGAAGCAAAGGTAACTGCTACTTTTAATCCTTGATTGAGTAATTCTCACATAATTTCCTGTGGAAGCTTAATATTAGTTTAATATCTTGCCAATGCTAAAGAAAGCTGAATTTGCAGTTAATAGTTTTCCTAAAAAAAAAAAAGCAACCAAATTATTTGGAGTTAAATGTTTCTTGGCAATGAAGAGGTTGTTCTGCTTTTAATTGATGCTGTGACCTACATTTTTCCCCAAGGCAATACAGTAATTTTTCAGAAAAATTCCTGTTAATTATAATTGTATTCTATGGTGCTGGGTCAATTGTCATTTCCATTATATAAACTTTAAAAATTAGGAGGTTTTAGATCAGGTACTTTAAATCACGTTAGGTAAAGATTCGCCTTTGAGGCTGGTAGCTCAGGTAGAACTGTTTTCTGAGACAATATCTGCAGTCTCATAATCAGTTCTGTATAAAACTTTGTAAATTGTGTCTGACACAAGAGGTACCTGTGTTGGATATGTTGTTGATATGGTGCTTCCTGTGTTTTTTGAGAAACAAAGCCAGAATTGCTGAATATTACTGTCAGCTCAAATTCCTATGTCCTCTTGTGGAACCGATGTGTGGTTATGACCATCGACTAACCCTGTTTTCTGAAATAAATTCTAACCTCACTACACCATTGAATAAACTCTGTATTTCCTCCCAAAGGAAACCATGTTCATTCATGAGTGCTGTGACCCCTAAACCAACTGCCTCATGAAAAAAGTTAGATACATTTTGGCAGCTTGGATGAAAGATGGCTTACATTGGTGTAAAAATTAAACCTTTAAAGGAAGAGAAAATTTATTTCTCATCCATAGCCAGTGAAACTTTGGCGTCACCAAAATTCAAATAAACCTCCTGCATTCCCATTCTTTCCTATGGAAAGTTATGTGCTCCGCTAATAATACCCAAATATTCTATCCTTCCTTGATGTTTTTCACCTCATGATAGACTTAGCATGCTAGATTTTTATTTATTTTTTTTAATATCAGCTTACTTTGAATAAAGCTAAAGCACACTTCCATCATTATGTGATTACTTGAAACATCTGGGATTTCTTGATTACTGAGGTATGATGTTAGCTTAGGTTGAATGTGCTCCATCATGACAGCTAAAAATAGTTCTCAACACTGAAAAACAGACCCAGAGTTTCCTGGGTTAAAGAATAAATGAATAAATAACATTATAAATAATAATAATAACTTCCACAGCAATCGTAATAACTTTACAATTTAATAGACAGTCTTTCCAATATTGTATAAAGCCATCACTGCACAGTAGTAAGAAGTTCAGAAACTCAGCTTCTGAAAACTTCAGGAGCTTGGAGCCTATCTGAATTCTCTGTTTTTTGGAACTTTTAAAAACCAATCAGGTAATTTTCTTTAAGAAACATATGTTAGTATTTTTATAGCCCCTGGAGACAGCATCCTGATTAAATATTTCAAAATGTTGTTTATGAAAGTTAGAAATCTGAGGTATCACCACTGGGAATGATGTAATTCTTTTAACTCAAGTTCAGAAATTAGTCATTATTTGACATGTAGTTTAAGGTAAGTAACTATTAAATTGGAAAATCCTTCTGAAAAATCCGTGTGTTAGAACTTAAAGTGTACTCCTTTGTGCCTTTAAATTATATTGATTCTGGTTGCCTCAGTAACTTCTCAATTTATTTTTTTAATTTGTTCAATCTCCACCTAATGGATGAAAATTATTTGTCTCACTGCTTCATACTTGCAGATCTTCAGCAATTCAGAAAAGAAGAAAGAATGATGTGAAATATGAGCAGTAAAAACTGACTCTTTAATTTTATTTATAATATATGGTCTTTCAGTAAATAGCCCAAGGCTTTTTGATTGTTTTTATAAACTGTTTATAGTAGCTTTATTGCTACAAATGGAATTTTGTTTATATCTTATTTGAAAAAATATTTCCCAGAGCAAAAGTAATCATGATAAAATGTAATCATTTCAGCACAGTTATGTTTCAAGGAAACATCACATTTTCCTTTTTTTGACACAGTAGAGGAATGCACAGTTTCTCGATGATTTAACACCAAGTGCATGTACCCCTGTAAAAAAATAAAAATAAAAAACATACCTTAAAGTTTTACTTGATATTAGATTATAGTCAGTACCATATATATATATATATAGTTTTGTTTCTTTTCAGAATGTTTATTCTGTAAATAAAAATATATAAGAATTAGTAAGATATGGAGAATTTTACCGGATGAATAGAAACAGCTCTAAATAAAGAGTGAACTGATCAACTGTTATGGCCTCAACTTCTACTGTGGAAGACTTTGTTCTGTAACACCATTTGCACTTAAACCCTCAATAAAATAAGAAAACAAACAACACTTTAGTTAGCCGGGGAACAAAGGTATTTTTCTCACTTACAGAATTCAAAGGATAGTAGAAAAACAGAATCACCGAGGTTGGAAAAGACCCACAGGATCACCCAGTCCAACCATCCACCCATCACCAATGGTTGAATTTTGTAGAGCACAGGTGGCAAAGATACATTTTCACATGCAGCATCCTGAATGTGAACCTTTATTTCAACTCCAGGATTAAATAAGATGTTTTTTAAATGTCTATTTCAAATAGAGAAAAGCCATAGAATTGAGAAAACTGTACATTTGCTATAACCTGTTTACATCCAAGGCAGAGCATACTGAGTGAGAGAACATGTATAGCTTTATTATTATTTAAGCTTTAAGTAATGCTGAAGGTTTTAGCATTGAATGAGTTGACTTAGATCTTCCTCTGCACACATTACTTTGTGTTCTACTGAAAGAGCAGGTGTAGATCACTTTGTCTGCAGGAATCTGAAAATTGCAGGTTTTGTTCTGACTGATAAAACATCTCACAGTTTTATATTTACAGCCTTACGGATACAAACATAAGTCTTTCTTTCTTCTTTTTCAATATCTAGAGAGTTTCTGCCCTACCTAGTAACCTCTGTAGACCTCTGTCCTTTTAGAAATATCCATTTATTTTCAGTGAACAAAATTTCCAGTGATCAGGTTCTCCAGTTTTTCTTAGAAGTCTCATCAAAAGAATTGTCTTTCTTAGCTTAAATTGTCCTTCTGGATTCCAGATTTACAAAGCTCCTTTTGAAGACTTCTAAAATAATGAAGGAAGAGGTCCTGAGCTACTTCTGTTAGCTTTGAAGTCAGTCCTGCTTCAAGCAGAAGTTGGACTGCATTTAATCAGTTACTCAAAGCCCACATTGAAGATCTGTAATTTTACAATTCTGTGACTTTCACTGAAATTAATTATGGAATGACTTTGAAGGGTGAAATTATAGATTAAGATCTGACCAAACTTTAAAATCCCAGTGCTAAGGACTTCTGTCATGCTTAATATTTAGTACGGCTTTTACTTTCCTTTGTTTCATTTATGCTTCTCCAGTGCTTTTTATTTACCTATTTCGTTGCTGTTTTTTTCTGGGTACTTTAAAGCTGTTGTCCACTTCACTTTATTTTTGCCTTTTCTTCCCATAATTCTGGCAAGTCCTAGTTGGCAGAAACAAGTTACAAACCTTTTATATCATAATATATATATTACATGAGTAATATATCCAATATTACTCATGTAATGAAATGCATTTTCAGAATTGAAATAAACAACAGAGATAAATTATCTATTCTGAAATAATCTTCACTTACAATGCAAATAGGCAAATCCTCAGCTTACAGTTTTAAATTAATTTCTACACCAAAGAAAAGGAAGAGATTTGTAGGGTGTTCCACAACCAGATATCAACTGCCATTCCTGGGGACTTGGTGGGAAACTGAACTTGCACAGGGTATGGATTAACTCTCCTTTTTGGGAATGCTCGGAGGCATTTAACAAGTGCAAAAGGAGTAGGTGTTCACTTTGGAGGTTCAAATATTCATATGGAAGAAACTATGAGGGCATTTTTCACATGATTTTTGTATACCAGATGCTTGAGGACAAAAGGGTTGAGATCTCTTCCCGATATATTCAGAAGAATTTGTTAAGATCAATTTTGGCTCTGCAAAACAGTGTTTTTGGGGAAAAAAGTTCTTTCTATTTGATGTACATAGACTGTGTTCCTTACACCATGGGCTGGAGCATCGGACTAAAACTTGGTTGTTAAATGCTGGCCACATTTCCTATGTTCTTATCCTGACTCTTCTGTCAGTAACTATTTTTCATTCATTCTACAGACATATTAACAGAGCTCTCACTTGACAATTTCAAGCAATAATGAGGGAAAAAAGCTATATCTATTAGAATTGGCTAAATCTTACTTATTCTTACCCAGTAAGGAAAGGAGAACTGTAATTTGGGGATGATTGGAGTCTGTTATCAGCAGGTAGAAATTTTACCTATGTTTACAGAGAATAAAACCCTTTGCATGACTTTTGAAACAAGTGCATGACTTCCTGAGTTCTGAGTCAAGATATTTTCTTAACCTTTTCAGTGTTTTCTGTTTGCTGCCATTATTTCAAGTAATTCAGCAGTTTAAATTAGATAATTGGTGATCAAATTCCAGCATTTTTCTATGAATGTCAGTGCTTAGACTGCTGGGAGAGAGGCAGCTTTTGAATGAGTAGTTGATCTTAACAAGTAAAAGCTTTCTTCTTATTTTAGCTTTCTAAAAACACTTTTAATGTTATTCTGAGGTTTGCACATCTGTTGGCATAGAGAATGAGCTGAGGTGAGGGTGAGTGGCAGTGGCTGTATTCAAGCAGAAGACAAAGGAGATATTGATGGCAAATAAGAGAAACGTACATTAAAATGTCCAGTGGGGAGACATCATATGGGGACCTGTGATACTAGAGAGCATAAAAAAGAATGAGAATGAAGAGTTTGAAACTGTTAGTAAATAGACTATGGAAAAGGTGTATGCTGTTTGCTGAGTAGAAGATGTCATGTTAACTGATTAAAGTTCTTTCCCTTTTGCTTTCCTAATTCTGTTTTGACTGTATGATATAGAAATGCAACAATAATCTGCAGCAAGGCTAAGACTGAACCACATCTAAAACACAAATTGGCTTTCATTTCTTAATATGGGAAAATCTCTAGATAAAGATGTGGCCCGAGTTTTGTTACTGTCTTAGAACAGATGATACCAACAAATTTATGGAAGAAACAGGTTTGAAAGTCAAGTACAATATTATCTAGTCAAAAATTTTATTGCATAATATTTTAATAAACTGAAGTAAGAGGACTTCTTATGGTGGCTAAAATCCTGCACTGCTTATGCAGATATGGTGTTATTTGAGAACTATGGCATCAGAATCAATTATTGTTTTGCAGTATATTAAAATAGATCTTAGTTAACACTGAGGTATTTTGATAAACACACTCGTATTTCAGTCCTAGAAATTAGATGGATTATATAACACAGAATCAACAAACCAGAGCGAGACATGGATCTATCCTGGCTTACTCCTTAGATTGGTAAGCACAGCAGAAATTCTCTATGGCCTAGAGTTGCACGTGTTGTGTAACTTACTCTCTATATCGATCTGTCTTCATATGATGCAACTCATTTTGTTGGCCTTTTTGCTTATTCAAATATGAATTGCTCAGGATAAGTAGTAGGCTATGCAAATATGGAGTAAACAGATTCATGAAAATAATTTTTCAAAAATCACTATGCTGACTATTTTTCCCATTTCTGCTGCTTATGAATTTTTAAATCTTATAAGGCAATTGCCTTCTAACCTGGGTTAAATACCATTCCCCCCACCCCCCAACCCTAACAATTATCTAAGCAAGCGTGTGTACTTATTGAGTTTCAGGGGGTTGAAGAACCCAAAGCAGATCTAAATCCTCATCTTTGCAGTATGCTATAACTCATGCCCTTGTCATATCTATTGTTTTTTTTCTATTTAGTGGGACTTTCAGGCTATCCTAATGTAATAAAATGAGTTATTGCAATATGTTCATAGAATTATAGTATCATTTGAGTTTTAAGGGACTCTTATAGGTGCTAATTGTCTTCCCCTTTCCCTTTCCTTCCTACTCTTCTTTTCCCTTTCCTTCCCTTTTTAATTTTCGTTCTCCCTTTGTCTCCTCAGAACAAAGGAAAGGATTGAGATGTGTACCTCCACAGCTTGTAGATGATACTCAAGTTAGGCTGTCTCATTTCTTTGAGCACCTAGAATTTAAGTGGTGGAAATGTAAACGATGGCTTAAGATGTGACAGTTTATATTAGCTGAACTGTCAGCCTTAGATAGGGGCCAAACAAAGCTCACATGTCAACTCCAGGTAGAACTAAAAAATATTTTTACTCTAAAGATGATTTCCTAAACATTGCTTTCGACCAGCAGTCTTAAGCATAGTGAAACTTTGTCATCTTTCCAGGATTTTTGTGAATTGCTGAACACAAAATGACATTGCATGCATTTCACATGCTGTTTATTGTGACTGAGTACCATAAATATGCATTACACAATCTATCCTTAACATGCCTAGGCAGTCTGTAGATCTAACAGCATAAAGCAGAACATAATTCAGTGGAGGGAGAATGACAAGTAACTTTGGGAAAAAGTGGGTCAGATCCATAAGGAAGACAGATTTTCTATTTGTTCATCTTTGTGCTTTTGTTTATCTAAGGGATTTTTTCTATAAGCATGGGAACATGGTTGATTTCCTCGTGGCAGCAAGAAATGTGAAGAGAGAATTAAGAGGGAAGTACTTATTTGGCTGTGATATTTAAGTTTTTAAATGCCTACAGTGTCTGTGGATGCTAAGGTACCAGGAATGTCAAATTATCTCTCTCTGAGGAGTAAAGGATGACAATTACTGATTAAACATGGAAACCTGTTTGCAGGAGACACACTGCAAACTGTGTGTCATTCCTTTCACAATTCATTGTGATTAAAAGTAGATAATACACATCTTTACACAAATAGTATCTCATTGTATCTAAAGGGAATTTAGCTTTAAGTCAGTTTAATTTCCTGAATCTTTGGTTTTACATCCAGACATGTCAGGTGGCAAATGTCTGATCAGGAGTATGAGGGTCCTACAGATTAAAAGCCATATTATAATGAGTGATTCTTTTTGTTTTTAAACCTGAAGGAAGAATAGTTTTGTAGCGTAAGCACAAATTTTTACAAGGTGCACTAAACAGGGTTCAGTGGAGTGTTGCTAAATAGTGCTGTTTTGCTAGTTTAGCTGTAATGTGTTCACTTAAAATTAGTCATCACTGTCACGAAACAATATTTTCATACTGTGCTGTGTTGAGAGAGATTAAGGCTTTCCAGCTGATGGCTAATTCTTGTCTGGTCATTTGTCATCATCTTGTATTTATATGCTGACAGTAGTTCCAAGAAATTGGTAGAGAATTGCACTGACTTCAGTATTTACCTTGTGAATGCTGTGTCTATTGCCTTGTTAGTCTTAAAAAAAAAAAAAAGAAAAAAAAAGAAAAAAAAAGAAAAAAACAAAACAAAACAAACAAACAAAAAAAAACCAAACAAACAAAAAAAAAGAAAGTTACTTGTCTTTAAAAACATATTATGAAAATAGTATAGTACTCAGTATTCCATCCCCATATGAGTCTCCAGGAGGGCACTGTGTGACTGCGCCAGAGCCAAAGAGGGCAATGGCAGCTCTTTCTTGACTGCCTGTATATCTCATTCCTCAAAATACATCATCTGGAACACAACACCATTCTTGAGTTTTTCTAGCACTGCTGATATTCAGCTCAGTAAACAAAATATATATTTCACTTTGGTGATGTGATCAAGTAAAACTGACTTTGTACACTGCAAAAGGGGAAAGATTTTAAAAAAATCAATACTAATTCTGACATCAAATTATGTACTGTTGCAGAAAATGAACTGCAATAAACCATTTCTAGCACTCAGAAGCAAGCAGATACAGGGATGGCTAATGAAAATTGTTCTAATAATTTGAAATGAGTACATATCAAGCACAAGAATCCCACGTCAAAGGCACTAAAATATTTTGGGTAAATAAAGCTTTTATTGGAAATCTAATCAATGGCTTCTTAAACATATTACTTTTCCAGTCTGATGCATACTTACGACTAAAATTCAACAAAATCTTATCAAGTGCATTCTGCTTACCCAGGAAAATGGTATTTTCGAATTTCTGGTGAGCTAAATAACATTTTTTTTACATTGGTTATAGCTGAGCTGATGACCAACAGATTGACTTTGTTTTCACTATATGCTTAAACTTGCATATTGTGATATCCCTACATATACTGCAGAATACAGGTGTGTATATGATGGTGTCCCATTTTGTCACATAATACTTGTTAATATCCATTAAAATGTTCAAAGAGCAATACTCATCCTCTACTTTGACAAGATATCAAAGTGGCTCTGTAGCATCTTATGAGCAGCTAATTGGAAATTTCAGCTTGCTGTTTGTGTCATTCTGTCCTTTGAGTGAGATTTTGATAACTATGAAATCTCATGCTCCTTCTTTTTAATTCTTATAAGGAGCTCCAAATGCATCACTTCATTTTGTTAACACTGCCTGCTGATAGTGGGGAAGTTCATAAAAACCGCATACTAGCAATTCCTCAATGGATAAATCAATGAAAATACATCTAATCTAGTGCTGTTGTATGTATTGGGTGAACTTACGAAGAAAAATGATTTAATATTCATCTTAGTGAGGATTTGAGACTAAATTAATGATACAGCTTCTCAGTTTAATGACTAGGCCAATTTATATAATATATCCAAAACTCTATGTGGTTCCCTGTTTCAGGCCATGGGAAGTGTGAGATTATTGTAATAATCTGGGACAGCAGTGTCTATCCTGTCTTCAACCTCCTGAGACTATTGGTCTCACCATGATACAATCAAAAACTCTCCTCTTGGTGCCATTGCCACAGAATCTGGGACTGCTCTATTAACATGGATAATTTGGGCACATATGGCTGAGTAATTAATAAAACTAATCTCTGATATTTTGCTACAGGTTACACATAATTATTCCATGGGCCAGAAGAAAACAGAATGTATAGTCTGGTACCCTGACAATGAAACAAGACAAGTGAAACTGGATAAAATTTCTTCTCATTTTATACGATCTCTTTACTCCAATGATATATCTGAAGTGATCCTTAGTATTGAGCGGTATTAAAGAGAGAAATTTGTTTAATGAACTGTGCAGAAAAGAAGGATATAGTGCTGCCATAAGGGAAAAAAAAAAAATCCTACAAGCAACTGGAAAAGTGGAAAATAGCATGAAAAGTAGAAACCTACCTTGAACTACACAAGTTTTCATTATACTGGCTATATTATGTATAATTATAATTGGAAACATGTATTCCATCAGACTTTTGTTTGTTTTTGGTGATGTCATACACCATCCAGATGGTACAGTGCATTTTTTTTAATCACCCCCTTTTTCTCTCATGCTTTTCTTGATCTGTATTCCTTACAGAGCCTTTATATTTATTTATTTATTTTATTCCCCTTGGTCCAACAAGGACTGTATCCATAAGCTAGATATTTTTTATTTATATTTATGCTTATATGGAACAGTATAAACCAACACTCTTTTATTATACCACTCAAGAGGGTAGTGATGCACTGGAACAGGTTGCCCAGAGAAGTTCTGGATGCTCCATCCCTGGAGACGTTCAAGGCCAGGCTGGATGTGGCTCTGGGCAGCCTGGTCTGGTGGCAGACAGTGCAGAGGAGCATGAGGATCCTCAGAGTGAGCATTGGGATGAGCCAGAGTAAGGCATGCTTAGCTTTCTGCTGAAATGGCATAAGTTTGGAAGCACACATTGAAAGGCAGTGAACTTAGTGTGTATTCTCAATCTCTCATCTTTATACAAATTCTTTTTAATGCCTGCAGAGTGAAGAAACTCTTTATGTTAATGTGTCAGGACTCCCTCAAGTAAATCCCTGTAATAAACACACAACAAGCACAATAGGAAAGAATTAAAATAGAAATGCATTCAAGCCTATGGTTAATCTATGCATTAACCTTTATCATCCTTTTCATTAAAATCAAAAATTTTAATATCCTTATGGAATTTAAATTACCTCTTTGTACATCTGGCTATCTCATAGCATGCAACAATACAGCCAGAATCTCCCTCTGCCTCTGCAAGGGAATGCATGCTAACAGTTGATGTCACCGGTATGTGAGCTAGATAGTCATAAGAAAGTATACATAGAAAAGTTTTCCAATGCAGCTAACAGCTCTCTGAGGAAGGATCAATCAGTTGTTTGAACAGATCCTATAACTCATAGAAGTAAAGTAAGTGAAACTGCCAGGAAACTCAAGTGATGAAATTTAAATTTTAAATTAGTATTATTCAGGACTCCAGAATTAAAACTCCTTACCTTCCAGAAAATGCTATTGATTTTATTTTCAGCAGTGCTTGTGTACAGAAGTGCGATACTGTCTTTAACTGATAAGGGGAAGATTTCTGCCTGCTGAATGGTTATCTTAATCTCCCTTCTCTCTGTGGCCATCCTTTCAGATCTCCCTGATCTCTTACTATAATAAATCTTCTCAGATGAAACTCAGGGATTTCCCAAGTTTTCATTGTTACAAGTGCCCCTTTCAGTTTGTGTAGATTACCGCATAACCTATTACATCTAGTATATCTACCTATATTCATCATTGTAGGTCTTCGCCTTCTTTGGTTCTTTTCCAATTTTGGCATGTGCTGCCCAGGCAGCACTTCATCAGAAAGCCTGTTTAAACAAGTTTGTAAAGAAATGAGTTCATGTGTAAGTAAGGCAATTTGGTGTCACTAGATCTTGTGGTTGAAGTGAAACAAAGGCACCATCCAAGCACTTGCCTGGTCTTTATTCTCTACCCACCAAGAAACTAGAATCTGTATCCCAGGGGGGTCTATACAAGGCATAAGATTTAGTCGTGCTTTTTTAAGCCAGCGCCTTACAGTGGACTAAATTATACTTGTATTTCAAGGATAAATATTCACCTGTGAGGTATTCAGTCTTGAAAGGTTTCAGATGATAGAAAAGCCATCACTTCCTTGGGTGGCTTTTTCTGATGGCTGCTCTCCCCTACTATTAGCATGTGTCATGTTCCCATTGTAATGCTGTCTGGCAGCAGTTTGCAGTCAGTGGTTCTTGTTATGGCTTTCTCTGCCATATTAAACACAGCATTCAAATCACTTCTTAGTCATCAGACGGAGAGTTAACCACCTAGAGTTTTTTCATCCTTTTATTGAAAGAATTTTTTTCCTCAGTCTCTGAAACATTTCCTTATTCACTTAGTTCTGGTCACCTGTTTTACAGCATCCTTATTTAAATGTATTCTACGGTTTAGCTAATCTGATCACGTATAGGCGTTTGAAAGTACCTATTTCTCATCCCTTGATTATTGAAAGTAGGTGGCTCTTATGAGAGGACTAGCTCAGATATCCACGAAGTGGGAAGTTGTATTTGGCTAGGTGAATCCCAGCCCTTCTGTGAGGAATCAACCTCACCAGTCCTGCCTTTAGTATTCTCAACCATGGCAATCCTTAGGTAGTTCAAATTATTCATCATTCAAACCATTTAGTGAAATGGTTCAATAGAGCAGGACATGCTGCTATAGCTCCAAATCTGCATTAGAGACAATTCAAATCATGTTACCACAGTGTTTTTATATTTATCATGTAGTCTGTTCTATATTGGATAAATCTACATTTTAATGCCATTTAATAGTGCTAATTTTTATGAGGTTCTCAAGTAATGGCCTTTTAGAAGTCTGAATATTTCATATTTGACAGTTATCTTTGCCATCCAAAGTGGCACGGTCATCAAGGGATGAAATCAGTTTTAGCAAGACCTGTTTTCCACAAAATCCAGAGCGAGCACTTAGCAATATATTTCTTTTATTGTAACTGAAGATCTTTTTTCCTGTGCCTTTCCAAATTTCTGAAGAAGGACCACATATAGCAGCACATTTCTGATGACGCTTGTTATGGTTGCTCTGCAGTTTTATATGTTCTGTTATGATATACCTAAGAGATTAGCCTAAACATCAAATACAAACTGTATATCTTAGAATTAAAAATCAGTAGAAACATATTTTGCTTGTCACTACATGTAATAATAACTAAGAAACTTTAACTGGAACGAGTTAATGTATGATTCCATAATGAATATAACTGTCTATATAAGTTTAGCAATATTAATGTAGGTTTAGAGGTAAATATTTTTTTCTCTCTCTGTCATCTATGTATTTATTTTTGCCATTTGAAAGGTTGATGCATAACAATCATTAGCATGCTTCCTTATGAAAACAAAGGACCAGTTAGTCTGTTCAGATCATATTTTGGACCAGATGTACAAAGTTTCTTACTTCAGAAGAGTGAAATTTGAGTCTTGGTTGTGACTATTAGGCCTTACAGTGGAGCAGGTTTTAACACTCAAGACATTGTATGTGAACTGTACTAAAATGTACCTTCACTGTTGTAACTACTAGTGTTCTTGCTCACTGCTCTCAGAGTTCTCCATGAATCCCTGGTGTACAAAAAGATTATTTTTCTTTTTCTTCTGTCTAGGACAGTGAGGCAACTCCATTTTTTCTGTCCTAATAGCTCAAATGACACTGGAGTCAAAGCAGATAATGATAATGACTAAGTGTAGCTCACCAGTATAGCCATCTCTACACTTGATTCAAGCAGATTTCTCACTTCACCAAACTGTGAAAACACCAAACAGTAGTGATTCACTGGCTTACATATCTTGTGATTAATATATTTTGTTGTTTGTGACATCAATCTTTACACAGCTGACATCCCCATATGATAATTTCATGCTCTGGACAAAACTGATGTTCCCTATAGGATAGGTATAAGTATATATACAGTATATATACAGTATATACAGTATGTGTATATATATATAGAGAGAGAGAAAGATGCATATATATGTATATGCATATATATATATATATATATATATAGGTATATATAGGTATATATAGGTATATACAGTATATATACAGTATAGGTGTATCCTGTTACCCAAGACAGCTGAGATGTACCTGGGGGAGATTACTTATTATGTAAATGATGTTTAAGTATTCTTCAGAAGTTACAGAAACAAGACTTAGAGTTTAACTTAATTATGAATTTGTGAATAGACTTTGAGTTGGAAAGCTAGCCAGACTTAAATTCAGTTCTATTTTCTTTCTGTGGAAAAAAAACCCCACCAAAACAATAAACAAAAGAGAACATAAAAGGCCCCACCAAATATTTAATCTCTTACAATTCAGTAGTTCTATGTTTTCTCTCCATATATAAAATTTTATTGGCTATTATACATTTTTTAAAGTCAATAAAAATGATACTGCTCTATTTAGAATTTATGGGAATTAATTTGCCAGAGCACCTACTCTTCAATTTGCTTCTCAGATAGGAGCCATTAGCTTTTATTCCTTCTTTCATGCGTGGAACTTATTCACCATTTCTGAGAGTTTCTTCAGAAGCTGTGAGTATAAATGCCACTAGTGCTTCCATTTTCAAGAAAAACATATACCACCTGAGGAGACTGAATGTATGCAAGTCTACAGGGACAGATGAGATGCATTCCAGTTTCCTGTTGGAACTGACTGATGTCATTTCCAAGCCATCTCCATCATATTCACAGAGTTATGACTGTCAAGTGGAGACCTGGTGAGTGAAAAGATGATAGAATTATCAGTCTTGTTTTTAAGAAAGGTAGAAAGGAAGATTCAGGGAACTATAGGCAAATGAGCCCCATATCTGTCTGGGGATATCATAAAGCAGATCCTCCTGGAAGTTATCTTAAAGCACATGCAAGATGATGTGATCTGTGACAGCCAGCGCGGTATAACCAGGGGCAGATAATGCCTGACCAGACTGGTGACCTTCTGTGATGGAGTGTTGGCATCAGCAAAAAAAGGAAGAACAACTGAGAATGTACCCAGAGATTGGTGGTCGGTGGCTCAGTATCTGGATGGATATCAGTGATGAGTGGTGCTCCTCAAGGGTCAGTACTGGGAATGATGCTCTTTGCTATCTTCATCAACTACAATGGGATCAAATGCACCCTCAGAAAGTTTGTGTTTGGTACCAAGCTGTGGGGTGCAGTGAATATACTTGAGGGATATTATGCCATTCAGATAGACATAAACGGTGTCAAGAAGCAGGCCCAGGAGAATTTCATGATGTTCAACAAATCCAAGTGCAAAGTCTTGCACCTGGGTTGTGGCAACCCCCACTATCAATATGAGCTGGGGGAAGAAACAATAAAGCACAGCCCTGTTAAAATGTACTTAGGGGTACAGGTGGATGTCAAGTAACCTTCTTGGTTACTTCTTCATAGGCACTGAAATGCTGCTCCTAAAAGTCTGCCCCCCAGTCCTTCTCTTGCTATGCAGAGGCAAATGTAGATCTGCTCTACTTTGTAGAGCATTTACTTCAACTATCTTTCATGCTAATTTGCATGAGTTTCACATGCTTTTTCCCCAGTCATACTAAAGAATGCAATCATTTCCATTACTTTTGATTTTATTAAGTCAAATGATGTTCTCTTGGAACCAACAGTATTCTAAATTAGCCAAGTTTTTCAGATACTAAATTTTATTACTCATCCTTTAATACAGCATCTAGTTATCTTGCTTTGTTATTCAAATCTTCATTTTGCCTGAGTAGCTTTACAACTTTTGGCAGGAATATGTTAATTATGCTTGCAATAATTGACCTTTGCACCTGCAAAGTGCAAATAGGTGCATATATGTAAATTAAGACTTAAAATGTGACACAATGCCAGTAGCATTTGACACCAACTCTATGCCTTCTGTCTTTCTATGCATTTTGAGCTAATGAAGCAGCTGCTTTGGGCTCACTTGTGGTGCAGTATTCAAAATGCTAGTCCAATTTTTTGTTCAGTTAGGACAAATACCTCCTGCTGGAGACCTGCTGGAGAGGAGCTCTGCCGAGAGGGACCTGGGCGTCCTGGTGGACAACAGGTTGGCCATGAGCCAGCAGTGTGCCCTTGTGGCCAAAAAGGCCAATGGCATTCTGGAGTGCATTAAAGAGCATGGCCAGCAGGTCGAAAGAGGTGATCCTCCCCCTCTACTCTGCCCTGGTAAGGCCTCATCTGGAGTACTGTGTCCAGTTCTAGGCTCCCCAGTACAAAAAAGACAGGGACCTCTTAGAAAGAGTCCAGCAGAGGGCCACTAAGATGGTGAAGAGCCTGGAGCATCTCCCTTATGAAGAAAGGCTAAGCGAACTGGGTCTGTTTAGCCTTGAGAAAAGAAGACTGAGAGGTGATCTAATCCAGGTTTATAAACATCTGAGGTGTGGGGGTCATAGTGATGAGGCCAGTCTCTTTTCAGTGGTACGTGGAAACAGGACAAGAGGAAATGGGCATAAGCTGGAACATAGGAATTTCCGCACAAATGTGTGCAAGAACTTCATTACAGTGAGGGTGATGGCACGCTGGAACAAGCTGCCCAGAGGGGGTTGTGGAGTCTCCTTCTCTGGAGATATTCAAGTCCCACTTGGACGCCTTCCTGTGTGACCTGGTGTAGGGAACCTGCTTTGGCAGAGGGGTCGGACTCGATGATCTCTAAAGGTCCCTTCCAACCCCTACAATTCTGTGATTCTGTGATGTTGAAAAAAAGAAAAAGAAAAAAAAATTAAAAACAACAACAAGAACAACAAATAGTTCTCTTTTGCCACATTTCTAAGCATTTTGCTTTGAGTCTGGACCTTTTTCTGCTCTTCCATAATTATGGAAGTTTGTTTCCTTTTCTTTCTTTTTCTTTTTTCTTTCTTTTTTTTAATTTTTTCCTTTTTTTTTAAACTAACCCTAATTATTTTCTCTTTTTTTCCTGACTGCCTCAGCTAGTAGAAATGTATGCTGATTTAAGAATCTTTATTTTCATTTTAAAGAAGAATTTCTACTCATGATTATTTTAAAAAAAAGCTTGAAAACCTGAAACAAACATCAGTAGTTGCTGTCTTTTGTCATTATTGTTGTTTGAAATTTCTGCCTTGTTGCAAAGTTAATGAAAGTTTTTCTTTTTTTGCCTGATTTTAAAACTTTTAATACAAAGTTATCCATTTTATGCACCATTTTGCAATTTTTTTCCTGTCTTCAGATTTAACCCCTAGCCTAGCTAAAATGGTTTGTATCAGCCATATAAAAATGGACTCTGGAATTAAGCTTCTTTCATTTCCACATTCTTTGAAAAAATGAATGGATCAAATACAGCTAATGTTCCTCCCTGTGGCATGGGAAATGCTGGCTTCTGGAGATAGGAAAATAATTTTCATAGTATAATGGGCTCCTCCTACCTGGGTGGCACAGCTCCAAATATATGTTCGTAGCAGGCTGAGTGCACGGGAACTCAAACTAAAAGCTTTGTGGTAGTTGGAGCTAAATGTCATCACTTCACCCAGTGCTGGGCAAGGACAGAGGGAGCCCTGGGATGTCAGGACCGTCATCACCTCAAGTCTGGGCTTGTGTAGAGTTAATTCCTGCACCATGTGATGCTGTTTTCTGTACAGCTCTGGTGAAGATGCTCCACACAGCTCTCCAGAACTAATATCACTCCAAGTTTGATGGCTGGAGGTTCTGAATGCTCTCGATTCTCTTCCATCTCTCTTAGGATGGTGAAGAGAAGAATACACAAATTTGTTGAGCTCTCTCTGCCAAAGCCAGAGGCTTTATTGCGCATCAGTCCAGTAGTGGTTGATAATGAAATACTGTCTGCACTAAGGAGAAGGGGTTTTGTAATCAGGAAGAGAGGATTTGGTAGTGAAGGAAATGCTGATTATTTCTAATGTTGGTCAATAATGTAATTTCTTTAGATCAGTAACACTGTCTACCTCCAGGACAAGAGAGTTCATGTGGCTGACTTTACATCAGATTACAAGCTCTATGTATATACATTAAGGCACTTCTATTCTTCAGTCCTGATAGTTCTTTTATTTTCACTGTTGATGATTTCTATTTGTATCTTGCTTTTTTCCTGTAGATCAGTAAGATCTGATTGTCACACAGGGCTAAGTCCAGACCTTTGTCCTGGTCATCAGAATTGACACAGCTTGAACCTTCATATGCATAGCAAGGGTTCTAACACAGTCTGCATTAACTGAACTGAGAAAAGTGCATGTAACATGTGGTGACCAATAGGTTACACATGTATCTGTAGGTGACAGTACTGTTTATCCTTCTGCACCACTCTTGGAGTGTGGATTCTGATCATTCAGCAGTTCTGGGAATTGCAACGTAGACTGTACAAATATCTCACCTTCTTTGTTTCTATGAGGAGATCTTGGCTTGTTTAAAAAGCACTTGTGCAAAACCTGCTTGCTCATTAATTTGCTCATATGTTTAGGTATGTTATTTAGTAACTGCTAGAAAAATCTGCAAAACTTTGTTCATAAAAGCGACTCTTTCTGCAAAAGCCTGTTCCTTGGTTTTATTTTTGAGGTTAGACCTTCCAGTAGAATTTATGAAAATGATCATTCATTGTTTCCTTATTTTGGAAGGACTGCTGAAATATTTGAATGCCAATATTTATAGTGACAGAACATTGTCCTAGGGGATGAACAAAAGAAAAATATTAAATTCCTTTTTCTTTTGCTGAAAACCATAGGACTGTATAATAATTTAGACTGAAAGTGATCTCTGAAGGTCATCTATTCCAAGAACCCAGACCAAGTAGGACCAACAATGAATTTCGTATTTACATGCAACTTCAAAATTAGATCAAGTTTCTCAGGGCTGTGATCAGTCAGATTTTGAATATTTCCAAGAACAGAGACACCACAGCCTCTACAGGTTCTGAGGAAAGTGGTCATGGCTCCACAGGGAAATAGTCATGGCCCCAGACTTGTCACTGTTCAAGATATTTGGGAAATACAGTGATCTTAGACGTGTGATTTAACTCAGATTTCTCCATATGGACCCAGGAGTTGAACTCATTATAAGTCTCTTCCAGCTTCTGATAATCTATGATTCTGATTCTGTGAGTAATCTGTTCCGGTATTTGATCATCTTCACTGTGATTTTTTTTTTTCTTTCATCATTTATAATTGAAATCTCCCTTGTTTCATTTTTTTTGCTCTTTACTGCTGAGAGGTGTTTAAGTTCATCTTCTTTATAATCTTCCATCAGGTAGTTAAAGGTCAGGCTTCCAATTTTGCCCTTCTTTTTGGTGGGCTGTATAAATGCTGCTCTCAACCTCTCTTTGTGTTTCATGTATTCCAAGTTCCTAATAATGTTTTTAGCCTTCCACTGGATTTGTACCGACACCACAATCTCTTTTCTGGGTCACACAAAAACTGGGACATTGCCAGATGTCTCTCGCTGTGGAAAACTTCTGATTATTACCTGATGATAATGGATAACACTGATGCCAACTGCCAAACCAGAATCTTGCATGGTTACTTTTCTTTAATTTTCACATAGGATCACCCATGTACTGTTGTTTTACAGTCAAATATTAGCAAATTAGCTTTAGTGTTTTTTAAAAACATCCCCCAAAAGCATCGTTATTCTAGATTTTCTGTGAGTGCTTGTCTTGCTAAACACCAGGATAAAACTCATAAATGCCCTTGAACACTTATGTAACATCCCTACCACTATTTGATACCATATTATCATCATTTAATTAGCAAGAAATTTACAGAAAACAAATGAGATCTACAAATTCAACAATGAACTTGCCCTATTTTTGTCATGGCAAGTACAGATTTGAGGAATTATTTACGACACATTAACAATTGAGTGCTAGTTTACAGAAACTGTAGCTGAGTGTGTCAATTTTCAGCCTTAAGGGGTCTTAATAAAGAATTAAATTACTTCAAATAGACATCTTACTGGTTTTCTTTCTATCCTTTTCAACTGTTTTAATCTAAATTATTCCAAATAATTTATGTGTGTACCCAATCTATAGATAAAAAGGAAATCAAAATCAAATCTGCATCAAGCAAGCACTTCTAGAAAATGAGGATGTGTTTCACTTCATAGGTTAGACTGAAATTGCTGTGAGTATAAATGTCAGCTCTATAGGAAAGCAATGAGTGGTATTTCTAGTTACCAAACTGACATTGTGCAATTGGTGGTTGCACTGAGTTTTCATTTTTTTTCACACTTTTTAAAGAGCTGCCCCAAACAAGGGTATGATCAGGCAATCCAAATTAAAGATTATTTTCCCCCCAGTAACATTTCAGTGAACTTGTCATCTGATTAATTCTGGAAGTAGAGTTCCTGTGAATGGTGAAGAAGAAAAAAAGGATTCCAACCTGAGAAGTGAGGTTTTAGGGCAAAGCTCAGGAGTAATTATACTATGCAGCCTTCCTGTAATCTTAATACAATCTAAAATTATAAATACCTATCACTTGCTTCACGGACTAGAAATTGAAGTGTCAGAAGTTGCACCCTGGTATCTGCACTCCAAACATGCTCTCCTGAATTACTGATAATGACTCATTGTGCTAAATGTGACTAAAAACTTATTTATTTATTTCTTCACTACTTTTTCAAAGTGTAGGTCAAAGATCCAAGGATCGGGTCCTTTATTTATTTATTCATTTATTCATTCATTCATTCATTTTAGCCTGCATCATTATCAGAAGTTCCAGTTCTGAGTCCAAAAGATTATTTGTGAGTGAGGTGGAGAGACACCAGGGACACTGCAGCTCATTTTGCTACCTGGCTGCCTCCTCCTTCAATCAAGAGAAATGCTCAGTAGCCTGTAGGGATATTTCTCTGCATGCTTTCTTGCTGCTGGAATACCAGTCTCCCCAGTCTCCTCCAAGGCACAGCCTAATGTGGTTTATACAAGATGATCTTGCCAAGTATTTACAAGTATTTAAGAAAGTACCAGTTTTAATCTGCAGTGTTTTATTAAGCCTTTGGATAGATTCTCTGACAAGTTGAGGGTAGCTGACTTTCCTTCAAGTATCACAAGATCACACTGACAGCTTTGACTCAAACATAGGTCTAGTCATTGAAAAGCAAGACATAGGTCAGAAACCCAATGAATTGTGTCTTTCAACTTGGCTGCTGAGTCTCCTCTCAAAATTGAGAATGGCTGCTAAAAGTCATGGAGCAATATATTAGGAAGGTTATTATGGTCACAGACCGATTAAACTATGAGAGTTGGAGAAATCAGCAGTTAATCGGAAAGTAACTCAATTGTTAGACTTCCAAAATTGTCTAGTTTGTTAAAGAAGCAATAACTGATATACACACATATATATATATTTAGTATAGTTTTGGGAGTTACAGTGTCAGTTGGGAGATCACTGAGAATGTGATAATGCTTGCTTTAAGATATATCTGAGTATCATATTTTCTTTTAAGAGAGCTTAGAAGTCACTTTTCCCATTTTTCAGATTGGGTATTAGGAAAAATTTCATCTCCAAAAGAATGGATATACACTGGAATGGACTGACCAGGGAGGTGTTTGAGGCACTGCTCCTGGAGGTGTTTATGCATATGTAGATGTCATACTTAAGGACATGGTTTAGTAGTAATATTGGTGGTAGGCAGACAGTCGGACTAGATGGTCCTGGAGCTGTTTTCCAACCTTACTGATTCTATGATCTTATGAGTCTATGATTCTATTAATAAGTTTGACTTTATTTATTTATTTATTTATTTTTCATTTTCTGGAAGTTAGAAATATTTAAATTCTTTCATCCTAAATTGGAGATCAAAATCCAAAGAGGTAGTTACGGAAAAACAACCACAACAACAACAAATGCAGACAGAACTTCAGAATTTCTTGAGGAAATTCTAGTAAGAAATTGAAACATTTTAGTTACATCCAAAGTATCTTAGCCTGTTTTGGGGGCTACAGGCCTTGGCACGTGCAAATTTCTCTTTCATGTGCCATGCTTTGCCACGTAGTGATGCTACTAATAAAAGAGGGAAAGAGTGAGCTGGCTGTGGACACTGGGAACCTTTCTAGCAGCTCTGATTTGCTCCATGGGTCATAAACTGCTCATCCTTTGATTACTTGGCCATCCTTGTCTGACTGCACTCCTTGTGTAATTGTCAAGTTCTGCTTCACTTGTGCTTAACAGGCATGTAGGATGTTTGAAGGTTTTTTTATATATAAATGAAGATAGGATAACATCAACAAAAAAACAAACAACATGGCATCTTTTTGAGTGAAGATGTTGGTCTACACATATAGGGCATCATACAGGGACATAAGATGAAACTCATTTCTGTTTTAATATTATTTAAGAGCAGGCATAGTAAAGATGAGACCATCAAATACCATTTAATCTGAAATACCAGCAGATTCACTGCAAATATGCCTTTGAAGGACACTGACTCAGTCAGTCTGAATTCAGCTCCAGCACTTCTGAAAACTTCCTACATTAATTAAATTAAGCTGTTTAAACCATCTGAAAAAAACACAGCATCTCATTTCTTGTGTTTCTTGCTATCTTATACACCTATATTGTGAGCAACAGTGTTGCTCTGCTTTCTGAACCCAGTGCTGTTCCAGATCTCAGTTCAGAGAGTTTCATTCTTAGGCAGGTAATTTAGGCAAAACATGAAGGAAGCAGAGAATGTCTGGTCAACTGTGAGATGGTTATTGTACAGAGTTATTGTGCTCCACGTCCAGGCACTCAAAAGCACAGGGCATAATGTGACATTTTGTCTCCTGTATTTATATCCAATTCTGCTGGAGAAATGATTCTTTGTTCTTTTCTCTCTCTTTCACACAATCCTATCATAAAAAGACCTTGATTTGCTGGGGCCCTATGGGTGGTAGTTCCAAGACGAGAAAGAAAAGCTTGTGGCTGCTCACCCATATATATATATATATATATATATATATATATATATATGTATGTATGTATGTATGTATGTATGTATATGTATATATATAAACAAAAAATTCCAATGAACTTTGTTCAGACTAGCTTGTTTCAGATCATGTTTAATATCTTAAAATTATTTCAGGATGCCCAAATGAGAGGAAGCCAGACAGTGATAAAAAAGAATGGTAAGAAAGAAAAAAGGAACACGGAGACCAAGTGACAGCTTACAGATCAGTTCAATAAAACCTTTCAGGAAGTAAATATGTCTAGGTGCCAAAGAGAGAAGAATAGGTAGCACAGTCCTGGGAATTACAAAGTCTGTAAGTAATTCTTAGAAAGGTTTCTTCTGCTAAAATATCTGGTGAACCACAAGCTCAGAGAGCAAGAAAAAATAAATATTTAGCAGAGTCGAGCCATGGAATAAATTTGTACAAACTCAGTCTCCTCAGAAGGGACACGATTCAATAAGGACAAAAAATTTCCTGCTGAATTTGATAATGAAATTTAATACTTAAATTCTAAAGTTTATTACAATGAGTAAGATACATACTTTTTTAGCCTTATTTTAAAATAATAATGAAAACAACACAAATAATGTACTGTAAAAACTGCATTCAAAATTCAAGGGTAGCCATTTCCACAGTGGACTCTGGGACAGTGTCTGGCTTTCAACTTTTCATTTAATTTTAAATCATTTTAGCTATAGAACTCAAAATGACAAAGAGTCAATATATTTTAAAATCTGAAAAGCTAACCATGGTCCTCAAATCTTACCACTCTTCTTGTCTTATTGAATGTGTCAAAGCATAACAGGCAGTATCTTATGCCACAGTAGCGCTGATTCATGTAGTGAATACCAATCTGCCCATTCTGTCTGCCTTCCTATTAATTCAAGAAGCAGAAGGCTAAATGTTTTCAGTGCTATGACAAAAGAAAAATGTCTTTTTGCATATATTTTTAATAAAATGATAGCTCATTTCTTTTTTCGATATTTTTGTTGGCAAATTTTCAATATATTTATATGGTCAAATATAAACATGTAATGGCTTGCTTAACAAAATCCTCACCTAATTTTAAGGCTGTAATTTTTGTTATACCCCATACCTCTTTTTAATTATCAACTGAAATAAATGATTATTCTATATCACACTCCATTTTTATGTGTATTTCACTTATTTTCCTGGACCAAAACAGGAAGACTTACGTATTTCCTACATAAGTTTAATAATATGCATTCTAAGATATTTCATAGACTGCCTTACTAAATTTGGAGACTGTGAATGATTATTATGGAATGAGAGCTATTATTGCCTATTACTTGCATTTCCCTATGATGATAGAGAGAGAATGAAGTGAGAGAGATACTGCCTTCCTTACCTTTCTATTTGCTTTGATACCTCTCCCTCTTTGGAGATTGTGATTAGACGGGGATATAATCTAAATTGATTGATCATTCCATATACTTGCTCATTGATATACATTTGCAGTTTCAGAACTACCAAAGCTCAAATGACTTGAAGATATGGAGGAAGTAAAAAAGCCCTTCAGAGTGTACTTAACAGCTCCAAGTGCTGTTTCACTCCATGTTATAATGTGAGAAGAGAACATTTAATCAGATTTACAGATGTTTAGGTAGAGTAGGTCAAGCTTACAAGTCAATGTCATTTCCTGGGATTTTAGTAATGACAGGCAAATTTCAGAGTTTTTATTTGTATTATAACGTATCTTTTCTGTGACAGAACCAACACCTCCATTGGCACCCAGCTATGGAGCCAGTAAATCTGGCAGGAAAGTCAGGAATAAGAGTACCTTAAATAAGCTTACCTTGATGTTCCTCAGGCCAAATGAACTGCAAGTTCCCAGCAGCACAAGAGAAGCAACGGCAGCAGTGGGAGTCCAGCAGGGTAGAGAAAGAGTGACCCTTGCAATGGTGGTATCATAGCAGAATGCCAGTTATCATTTGCAAAAATGAATTTGCATTAATGAGGATCAGGTACTGCTGCCCAGTTCTGTGCTTTACTGGCTGACCTATTGCCTGTTAATTTTGTATACTGTGTCTGCATCAGACCTCATTGAAATCAATAAGGGATTCCTGTTGACTCTAATCAGCCCAATCAGCCCCACTGAGAGGCCCAGCATTATTCTGATAAAATAGGCAGAGTTGGTCTGGATTTCTTAGCTGAAGCTGACAGAATAATTGGTCTTCTTTTTTAAAGGACCTGAAATACAAGACAGAATTTGGTTTTGTCTATAATGGTTCTTCTTAAAATGTCATACTTATTCAGACATATAATAACTTATTGGCAAAGCATTATCTTTTGATTTAACAGAACATTTTTAGTGGATGGACAGCATTACAACCTTATTGGAGGTACTTCCACTTTTCTATTGCATTGTAAAAAGTTAGACTTTAGATATACTTAAAATGTTTTGAAAAAAATTACTTAAAATATCTTCTGCATACGACATCTAAGGGACACTCAAGCAGTTCAGAGTGTATTTGACCAAGTCTGAATAGAAATAATAGGTGTCCCTGTTCACTGCAGGGGAGTTAAGCTAGATGTCCTGCAACGGTTCATTCCAACTCAAACAGTTCTATGACTTTATGTTTTGGAAAGCCCAAGCAAAGGTACCACTGTCTGGAAAAGTGGTGAACCTACAATACTCATAGAGCTACAGCCTGCATAACAGCCTATGCAAAGTTTCTATCTATGCCTTTGTCTTCATTGGTTGTGTTTTGGAAAGTATACTATTTTTTACCAATCTGCAAAGTACTGAACAGCATGTTAAAAGTGCTATGTGGCTGAGAGCATTTGACATCTACCCTGTTCTTGGGCAAACAGTGTGCATAGAGGCTCTGGGTGATATTATGAGGCAGTACGTAGCATTTACAGGGTGGATCTGGGATGGCCGGTTAGAGGATTGCAGGTCAAAGACCCATGTTGCCCCTTACTTCAGAAGAGTGATGAGGCTGGTGATTAATCCTTTATCCACAGTTTCTTGTCTGATTGTAACACAGCTTCAGCACATTTGCAAAGCAGGTGGATCAAACCCAGCGTACCTTAGCAGATAGCCTGTCCTCAGTTTCACACTTTGCCCATAGTAATCTGTATCTGTGGAGACAGGAGATTCCTAACATCTCTGCTTCCATACCCTGAATAACTTCATTTGATGGACATTTCATCCCTTTGATGTCCAGAGGTGGACCAGAAACACAGCCTTCCACATACAACCGTGTGTGTCTGTAAATATACACACATACATATGTCCAAGCTTTCTCATTCCTGAGAGAATTAAGGATCTACAATTTTTTCTCACCTACAACTTATAGTAATGACGGCACTTTTAAAAGTCTTTCTTCATCCCACATGATGCTATTTTCATAAGATGTTCTGATGACTAGACAGACTAAAAAAAGTCTCGGAAAGCCATCTTTATCTTTTCAGACTTCATCTATACTTATTAAAACGATCCAAATACTATGGCAGTCCATTCTTTCAAGGAAGTCTGATCATGACATAAATAATTCAACTGAGCAATCACATTAATTAGCAGTCTTATAGCACCTTAAAGCATTTCTAGACAAGAAATTGCTTGCTCCTTCACGTATGTCTATGCTAAGAGTCAACTTCTTCATTGAATTTTTCATATCTTTTTCTTGAATTACTGCTATTACTTTTTCCTCATGTGACCTTCTTTCTTCATTCTTAACAACACTTCAATTAAACCAGAAATAGTTTTCATTTCATTTGGTAGAACTTAACCAATACAAAATAGTTTCCTGTGTTAAAAAAAAGAAAAAATATCAAAATCTGTGTAACAACTGAAAAAAAAAAAACAAAAAAACCTCCAGCAAATTTTTGCTACAAGCTGTAAAAGAATTTTTGTACAGTACCATGAGTCTTTATGAACTGAACATCAATGTGTTGGAAGCTGCACTTATTCTTTCCTATTTGAGAAAGTTTACAATTGAGCTCTTTTTCATTGTTAAATGACTGTGTTCTATAAAAATACCCCTTGTCATGACCAAGCTGTAAATGGTAAACAGTGGCACCTAACAACCCTTCACTCCACAGTATTGCATAAATGCCTCTGCCTTGCCTTTCCTATCTCTTTCATCTTTTCACCACTCAAAAGTTCCTTTTTTAAAAAACCTAAAATTATGCCAGTAATGTACAGCTTTAATAAAAGCACTTCAACTTTTTTGTCTTTTCAATTCTAATTGGCATTCATTAGTATTTCATGACAATCAGACCTGTCCTTTCACTGTTTCAGAATGACATTAGTGAAAGAACTGAAAAAACTAATAGTACTGTCACTTCATGTCCACTTCAAAACAAAGATTGGAATACAGCAGCATGAAACTACTGTAGTTAGAAGGATTCAGTGTTGCAAATCGACAGTATTTGCCCTTGTTCAGACTCCTAAGACTGACTACACTCGACAAAATTGACAAAAAGATAAAGCTACTACAGCTGAAATCAAGATCTGAATCAGAGACTCCAGGCATTCCCTGGTGCCAGTACCATTAGGAACTGACAGCCTGTCACCGCCCCTGTTAACAGTTTGGCACTGCAAAGATAAGCCACTACTATGCTGATGTAGAATTCATGACTTATACAAATGGAGTGCAAAGGAATACTCTGAATTTTAAAGAGGAGTTTGCTGCAGATAATTTTTGAAGATCCATTCATTAAAGCATACCCCAAAGAGCATGGATAAAGGGATATCTAATGTGTTTGAGTTAAATATTTCTGAGTTAACAAACTTTCTTATTTTGGCTCTAAATGTGTGTCTCCATATATAATCCATTATAATGGAAAACCTTGACTGAATTTTATCTGTGCTGTAAGTGTGTCCACCTGTACATTATCTGGCAAAGCTTCATTTTTGTTTTCTGATGAAGTTGGAAAGATAGAAATATATATATATGTATTTACCAAAGGATGTGTGGTTTTGCTTGGTGTATAAAGACACTTACCTGAATTTTTTGAACATAACATATTGCTTTAGAAGGCATTCTGATGCTGATATATCAGATTTTGGTCTCTCTGGGATCTGCAAGACCTTGTTCTTGTTCATAACTTTGTCCTTGTTTACACTTCTTGTATGATTACTTTAAACATGACTCTGAGAAACATCACTTATATTTGAAAGGAAATTTGAAATATTTATATTTTCGTTGTCCTTTAACTTTGACTGATTTCTCACTTTATTTTTATCAATACTGTAATTTTATTATTATCATTACTGCAACTGAAGAGGGAGTAACAGCACTCCAAAATTCCACTTACAGAGTGGGTAAATTCTCTTCATATGGGTGACAACATATCTAGTTCCAAAAAATACTGAGTATAGTAACACATAAGTAGTATGCAAGTCGCGACTGACCTTCTGCATTTAATAAAATAATCCATCTTAAGCTGCTACTCTAATATTTTCTTTGTAGGGACTAAGTTACTCAGTAGTACAGCAGGTGAATCTTAGACTGTGTTACACACAATATATTCAGTTTAAAAGTTCAAATCAATAGTCAAAACCTGACATAATAAGAGAAACCAAAAATACACTTATGAAATCAAGTACAATGTTTGCGTGATAACTGTTTCTAGCACATAATTTTGACTTTATTCCTTTATTTTTAATATATATGTTCTTACTGTGCTGTCAGAGTCTGTGGATCTATAGACTGGAATATAGTTTAGAGTTCAGTCACAGCGGTTCCTTTTCTCATTATGTTTTATGCATTAGTTTTATCAGTGGCTGTTTATGCACTTGATTTAAAATTTAATCTACTATGGAATAACCATTTAGAGTTCTCACTGTTCTTTAAAGATTGGTAAGTAAGGTGTGATTAGAAACAAATTTTATATTCTGTATTCTATCTCTTACATTTCTTATTGTATAAACATGCTCACATCACATTTCCATAGAGGCTGATTTGTCACGTGTAACCTTGAAAGAAACACAATACTGGATGTGTACTTTACTATATTATAATACAGTTTTCTCTGGAACAGGCTTTACCATAAAACAGCACAAGCTTTTATTTGATAGATACCTAAGACTTGCAATCTAGCAACCTTTTATCTGTTGTGAATAAGATATTTGAGAATATTTTAATCATTTTGAAGACAATGCATCTTGGCTTCTTAACAGAAAGGAGAGTAGATACTTTCCACTGTCATTTATGTATTTTAATGTCTGTAATTAAAGATGCACCTGATTTGTTTTGTTGGTTTTTAAAACCAATCACTGTGTTTTCTATTTTAGGCCTTTAATTGGGATGGTTTTAAAAATAGCATACAGAGCATGCATAGTCGCCTGCTTTAAAGGTAGAATTTTTTAGCAGTCTCCTGCCATGGTAAAGACAGGACGGAGGAGCAAACTCACAGAATCACAGAACTGTTTGATTTGGAAGTGGCCCTTAAATGTCACCTAGTTCAACTCCTCTGCAATGAACAGGGACACCTATGGCTCCATTAGGTACTTAGAACCCTGTCCAATCTGACCTTGAGTGTCTCTGGGATGGGGCATCTTTTTGCCTCTCTGGGCAACTTTTTCTAGAGACTCACCACTCATTGCTGGTGAGGCAGTTCTTCCTTACATTTAGCCTAAATCTCCCCTCTTTTAGTCTGAAATCATTTCCCCTTTTTCTATCAAATCAGACCCTGCTAAATTGTCTGTCCCATTCTTTCCTGTAGTCCCCCTTTAGCTTCTGAAAGGATGCTGCCTGTGGGAGATGCACATACAAATCAGACCTGCTTCTCCATAGTGAAGGTGATACAGAGCTCAGGACAGGCTTGAGCTACTGAAGGAGTGGAAAAGTGTTTGGAAAGCTGCTTCCAACAGGCACGGTCTCCTTCAAAGTTTCAGATTCAGATATAGCATCAAGATGTAATTAGAATAGGCTTTTCATAATGTTAACACTTTTCCTTTTAGCTTTTGCTCTTTGTACACTGTACACTGTTGTACTCATGATTTAGAGTGATACTATACATTAATTAAAATCCCTGAAAATCAATTTTATTTTATTTTTTCATTCCAAGATTGATTGCAGATAATCATTGCAATACACTTACAGTGTGATATAATTTTTTCCTACAATTTCATACATACAACTTCAGCTTCCATTACCATTAGCTTAATTTGGAAAAAAAATTACAGGGTTATCTGCAGAGCTCAAAAGAACATGCATGTTTGTATGGAAGCATCTTTAGACAAATGGATACTGATTACCAGCTCTCTGCTGAGAGGATCTTTGTTAGCAAGATATAAGAGCCCAAGCAAAGGCAAGTGGGCATTTGATTTCATTTTACAGGCAAGGAATTGTGGCTCATAGTTACATGATTTCACACAAATCTAAACAAAATGCAAACATGTTAGTCTCAGTCAAGCTTAAAGAACTTATTTAACCTTGGATAACGTTGGATCTTCCAACCTTTTTTGTTGCCTCTTTAATTTTTATAGAAATTTTAGAGGTTATTTTATTCTCATACAAGTTTTCCAAGATCTTTTTGTGGATCTACCTCTTTTTACCATTTGAACATCCATCGTTACTGTTTTTCTGCTTAATACGGAAGTGAACCCAAGTTGTCTACAAGGTAGAGAGATGAGCAAGGCTGTAACTATTCAAGCAGCCACGTCAAATTTCTATAAAAAGTGAGATTGATGGAAGCTGGCAGCCCCAAATAACCTTGAAAGAACCTCCAGAGTGTTTTCTACCTATCAATTCAAGGAGGCCATAGATCACAAATTTCATTGCACCACAATATCAAGAGGAATGTTTTGAGCCAGGCCTCCAGCATGCATTCTCAGTGCTCTTACAAAAGAATGAAAAGATATGGAAGATATAGATATGTATGTGGTAAGTTGTAATGTCACACTTTCTTTTATTAAAGAGATTTCAGTATTGCAAATAAATGGCAAAATTTTATTCTAATAATTCCTTTCTAGCACCTGCTGCAGCCCTGAATTGCTACTACCACCATGTGGAAATAACCCTTCTCTGTCGCCCATATATTATTCTCCTTTATAGCTTCTCTGGTCTTCTAAATTCTGTACCAAATGGTTTTGTTGCACTGGAATTTCATGAGTCAGTGCTTCAACAGATCAAGTGTGTGTGGTGAACCAGAACAAATGTATTGGCTTCAAGTCATAACTTTCAAGGTCACAAAAATAAAACAGGAAAAGCATTCTTAAATTTTCAGTCACTGAATCACCAAGAAATCCATACTCATAATTATTCAGTACAAAAAAGACATGGAGATTTTGGAAAGGGTCCAGAGGAGGGCCACGAAGATGATCAGGGGGCTGGAGCACCTCCCCTATGAGGACAGGCTGAGGGAGTTGAGTTTGTTCAGCCTGGAGAAGAGAAGGTTGCGGGGTGACCTCATTGCAGCCTTTCAATACCTGAAGGGAACTTACAACCAGGAGGGGAGTAAACTCTTCGAAAGGGCTGACAATAGCAGGACTAGGGGAAATGGTTTTGACTTAAAAGAGGGAAGATTTAGGTTGGATGTTAGGGGGAAGTTCTTTACTAGAAGAGTGGTTAGGCCCTGGAACAGGCTGCCCAGAGAGGTTGTGGATGCCCCGTCCTTGGAGGTGTTCAAGACTAGGTTGGACGGGGCCCTGGGCAACCTGATCTAGTAAAGGTGTATGTTTGGTGGCCCTGCCAGGCAGGGGGGTTGGAACTACATGATCCTTGAGGTCCCTTCCAACCCAAGTCATTCTGTGAATCTGTGTGATTCCATTTCCTCCTTCAGATTCCCAAGTCCTTGAAAATGAATGAAATAAAACCCAGTTAAATGGAAAAATGAGCTTTGGTTTCTGTAACTAAACCAGTACCAAAATTAGTGGAAAGTTTAGGATATTTAATGAAAGCAGCAGAGTTTAGATAGTTTTATAAGCAGCAGAAAAGTGCCATTGAGTCTAAAATTAAAATTAAAAAAAATGATGCAACTTGCAATGAAAGCATATAAAGCATACAACTTTATTTAGTTTTGTTTTTTTTTTCTTTTCTTGTGGAATCATCCTTGTAATTACGTTACATAATGAAAGTCATGGCTGTTTTAGAAATGATGAATAAATGTCTGCAAATAGCACTTTGCATTTGAGACAAGGAAGTTTGTGGACAAAATGCCAATTCTGAAAGCTTTCAATTATGAGAAAATACTTCAAAGTTTGGATTGCAGAATACGCTGATGTCAGTAAAAACTTGTTTTATTAAAAAAAACAAAAAACAAAAAATACCCCAAAACTTTGAAATTTACAAATATCTGCAAAAAGGATAAGATTACCATGTATTACAGGAAAAAGAATTACTTAAAAAATACTGTAATTATATGGACAGTATAGTTTTGCTGAAAAAATCTAGTCATATTTTAAAGATATAGGCAAATACCTACATTTTAATTACATGTAAAATTTAATAAAATCTTAACATCAACTAAATATTTTATAAATAGTTATTGCTAACTATAGCCTTAAACATGAGTAATGACTCATTTTTTTTCAACAGATCCATACACATGTACAGCTTTCAGCTATTAAAGTACATGACAGATACAACTGTTTTAGTTTATGGATAGTTGTAGCTATCATTGTTAGATATTTTTATTTCATGACCAATTTATTCTATTTTTAGAATAATTTTAGGAGGAAAGTTAGAAATATTATACATTGTATTAATTGTCTTCATAGCATACATAAAAGAAAAGAGAATGTGTCACTGCAAGGTGACAATTGCTATAGGCTATAGGCTTTGCTAGCCCTATCCAACTTAACACTGCTTGATGTCTTCATCGAATTGATTATTATTTTTTATCCTGAATGCGATTAGATCTTGCAGTGGAAGTTCCTAAATCTCATTGAGATATGAGATTCCAGCAGTTTTTGTAGACTGCTTCTTAGAGATTTGAATTTTTCAACTCTAGAAACCTTCCAAACCTTCCCCAGAAATACTGCACCTGCTTACACATATTAATAACAGATAATTAGAAAAGCGGTAGAGACAAATACAGTCAATACAATATTTTCATCTTCTTAAAAATGGTACTTTTATTTTTATCCATATAATAGAGTCTAAGTCTTTATCAGGAAAAATAGAAGTATTTAAGGTCGATACAGGGATATCAGGAAAATAATCTCAGATAAATTTAAGTAGAAGGACATATTAGTAACAGCTTTCAGGTGTTGTAAGATGGAATATGAGAGCTGTGAAGTCTTCTGTATGGGTCTTTTCTGGCTCATATTCTATATAAGTTTAAAAAGATGCATCCCAGTGCATCAGGGGTGATATTCCTCCCTTATTTGATGATTCATGTTAACTGGTGTCAAACTCAGATATCGTGTTTATTTTCCTACAAATTAAGAGTGAAAACAGTGTCTTACCTAACTAACAAATTAGCACTACGTAAAAACTGAGTGAAGAAAAGCTGTATAAATTAGGGCTGGTGCTGTACCTGTTAGTATGATGTCAGCATGCATTTCTAAATGTCTGATAGGATAGATTTCTGCCTTCTGAACTTTTCAAGTGAAGAGAAAACTCAAAGCTAGCAGGAGAGCTTATATCATCCTCAGAAATATAAATCTTTATTGTAAATCTTTGTCTCTAGAAAGGGAAAAAAACAACAAACATAAGCATGTGTTCAAGTCTGATGCTAGCTACAAGGAATATGAAATTTGTGCTAATTAAGTTAAAATTTGCGAACCAAAATTTACCTGATACACACACTGGTTCATTACAACTGTGCACACTTATCTACTCAGCTGAAGGGATTCTCATGTGAATTACTCATTGAAGTAATAGCAGACTGCCTCCAAAAATATGTTTGCAGAGTATCTTAAGCTCCCAAATCAAGGCAACATATGCCTAAATACAATAGTCTTCTGTACCAGGACTTGGCCATTGCAAAATTAGGAACTGTCACTAACCTGGAACTTTTTCTGTAATTAATGTATTGTGGAAAAATGCAAAGCCTTATGAAATTCTTGACAATTTTCTCCTATCCAAATGAAAGCCAAGGTGTTACAGAAATGCATCTCTGAGGTTCCCAGGATGACATGACAACAGAAAACACCATTGTAATAATCTTTGCAACATAGTGCATTCTGATTACCTATGTACAGCAATTACATAAAATAACAAAGCTGTTATCATGCTATCACTGACTCACAGAACTCATGTGAATAATTTATGTAGGATGCAGTAGAAAAAGGTCCTCTGTTTTGAAAAGTCAGATCTAGAACATTCCCAGAGAGGAAACAGGTTGGTAATTCCTTCTTTCAGTTAATTTTGTATATATCCAAAATGGCTTTCATCTTTTCCTGAGGGCTTACTGAATGTGCTTTTCTATTTCTCTTTCAACATAAAATCATGCATATCGCTTTTTATAAAATGTAAGAATGTTTCCTTTTGCTGGACTTTGTAGTTTTATTAGATAAGCACAAAACAATAACAAAAAGCCACAATATTTAAAAGAGATCCTAGATTTTATAGGAATTGAATGTCTGATCATTCTCCCTTCCTCTCTTCCCTTGTTCCAGAAAGCCACTGGAACAATTGGTTTTCTTCTTTTGAAAGTCCAGCCTATCCTATGGGTTTGTTTGGGGTTTCTTTGGTCCATCATCTCTTTCTTACTAGTTTAAGCTATTTTTTCATTGAAACAGATCCAGATCAATAAACACTTTGAAGATAAGGGCTGAGTTGTTGAGACGCTTATCTGCAGGGAGCAGTGCTGAATAACTGCAATAACTATTCCCACAGCTTTCATTATCTGAGTCCAGGTGCATCCAGGTACAGGTGCTACAAGACATTTCTGAAGACTAATGTTTTTAAGCCACTGCCAACTGTATTTCTCAAATGCCATTATTTTAAAGGCAAAAAGGTACAGTATGTGCCTCTGCCCTTCATTTCAGCACTGTAAGACAACTAGTGCAGCAGTGTTATTTGTTCTACGCTTACAATTGAAGGGCCCTATCTTTCAAATAAGATCTGAAATCCAGATGAAAGCCCAAAGAAATGAAAGACCTGCTATTGATTGGAATGCATTTTAGGTCATTTCAGATGTGCCCGATATTCTTTTGATTTGAAAGAGGAATAGCAGCATGTCCAGCAACGCATCATAAAAAATTATGTCCCAGGTTTACTAAATTATCATAGGCTAAGTTAAAATGATCAGAGTTGCCAGAATGTACTAGAAAAGCTAGTGTACTGAGAATGAGCAGTGTTGTCTTGCAAATGTAAGTATGTGTTTCTAAATATTATATCAATGCTGATCAGCAAAGGCTTTGTTATTCATTATATGCTGTCTTAGATTTGGCTGAATGTTCCTTTTACTTTTTAAGAACAAATTCACTAAGATGAGAGTATTTCATAAGAATGTTCCCATTTTAATTACCATTTCCCCCAGGAGATGATAACGTTAATTTTTTATTTTAATTTCTTATTGTGTTTAATTTGTTAATCTAACTTTTTTATGCATTACCACATTTTCTTTCCAACACTTCATATTCTATTATTTCAGTATTGTAAGACATGATTCTGGGTATTTTGTTCAAATTTCATTCAGCATAAATCTTTTAATTCCCTTCTTTCTTTCTGTTCTGAAATGGAGAATACTGTGCATAGAATTTATAACTCCAAGAATTGTGAATCATTTGTTAAAACAAGGAAATTAAAATATCTTAATGTAAAAATGAAAAGAAGAAAAAATATTTTGTGTTGTATTTTGAAGCAAAACCCAACATAATGATTAGGAAAGGGGTTTTTTCTTATAATTGAAGACTTTTTTATATAGTGACACTGTAAGAAGTTGATTAGATTTTGATTGCTAATTTTAGAGAACTATCCTTTGTTTTAGCTCTGCTTCTGTCTTGCTGATGAACACGGGCCACTTAATTAACCATATTATTATTATTGACAAAATAGGCTGATACAACTAACCTCTACAATTAAATTGTTTTAGCTAGATTAATGAGAATGCTACATAAGAACTTTTAAAAGTATGAGGACTTTTTTTTTTTTTACTATTCTGTTATTTAATTCCTAATGCAGGTTTAATACTAGCAACCTGAAATACTTAGCCATCTCGTCAGTAACACCAAGGCTCACAGAAGCTGACAGAACTGGGTTTACACTGGAGTCACCGAGGCTGAACCTTCACAGCTCAGCCCTGCCCAGCAGGGATTTCACAGCCAAACAGTGTCATCCACTATTGTACTGGAATTCCATTTACAAACATTCTGTTCTAGCCCAGCAGTTAAAACCCATATCTTTACTGATAATCTGGGAAAGACAATATCAGGGTATGTGAAGATTCTTTGAATAGCAGTGAGAGGAAGATGATACAATATAGATTATTATCCCATTCAGATATTTGAAGGTGCTTTCCAGGATGGTTTTGACATCAAGAAATATGTAAGAAAGATGGGCAGCAGTGTAATATTTGCAAAATCGTCTGTGAGAAACAAAAAAATTGGGGTGTGCTATTTGTTTTGCAGGAAATTGCTAGACAGTAACGCTTCCTTGCTTATTTACTGCATAGATGATGCCATTCTTCTTTGCAATAAGACTAGCATAACCAGCTTTGGTGCCACAGAGGGATTTCACAAGTTAAAAATACACATTTTTGAAAAAAAATACTGAGTGAAATCTAGCTCAAACAATCCCTCCTTCCACGCAACACATTTATATGCAGTCAAAATACATTGTTTTCAGAGTGTAATTGTTTCCGAAATTATTATCTGATTGTAATCCCACAGGAGGCAGCAAATTGTTGGTTGTTTTTATATTATTTTTAAAAAGCAATCCTGGGAGTGACCAGGAACAATTTTCCATTATTAGTCCTGTGGCTGCCTTGTGGAAAAACCTCTGCTGTCCACCTACACAGATCTCAGCTTCCTACTGACATCCCAGTGGCATTCTCAAGTGCCAAATTAGTGCTGTTGGGAGGCAGTGGGCATTTTCAAAACTTTGAAACAATTGGTAGATATTTTATAGTTACCTTTTGCTTATGGAGCATATATACACATACATAGCAAGATAGCAAAAACTTATTGCAAGAACATCCAACCAAGGACAAAAGAAACTGTTTGCAATGCTTGCCTGTCTGAATTGCCTCCAAGGGAAAGTCCTTCTTACCACAGTTAGCACTTCTTAATAATTCAGTTTTCCTGTGCAGACTCTGCTGATCTTTGGAGGACTTAAAATGTTACAACCCATGACTGCAATGGTATTTTTCTGTCCTGGATGTAATACTGCAACATGGGCCTCATGAGGGTAGAGTAGAGGGAGATCATCTCCATGTCCCTGCTGTCGCCACTCTTCTGATGGAACCCAGTACACCATTGGCCTTCCATACTGCAAGCGCACGTTTCTGGCTCATGTTAAGTTTTTCATCAACCAAAATGCCTAAGTCCTTCTCAGCAGGGCTACTCTCAATGATTTCTTCCATTTTGTCCTCTTGTCGCATTTTACTCTAAGTAAACTGCAACCCATTTGTGTTTCCTTTGCTAATAATATCCTTGTTTTCACTCTAAATTGCAGCACAGTGCTAATGATTATATCTTCAAAAAGAGTTTTGTCAAACTCATGTGTACATAGACCTTGGAGAAGAGGAAAGGAATTGACCAGAACCTAATATGTCAGCTTAACCTTATCTACAGATGGTGATTGGTTATTTTTTATTTAAATATAACCTTGCTAGTTCTCTCGTGGATAAACTACAAGGCTGTGGGTAGGATGGACTCTGTTTTGTACACAAAGATCAGTTCTGATATATTCACAGGTGTGCATAGACTGCCATTTAACTTCAGTAATTCTTCAGCATAATACTTTTGATTTCTTTTATTACTGTCTTTTGATTTCTTGAGAAAGAATGTGACTGAATTCAAGTCTTACTTTCAGCAGCTAGGTAGAAAATATGTAAAGGCCATTGATTAATCCAGAGTCACCCAATACCTGTCCTTGTCATATTGGAAAACATGAGTAGATAAGCCAAGATTTTGGACAGAGGATACCAGTTTATAGTAAAAGTGTCTGTGAACAAGCATTTAATTTGGCGAATCTGGTTTTCCTGCCAAACAACTACTTACAGTAAGTAAGAGTGATGCTTACCTTGTTGTTGCTTCTGATTTTCCCAAACCTGCCAGTTACTTGGGAGCATACTAGTACTCCCAGGTAATTTTTGAGTAAATACCAGTAACAATAATATCAGGAATGCATCTGGGAAATGCAGTTTTGAGTTTAGATTTGTCACATATATAAAGTAATATAGAGGTAAACGATGCATATGGTATCTTATCTCATTTAAGCGCTGTATTTACCCAGTCATCAGAGTTTATACTGTTGGTCTGTCCCAGTCTCATCACCAAATTGAAGAAAGGTTTTAATTGTGAAATCAAATGTATGGTTGTATGGATAAAGTTTGTGTGATTGGTCATTTGGGTTCCACACAGCTAGAAGGAAGCTTTGCAATACAGAAAATTTTGTACATTCAGTTTTCCAATAATGCCATTTATCTTCTCTGTAAAGAACATTTTAAATGTCTAGGTGAAAAGACTTTTGCTATGACAGCATAGTCTTCTTTCTGCCTAAGAGATTATGAAGTGTCACTAAAGACAGAAAAAAATGCATCTGACATCCCCAATGACTTTTCATTTCAATTTCAGTAAGATAAATGCAGTAAAACACCTTTAAAGGGTTGTCTCTTAGTGTTCTGTGTGCAGGTGACCCCATGCTTACTGAGACTGAAAACTTTATTTCCCTTATATCATGCATACATACTTGTGAACATATAAGCACACAGAGCATACAATAACTGACAACTGTGCTACAAACCTCATTTTTATTTCTGTAACTCATAGTCTTTGCTTAAAGAGACTCTTATTCTTGCTGTTTTGGCAGTATGATGTACACTGATCACGATCCTCTGATCTTGTCTGTTGTCATCAATGATCATCATTATAACTATGTCCCCATTTCTTACAGTTGACAGTACAGCAACATTTTCAGTGTTTCATTTCCAACTTTTTCCATCCCACGCCTACATACAGTGTTGACCTATTTCAATTCTTCAAGCCCTTGCTTTCCTCCTGCATCCCTACAGCTTTCTCAGAGTTTGGTACTGCAATTACAGATCTTGCAAGAGTTGCAGATTTCTCTATCTAACCTTCAAATCATGAATTGTTTATGAAAGACTGTATTGAACAGCAGGGTCTTGAGTACAATCTGTCTTTTCATTTCAGAAATCTCTTTGAATATTACAGGCATGTGTGAAATTTGTCTTTTGCTTTCTGTTTGATAATCTTCTTCCCTAATTGTCCAGGTTATCTGTGGTCCTGATGCAGACCTCAAAGTCTTCAATCCCCGCTCTCTCCTATACATTACAGTGGGAAGTCTTCTGTCTCCCCTTCTTCTCTGTCCCTTGTTTATCCAATAGATCTCTGCATCTTTAGTAGACATCCCAGGCAGGGATTTATGGCTGCAACAGGGCAGAAAACAACAAAACCCATATGTGAATTTAAGAGGATTGAAAGCACAGGAAACTGTCCTCCATTAGGAGTGATCATACATTCCAATGACGATCACAAATGGGTATACTTGCTGGACAAAGCACTATCTGGGGATATCATAATGAGCCTCAGGAAATTAACAACATATTTTCCACAAAGGAAGAACATTCTACATTCAGTGGTTTCTGCATATCCAGTGGAAAAGACCTGCCATCAGTATTCAGCTTTCCACTATAGTTCTCAGCTAAAATAGCCATTTATAGAGGGAGAGGGAATTGAGTTCACTGAATATTTCATATTATTTAAATTAATTGTCACTGTGATGGCTTTTGCAGAGCATCTGACACAAAGGGATGAATGCAAACCTCTAACTGTTAAGCCTGTGCTTCTCACCTTAGACTTGTCAAATTTTGTGATATAAATTTCACCGTGAAGTGATAAGGCTAAAGAAAGAGTGATTCTGAAGACCAGATGTGTGCACTGAATTTCTTCACTTAATGAGCTGCAGGTAACTTAGCTAACTTAGAAATAATTTAGCTCCTCTTTAAAATCCTTTTGAAACTGGGAAATTGAGGGGATTGCATAAAAGATCAGAGAAAGCTTCAAGAAACTCCGCTGTTGTGCTTTCAGGATATGAATGTATTCCTGCATCCCTGAGAGAAATGTGTGTTTTAGCATCATCTCCTTTTTTATTTATATATTTATTTATAACTCTGTCTTTGGAACTTAATTGGCATGAACTTACATTACGAATGTCTAAACTAGAAAATAATAATAATAATATCTGAGATATTATGCTCAAATGTTTGCCCATTTTGTTCAGCTGCATTAAAAGCTCTAATAAATTATATTATTCTCCCTTCTCAATCTTCAGGTCTAATAAGCAGCATTTTCCCTTCTTACCCTTCTTTTTATGTATTTTTAATATCCAGAAATCTAAAAAAAAAATAAAAATCATTAGAGTCATTTTATGTGATTTTTTTGTCTTTTTTATTTTTTTCCTAAAACAAGCTCTTTTTTGAGTGAAGAAATATTTAGAATATGAAGTCCATGTATACATAAATGTTGGCTGTGAATGTTATTTGATAGAACACTTGAGTTAACTAAATCCATTCAGACATAATCTTTTCAGTTTTGGAAATGCTTCATGGAAATTTATATATTTTACAGGAATTATCTTAAAAATAATAATTTGGAAAAGAAAGGAAAAAAAATGTCAAATTTCCCTTTTAATTTTGTGAGGTATGCTTTCTTAAGATTTAATGTTGCCTTGAAAAGAGGCACGGCAACTGAAGTGAAGCAGTTGATTGATATGTTGATTTTCTTTAACACGTTTTTTAAGAAAATTACTAATTTGATTCACTATGAAATTAGCTAAAACAATTTTTTGATATAGCAAATTTTCAGATGAAACCCCTGTGGGTAAATAAATACAGATATTAACATTAATTCCACTTGGGATAGCTTTTTTTTTTTTTTTTTTTTTTTTTTTTTAACCTTGTCATAGTCTTTTGGGAGTTTTCTGAGTACATTTTCTTACTGATATCAAGTTATCTAAATTGTATATAATTCTAATGAGAACTAAGTACTTGATTCTGATATATCCTAGAAAGACAGCAAATAAATCACAGTAATATTAAAAAAATACTCCCTCCCACAGTTTTCTCAAACTGGCTGCTCATGGCTTGGACATATGTACAGTTTCCTGGGTGAAGAACTGGTTGGGTAACTGAGCTCAAGGAGACGTGGTGAATGGAGTTCAATCCAGTTGGCAGCCACTGTCATTACCAGGATGCAGGATTGGAGCCAATTTAGACCTTTATAGCAGTGATATGGGTGAGGGGAGTGAGAGCACCCTCAGTATGTTCACAGGTAATACCAGAAGGAGAACTATTGTTCTATTTGAGGGTGAGAGGGCTCTGCAGAGAGATCTGAATGGGCTGTGATGAGCTGAGTTCAAGCATATGTCATTCAACAAGGATAGACCTTTGGTTCATAAAAAGGCTGATGGCATTCTGCTTTGTATTAGAAATAGTGCAACCAGTAGGAGTAAAGAGGTGGTTGCCTCCTTGGACTCAGTAATTACTGGTGAGACTGCACTTGGAATACTGCATTCAGTTTGAGGCCTCTTACTACAGGGAGAACATGAAGTTGCTTGAGCATGTGCAGAGAAGAACGATGAAGCTGGTAAAGGCACTAGAAAACAAGACGCTAAAAAAACAACTAGGGGGACTAGAGCTGTTCAGTCTGGAGAAGAGGAAGCTGAGAAGAGGCCCCATGGCTGTCTGTAGCTTCCTGAAGGGAGGTAACAGCTGGGAGGATGTTGGTCTAGTTTCTCAGGTGACAACAAATATAATGAGAGGAAATGTTCTCAGTGAGCACCACAGAGGCTAGGATTGGATGTCAAGGAAAAATTTCTACACAGAAAAAGTGGTGAGGAGTGTCTCGCTCTATTTTATTGAAGGGAGAGGAGGTTCTTTGATATACCTGACATGAGATTAAGAAAAAACAGTTCAAACGTTGGTCCGACCAGTTTATTACAAATCTTAATTAGGGAGATAGGGAAGGGGAGGCTGGCAACTATTACAAATTGGGGTGATGGGAAAGGGAAAGCAGGCGATAGGAAAGATAGGAAAGAAGCAAGAATTGAGTAAAGCATGGATAGTCAAAACCAGGATCCAGCAGCATTCTATTGCATGCTGTTCTGATGGTCTGAGGTGGAGAGCAGCAGCAGCATGTCTGGCCTTAGACAGCAAGCAGGTACAGCAACTGGGTAAATCCAGGATGAAGAGGCAGGGTCCAGGAGAGTCCATCAGCATGCAGGCATCACATCGTGAGGCTTCTGATGTCAGACCCCTCTTCTTCTTCTTCAGATTTCAGACATCATGTCATGAGGAATCTGTTGTCAGGTACCTGCAGTACCCTCTGAGATGGCTGTCTCCCTCAAGATAAGCCCACACAAAAGACTGCTTCCCAAAATTAAGAGCAGCTTATCTCTCTCTCCTTGCCCCTGGCCTGAATATCTTCAGACAAAAGATTTCACTATCTTTGACCAGGACTTGCCTGGATTTGTCCACCCAAATCCTCAGCAAGCTTTGAGATGATGGTGCAAAAGTATAATCTCTCACAAGGCATTAGAATGGGCTGCAGAGTCCCCATCCTTGGATGAATTTAAGAGATGTGTGGATGTGGTACTAAGGGATTAAGAGGCATGGCTTAGTGATGGGACTCACTAGGTATGGCTGATGGTTGAATTTTTCTAACCTAGATTATTCATTGATTTTAAGTACATGAGAGTATAGAAATGTCAGATATAAATTCAAAGTACTCGTGATTTAAGAGATGGCTACCCTATTTTAAAATAAAGATGAAATGTGGTAATTTCACTTTTTTTTTTGAATGAAAAAATTCACTTTTGCAGTTTCAGATTTATAGTAAATGAAAATAAGACCTGTGTCTTTTTTTTTAACAGAACTGTAAAGATGTGCCACATATGGTCTATTCCATGATGAGCAGCTTTTACATAAAAGCACTTCTGAGAAATACAGAACATTGTGAAGGCTGAACATGCAATAGAATGGGTCCAGAATATATAGAATAATAGAATGGCTTGCTTTGGAAGGGACATCAAGGATCATCAAGATCCAGCCCCCATGCCACATGCAAGGCCACCAGCCTCCACATTTAATACTACACCTGGTTGCCCATGATCTTGACCAGACTTGCAAATGATCAGCACCAATAAGACAGGTACTGAGACTGGAGGAACTCAAGAACTTCCAATTTTTACACACTAAACTCAGTAATGTAAACAACTTGCTACAACAATTAAATACAATTTATTTGTAATAGAAAATATGACTCCAAAGAATTACTGCAATGGTTTTGAGAACAGGTTTGCACTATTAATGCTATGTATTTTCAGGGTCACAGAATCACACAGAATCGTAGGGGTTGGAAGGGACCTCCAGAGATCATCAAGTCCAACCTCCAGTTTGGGGTTGAACTTTATTGAAAAAACGGGGAGGTAGAAAGTGAAGAAAACACACAGTGATTCTATGGCAATTCATTTGTTGGAAAGTTCAAGATGAGGTGTTAAGGTTCTACGTTGTTTTGTTTCTTTGTTTGTTTTGTTTTTTGTTATAATATTTCTTTTTTAAAAATTGAGGACAATTAGTACAAAAGTGAGATATCATCCTAGATTCTCTCAGACAACTAGAGCGCATCCCATAACAGTAGCTAATCATCTGTAAATGAACCTTTTCAAAACATTTTCTGCTTCACTGTTTAATCATGATTCTCTTGGCTACAAAAAAAAAAAAAAAAAAAAAAAAAGTAAAAAAAAAAGTAGTTAATAAGGCCACAATTTTAATAAGGTAATAATGTTGAAAAGTATCCATGAGAACATGGACGTATAGGGCCAAAATATTACTGGCAACTGGGATTTGACTAAAGCAACGTTCATCACTGAGTCTAATAGTTTGTATAGAAGCAAGGGAAATTAGATGGTGTTGTTCTTCTCAAGGGAGCTGCGGAAGAACCAGACTAATTTTTACACCACCTGGAGATCATCAGTTTTCAAAAATACAGATGTATATTCACAACAAGTTATGGCAATTCCCACACAGGCATTTTTCACTTTGGTTTAGTCACACAGCAATTAGGAGAAATGCCAAGTCACTACGCTGAAAAATAAACACACTTCCCAAAGGGAAGCCAGAGGCATGTCTGGTTGAGGTTCCACTGCCAATATCTTGGCTTTTGTGTAGTTCACGGCAAGCACATGGTGCCACTAAAAGGCGGCCCACCTGTTCCTGAGCAGCAGAGAAGGGATAAATCATGCAAAGAGGTGCATTTTCCTTGGTGTGGAAAGACTCATTCACACAGTTGTGATTAATGTTTGCAGAATTCTGCTCATGCAGAGAAGTTTTATAAATAGTAAAATGTGTTTTTCACCCTCCATACATGCACGATAGCTTGATGTGAATAATGTTTTATATATAGGCACTGACTTTTAGATCAGCGATCCAACTGCAACAAAGGTCAACAACAAGTTAAAGGCATGCTTGTTTTCTCATTGTCAAGATAAAAATGAGCTGCAACTACCAGTTTGGTTCTTTGAGAGCATTTCTTTTCCTCAGCAGAAAATCACAGCCCAAGCCTCAATATATTGTTTTCCTTGTTGCATTATCATAGAATCATAGAATCACCAAGGCTGGAAAAGACATAAAAGATCATCCAGTCCAACCGTTCACCTATTGCCAATAGCTCCCACTAAACCATGTCCCTCAACACAACATCAGTCGTTCCTTGAATACCCCCAGGGTCGGTGACTCCACCACCTCCCTGGGCAGTCCATTCCACCCTTCCTGAGAAGTAATACTTCAGCTGAGTAGCAGAGGATTGACAGAAAATTGAGAGTGACTTGCCTGCTCCTGAAAGAGCTTATGCACAGGAAAAAGATGAGAATTTTACAAAAGAACTTTCATTTCATGGACTTTACTGCATCAGAAAATGTGCAGAGAAAATGTTCATATTTTAGGTTATGCATCTAGCACATAGACAAGTACCAAAAAAGGTGGAAAATGAAAAATCAAACTTCTCTAAATAGGCCATATTCCCTACAGAATTTTCAGGTTTCAAGATTTGGACTGCTGCTTGTAGAAATTTCTGGAAAATATTTATTTATATAATCAACCAATCCATTTGTTGGATCAGGACTTAAAAACCCTCTGTGCCTAATAATAAAACTGCTGTGTCTAGACCAAGCTATTTGCATGGGATTGTCTGTGAGTTTTGTTTGGGGTATTATTTTATAATAATGCCTTTCATTTCTAAGTTAACCGTGCCTCATGATTGCCTCATGATCTGGGATGAATCTAATTTTAACCAGGATGGGTTTTGCTTTGTCCTCATTTTCTAGTAATTAAGAACAACAGAAAATGTACCATGACACTGTTATTCAGCTGACAGTCATTTATACATCCTTCCTGAAAGCTAGTCGTTAAGACCAAATAAAGTCAGATTTTATCTTCTTTATGGTAGTTCATATAAAACATACTTCCTTCAGTTGAAGATTTAAAATAAATAAATAAATAAATATGTTACAATTTCTAGACTCTTTCAAATAGGGATTCTCGGCGAATGCAGTTGGGAATTAACTGTTTAATTAAGCTTGTATTATTGCAAAGAAGGATGGCTTTGAACATTGGTAAGGTCAGTCTGTAAGAAATAAATGTTTTTGCTTCAGAAGTAACTTTGTTAACTTCTAAATCACTTAACCTTCTGTCTTCCTCTGCTTTCTAAAACTATAAGAACTACCCCAAAAGTCACCAAGGAAAAAGGAGAAAAATTGCCATACCTCAAAGGTAGACAGACATGACAGAGAAACAATCAAGCAATAGCTTTCAAAAGCCACACATTTTGTCATATCCAGGTTAAGAAACGTAGAATCTTGATTTTCAAGAAAATCCAGTGAACTGGCAACAAATCTCCATCCAAATTGTTGTCTGTTTCCTAGATAGTCTTCAGTGCCACATCATATGAACTGGAATTTTTATCGCATTTCTGAGCTGTGAATTACTTTTCATTATTTAGGAGCCCTGCCAGCTGTACGCTGTAACACGATATAAAAGAAGTGCCTGATCATGTCAGTGCAGACTTTAGCTTACATTTTCAGAGACCGAGAGACCAGTTCACTTATTTAAAACACAAGTGCTGTAGAAAATTAAGAAAAAATTGCCTGTTCTTCCATTAGGAGTATGGAATGAAACTGCAATATAACAACTCCAGAAGAATATATCTACATGTAGTAATTACTAGTTGATTTTCACATTGATGTTCAGGCATGAGAAATGCCTACCTGTTCAAACAAGACATAGACAAACTTTAGGTGTCAGTTTCCAAAAGAACTTCTACAGACAGACTTACTCTATACGTCCCTAAAATATGTGCACATATCCCACTTCGTTTTGTTGCAGTTTTGTCAGCTACCTTCGGTTCTACGCATCATGACCAACTGTTTGCCTTACAGTAGATTTAAGTGACCCTTCAAAAAATATCTCTGACCTACCATTAGGCTGTATTTAAATAGCATTTGTAGAGACAAATGGGATCCTGGGCTCCATCAGGAGAGGGGTGGTCAGCAGGGATAGGGAGGTGATCGTCCCTCTCTACTCTGCTCTTGTGAGGCCCCATCTGGAGTACTGTGTCCAGGTGTGGAGCCCTCAGTACAAAAAAGATATGGAAATTTTGGAAAGGGTCCAGAGGAGGGCCACAAAGATGATCAGGGGGCTGGAGCACCTCCCCTATGAGGACAGGCTGAGGGAGTTGGGTTTGTTCAGCCTGGAGAAGAGAAGGTTGCGGGGTGACCTCATTGCAGCCTTTCAGTACCTGAAGGGAACTTACATCGAGGAGGGGAGTAAACTCTTCGAAAGGGCTGATAATAGCAGGACTAGGGGAAATGGTTTTAAGTTGAAGGAGGGAAGATTTAGGTTGGATGTTAGGGGTAAGTTCTTTACTAGAAGGGTGGTTAGGTCCTGGAACAGGCTGCCCAGTGAGGTTGTGGATGCCCCGTCCTTGGAGGTGTTCAAGACCAGGTTGGACGGGGCCCTGGGCAACCTGATCTAGTAAATGTGTATGTTTGGTGGCCCTGCCAGGCAGGGGGGTTGGAACTACATGATCCTTGAGGTCCCTTCCAACCCGGGTAATTCTGTGATTCTGTGATTCTGTGATTCTGTGATAGAGACAGTGATAGGTTGTTCCCTCCTCACTGAAGGTGAGGTAGGGCTAAAGGAGTGGTGAACTTGCCTTCATTTCCTCTGTGAGACCCAAGTGTTTAAGTGCATGACATTTTCCATTACACAAAACTGAGCACACCCACACGTAGTGCAATTTAATGGGATACACTCTAGCTGCCCAGCTCCTGACGTGAGAGTAGTTTTACCTCTGAGTGCTGCCATCAGGTCAGTGAGCTGAATTACGTTCCCGTATGACTACTTAAAGCTCACAACTGGGAGCTAGACTAATAGTGGAGAGGTGGAAAGCCAGAAATACTGATTTTGGCATTAGCCTCACTGAAGCAAATATTCCCTTGCTCTGGCTTCATATTTCCCTGCATTCTGATTACAGTAACTGCTGTTTTGCTGGCTTGCTCCTTAACTGGGGCTTTATTAAACTTCATGAAGGTGCAAATAATTTTTCCACAATTATTCTGTACCAAAAGTCTGTGAAAGGATAAAGATCCAAAGATCCAAAGTTGCTTTATCAGTAAGTTCCTTGCTTTAGAAACCGTGCTCTGACTCTTATGGGTGTCAATCACATGCAGATTCACCTGACACAATTAGGCTTCCTATTGAATACCCAGTTAAGATATATATCAAACCAGTTTTTTTGTTATAAAAAGTATATAGCCTTTAAGAGAATGGGTGGATAAAAAGTAGTATAAAATTCAGATATTTCAGTTTTGTTAGAATTTGCCAAGAACAAAGATCACTTCTTTACAAAATAATTTTATCTTCAGAAGAAGTAATGGTCTGGCTTAATCAGAGTGATAACTAGAAGATTATTTTCCAAGTTTATGTACATAGAACTTTTTTATTTTTATTTATGAAGACCCCATTTTCCATAGATCAGTATTTGCTTCTACGCAAACATCACAGCATAAGAAGCAAGGAATACTATTAAACTTTATGAGGTTTTTTTATGTGTGCAAATAGCGTGTTCAAAGAACAGTTAAGGGATGGCAACTTTATAAAGTACTAAGAATTAGGAAATGCGAGAATAACGAGGATCTAAGCAAATTTCCATGGCCATTTGTGGCCATATATTGTAATGCAGTGCTACAATATAACTCAAATATATTTTTAATTGAACAGTTATTTTTGTTTTCACAGGCTTCATTTAGTGAGGTAAAGGGTTGTTTATACAACATTTCACATTCAACATATCAGTATAGATCAACCTATGTTCTCTTTACATAATTATTATTTTCCTCGTAGACTGAGCCTGACCATAGTATCCAAGTAGCTCATAAACGTTAATGAGTTTATTTTCACAATATCCCAGTGTGATTAATACTTTTAACTCCTTGGAGAAAAAAAAATAAAATACTGGGATCAAATGATTTCACTAGTTCCTGTGTCCGGCTTGCAATATCAAGAATGAAATTCATTTCTCATCCTAAATCTGAAGCTGTTTTCAGTCCAGGCAAAAAACATAAAAAGGGAGGAGGGGGTGGGGGGGGGATGGGGAGGGGAGGGGATAAAAAATTACTTCAGTGAACAGTCTTTTATAAATGCACGTGTAATATTCTGATGCTTCAAATCTTAGCAAGCAAGACTGGCTGACCTGCTTAAACTTGAAGTTTAAGTTTCAGGTGGCCAGCATCAGCAGATATAAATTCCACCTAAGATTGTGTAACTTTTTTTTAACTTCCAAACCCTGACTCTCCCTAATTTCAGCTGAAGGTGCTGATGTTCAGCACTTCTGCAAAAGAATGGTCATCTCCCAAGGCCTTTCAAAGTGAGCATATCTCATTTCCACACCTGCGGAAAGCTTTGGTTTATGTGAATTGCTTAGCAAATTTGAGGCAAAAAGCATGAATAGAAAGAATTGTCTAAGACAGCATATGTCTACTTTAGCCTGAGAGCATCCTTTTTTCTCATATAGCCTTGGTCCATAATTTTCTCATTTGCCTAAGAAACGATACCGGCAGCATGCAGATGCACAATTCCTGTCTCCTCCAATGCACAATTAATTCCCAAAGGAACGTCTTGTCTGCACGACATGATAGGGCTGACGAGGAAATCATACAATTTACTGCACAAAACCTGCTTTAGTGGGGAACTGGGCTTGGTGACCTCTAGAGGTCCCTTCTAACCCCTACAGTTCTGTGATTCCATGGTAGTTCTGTTGCTATAGAGTACTTTACTTCGCAGTGTTATATTTACTTTAATATGCAAACCATAACTTAAGAAAAGCAGAGTCTTTCACTTAGCCCTAAGACTACATAACTTGCAAAGCTATCAGTGGAAATGCGTTTAACAACTGTTCGGATGTGATGCTCAGGAATATGACAGCAGAGGGATGTTAGAGTTAGGGTAGTATGGTTAGGTTGTGGTTGAAATAGGTGATCTTTAAGGTCATTTCCAACCTGAGCAATTCTATGATTCTATGAAATATCTATACTCAAGGAGCCTTGGAATGTGTGAGCAGAGGTGGGGCCCTGGACCAAGGCAACACAACTCTCTGGGGCAGAGCAACAGCCATCTCCTACTTCAGTAGTAACTGCTGAGAGCAGCTTTTGCTAATTGAAGGAGATGAGATAAACACTCCCCTTAGGGGTGTCACAGGTATTTTTGTGAAACAAAGCCATACAGATGCTAGAATTTTCTCTCTTTCCTGGTTTTACTAACTTTGCTTCAGTACTCACAGCCATTTGCTCCAGTTCCAGTTGATATGACTTTTCTTTTCCTCCTCCTTCCAGAGAAAATCTCAAGTTCTTGAATTTGTTATTACACACAGATATCTTGGCTTATTGTACTATGGACATGTTAAGCTTCTTGCACTGGGTTACGTATGTATCTGAGAAAAAGAAGATGAGGACTTGGGATGATACTCTGACATTTCTTTTTCTTACAATTACTTCTATCTCAACAAATCACACTACTCCTCTTTGACTTTTCTTTCCTACTCTATGAGTGCTGATGAACCTTGATAATGATGATGGGAGCTCAGCAAATGCATCATTCAGGTTCCAACAAACCTGTAAAAGGGCCAAATCTTGACTAACCTGGTCAGCATATGTGAGTGGGATGGGTGAGAAGGAAGCATAGGGGAGATGAGTGCATAAGATGCAGTTAGTGGATAATCTTGGTTTCTCTCCACAGTAATTCAGTCAGTGCTGTGCTACTGAAAAAGGCTTTGAAGAGCACTGAGATATTATATAATTAAATGCATAGCTGTAACTTTAAATAAATGCATAGATGTATGTATAACAGATCACTTGCATAGTTTTATTGAAGTCACTAGCAGTGTGTAGTAGGAAGAGGAGCCTAATGTTTTGTATAAATTCAGCTAAGTAGGACACCCAAGTGTGAAGACTGGGAGAAGGCATCTGCTGCAAAACACAAAGGGTGTATGGTGTAGTGTGCAGGGCAGAGATGGAATAAAATAAAGCATTTATAGTAGGGAAAACAGGAAGGACAAGTAATTGGGTAATATTCATATATTATCTATTTATTAGATTACATGATTACTTTGTCATCTTCTGATATAAAAGCAGGTTGTTTTGTTGCGCTGCATTTCCACCACAGTCTTAGCCCTCTGAGAAAATTGAACTGTAAGCGGTAGCATTTACCTTCTCTTCCTCTTCAGTTGCTTTGCAGTAACCCCACAGTACAGCTGTCCCATAGCAGAAGCTGTACTCCAGGTGATGCAGGAGATGCTAGAGAAGAATCTGAGAGGCTCAGTGCTTCCACACTAGGCGAGTGAAGCAGCAGAGCTGATGGGATCAGGGAATGTTGCAGGGAGGGATAAGATCTCCCCTGAGCCTCCTCCCAACTGAACAATCCCAGTTCTCTCCCTGTAAGACTTGTGCTCCAGAGCCTTCACAGTTTCAATACTCTTTTCTGGACACACTCCAAGGCCTCAGTGTCTTGTAATGAGGGGCTCAAAACTGAACATAGCACTTGAAGTGTGGCATCACCTGTGCTGAATATAGAGGCACGACTGCCTCCTTGCTTCTTCTGGCTGCACTGTTGCTGATACAAACCAGGATGGCACTGGCCTTCTTGGCCACTGGGTACACTGCTGGCTCACATTCAAGCCCAGCAGTGGAGCCCAGAGGAGGCATGAGGACTTCTGTAGTTCTTTTCATAATACAGACACAACAGAAAAGGATTTTTGAAAGGAAGAGTTGAAAAACTGGAAAGAGGTATGCAAGTGATGTTATTAACAAGACAAAGGGTGGAGAAGTGGCTACAGCGTGATGCTGGCAAACCAAATGGTTTCACCCACGTCTTTGCTTCAGCTTAGTCCAGCTAATACTGATTGTTTATCTATTTTTATTTTTTATTTTTGAACATTTACTAATTTCTATAGTCTGCTGCCACATTCATCATATAATACTAGCAAAGCCACCCTCTTAGAATGTCTTTTTATATATATATATATATGGGTGTTTCAAGTTAAAAATCTATTTTAAATGATTGGATAGCAACTAACAACCTCCAGAGGGCTAAACTGATGCTGTTAACAGGTCCAAATGTGATGCAGCATATGGAGATGAATACCTCATGGTACAGATTTGCATGCAGGCGGTTTTAATTAGGATTTAGAATTCCTTCAGGAATGCAGCATTCTGGGCTAGTCTCAATCTTGTCAATACAGTTTGTTTTTGTTCATGCTGAAGTGTTCAAAAACCAGTAGGGTCCTCACTTCTTTTTATTTTTGAGGCTTATATGAATTGCTACATTTTTCCCTAACTGCCTGCTGTCTGTATGATTATAAACTGTATACATGCACTAACTATACAGTGTTGCAGTCTTTTTCTAATGTTGTACCAGGTCAGTTCAAAGTAAATATAGTCTGAAGCTTTTTGACCCTTCATAGCTCGTTTTGTTTTTTGTTTTTTTTTTTTTTTTCCCTGCAATACTCCATATTTGCAATAGCATGCTATAACTCGATGGTTTTGTGCCATCTTGTGAGCAAAAGGTGAAACTACGTCCAGCTAATACAGGGAAGAGGTACATTGGTCAATAGTTATTTCATTGCCACGATGAAAAGTAAAATTATTTCTATATATATATATATACTTAACAATACTGCAAAAAATTAACTACAGTACATTTTACCTGCTTTAAAAAAAAAAAAAAATCTTAAATAGTGAATACATTTTACATATAATGGGCCTAACCTGCTTATTTCAATAAATTGAGGGAACAAATAATTTGTTTCCTTTTTTTTTTCCCCTCCAAATAAATGAACTTCTTGGTGTACAAAGTAGAAAAACCATGCAAGCTCTCAGTGTTCATTGCTGACAGAATTCCTTCCATGAAACAATCTGGTTTGTACAGGAAGCTTCTTGTCTTCTAAAAATCACTACCTGTTTCTTAGAGATAACACAATATACACTGAACAAAGCACTGCTTGTTATTACATTAGTGCAAAGAAAAACCTAATTCCTGACCTTAGAAATTCTTCTGTCTCCTGAAACCTGGAAAGGAGGTGGAGAAAGAGCACTAAAAGAAAATTACATAGGCAGTGGCCAACCTAGAATTATGTTATTATTATTAGTAATTATTATTATTATCACTGTAGTTGCATGAGATCTTGAGCTTGGAAGAGCAGAACAGGAAAACTCCTCAGTTCTTTCATAGCTTAATTGATTATTCTTGTGACCTTGAGCAAGCTGTTGTAGTTCTGTGCCTAATTTTTCCCACCTTTAGATGATGCACACTTTTTTTTCAACAGGATATTATCAGACTTGACTACCACTTGTAAAGCTCTTCAGGCTTCTTGGATGAAAGGTATTGCTGTGAGACAGTGACAAGCTTGTTAGAAATCTACTTGATAAGCAAAAGAGCAAGTCATTCACAATAAGTGTAATTATTCAAAGATTTAAGCTTTTTAATCTACTTCCACTCTCTTGGCAAGCAGATCATGATTTCTTCTATTTTATGTAACGAGAAGAATATTTTTTTCCCTTTTTACTCTATAGATTGATTGCAAATATTCAGAATTCAAGCTGTGTTGCTCATTTGCAATCAGTTGAATGAGTAACGTTATTTCTACTCATGATTGGATGAATGCCCAAGGACTCGTGTGCAAATCATAAAGTTTGTTTTCTCAAGATACTCATCTGTATGACATTGAAATGTGTTGCCTCTAAAGAGAAATGCTAGTAAAATTCAACTCATCAAAGTTCACTGAGCACAAAAGTAAGGCAAAGGGATGCTGACATTTTTAATAGGTCTTGGTGGATTAAACTTTTGTCTAAATGGACCAAATCTTACATCAAATGCTTTTAGCTTTTACCTGTAGCTAAGAGTGTGAACCAATTTGGTGCACTGAATTCTGGACCTAATATCATGCAGATGGGGATTGTCACTAGATCTACTCAAAGTTTCCAATAAGAAATAATGGTTCCAGTAGTTCCAATAAGTGTTGCTATGGAAGACTAGCGATGGGGTATTTCAAAGCAACTCAAATCCTGGGCTGAGGGAAAAGGCAAGTGAATAAGGGATGAGGAGAAGTTTACAGTGGGACTCAGTCTACCCCAGACTGCAATGGGGTGACAGACTCTTCAAGGGGTCACTGTAATCCTGCAGAAATTTTGTTGCAGAAATTACTTTCCCAGTGATCTCCAAATTATGTGGATTATAGGAAGGCTTGCCACTTCTAAGGTGTGCAGAAGTCTGACATATCCCAAGGATGGCTGTAAAACATCAGTAGGATTTGAGATTTAAAATGCTCATGCTTAAGAGCTAAATTGTGTAGTATTGCTATTGTTTCCTTGTGATTCCTATAATGAGCTTTACTCTCTTTTGCAGCTCTCTGCTAGCAGAAGTAATGTGCAATGTTTTGAAGTGTGTGATCCAGTCATACGAGGAACAGGGACATGTGCCTTTGAATGGCAACTTTAGTAGGATCACATTCAGCTTAGGGCACAGATCAGTTAGAGTCGATCTAAAATGAAGCATTCTGTTTGCACTTTCTGTGAAGCAAAACAGAGGTACCTGCACAGAGTGCTTAGGACTCTAAGGAAACCCTCTTTGGCCCCAGCTAGAATGACATATTCCCAAAGAGCTTCATTCACCAGCAACCTAACAAATATAGGTTGTAAGAATAGCTCTGTTTCCATTCATATGCTTTAATTTGGCTGTTGTAATTTATTACTGATCATGTCTTTTCCATTTTTTTTTTTTTTTAATTTTTTTTTTTCCCCCTTTTCTTCTGGAGAGTTGGCTTTGCTCAAAATTAAGGGTTTTGACCATTCACTCTGATGGACTCACATCTTCAGTCCTGTTTAGCTGACATCTGCTTGACAAACACAGACTTAGGAATATTCCTTTAGACAGTACGCTGTGAGGAGTAGCGAAGCTGCAATAATCTCACATTTTAGAGAGAATGATTGCTTATAAAAAAAAGCACGTTCATATTAAAAATTCACAGCAGCACACTCTACTCCCCCATTATAGGTAATTACAGAGGATTTTAAATATCTGATGCTACTTGGCAGCGTACAATACTCTGTCAGCAGCAGGCACTGATTTGTAATTTAATTATCATAAGACATCCACCTGTTCTTTTGTCAAATGAAGAGTAGCACTTCCGTGCAATCATGCCCTTCCCTCCAGAAATTTGAATTAACCCTTACAGAAAGCTCACTTTCTAGGGAACTGGGTAACATCAAGTACATTTGCTGGAATCCATTAGGACAGAATAATGTAGATAAATGACGCATTCCTGCAGGAGAATCTCAGCTCTGGTTTGGTATTTTCAGCCTTGCATTCTCAGAAACTTTCCTTACCTCTGGCTTTTTGCTGTGTCAAGCTGCTTTGGTTTACTGCTGAAGGCGTTTAAGTGAGGAGATGATGTAGGAGGAGAGATGCATGAAAATCAACAAGTTTGGTGCTAAGAACATGATGCGAAGATGAAACAGGATTGACCCAGAAATGCTCTAGGCTTCTACCTTATGAGTAATGGGAATGCTGGCCTAAGGGTGGGAGGGAGATAAAGACAAAAAGAAAAGTGGCATTCTGTTCTGTAAACTCTCCAGGTTACGGCAAATAAAAGTGGATATTATCTGATTTATTATGGAAATACATAGTTATCAGACTTTAATTAGAAAGTATATGTTTTCAATGAAAAGTCTACAAAATATTCTGCTTTTCAGGAGCACAGGGCTCATGGTCAGCCAGCCTACTCTGGGACTTGGCTCTCATTTATGTAATGTGCACACTGCAGTGTGGTGATGGGAAAAGGACTTACTGACGGACATGAAGAAATGTTCTTTCTTTAATGGCAACTTATGCTGCTTTTTGTGGCTGTTTAGCTGAGTGAATGATCCAGCCAAGTCTCTTCAGGGCTTCATCCACTGATGTCATGCCTGTTTGGAAAGTGGTTGCAGGACATTTTCATTTTTGTCATTTTCCAAGAAGATGGGATGAGTCTGCTGTTCTGCGTCTCTTTCTCAAAACCACCTTTTAGCAAATGACTCACTTTAGAGAGGGTGTCTCTGAGTAGTAGTCTTTTTTGAAAGAGTACTTGCTGGATTCAAAATGTAATGGATCGCTTCGGGCTTAAGTTTTTTGTGTGCCAAGCCTTTAATGGGACATTGGTTGGAGTACTGTCTATTAGGCTGGTGGCTTCTTGCCCAAAGAATACTTGTCAGTTGCCAGTCATTTTGTGGATTCATTCATTATGTTATCTGAAAAGTAAGCATGTAAATGGTTGCAGGCATATCCCAGAAAGAAGAAAGAGAATCCATCATGTCACATGGGTGTTTGAAAAATAATTGGCAAATGCTGAACCACTTCCATGTATCAAGGTGAAAGTGGAAATAAACCAGGATGATTTCCTTTGGAAGGATGCAAAAATGAAGCACCAGGACCTGGTACTCAAAATGAGTGGCAGGAGAAGCAGAGAATTCTGCTTTGCAAAATCTGTATAAGCATACCTGAACTTGAGACACCTTTGTTTTCCCATGTGGACATCTAAATAAGTCTTAGATTTTGTCTTTTCCATAGCCTTTGATTCCACACGCTGCAGTGTCTGAGCACATACCTTTCAAATGAAAGCATTTTCAGTCACACTAAAAACCACTGTGAGCACAAGAAAGATGTGGAGCTGTTATAGTTGATCCAGAGAAGGGCCATAAGGATTACCAGGGTGCTGGTGTGCCTCTCCTAAGAAGAAAGGCTGAGGGAGGTGGATAGGGAAGTTAAAGCACCTCACAGCACAATTAGTCTGCAGGGACTGCAGTCTTCATGGAAATGCATTGCAGTTTACTGTGGCAAAATGGAAAATAAATATTTTGTTCAGAAAAGCTATAAAAGAGCAGTTATTATTGTGAGGGTGTGAAATGTGAGAAGGCTCAGCAGAGCAACATAACGTTGTCAGTACTGGCTCATGTCAGTATGTCCTCTCAGATGTCTATGTGAAGATAGCAAATCTGATGTACCTGTGTGATGATGTGAGGGATGCTCCAAAAGCAGTGGCTCCTGTTTTATTATGTTGACCCATGACACTGAAGGTGGATATTGGACATTGAAGGTGGATATTGGTGGGATGGCAGTGGAGGTTGAATCTTCCCATGAATATTCCCTCACATTTTGTTGCCATGAGGCAGATGGCAGCAGAGGAGCAGCCTGACTAAAAGATGTTCTGACAAGGAAGTGTGTATGAAGCCCAGGTACGAAATTCTTCCATGCAGAAAAAAAAGGCAAAGTGTAGGACTGAATTCCTTCGTGTAGGAAAAATGGAACCCATTGACATTCATCAATGCTTGCTGGGAATTTATGGAGACCAAAGAGTGGATATGAACACAATGAGGTGGTATTTGGTTGGTGTTTCAGCAGTGGTGATAACAAGGGTCACCCTTACTGGTGCATAATTTTACTAGTGCAACATGCAGGCTCTTGTTCATTACTGGCAAAAATGCATAGGTAATAGTGGTTACTGTATTGAAAAATAGTGTTATGTAGCTGAGAAGTGGCTCCATCAAATAGTGTTATTGTGTTCTTTGTTGTAATTTCAGTGGGAAAATACAGGAGCATTACTTTTGGAGCAAGCTATGTACTAGTCTTTCACTGATGAAATGTTAAAAACAGAATTAAGTATTCTCTCTAGAACAAATTAGAAAACCCAGGAGTTATATTAATGTCTGATAGTTTATCCAATACCTGATATTCACATTAATATGCAGTCATTGCTTCCTGAAAACTTATTTCTCCCTCCTTGTTATCTTTATTTTTTTTTCCCTAGAAATACCGTTATCAAGATGAGGATGCTCCACACGATCATACTTTACCTCGATTGACCCATGAAGTGAGAGGCCCAGAGCTTGTTCACGTGTCAGAGAAGAACTTGTCTCAAATAGAGAATGTCCATGGATATGTCTTACAGTCACACATTTCTCCTTTGAAGGTAGGATCAATGTGGCTTTGATTCTCCAGCATGAGAAAATGTGTAAGGTGAAGTCCCTGAGAACCTTATCTTGTTGTGCAAACAGCCAAGCTGTGTTTTGAAATGTATTGGTTCAGTTGATTGTCCTCTGTCTGGAGTTCGAGGCTTGCTGTATTGCAGTAGGTGTTGGTGTAGCTGGCAAAGGATACAGACACACCTTTCTGTATGAAAGCAACTATTTACAGGGATTTTGTGTATGTGTGTGTGTGTGATACATTTGACTGGGCAAAATGTTTATCTTCATGGTGAACCTGAATATGAACCGAAAAGAATTCAAGAAGATCCTAAAACTCCTATAAAAAAAGGAGCATGATAGTATGTGTATTACTTGTTGTTTTCTTCCTGCCTGGAAAAGGGAGGAAAAAAAGTGAAGTATTTTAATAATGGTGGTGATGTTTTGGTTAATGGATTTATACAGGCAGTTAAGTAAGAAGCTAACAAGGCAGATGTGTGTTGTGCATTCCAGTGCCAAAGGGTTATGAAATGGGCATTGTTTGTCTAGCAGAGTGATTACAGGGTGGTGGTAAGTGAAAGCAAATATTTACTATTAAAGACTGATGCTAATTCATCTGCAGTTCATTGAGCCTTTGTGGAACAGCCATGTGAAATAGTCTTTTTCTGATGTTCTTGTTATTTCTTTGTGAAGTTTATATGTAGTTTGCCTTTTTATGCTTCAGAAGGTTTCCACATTGCCTACCTAACTTTTACTGTAGAAACCGGCACTGTTATGTTTCTTTAGGCACTTTGGATTCACTTTTGTTTCCAGTGATCAACAGAAGTTTCCATTCATCAGATTTGTATCACATAAATTTCTGCATATTTGAGACATACCATTCAAAACTTTCCAAAAGCCAGTCAGAACAGTTTATTGGGGCTTTTTGAACTATGGATTTTTCATCCTGTTTCTGAATGTTCTTCAGTATTCCACTTTCTTCACAGCAGTATTGCACAAACATGACTGCACTGAATAACAGCTAAATCTGGGGCATGCTGCCTCTCTACTTGTATTGTGCCCTCCCAGGGAAAGTGCCTGCAATTTAGATATTTTGCTCTCTTGTGTGGGATATGGAACTGCTGAAATTCTGCTCGGGGGACATAGAACAAATGCTGAAGTCAAAATACAGCTTGTCAGCTCTGGTTTTATGACTGAGAAGACACTGGTGTTTGGAGTGGGATAAAACTGTCAGGAAACTCCAATGAGAGCTGTCTGTACTGGAAAGGCTGACTCGTTCTTCCTCTGTTTGCTGGCTACAGGTCAGGACATTTGCTGCAAAGGGAATCTGTGTGTAAATCAAAGTCACAACTTTGCTTGCACTGAGGGATCCCATAATTCCTGTGTCACTTAGACTGTCAGCCTGATCCAGCCTTCAAGCATATCGCATGGGCATGGGGGTGGCCCCCTGACACAGTGGGGTTAAATTAGCTGCCTGACTTACCTGTATTTCACAGTGGGATCTGCAGCAGCACCGTGCACCTCTCAATGAATTTCTGAGGTGGTCTTTTGTGTTTAATGGCTTCAAAGAGCCCTGATGACAGGATGACATTCCAAAGTATGTATTTCATGGAATGAATCATAGAATGGTAGAACAGTAGTATCACCGAACCACAGAATCATAGAATGGTTTGGACTGGGAGGGATGTCAGAGCCGCCTGGTTTCACCACCTCTGCTGTGGGCTGGTTGCCACTCAACAAATAAGGCCCAGGGCCAACCTAACACTGAGCACCTCCAGGGACAAGGCATCCACAGTTTCTCTGGGCAGCCTATGCCAGGGCCTCACCATGCTCTGGATAAAAGTCTTCCTCTTAAAATCTGATCTAAATCTTCCCTCTTTTTGTTTAAAATCATTCCTCCTTGTTGTATCATTATCATATTGTGTAAAAAAGTAAGTCTTGTTTTTTATAATCCTCTTTTAAGTACTTAAAGGCTGCAATGAAGTCTCACTATATTGTGCTTAACAGTATAACAAACTGAACATGTTGAGCATGAAAATAATATAACAAAGATGTTTTGAAATCAAAGGATAATCCCAAGGCTGAGCCTCATGTCCACCTTAATAACCTCACTTTTTTACTCTGCCAAACTCCAGTCACTTATGAAAAAGTTGACCACCATGCATTTGTGTTCACTTGGAAAGAACCCTGTGAAGCTGGTGCAATTAGAAAGCTCCCCTCCAGAGCGGCTGTAAAATAAACTGCACCACAGCCATCTCTGGAAGCCCTAAGAGTTATTTATACCCTGTCTGTTTAAGTAGAGTGCTTGGTACCATCAACCTGCCCTCACTCTAAAGTTCCTAGTAAGTATCACAGTGTGCAGCTTGAGGTTTTTATCACAGACTTGCATCATTACAGCTAGAAGTTTAGTGAATATTTGAGATTCAGAAGGATAAACCATTGACCTGTGTCTACCACCATATTTGTAAGTACACTGTTGCAGGGATTTTTGAAAGACTTTCTAATCCTCAACACAAGGATTCAGCCCTTCTGTATGAACAAATGTGCAATTCAGATGCTTGATGTATCTTGTTGCATAGTACAAATATATCTTATAATGGATTCTGAGTTGTTTGTATGAATTGGTAAAGAACTTGGCTGTAGTTTCACTTTCTGGATTATGTACTTTGATGTAGTCTACAATTATCCTAGTGAAGTTAGTCTTTATTGGATACTTCAAAGAGATTGGGTTTTGTCAGATACCAAGCTGTAAAGCAAATTTTCTTTAAGATCTCAGCAATTTTATACGCTGAATAATCAGAAATATGGTCCTCAGCCATTCTGAATGTGTCTTTGAGACACTCAGGTACTACCTATGCTAAAAATTCTTTGGGAGTGTGAATACTGGCTAGATAAGTCTTGTTATCTTTTGAGTCCCTATACCTTGGAGGACAGTAGCCAGATTATTTCCTGTTGAAAGATAACAATAAGAAAGAACAGCTATGATGAAAAGAGGTGCCTCTTTTTATTGTGACTTCTACTTTTGTACCCTTAGATTTCTTCATGAACTGTCAGGTGGCATCTTCTATGCACTCAACACAGTCATTGTATGTGCTAAATGTTAGAAAGCTGCAAGCTTCTGCTAAAGGTTGATCTACCTATTAGTGTGGAAAAGATAACATTTGCAATAGCTTCAGCAACTTTGAATGTCAAACACAGAAGTTTAAAAGGAAGTTTTTGGTTACGTCAGTGAATTAACATTTGGGAAAATGTTAGCACCTCAGCAGTTCTTTGCAAGAGTTGACATACTGAGATGATAAATGTTCTTTACAATTTGTGAAGGTAAGGAAATTGTGCTTTTTTAGTCCACAGAATGAAAATGTACGTTAATATACTGAAATAGTTGTACTGCACTTTCCCCTATCTTACACTAGATGGTGCGATTAGCTCAGAGTCCTTTGATCAGACTATTACAGCTTCAGGAACGTGATACTGAGGTCTTTAAATAGCGTAGAAAGTGCTAGTTCAGTAAAAATGCCTTGTTAGAAATCAGGTGCCTTCAGAAGCACTGGTGTGTTGAGAAATCTGAGTACAACATAGACGTACCTGGAATTTAGACAAGCAAGCTCTGTCTCCAAAAGATGTGATCTCCTCTTTCCCTTCCTCCTAGGAATATCTCTAATCAGTGTTCATTAAATGATGGAAACCTCTGGCTTCTGAATGAACCTTATTAGCATTATTGTGATATTAGATATCTTTTTCTTTTAAGTAAACTCCTATTTCTTTAAATAAGCCTAGAATTAAAAATCCATACAAGGATCTTGGATCTCTGTGGTTTCTTGCATATTTTAAATGCCAAGCTATTCCTGTTGCCTATCTCTGTTTCCCAATTTAAAGCAAGGTTTAAGTGTAAGCATCAATGGCAGTTGTTTAAAAATAAGTAGTATGTAAATTACTGTTATTATCTTATCCTAAGCTATTTTTAAATGAGGAAGTTCAGTTGTCTCAGTTATTTCTTCTTTGATTGCCCTACTCTGTAAAAGGAAAGGAGATGCTCTGTGTACTCCTCCTGCTCTTGCTGCCAGGCCTTGCTCTCATGTAGCTCAGAATGGTTGCTACCACCTTGTACAAAGTGAGAACTAATGGAATGAATTTCTAGTGGGATAGAGGGAAAATCCTTTCCATACAAAGCAAATGAGCAGTTTGTTTTCTTAGAGGTCTTTGTAGTTGAGCTTATACGTGAATAACACTTGTGTAAATTGTTTTCCAGAAAATTTCCTTATCCCATTAGAAAAGTATGTTGATTCCATTAATTCTTCTTTGTTAGTGATGGCAAAAGCCCCTCTCTTACCAGTTATTTGTGGTCTCCCATATGGAGTGTGGAAAAGACAATGCCACTTGATCATGATTTCTGCTCAAAACCAGGTTTCCTTTTCTCAACTCTCTTCTTCTGGTGAGTGCATAGAGTGCTCCTATCATTCTTTCTATCTGCCTGAGTGCAGGAAGGTCATTCCTGCAGAAGCTGCTTGAATTTGGATGTCCCCTTTTCTGTCTCTCATGAAACAGCCTTCATCACCTCTGAAGCCTTTTTTGTCCCTGCATGAGTCAGATCTTATGATGGCGGCTGCTGTGCTTTTCTGACAAACTTACTAAGAGGGCGAAGAGTCTCTAAGGATAATCTCGGATTATTAATTAATCTGTGTATAATTCCTTAGTCTGAGCTTCCTGTAAACTGTCACAAAGAGTAGCAGTTTTTGGTCTAAAAAGGTAGATTGGGTAAAATCTATTTATTTTATATCTTTTTTATTTTATATATATATTTTTAAAAAAACCTTTTAAAGGGTAGATTAGAGCAGGATAAGGAGAAATGGTTTTAAGTTGGAGTAGGGAAGATTTAGGTTGGGTGTCAGGGGGAAGTTCTTTACAGAGGTAGTGGTGAGGTTCTGGAACAGGCTGCCCAGAGAGGCTGTGGATGCACCATCGCTGGAGGAGTTCAAGGACAGGATGGATGGGGCCCTGGGCAGCCTGGTCTAGTATGGAGGTTGATGGCCCTGCCTATGGCCAGGAGTTTGGAGATTCATGATCCTTGAGGTCCCTGCCAACCCAGGCCATTCTATGATTCTGTGATTCTTTAATACAGTCTTCAATAAAAGCTGAGTTCAAAAGTACACTTGGAAAGATAAGATCAAAACATTTTATACTTTTTGTTGTTGTTGTTCTTCTTCAGATCAACAGCTCTATTTCTCAATCTGAAAAGTTCTGGGAGTATGATTTTCTATTTTTTTTCTACTGAATTCTGTATTAAAGTGCACAAAGTCATGCACTGGTCACACATACAATGAAAACAACAAAGTCCAAGACTCATGATGTGCCAGGGGATCACTTGAGCTGTTGATTAAGTCAAGAAGTAGCCACATAGAGCTTAAAAACAGTACTGCATGATAGACTTGTGGAGCTTATTTTAGCAGTTGGAGGAAAGTCTTCTGCTCCTGTAAATACCTCCACCTACCAGGAAACCAGAGTTAGACTGCAACTTTCAGTGTTACCCTGCCGTATTCTCCTGTGTCAATGTCGTTTCTAATGATTTTATGGAGAGTATCTAAATGTGACAAGAAGCCTTACTTGTTTTCGGAAGAGCCCGAAAATCCATCATCGTCTTGCTGTGGAAGAATACAATGGCAGAGGTGAAGTTCCCATAGGGAAGTGGATAAGGCTGAATTATTTGTTTAAGTTTCTGTGATTCAGGTGTGACAAGTAAATGAGGCTGTGACATATCACATGCTTTCATTGTTTAGTGAGGCTCTTAAGGGTAGCGAAGGCCTATGAGTAGTTGATGTAGTTGTGGTAGATTTGAGGAACAGAACTCTGAAGTTTTCTCTTGCAGTTGCAAAATTAATTGAGGTTATGTAGAGGACACATTAATGTATGCACAGATATATTAGCAACCCATCTAAAATTTGATCTGGCATCCCTTTCTGTGCTTACACTGACTACATTTCATAAGTACAGCTGATCTGCATGAAGCATTTTTTAGCCCCAGGGTAGCTCAGCCCAGTAGCAGTGATCTTATAGTAATACTTTTGATCTCTTCCCTCCTAGCTTCCTTGCCTTTGTGATGTTGTTGTGATTTTATTGTGCGTGTTTTTTTCCCTCCCCTTTTTAATATGCAGTTATTGGCAAAGCCCCATACTGCAGTCTATATCTGCTAGTGGATTTTCACTGAATATTCAGTAGGTTGCTTCATTAAGATACGATGCTTGTTACATGTTTAATCAGATACTGCTTTTCTCTTATCTCTTACAGTAACAGCAGATAGGCGTATATCATAGATCTGTATCTGTGATCTGCATTTTTTAATATAAAAATGCAATTGGATTAAGATGAAACAAAGGGAAAAGACAAATAGGCCTATGCTTGTTCCTGCTCGTAGAAAAGTACCAAAAAGAGCTCTGAATTTCAATTTCATTTTCTTTCCAGGCAAAATATGCAGCTTGTAAATCAATAGAAGAATATTTTGTTTTTGTTTTTCAGTTTCATGTGGGCAGGGATGTCTTCCATTTTTTCGCCATCTCATTCTGAAGCACATCCTAAAATGATGCAAAATTTGAATGTCAAATGAGGAATGGTGTCAATCTTTTGTCATCATACCTAGATGTGCTGCTCTGTATGCTGGACTTTTTTAGCTGTGGATTTCTGACTGATGACTTTCCCCATGGTATATGTTGCTGCAGACAGTATCTTGTTATCCTTCTGGCTTCTGATAGAATTAAAAAGAAACCATATAAAATTGCCTCTCTCGGTGTGTGATTTAATTGGAAAAATCTTGACAAGTTAAGGTAAACCTCAGGCCTTGCAATTTCTTCAGGTTTTTTTTTTTGACAAAATAAAAGGCGTGTTCCTCCCTCCCTCCCCCTAAGCACAGCAAATTCTGTCAGTGTCTACCAACCCATTATCTGTTGTTGGGTTTGCCTGGAGAATAAAGAAGGGAATTTTCAAAGGAATTTGGAAATATTTTCAGGCAATGGACACTGTTTATTTTAGAAAGGCCTTCTAGGTATTGCAGGTCTTTTCAAATGTTAATTTGAATTGCAGTTTCAGGAGCCTTGCTCTGTTTCTGATCTGCTGAGTGCTTTATGTGTTAGTATTAATTAGCTGTTACATCTCCCATTCTTTTAAGGTCTCAGATTTTTCTTTAAGGACAATCTTGCTCCTGAGTCTTATTATTACTATTATTATTATTATTATTATTATTATTATTATTATTATTATTATTATTATTATTATTATTATTGAAAGTCTGATGTATTGCAAATATTTCTGGTGAAGTCTGCTTATAATCCAGAAGATGAGAGATTCCAGGAATCCTTTTTGTCTTTCAATTATGTTTTGCATAGAATAAGCTACTCCATGGTTCACTGATCTGGTTTTCACTTCATGCATTGATCGTATAACATTCTCATAGAATATCAAATAAATCAAGAATAGAGGTACTATTGTAAATGTGCTTGGATATTTATATATATATATATATATATAATTATTATCTGGATTAAATAAATGAAATATATCAAATAAATTAATTGAATCGTTACTAGATCTTACAGACATAAGATTTGTGTGTTCTCTCAGTTCCTTTCCTGAGTCTGTAACTACAAAAATATCAGTTTATTTGTATGGCATCTGTAACAGTGCTTGCCACCTTTCCAAGTGTTTCATGACCTACTCATGAGAAGTGCAATAAAGCATCTTGACGTTATTAGTCAGACTGTACGAGGAGGGATTTTTCTCTGAAGTGTCAGACAGGTTTAACACCACTTGTTTTCCTGAGCTCAGCAGCTGAAATGGCCTTCTGTCAAACTTCAGCTACTGCTGACACTCGGGAATGTACTCTCCATTTTACATGAAGCATTAAATGGCCATAACACCTTTTCACTAAGAAATTACCTCATAATTCACTCATTACAACAAAGATCAATGCATTTATACATCCAGTGATGTTCCACGTGATTTTTTTTTTTTTTCTTTTCAGTATCAGATGTTAAAAATACAAAGCAGAAGTTTGCATATGGATCCTACAATTTCAATTTTAGCATGAAGAAATAAAATTGATGTGGCCAGGCCTTCAAACTATATGGAGGGAATTCTTGCCAGCCTCACTAAGAGGTGCTCAGGTTAATTTGTGCTTTGTTTCTAAGTGCTTTCTTTTATAACTCTTGTTTCTTGTGGCTCCTATTTCATCTTGTGATAATAATGTTTTGTGAAGTGTGGAGCTGAGAAAAAAACAGATTTCTGGCATCTAGATAAAAAAAAATATCTTCCTGAAAAGGCCATTATTTTCCATCTATTCTCAGTTTAAATATGAGCTTTAGGGATTATTATTATGTAGAATGTTGGGACCATTCGCTAACTGTAGCTTCTGAGAATGATTTTTCAAATGAAAAATCCTTTTAGCCTTTTAGTTCCCTGCAAAATATCTACGTCAGCAGACCATGTGAGTTGCTTTCTAATAATTTCTTAGTAACAGTAGAACTACCCCATCTGAAACAGTTGGGGAAAATGTCATGAAAGTCTGCAGCTGTGATGACTCAGGTGACTTCTTCCAAATCTGCCCTGTTTACTGCCCTGATCTCCCATAGCACCTCCTGTTGTCATGTATTTTCTGTTGCTGTTAATTTCTTTTCCATACCTAGTCACTGTAACATTATCCTGCTATATCACTCCTTTGTTGTTGTCGTTGTTTGTTTTTCTGAATTGCCTTCAGAATCCATTCCTTTATTTCTCCTTTGGATCTTCCTCACTTTTCTGTTATATTCATTCCGATGCCTACACAAGGATTTTGTTAATACTGTAAGCCACTCACAAAGTAAACGTTTGCAATAGGTAGTCGTTAACACATAATAATTGATGCCCTTCTTGTTCTGGATGATTGTATTTTCATTGATCAATTTGCTTTTTGGCTGCTTTGAGTGGAGCTCTCCTTCCTCATTCTCCAGCATGATCTTTATGAACAGTTTCTGTTGATTTCTCTTACAACTGTAAGGTATTTCCCCCTCATCTCAAGCAAAGGCAAAGTGAACTACATTGGGATATCATCAAGTCTGGTGGTCACAGCCCACTGAAATGGCAGCACTCTGGACACCTTTCAGTCTTTTAAGTCTTACAGATACTCTGAGCAATGTCAGGTGGAATTCACTTTTTAACTCCAGGAGACTCAAGCATGCTATATTACACTTTTTATATTCCGAATGAAAACAGAATACTTCTTTTAGACACATTAGATTGAGAATTTAGCTTATTAGATTAAAATGTTTAATGCAGAAAATAACTGTTTCTCAAGGAAAATGTAAATCTTTGATTTTTCAAAGCCTCTTTTCCATTATGGTTATGATAAATGTCTTCATGGAATGCTGCATTGGATTTGATCTTCCTTTAGTGGTAGAACTTTGTGCTTCCAAATCTAAAATGCATTAAACCTGATAAATGACTTAATAAAATGGCTGCAGTTGATAACATTGGAAGGACTGAACATAATGTTTTCAACAAATAAAGAAGTTTCTATTTTGAAGTCTGTGTCACAAACTGTTCCTTTCGTCAAATAGAGGAGCAAATTCCAAGCAGGGAAACAGAGTTTTTTTGTGACAGTATGCAGTATGTGAGTATCAAGGCTTATATTAATTACTGGTAATCGGCTAAAGTAGTGCAAAATAAACAGCTTAGCACTCTTGGAGTGTTAATAACATCAGCCAACCTCTGAAGATCTCACTTGCATCTGATATCACATTTCAGTTGCTGCCGTTTCCTGTTGAGCACTCCATAGGCAGTTGGTTTCTTCTACTACTTTTGCATCAAATCTGCAAACTAAGCAGTTCTGAGTTAGATGTTTTAGGTGAGACTGGGCTATCTTCACACTGCTTATGTTCAGACTTTGTCTTCTGTATTGAAATGACATTACTTTTTTCAGTATCTTGGACAACATGACATTTAGTTAAAGAGTAGGAATGTATACAGGTAAGTGCAAACAAGGGTGCTTCTATGCTGCATATGCTGTACTAATGGCTGTAATGGCCTCTGAGAAACAAATCTCAATAGAAACAGCCAAGACAGGTTATCAATATGGAAAATGCTATTTATCTACACCTTCATATATACACTGGGATTAGTATGTGGCTTTAATTTTAATCCTGTCTCTATTTAAGAGTATTAGCTAGACCACAGGATCTACTAAACACTATTACCTCTAATACTATTGAAGAAATGGAGCTGCATGTGTCTACGAAATGTCAACATTTATTTTCCTAAACTTGGTGGAAAAAAAGTTTAGGGCAAAGTGTTAGAACAGCAGTGTGTCATCATGCTGTTACTATTTTAAAGAAGAAGTTTTGGGATTTAATTTGCTTCCCATGTTCTCCTTTAGCAATTTGCCTACTGGGAATTCCCATGCTCAAGCTTTAAGAGAACTGTGCATGTCTGTGCTTTGGGGCTATACCTTTCTCATTTGGAACACAGCAAAGGCAAAGTCTTTTGACAGCACAGATGTAGAGAAGCAGGGTAGGTATATATGCCAGCAAAGACTGATCTGTACATCCTTACCAGATTAGTTTAAAAACTTTACAGATTCAGCTGGACTGTGGAGATGACAGATATTTGTGGCATTCCATAACTTTTCCAGCACTGGTTTTATCATGGCACAATTTGTTCTCATATTTTCTCACTGAAGCGGAACAGTTCATCAGCTGAGTTCCTATGGCAGGTCATTATCTCAAACCGGGGGGAATTTGAGACAGTTCAGAGCTACCCCAATGCAATGGAGTAAAGAAACAGCCTGAGAAAAATGCAATCAGGGCTTTTTCCTATTTCTGTCTTCCAGCCTCACTCTCATTCTCCTTTCCTTTTTGTTTCTTGTTTCCATGTGAAGTATGTAGTGAGGGAAGATGTAACTGTGAGCGAGTCAGCAAAGAGCTTATCAGACACTTTGGTAGACCTTATCACTTTTGTTTGGGAAAAGTTAGGACCAATTAACTGATTAGAGGAACTGATAGAGGAACAGGAACGTCTTGCTTGTAAGTGAATGGTATATAAGATGTATGTTGAACACAATAAAGAGAATTATTTTGATGCTACGAGAAACTAAGAGAGCTCTCTAACTCAACTGAGCACCGACAGTATGTGACATTTATCCTGAGCTGGAAGGGGCAAGAGGTGGGCAAGGGTCTCTCTGCTGTTGGAGTTTATGGCACAAGGGTTTTGAAAGAAAATATATTTTACAAACAGTTAAGGCTGAGTGCCCATGAGAACAGAGAGAGGCAGATGGTGGCTAAAGCATTCTGCACATAGGTATGTGTGTTTAGGAATAAAGGGGCATAAACCATTAAAACTGAAAGGAGGTATATTAAAAGTTTGGGACCTACTTGACAGCTTGCTTTGACATTGTAATTTTTCAGCTGCTTGTGCCCAGATAACTGATGCATTTCCAGTGTTACTTAAGTATAAACCTTTTGACAGTGTGGTAATATCAGAGGTGAATATGCTAAAGTATCTGCCATAAACCTGGTAGCACAACATGCACACAACCTTTTTTTTGTTTATAACTCAGTTACAACTATCTTAATAGGGATTATTCTGGCAATTGAAAACCAGGTTTTACTCAAGTTATTCAATTAAGCTGAAATTGCCTGTAATGTAGTGCCATAATTGTAGTTGAGGCATCACTGGAAGATGGTAAGTAGGTGAGATACTAATTAAATTCTTCTGAACTCCAGTAATTTAATATTCAAAAGGAGGCTGAGCCCATATAGAAGCTTGCTCATTGCATTGCCACAGGGGATTACAGGGGGAGAAACCTTGATAAAAATAGCAGCTTCTAAACGAATTTTGCTGGTCTTGCGTGACTGAAATTTGGGGTTTGTTAGTATTGCTCTTCTGTTCTAGATACAAACACAGCGGGCCTGATCTGGCTGGGGGTGAACTCTCTGTAGACTTCAGTAAGATCATGTGTATGGGTTGAGCACAAAATTTTCCCAAACACTGCTAAACTGAGGGATGACTGTTGTGTTTACATATAATCTTGAAAAACTGGATTCTTTTACATTTGGGCTTTTGGGGAAAGTAGCTTTCAGCCTAATATAAGTAGGAATACAGCTCCCTTTGATTTTCAAAGCACTGTAAGCCACAAACTCTTATAAATTCTTTTTGAAAATCTCATCTGATAATAAAATGAGAGGTGTGGGAGAGAATGAAATTCATCCCTTCTCAGAATTGCCCTCCTGTAGAAAGGCTCAGAACACAGTATCTTTGCTATGTCGTGATTACTGACCAGGTTATTAGTGCAGTCCTTCCAGGCCCCTAAATACATCAAAGCAAATTTTCCACTGCCCTTCTCATTACAGCTATCAGTAATGATCTGAGCAAGACTGGTCTGGAGATTCCTCCCTAGATGCATATTCTTTCCAAGCCTCTTAATTCAATCTGAATGATGATGATGATAATTTAGGTTATAGTATTACCCAGGGGCTGAGTGCAGAGTAGGGTTCTATTGTCCTAAGCGTAAGAAAAGCATAAATAAAAGCATGTGATATCTCAGACTTACATAGGCTAAAAACACTACAAAAGAGCAGAAATTAATAGGAATCCCTCTGTATACTCAAATTATGTCTAATAATCAGTCTACTATAATCAAAATGTAACTACTTTTTAACTATCATATAATTCCTGCATCATTTCTTTAGCTAGAGTCGTTCATGTCTCGGGGCTGAATTATAGACCAGTGGTATCTTATTACATTTATTGGCTTTCTCCCATTAGTACTGCACAGATGCTTTGCCTCTTGCTGAGTGAGAAACACATGGACAAATATACTATACACATTTTGAAGGAAAAAAAAAGAAAAAGAGAGTTGGTGGTGATTTAAAATGGTTCTGGGAATGGAGTCCCTTTTTAACTAAAGAGACCAAAACAGAAATGGTCTACCCAGAGTAGAAATTAACCCCCTTACTAACACACTATTGCTTACTAAATGTGTTAATTAATTAATGGCCTTAATTTAATTCTCCGCATGTGTTGAACTGAGTTGATGAGTGTTACTATACTTTCAATTAGATTGGTTTTCCAACATCATTTTCATCATAGTAGTTTGTATAAATGAATTTTCTTAATTATGGTAGGGTAAATGCTTCGTTAAGAGGCTTCAGATATAGTGTGACCGTGTTTGGCACATGCTGGCAGATATCCTTTGTTTGCGGTGACACTCATATCCAGTTCACTTCTCATAAGCTCTTCCTGCTGATGTTTTCAGGCTTTCTAGATATGTTATTGAAAACCTATGACAGGTAGAAGGTATAACTGAAATTCTCCTAAATATTACTTATTAAAACAGTATAGTTCTTACTTAATATTGAGTTTAGTGTTCTTGCATTATGTGCCTTCTTGGAGTGCTGGTCAAGGAAACTACAGTATATAGCAATTATCTTCTCTGCCATCCTTCTACAGTGTCTCAGGGACTTCAGTGTCATTGTTAAATTGTGATCTTATTAGCAAAACAGATTTTAAGTTTGCTTATTTAAACATTAGGTGACATTTCACACAATGCCAAAATTGAGACTTTGCAAAAAATCCTTACACTCTGGGGATCCTTTCTTTCCCCAGACTTCCCATATTGTTTAGGAAGTCAATATCATTCCCAGCTTCCCTTTCCCTCTAGGATCTGAATGTGGGAAAGGAGGGAAAATTAATGTGCATATTGGTAGAGACAATCCAGGCAGCTGTGTGTGGTGGCTGAGTCTGGGGTAAAAATGAGCATTTGAGGAATAATTAAGATGACAGAGAACGCAAAAAGTTATTCCTCACCTCCTTAGCATTTTTATGTCCTGTGTCTGACATGGAGCTTATGCTCTTTTTCACAAATAGAACACGAGTAAAGATGGGGAAAGTACTGAAGGCACTGGACAAGAGTATTTTACATTGTTCAAAGAGTAATTAGGTTAGGTGAAGTGCTGTATCCACATCACCCCTGTGTATTATGCTGTATTTATATTCAGTCTCATCTACTTTTCTGAAGTGCTTATATCAGAGAGTAAGAATTTACTTACCCTCCTGGCCTCATTTTGTTTTGTTTAGCTTTGGACTCTGTGTCAGCAGCCTTTCTGCAGCTTCCCAGTGCTGTATAGATGCATCAGGGACAAAGCTTGGACCTGGAAACAAAGTGATGCAGATTTCCAGAGGCCAAGTTAACAGTTGTTAATTGTAATTGACTTATAAACAAACAAACAAATAAATAAATGAAAATAAAAAAGTTGTTAATTTTAATTGCACTTTTAATTGAAGGGCGGATATTTAAGATTTATTGTTATTGTTTATTAGTAAAAGTAGAGATAAAAATCTTTTCTTACAGGTAGTATCTGTTGTGTAAAATAAAGTGGCTGAAAGAAGGATATTTAACAAAGATGTTCAGTATCAGAGCTGCTCTGTCCCAAGGATCAGATGGTAGCAAATTTTTATCTGTGTTTTAATAAACACTGGGGATGATCTGAGGTGTTACATGTCTGAAAATGCTTTTAATGAGAAGAACAGAATAGGATTAGAAGAAATAAGAATGGCTTTTGTAAAGGAATAGCAACTTTCTTTTAACTTAGTTGAATCTTGGATAGTGTCTATGAATTAGTAAAAGTGGAAAATAAGCCAAAATCGTTTATCTGTACTCACTAAATAATTTAACAGTCTTAACATTAGAAGCTGCTATTGAAAGAAAATATTTTGGAAACTCAAATAGTGTGAAAGAGTAGAAACAAAGTAATCAAAACCGTTGAGAGAAATAAATTGACTATTCCCAGTATAGCAAAAGGAAAACGAAGGTTGTTTGAAGACAACCTGGAAAAACTGAAATACATCCCAGACTACAGAAACACAAATATTCTATTTGTCATGGAAATATCTAGATTGGTACAGTGCAATTTGCAGATGGGACACAAATATTTTGAATAGTGAAAACAAGAGGAATAAACAGATCTGGAAGAATATGAAGCTGATAACACGTGATTTTGAAAAGTGTGCATTTCAAGAGAGGAAGGGGGACTACCAATTACTCATATGTGCTTAATTAGCTGAATGTTACAAAGGTGGCTTGTAGCTTTGTGGAAAAATCTTTAGGTACAGTAGTGATTTAAATCACTAAGCAAACTGTTTGCAAATAAATGTCAGAAATCAAGTACTGAAATACTGAAACCATTCTACTTCCATTAGCAGTTCTATTATGTAAAGCTGTTAGAAGTGGAGGGGAAAAAAAAAAAAAAAAAAGAGAGAGAATGAAATACACATTGCAGTGGGAAGACTAAAAAGGTATTTTTTGATGTTTTCTTAATAAATTCACTACATCACGATGCTGTTTTTTATCCCTTCCTCTGGTTTTCCTTCCACTGGCCTTTTTCAGACAAATCTGAAAGAATTTAGTGATTGAAAAAAAATTCCTACCACTTCAATAAAAATAGGTAATCAGAAGAGATACATACAGCATGGACTAATCTTGTATTCGGTACCAGTGAAACTCTGTAATTAAGAGAGCTGTCAGTGGGAGAGAAAGAAAGAGGAAAACGTGACATTTTCAACACTTTATAAGCTTCTATTAGTTCTTACATCTTACTAAATATTGAAATTTAACAATGCAGTTCAAAGCCATAGAGGCAGGGAGGCTTTGTTTTTGAGTTTTTTTTCCTTCTACTTAGTACAATTATAGAATGGCTTATGTTGGAGGAGACATCGTTAAAAATCATCTAGTTCCAACCTCCTGCTGTGGATACAGTTACCAACCACCAGATCACTCTGCCAGAAAAGCCCCATCCGACCTGGTGTGAACACATCCAGGGATGGGGCAACCACAGCTTTTCTGGGCAGCTTGTGCTAGTGCCTCACCACGCTGAGTAAAATAAATGTCTTCCTAATATCTAAGCTAAATCTCCCTTCTTTTAGTTATAAGCCATTCCCCCTTGTCCTACCACTATCAAACTATATCTAAAAAGCCATTCCCCATCCTGCATATAAACTCCCTTCAAATACTGCAATGAGGTCTCCCCAGAGCCTTCCCTAGACCCAACAAGCCCAACTCTCTCAGCCTTTCTTCACAGGAGAGGTGCTCCAGCCCTTTAATCATGTCTATTGCCCTCCCGTGGACCTGCTCCAACAGCTCCACATCCTTCTTGTACTGGCCCGGGCCTGGACTCCATACTCCAGATGGGGCCTTACAAGGGCAGAGTAGACAAGAATATTCACCTCCCTCTCCCTGCTGCCACCTCTTTTTTGAAGCAGCCCAGGATACTGTTGGCCTTCCAGGAGGCTAATTCACACTACTGGCTCATGACCAGCTTTTCATCCACTAGAACCTCCAAATCCATGGGGGCTCCTTTCAGTGAGTTCTTCCACTCTGCCATGATCCAAATGCAACACCTTGCACTTGGCTTTGTTGAACTTAATTACGTTCATCCGGGCCCACCTTTCAAGCCTGTACATGTCCCTCTAAATGATATATTTCCTTCTATTGTCTCAGCTTCACCACTCAGCTTGGTGTAATCTGAAAACATGCTGAGAGTGTACTCAGTCCCACTATCTATATCATTAATAAGGATGTTGAAAACAGACTCCTGTAGACAGAGACCATTCATCACCAGCTTCCACCTTCACATAGGGCCATTGACCACAGCTCTCTGTCAACTCTGACCAACTCATTCTCCATGAAATAGTCCAGTCTTCAAATCCATATTTATCTAATTTAGAGATAATGATGTGGTGTGGGGTCCATGTCAAAGGCCTTGCACAAATCCTGGTAGACAACATCAGCTGCCCTTCCTTGGTCCACCGATGCCATCATTCAATCATAGAAGGCTACCAGATGGGTCAGGCACAATATGCACTTGGTGAAGTCGTGCTGGCTCCCTCAGATCACAGATCACATGTCCCTTAACATACCCTTTAGGAGGATCCACTCTAAGACCTTCCCAGGCACAGATGTGAAGTTGGTTGGTCTGTAGTTATTTCCCTGGATCTTTCTTTTGCCCTTTCTTGAAGGAGTGATGTTTTCCTTTTTCCAGTCACAGGGGTCTACTCCTGGCAGCCATGACTTTAGAGAAATGGAGGAGAGCAGCTTGGTAACCACATCATCCAATTCCTTCAGGACATGAAAAAGCAGGACATTTCTGAGAGGAGATGGAGAAATCAGAACATATGAATCATGCGCAACTGTGCAGTTGGATAAGAAATTATATTTTAGTGAGACTTTCAGTTAAGCTGAAGAGTGCAATGCATGTTCCTGTCCCCACTTTCTGATAAAACAGGTTGCTGCTTAATAGAATGTAATAACCTGTCATGTGTAACCTTTTCAAGGTTCTACAGGTTGGGAACTCCAGAAGTCTGATAGCTCGGTGGTAATTTCAGGAATCTGCAAAAGGAAAAAAGCATCTCTATTGTTTGAAATCATTTCCTAAGACATGAATTAGGTTACCTAAGCTGTGTAATAGGCTTAAAAATTCAAAACTGATTAAGAGCAATTAAGTTTGTCTTTCAGTTTTTTTAGTATTTCATCCCTAGGCTCAAAGCTATTATGGTAAGTAGAATTGTAAGTCTGAGTTACTCTCTAAGAACAGATTTTCTCATACTTAGATGACTCCTTTGTATCACACTCTCAAAAACCTGAAAATTGGCATCAGTGGCAGTGTAGTCTTAAATGCTCCATAAAGGTAACCATGATGCATTATTTCCTCTTTACAATTCATTCATGTATAAAGACATCCACTGCTATTTTATGATATGTTTTTATACCATTGATAAATGTTCATTGTGTAATCAAAGAACTAAGTGTGTGTATCATTCACAACTTTATATTTGAATTTTACGATGAAGTTTTATCATGCTCTTAATAAAACATTCACATTTTTCTAAGAAAAGGAGTTGAAAAGGAGTTAGGCTTGGTACATCCCTGTAACCTTTCTGCATCATTGTCTGAGGAATTCATACACAGACTGAAATAAACAAAAGACATTTTATTTAAAGCAATCTGGTCGTATAATAATTTAATTATTTTATAATTTATATGATTTATATATTTATTTAATAATTGCCCCTCAGTGCAAGAAAGACATTGCGGCCCTGGAACGTGTTCAGAGGAGGGCTACAAAGCTGGTGAGGAGTCTGGAGCACAGGCCTTATGAGGAGAGGCTGAGGGAGCTGGGATTGTTCAGCCTGGAGAAGAGGAGGCTTAGGGGAGACCTTATAGCTCTCTATAACTTCCTGAAGGGGGGTTGTAATGAGCTGGGGGTTGGCCTCTTCTCTCGTGTAATCAGTGATAGAACTAGAGGGAATGGTTTTACGCTGCATCAGGGGAGATTCATGCTGGACATTAGGAAGTATTAATTTTCAGAAAGAGTAGTCAGGCATTGGAATGCACTGCCCAGGGAGGTGGTGGAGTCACCAACCATGGGAGTGTTCAAGAAACGCTTGGATGTGGTGCTGAAAAGTATGATTTAGCCAGGAAGTATTGGTGATGGTTGGACTAGATGATCTTCTAGGTCTTTTCCAACCTTGATAATTATGTGATTCTGTGATTCTGTAATGTAGTAGAAGCTTGTTGAGTTCTGTGTGGGCTAAAAAACCCTAAATAAATGGAAGAGTAGTTTTCCAGTCTCACCTTAGGGATCACAGAATTTAATGCACAACTTCATTCATTCTGGAGTTACTGCTATAGAGCAAATAAAATTACAGGCTTTCTCCTATCAGCTCACAAGTCTCAAGAAAGCTAACCATGCAAAAAAATGCTGATCCTACAAAATGCTGCTACCTTCTCATGGGTTTTGCTGTACCATTTGACATGATATCGTGTACGAGGAGCAGTCTGCTGAACTTGACATGTGTGATGCTTTTGAAATACAGAACGGTGTCGGGTTTAAATATAGGGTAAAAAAAATAGTATTTTTTCTTGACTTTAAGTAACATGGCTGCAAGAAACTGTATCTCTCAATAAAAAATAATGAATAAAAATCCGTATACACAGATTTGATGGAAGTGGTAGCTTAAAGCTGAGAATTTAACTATACAGTGTTTACCATGAATACAGTTGGTGATTATTAATAGTAAATCTTCTACAAAAATATATATATATTTTAAATATAAATGTCATTACAAGTAAATTTGGCAAACAAATTCAAATGAATAAAGGAGAAGAAAGCTAATAAGAAATCACAGCATTTTGTATTGACATTTTTTATATCAGCTTTGTTTTGGAGGAGTCAAAACAGTTTATTTCAAAGATACAAAATAACTTTGGACCTGTGTTTTTAAACTGACATTCTGAAATGGAACAAAATCTTCAAAAGCAAGCATAGAAAAAGAAATATTTATCTCGTTTCCAGATGAAAGTTTTGTATGTGACTGAGCGAACAATTTCAGGTCTACCTGACCTGATTTTTACCTTTCTTTGGTGACTGAGAGAATAATCCATTATTTTCACAGGTTTAGCTGTGAGTATGTGCCAAAATATGTACAGGCTTTCAGAGAACACATGCAGCAAGCCTTCTAGGTTTAAGATTTTACTTTGATTTATGAAGATACAGAATAGAAGTTACTTTCACTCCTTAACTACAAACAATTTCCACACTAAGTACTGTGAATCCTAAAATAGTAAACTCTTTCAGTGTATGCAGTGAACAATTTATCACCAACTTTGACTAAATATACATTTTGCCATGTTAATGCTGCATTCCCCATCTTCTCTTGGCTTGCTTGTTTGGCAAATGCTTGTCTCCTCCTGCCACACACATAATATATATATATGTAGTCTATATAGTATATATGCATATATATATATGGAGAGAGAGAGAGAGAGAGACTCATTTGTCTTGCTGCAGACTTAAAACTTTTTCTTCTTTTTCTTCTTTTTTTTTTTCCTTCCCCTCCTCCCCTTTTTCTCTTCTTTTTCCCTTTCTTTTCCTCTTTCTTTTTCTTTCCTGTATTATTTTTCTTTGTTTTCTTTGAAATGTTCAGTTGTTTAACACTGCATACTTACGGAGCTTTTAAGGATAAGCTACCATATATTCTCCTCACATGTGGTCCAATGGATAAGGAGAATGTGAGATGAGAGGCGCCATTTCTGGCTTTCTTTATGTTCAGTATAAGTGGAACAAATCTCTCGCCTTCAATATCCACATGCATAACAGGACAATGCAATTAACTACGGTTTTGGGGAGAGTACTTGTATATATTCAATTTTAAATGCTAAAGCAAATTTTTTCAGTCTTCAGGATTTCCAGCTGAAGTGTCCAGTAGCTGGCTCTGATGTTAGGGTGATATGGGTTCAAGAAGAGGGAAGACTGCTAAACAAATTCCCTAATGGTAATCATATATGCTGTATTCCAGGGTAGCTTGAATCCAGATTTTGCAACTAGCAATTCATGTTTCTGTGTTCTTTTGCTGTAGCACAGGTTTTGTCTTTAGTCCTTTTTTCTTTTCTTTTTTTTTCTTTTTTTTTTTTTTCCCTTGCCCATCTACAAATGAATAAAAAAAAAACAAAAAAAACAGGGTTTAAAGCAGCTCAGAAAGGCTTTCTAAGTTTCAGTCTTCCATGAATAACATGAATACAGTACTGTGTAAATTAAAACTTATTGTATTTGGAGTCAAAGACAATGATTTTTTTTGTGACCTACCTAATAATTAATTAGATGATGTAGGGATTGTGCTCTGACAAGTATTTCATAAAGTGTCATTCATAAACTATTTGCCTGAATCATTCTTTTTAGATTTTTACCTTTCAAAACCATTTTGTGCCTTCTTTTTTTTTTTTTTTTTTTTTTTTTTCTTTAGAAAATCCTTTGGAGGTTATGTTACTAATTATACATACCTGATCTGTCATTACATTTTGACTTAACAATGGTAAGGAAAAATCTGAGAATGAGTCAGGTAAAATGTAACTTTTTGTCAAGTATGAGCATGTCTTTACAAACTGGGGAAATTATGATCAAATAACAGATAATGAAGGCATCAGACCCAGTTTTACTTTGTTGTTAATCTTTGCATGCATAACTGTTAGGAGGGATACTCTGACTTTTGGCAGAAGTCCTGATTAATGTCAATTGGGAAAGGAAGACTTTCCTTTGGTCTACAAAATGGGCAAGAAGGAGGACCCAGGAAACTACAGGCCATATAGCCACGCTTCTGCCATTAGGAAGCTGATGCAATTATGGATGTCATCTCCAGGCAAGTAGAAGTGAAGAAAGTCAGTCAAAATGGATTCACAAAGGGTAAGTCATACTCGACCAATCTAGTAGCTTTCTACAATGTCATGGTCATGAATGTCTGAATAGATGAGGAGGGAGCCATGTGTACCTTGTGTACCTTGACATCATCAAGACCTTTGACACTTTCTCACAACATATTTGTAATGAAGCTTAGGAGGAGATAGATGAGTGCACAGTGAGGTGGAATGAGAACTGGCTGACTGGCAGAGCTCAGAGGGTTGTGATCAGTGGCACAGTCTCACTCGTGGCCTGTAATTAGTGGTGTTCCCCAGGGATTGGTGCTGGATCCAATCTTCTTTTTATGTACACTGCAGTGCATATACCATACTAAGAAATTTTGGAGTATCATAATTTTCAGCTGAATGCAGTGTTCATCCTTCCAGTTCCTTTCATTTGTTCAAAGCATTGTCTTGCTTAACTTCCTTAGAAAGACTGGAAAGCAGTTGAAAGTCATTTCTGTGTATTTGAGCATGTAGGTGTAATATTATGTATTATACTTGTATATTACGTAATATACTTGCAACGAATCCTAGAAATCTTAATTTTGAATGGTTCCTTCATTCTTACAAAGTAATCCAGGGTTTTCTCTTCATTAAAATGCTTTTATTAGGTAAAACAGCAACACAAATTTTGTAAGAAAAAATATTTAGAAACTATCACATAGTTAATTAATGGAAGGCAGAAAGGAATGAGATGGATAATGCTAAACAGTGCAGCAGATAGATAAAATGAAAAGACAGAAACAAATAAGGAATTTATATTAAGCACAGGGGATAAAAAATTACTGTGAAGATGAAGAAGGGCAAATGAGAAAACTAGAAATAATTAAAAAGATGAGTTGTAATAATTCAGTTCTTTCAGTTTGATTTCTGTCCTTTTTGATGTTTCTTTCTATCACTTTTTTTCTAATATAGTTTTCATCTTGAAGCTGGATTTCCTATAAGCACAGTGAAAAAGAGATATTCTAGATTACAAGAGCAAAAGAAAGTGAGGAATAGACATCAAATGTGAAATAAATGTTGAAGAAATAATAAGTAAATTGAATAACTAAATACTTTTGTTCTGCAAAATGTTGCCTTAAAATACTATAGCTAACGTTCTCCTGTGAAATACGTAGACTCTTCTGAAAGTAATGCCTTCTATTTATTTCCATGGAAACTACAACAGATACAAACTGCATCTGTCAATGTCAATGGGTGCCTTTTTTTTTTTTTTCCCTTTTTTCCCACACATAAGAATTCATTTCCACACCTTTCCATCATACACACATCCATGTCAGACATCATTCTGCCAGACTGCCCCAGTGCTGCCATTTGTCACGGATGTAATGGAATACTGGTGGAAGGTTTCACATCAACGGCCATACCACCAACATCCACATCCGATGTCATAGGCCAACATGATAAAATAGTAGGCACTGATTTAGAACAGTCTAATTAGGAATGAGATACTAGCTTTGGATTTTCAGAAAAGTTTAGCTGTTCTCTTTAAAAGTGAGTTCAACTAAGCCAGAGTGAAAGTATTCTCATAACTGCTAGGTTAAATAAAACAGATTGCATAAATCTGTGAACACTTAATAAGATCATAAAACAGAAAATACACTTTCTGGCTAACTACCAGTGGCCATTAGAATGGATATGCTATGCATTATATAATAATTACACTTAATATTAAGAATATTTTCAAAGCATGTGATTTCAAAATTACTTGAATAGTCTGGTAGGCAAGTTTATCTATCAGTGAAATGTGAAACTGAAAGAGGTTCAGATATCTGGGGCAATTGGTTAAATTTCACAATGGAAAAAAGGTACCAGGCACAAATTCTTGACCACACATTGGCTGGCCATTACATTTCATATTGTGGGCCAGGCAAATATTACACAAATTGAAATAGCATCATACAAAGGTTATCCTCTAACACAATCATATTGGAATAATGACTGTGACCTTCAATCAGGGTAAATCCATTATTCCCCCTTCAGAGCAGAGGGAGAGTCAAACACATTAAAAAGTTCATTGATTAGATGTTTCTGAGAGAGCCATTGCCGAGGGATACATAGACCTTGCCAAAAGATTCCTCTCTATTGGAACACCCAATTTTAAAATATGGTATTTCTAATATAGATATTTATCGTGAAAAGCATATTTACAATTCTAATGTCATTCCATGTTGTAACTTAAGAATTAAACCCAAACTTTTTCCTTAACATTTTCTATTTCCCCTGTGAAATAACTACTGATACACTGTATCCAGATTAAGATCGATTAACAATTCTGTGAATTTTGCCCAACAGCTATAATCGTTGGTTGCCTTAGCAACTTGGTAGATTAAATCATAAACTAAAATCCAGGGGGTTCAATTAAAAATTCTTGTTGAAATTCAAATTCTTATGAGGGAGGAATGACCAGTGATTCAGTATGCACTGGAGAATTTTCAGGTTTGCCTCTTTTCCTTCACTGTCATTTATTGTAAATTAAGCATAAGCCTCATATAATATTCAGGAAATATTCACCCATTGCAATCTACTACTGATGGTGATGCTTAAAGAATAATGAAACTGTGTGGCTTTTGCCTGTGACACAGGAAAAAAAATGTTTTGCTGAAATACTGTTGATTTATCACACTCACTAGGCTATGTTTCCTGTATTTGATACTGAACCAAATTTATGCTATCACCAGCCCTAAATACACTTTAAGCAGCAGTATTTGTTAATGTACTTTTGATTTATGTTGTTACGGTTTTATTCTCCTGAAGGACTTGGGTTGGTTCAGCATTGAAACCACCTGTTTGAGGCTGCAGAACAGAGCTGAGGTTCTCTTTTACTCTTCCAACTGCAGTTGGATGTTTCAATCATGCATCTATTCATCTCTTGTTCACCACGATGATCTTTCTGATCCTGATTTTCTTGAGACTACTGTCTTTAAGTTTTTTTAGTACTTTTTTTACTTCTGATGATTGTTTCTTCGGGTAGTTGTGCTTTTCCCATGCAGCAGTTGAGGGAATTCTTGTTCATTATCCATCATCCTTTCTTAGGAGAGCCTTTGCCTCACAATATGAACATTAAGTACTGTGATATGGCATAAAAAATATCAACACAAACCATTAACATGTTGCTGCTGTGCTTGTACAACTCTTGTCTCCTGTTCTCTTTGCATCAGAGGAGTGCTTTCTGTATTCACTCATCCTACTTTTCTTTACTTATTTCTCAATACTGCGTCCTGCTTCTCATGAAGAGAGACTGCTCAACCACCTCCAAAGAAGGAAATTCAGAATCCATCTTAAGCGTCTTATTTACTTTCATCCTTCTTAAAGGTTTAACAACTCTTTTTCCTTATTATACTTTATTGACCTTCATTCTGAAGAAAAATAAACCAACAAAGATGAGAAGAAAGGATGGACTTCTTTTAAAATAGTTAAATTAAAAGAAAGAAGCTGCATTGGAGTGATAAATATTGCTGTAAAGTGCCAGACAGAGAGAAAAACTGTCTATCACTTGAAGTAGTGGAAGAAGCATCCTTTCATTTTTTACTTGACTTCCTTCATAACATCTTTCTTCCTCTGTGATAGAAAATCTAAAGAAAAAGGTGCTGAACAACTGTTCTGGAAGAAATTTCAGTTGTGCCAAATACTGGTGTATTTCATATATAAAAATGGTGGTAATCACAGAAAATAAAGTTGACTTAAAATTTAATATATTGTATAGATAAACCACCATCACTTGACAGCTAAATGGAAAAGCAAATATAAATTCCTTAGGTCCTTTTTTCAGCAAGAAATCTGTGCAGACATACTTCATTCTGAAAATTATTGCTTGAAATCTTTCTAATAATTCTAACAGTTATAGCTAATTATGTTAAATTGCAGAGTAGGGCTAAAAATGTGGTCCTAGATGCTTCAAACTTCTGAATCTGGTTAGGGCAGGAAAGTGTAGCTCTGGATGAAAATAAAATGTAGGAAAAAAGTACAGCAATTAAAGTGCAGTATGATAAAAAAGCACCTTGTGACTAGGAGATAGTTCTTTCACATGCTCTACGAAATATTTGAATTTTTTTAGCATTATAAAGGCTTTCTTTATGTGATGTTGTCTGAGAGGAACTTTCTGGTCATTAGAAGCTAATTAATGAAGACAAATTAATGAAGCTATGTTACATCTTTACCTCAAAAGCACTTCTTGGTTTTGCAGTGCCAGTTTTATTAATGGACATGTACTTACAATTCAAGAAGCTCCTCATTTTTCCTTTATTTATTGTTTACGACATTTTGAAGTTCTAGCACAGCAACTGCATTGCACAGAAGTGCCTGCAATATCTTCACTGAGTATAGCTTTGCTAAATTTTACATAGCTATTTAAAGAGCTATTCTGCAGTTCTTTACCGTTCTCAAATTACTTTCTTTCATTTTAAACTCCTCATTCTGCAATCACCAGCACAAAAGTTGTGCTAGCTCTGTCTACATTTCTTTCTTAATTTTGATTACTAATTTAGAATGAACCAACTGGTAGTAGGCTACAGGAAAAGTTATTTGATGAAGGAATGGGTCTCTTTCTCGGTTTCCTTCTCCTAAAAGAAGAAAGCATAAAGGTGAAATGTGAAGGGAGGTTGCAAATAATATATTCTTGCAGATTTAAACAAATTACTGTGCACATATAGATAGATCTTTCAGATGTAATGTGTAGTATAGAACCTCACCTTTCTCTAATTATATTGACCTATAAAGTAGTTTTAATCTGCCTATGCTGACATGCTTTATGGGAGTAATCAGTATTATCATCTTCTTCCGATTTGCTGAAACAAAAGTACACGGTGGAGAAAAGAGTAGTTTTACAGCAATTTCATAGCTGAGCAGGCAGCTGAAGCCTGGTTTCCCAAATCCCTTTCCATGCCCTAGCAGTTCAATCCCATCGCTAATATTCAGTGTTATGCATAACAAATGAATCTTTTTGTTCCAAATTAAATTGTTTGCAGTGAGTCAGAGATGCTTTAATAGGACAGCAGGATTTCAGACATGATGGATAAGTGCTGAAGGAGTCATTTTCAGTTGTTGATGGAAACTCATCCATCCCAGCAACAGGGATCAGATATTGTCAGATTGCCTTGTGTAGGAGCTTGTGTAATTTGCAAGGCAGACATTTTTGAAGTCACATCTATACAGTGCATTCATTCCTCTAATGCAACTTTAAATGTAGATTCATTTAAAAATTCATAAAAAAAATTTAGACTCCTCCTGTACTGATGCCAGCAAGGGAAATAGGTGATATATTGTAATATTAAGTACTTTCTGCTGTGCATCAGGATTTAAATGAGGATTCTGTTAGCAGACTGATGAATTACCCAGATCTTCAGTTTGCCCACAGAAGTATCTGGGTAATGGTCACCCAAATTATATTGGAATATATTGCTAGCTGAGGTAGAACCAAACAGTTTTTCATCTGTGTGCTTTTCTGCCAACTCGTAAAAAACCCTGCTAAGCCAAGAAAGCATCATTTAAAAACTTGTGCGTAGACTGTAAGATCTATTGGCCAGGCACTGGTGAGGAGATGTGCTGATGGAGAGAGATTGCTCTTTAAGACAACTCTCAATGAGAAAGGTGTTAGGAGGAGAGGAAAATGGCTTTGCGTCATGCTGTGGACTTTAACAGATTGGTTTCCAACTGCCTAGCACAAGCAGAGCAATTGCTGGCATAGAGCACGTAGTGAAGATGGATATGTACTACACTGCCTGGCAAGCATACAAGCAAATAATTGTATCAGCAAGCCAGAAACATGATTTTGATCTCTAAAGTGAGGAGGTAAATGAGGAAATAATTTTAGTTTTTATCTCATCTGACCTAAAAGATTAGTTCACAAATTTTGTTCATTTTCCACACCATCTCTAGGCACAGAATTTTAGATATAAATTGAAGATTCAGGAGCTTTTCTCTTGAAATTATTCTATCAGAAATAACTGTTCGATTTTGGACACTTGCTTTCAATACTGCTGTCATAACTGGGATCAAACTGCCACATATTTCTCCTGTCAGATGTTCCCTGATTTCTGGAATTAATTTGTATCTTATAGCTTTAATGCATAATATATCCTTGCATTTGCAGTTTTCAGATCTAGCATGCATTTTGAAATCAGGGCATGATAGTAAAGGGCACTAGCCACCAATTTAACTATTTCATTCTATTTTATTGCCTTCATTGCCTTATATTGAAGATGTCTGGCATTAAAGTAATAACATCAATGTTAATAGGCTTCACAAAGATACCCTCTAAAGGAATATATAATATTATGAAGGCTAAAATGCAGTCTGAAATCTTGATGCTGCAAACTCTACTTATTTGGACTACTTAAGTGAAATGAATCCTATTACTGGAATTACTGAATACATTTGATTTTGGCATGTTTTACAATTCTTCCTTGCATTATAGGACAGAAAGCTCTATGGGCATTATCTTAGGCTTAGTGGAGGAAAAAAAAAAAAAAAAAAGTCATGAAATTTTAAAATGATGCACTAGGAGACAGTAGAGCAGTCTGGCAGCACATTTATCTTTACAAGAGTTATCTGTCCTGGACAGAAAATGAATGGTAAGTTGCCATTCTCTTAAATCTTCCGAACTATATGAAGGACAGAAGTGATGGTGAACATATAAAACCCCAGATTTTTGTTTAATTTGTAAATATTGTGTCCAAGGACTAGTCTTAAATGGGTCTATCCCTGAGCATTGTCAAGTCAGTATCTTCTAATACATGATTATAAATACAGCTAGAGTGTCTGGCTAGGAAATAAAATATATTATCTGAAACTGTAGGCGTGACTTGTTTAAGCAATAAGAATTGGATGTGTCGCTGGTCCTATGTAAAGAAAACTCTTTAGGAAAAAGAGTTGCTGCAAAGTCCATCAGAATTCTAAATAATGTTGTTGGAAGAGGACAAGAATACAGGGCACACAGCTCCATATTATGGATATATATATATTATGAGTTTTAGAAATACATTTCCATATATTTAAAGTCATGGGGATGATTCTGCGCATTTTTCACTTCACTGGGCATCTGTGTCTGTGGAATATGAAACCAAGAATTAAGATCTCGTCCTTTTTTTAAAGCCAGTGGAAATGGGACTCACAAAAACATATTCAGACTAAAGCCTTCATGTGCCACCAATCTTATCAAACCAAATGTTCTTTTCAGTGCTTCTCTTTATATCAAGAACAATTAATTATTCAAAAAGAGCACCATTACACAATCCTGTCTGTCAACACGTGGAAAAACACAAATGGACACTTTCTGTTCATTAATATAGAAAACTTAATGCCTCTGTCAAGACATGATTCACCTCACCTGATTTTAGATATCCAGAAGTTAGATATTTCAGTCCAAGTCTGACATCACAGGTCCCATGACACTGGCAAAAAGCAGCTGTGTCATATTGCTGGATTTGTGTGGTGGTTGAACATAGATTAGGTAAGAAGTGATCAATTACTCTCAGATATCCCAGGAGCACTGCACTGGTGGTAGCTGGAGTTTACACTCAAGACAGTAGGTGCTGATGGATTCTTAGGGATGGTTCAGCCTATACAGGGCCCCACATAGACAAAATGGAAGAATGTAGAACAAGGTATAATGTTTGGAAGAAGCTGACTGCTTTGAAGCAAAACAGGAATTGTTTATTCAGAGAGCAACAGAACCTGAAAGCATGTTGGTCTGAGGGGAAATTGTGCAATTTATGAAATGCAATTGTTTTACAAATATTTCTAGAAATGATTTTGCAGCTATAGCTTAAGATATCCATCTGTAACATGTAATACTGAGACTAAAAACTGTAAAAACACTGAGATACAAATATGGGCTATTTTGGCTTCTCTTTTTGAAAACAAGACAACAGAAAACAAGTAGCAGCTCTCCGGTCATGGCATTTTTCCCAGTATCATCTGTGAGTGGCAGCTCCACCACAGAGCTTGAACAGAGCTGCAGAGCGGGAGGTACTGACCTTCCCAAATAATTACGAGTTTATACAGAAGGGAGAGATCAGGAAATGTGCCTATAGCAAGGCCAGTAGAACATTCAAAACTGTTAGAAAGTAGTGCCAAACTTGGTAAAACTAGTTTCCCTTTCTATGCAGTGCTCCATCATCTATACATTTATGTATCTGTGTATGTGTGTGTATGGATGAACAGTTTACCAAGCATACTGCTGGAGGATGATCTATATCCAAAACACTATTTTCAAAAATTAGTGTTTATTTAGAAGGTAACTTATTTCTGGCTTTTTCATTTTCACAGTCAGATTTTTTGTTGTTTGGTTTGGTTTAGCTTTTGGTTTTTGTTGTCTTTTTTATTTTTAGTACAGGTAAAAATGGGTCAGTTGCATCTGTGTTTTGATATTTTCACAGACTCTGCTTCATTCATAACATTTTATTTCAAGAGAAATAGGAAAAAGTACTCTGTGCACTCAGTAATAAAAGTGTACTACCAAAGTAATCTCTCCAAATTTGTTCCTCTTTAACTGATTAATCCTTAATGTTATGGTGAAGCAAGACTCTGGTTTCTGAATCATAAGCATGAAAGATTCTCTCATAAACTTAAAACCTCTGAGGTAGAATGAGACGCTTAAAACATATTTGAAGAGTGACAGTTTTTTAATGAATTATGGATGTGGTATTGATTTTTATTTTTTTTAAACAGCTAGGTCATTAGATTTTTTTTAATTTTTTTTTTTATTTTTTATTTTTTCATTCCAGAAAGTTGCCTAATTCCTAGTTCGCAAAAAAATATTGTTAGTTAGGCCTCAAGTATAGGCAAGAGTGTGTAGGAAAAAAATACCATATAATCTTCCAAATGTTGTGAGGGATGTAGAGGGAGGAAGGGAGAAGGAAGGAAGGAAGGAATGGAGGGAGGAAGGAAGGAAAGATAATGATGATGAGAATGTCAGGGTCAATGGTAATGACAGTTGACAGTTCTGGGCAGATAATCTTGCTGACAAGATAACCCTGCTTGTATGTTCTTAGCAAGTTCGGTTTGTATGAATGAGTTGGCAAAGTATTAATATACCTTGTCCTATCCATATAGAAAGATAAATCTTGTCTTCAATATGGTTAATATGCTACTGATGATCCTAATGACGTAGGACTGCATAAGAAATGTTGCAATTGAGTGTGGGTGTCCTCCAAGAGATTCTCTGAGTTAAGAGTTCAATGGCTTGGGACAATTGTTCATATCACAGCAGTGTCAGGAGCTGTCAGCAAGGACGTGTTAGCAGAATTAAGTTCTAACATGAAACGCAAAAGAAAATAATAACAATCTGTAAAATTAACTGAAAGGTTAAGAAAATAACAGTGAAATAGAGAAAAGATATATAGTCCCAATATTGTGAGTCAATTTCTACATTTCTACAGTCTGATTATTTTTTCTTTATACATTACAGATACGCCAAAAATATCTTTGTTTAACTATGAATCATTTACTAAGTGACTGCCAGATACAGATTTCATTAAAAAAATATACATAACTGCTTATGTTTATTGTTCACCAGAACTGCAAAGCAGAAGGATTGGGTCCAGAATACAGAATGGGTAGCCTCCAAAAAAGTTGTGCTTCTTGAAAATAATTCAAATATTTTTGAGCTTTTATAAAATGATTCAAGTTATCATCCAGGCTGACATTCAGCATTACTTGCACTTTGTTCAGCAATGCTGTGTGAAAGGTCACGACATCCATCTTGCTCAGTAACTCAGAAGATAAAGTGACTCACAACTGCAAATCTAACACTCCGCAGTCTTTGGCCTCCTCTCTTTCCACTCCTCCTGCCCTAGTTATCTTGCCAGGCTGTCTGTACATGTGTCTTGGAGACAGATTGGTGTTAAATGTTGGCTCAGCTGTTTTATCCTCATTTTCTACAAATCTTTCTGTCTGAAGACCGTTGTTTTCACTTCTGAATGTTGCCAAGTATAAGCATTTGAGAAGTTGATAAAAGAACTTGGCTAGTAATGCATGAGGTTATTTATTTAATATAACATTTGGAATCACTAAATTACACACATGTAAATAAGCAGAAATCCATAAATTGCCTAGACATCTTGGACGAGCAAACCGCTTACATTTCTGATTCCCAAAGCAAAACTGATATTTATTAATCAACCTGTCTGCCTCTATAATAAACTCCTGTGGCGCTCAGTGTGTGGCCTCATAAAATGTTTTGTAAAAATATGCTCCTCCCTCAGAGATTTAGACCAGCTGTTAGGCAAGGCAGCTGAACAGTTCTGCTCAGTTGCAGTCTAATTAGAGTTATGCACATTACTGAATTTTTGCTTTTCAAATCTTTTAGTTAAAATGCATCATTTCACATTAAACATGATAGAAAATCTGTTTGGTCTATCCTGAAACATTCTGTCATGTGTGTGGATGAATGTTTGAAAATTTTAAAATAATAGGAATATATATCATAGTACAGAACTGGAAAATTACTTAATTATGATTTACTGAAAATATTTAAGTGTACATAGGAAAAATATATGCAGTTCAGATTGTTAAATACTGTGAGCAATGCTCTCTGCTTAACAAAGAATAAATTGGTAGTTCTTGCATCACTTCTCTTCATGTAGGATAAATTAGGTTGGAGTGAAGTGCTAGAATCAGTATCTATTTACAAATGAATTGAGGGCTTTTATGGCTGTCGATTTTTATTTTCATTGACCAGAGGGACACTTCTAAAGTACTTTCACATGTACTGAGAAACCTAATTAAGTGCAAAATACTACTTTTTGTTGTGTTCTGAAGTATTTTATGGCTTTTGCTCTTTAAATAGATGAGTCTGGAGGAACTGACTGTATAAGACTTCTAAAATATGAAAACTGTTTATGGTTTCACCTTTCTTCCAAGTTATTGGTAAATTATTTGGTTGGCGCTGACATTAGCTAGGTATGTTCTAAATTGTTTTGGCAACCTTGAACATTTTTGTATCTGATATTGTCAGGAACATTGACTAGTCAGCTGCTCTTTTTCAAGTGAATATAATAGAATGCCTAAGTCTATGAAGAACAGGTAAGCAGTAGAACGGAGGCTCTGCCAGAGTCAACTGAGGGAAAATCAGGGTGTTCATTAGACAAAATCCCAGTATAAGTCAATGGAAGAAGAGAATTTGACTCTTAGGAATTATAAAGGTTGTGTGTGTGTGTGTGTGACCACCTTGTATATAATGCTATCTATCCATTGTATAACTCTGCTTTGTTAAATCTTTGCTGGGAAATTTGTGGTGCTTAATATCAATCAGCTACAACAATATTATGATGGCGTTCTTGGCTCATACTTACAACCCTGACTTTAATCCTGTCCAGGAAGTACGCACAAGTGAAATAGTTATAAAAAAAAAATGCTGTTCTATAACATTTTAAGACTCTGTCAGTTCCTCTGACTAGAACTCATCAATGTACATAAACTGAGAGGACCAGATGTTTAAATGTAACTGTAAATCAGACTGCAATGCATCAGCTTAAGAAGGCTCCCTCACACTACACAGCTTTGAGTGAAAATTACCTCAACTTCTGAAGGCCACAATTTTGCAAGTAGTTTGTAATTCCCCTTCTTGTAATCTTTGACAATCAGAATCATAGAAACATATAATCATAGAATCACAGAATCATAGAATGGATTGGGTTTGAAGGAACCTTGAAGAGTATCTAATTCCAACCTCCTGCTATGGTTCGGTTGCCACCCAAGCTGCCCAGGTCTCCATCTCACCCGGCTTTGTTCCTACTTGAGTAAGTGGGTTTGTATGTGGTTTCAAATTTTAAAACAAAGAGTACCTCCTGAATTTCCATAATGGAGTATGCCTTGTGTAAATACAAACACAGGTCTTTCACTAAGGCACATTACACATTTCCAAATGCAGAGTTACGGAGGCTGGAACCTAAACTGTGTGCCCTGTCTTAGAAACAGAGGAATCTGTGATTTATAAAGCCCTGCCTGATATTTTGATCTCTTTACATGCGCAAAGAAACGAGATGTACCAAGTAACATATATACATGATATATTTCTTGAGGTTTGCCCACAGTATGCAGTAAAAGCCAAAGGATTGGTATGTTATATCAAGCACTTGTTCTGATAGAACTTGTGCAGGTTTCTCTCAGTTTCACTACTAAGCTCTTGCCTTGAAATACCCTGAGGTAATGCATTCATATAACACATTTGTGTTGCCATGTTATGTCCTGAGCTTTAATGGTGATTTATTGTCCATAATAGATGAGATAATAAAACAGGTATATTGCTTTAGTCCTCTTCAGACTGAAACCATCTGAGACTAGAAGACTATGCTGTCTGCTTATCTCATCTTTAAATCACAACAAATTACCAATATATTTGTGCAATGCAGCTGCAATCTGCTGTCTTTCTGGTGTCTTTACCTACATCATTACTGAGGGCAGAACACAACTTAGCAAATAACTGTAACTGAGTATTACTTAATCCAATATTTGTAAGGAACTTCAAGCAGTTAAACACCTATTACATATTTGAGAAAGGAGTCTTGAAAGCAAGCAACAGATACATCAGAGGGCATTTTAAAGGAACAGTTTTGGCAGTCGGATGTGATTAACTGATTAAAATAATGACTTCTGAGGAATGTGAGAGTGTTGTACATATTAGTGGTAGGTAGGCAGGCAACTACAAGTACTGCCCTTAGTATCTATTGTATGTAGAGCTTGCTGTAATATGGATCTGGATTAGAAGTGGTGCTCACCAGAGACCAGATCGACTGCTGTCATTAATTAAGAGATAAGTTGGCTCTAGCTGACTACCAGCAGTATCTGGGAGCCTGAACCTGCTTGATAAGGTACTCCTTAAAAAGTCTGGGACCTTTTATCACTTTTACCTTCACTGAACATTTCAAGACTTTGAATGGTGAAGTGGGAGAAAGTGAAGAGAAGAATTTGTTTCTCGAGTGAAATCAGAGCTCCCCTTCATTGCTGGGAATGGAGTTTAGCACATTGTTCATTATTTCCTTCAGCTGGAAGCCTTTTAGAGATTTTTCTTTAGTTTACTACCTAGCTGGCTTCCCCAAAGATTTATATACTAAATATTCTATGTGTTTAGCTCGGCAGAGTGATGGGGAAACAGCCTCTCATTCTTCTTATATCCTTCTTCTCAGAGGCCTAGGCTTGAAATGTGCTTACCACTATGCATGAAAAATGGGACATAGTCAATTACTTGCTTTTGTATGAATTTCTCTTCTTGTGCTTTTCTAAAAGTTCAGGTCAGTTGATTATTGTGTATAGAGTGTATGGAGTGTATAGAGAAGGCAGTTAATGTGACTGGCTTGTTAAAAATCAGTTTGCAAAAACATGGGGGAGAATCTTCTGGGTTGCTAGAATGAATCAAAAGAAAGTATTTTCAGTGAGATGTGCAGAAAAGATTTTTTAAAAATATCTGTTGACTGAGATCGCACGGGGATGTTAAATGCAGATGCAGTTTAGACAGCAGTATTGGCAGCCCTGGTGCAGGCTGAAATATTCTGATTTTTGATGGAAAAAGCAAGAAAAATATTTTGACATTTTCAAATGTTCTATTATCTTGAAACATTCAGGATAAATTTAAAAACTTCAAAGTGTTGAAAAGATGCTATATTGAATTGTTATCCCAAAAAGCTAAAATTACTTTTCAGGATTTTTTTCTATCATCACAATGTATCCCACTATCCACATGCTGCCTCAGTACTTTACCTGGCTTTCACCATACAGAAATTCTATGCAACTGTATTTCTCATATTTGGCCTAAGAACAGGAGTACTGATGAAGAAAACATGACACGGTGTTTACCTTTAGCCTTTTTTTTTTTTTTTTTTTTCCCCCATATAATTAATTTAATGAAATATTCTTTACACAGGTAAAAGTACAGTTTATATTTTAATAAGTGGGACATATTATTGTTCTTCTTAAGATCTTCTCGTACATGAACAAAAATTATATTCTTTCTCTTGACCTCATATTCCTTTTGAGTTATTTTCTCTTTTAGGTCAAAGCGGATACAAACACTGCCATTTATTACTGTTATTGTCAAAATGAACCTTTTCATCTGTCACATTACAATGAGCCACTTGTGTAATCAGTTTTGTTACAGACTCGCACAGACCTTTCTGCAGATTTCTCTAAGGTTCTGTACAAACCAGTGCGGGGGTAGGTGTTCTCTTTTCTATAATTCTTTATATCACATTACTTCATATTCATTAATACTTTTATCTTTAGCCTGTCCCAGTGTGGTAGAGCATTATTCTTTTCATTTGAGGCAGAGCAGCTGGCTTGCAAAGAATAATTAAGCTTATGCAGAAGAATTGTGGCAGAAGTAAGAGAGAAAACCCTGTGCTGTGCTTGGGTGACAAATAAGCAGCATGAAGACCTCTTCCTTGTCTCTGAACCCAGAAAGCAGGAGTTGCAGACAGTACTGGATTTCTCCAGGACTGAATGCCCCATGCCTGGTGACATTCAAAGACTCTGAGCACCTGATCAATCTGTAGGGTCCCTGTTCATTACAGGGTAATTGGACTAGACTACCTCTGAAAGTGTCTTCCAACTTACTTAAATAATTCTACGATGACTTCTATTGTTTGGCCACCAAACTTAGTAATAGACCATCTTATATTTGGACAGACTAAACAGAATATTTTCTTAAAGTGTGGCATGGCTTGGATTAAGTGGGACCTTAAAGCCCAGCTAATTCCAACCCCCAGCCATAAGCAAGCAATTAAAATGCCTAGGGCTGCATCCAACCTGGCCTTGAACGCCTCCAGTGATGAGGAATGAACAGCTTCTCTGGGCAGCCTGTTCCAGTACCTCGCTACCCTTTGAGTTAAAAATTTCCTCCTAACATCTAACTTAAATCTCTCCACTTTTAGTTTAAAACCATTCTCCCTTGTTCTATCACTATCTGCCCATGTAACAAGTTGGTCTCTCTCCTGTTTATAAACACACTTTCAGTATTGGAAGGCCACAATGATGGTTCCCCTGAGCCTTCTCTTCTCCAAGCTGAAAAATCTCAGCTCCCTCAACCTTTTTTTTTTATAGGAGAGGTGCTTAAGCCCTATGATTATTTTTGTGCTGTTTTCCTTTGTTCCTCTGTTCTTTTGCATTTTAATCAAGAATGCATTGCTTTCTAGACCAGGGTTCAACACCTAAAGTGTTCAGAAATGGTTATAACAATTACCTCTGAAATACCTTTTGATTTCCCTTGTAACATTGGACTGCACATCCTCTCCCCTTATGGCTCACAGTGTCAGAATGCATACTCAAGTGAAGATTACAGCCCGGGAAACCTGAGGACAGAGGTGAAGAGCAAGACTGAAGGTTTAGAGGGGACCTGACAAATGTTAATAAATATCTAAAGGGTGGTGGGAGATAAACAGATGAGGCCAGACTCTTCTCAGTGGTGTGTAGCAATTGGACAAGGAATAATGGCCTAAAACTTGAATATAGGAAGTTCTATATTAATATGCAGAAGAACTTCTTTATGGTATGGATGACAGAGCACTGAAACAGGTAGCCCAGGGAGGTTGTGGAGTCTCCTTTTATGGGGGTATTCATGACCCATCTGGACACATATCTATGCAACCTTTTTTAGGGTATCTGCTTCAGCAGGGGGGGTGGACTTGATCTATTGAGTTCCCTTCCAAGTCCTGTGATTCTATGATTTGCAATTAAAAGGAGCAGAAGTCAGTGCCTGTTGTGTTTGGCTGCACTCCACTTGTGGGCTGTGTTTTTTAACATTTAATAGCCAGGTGGGAGCCTCTGGAGGGGAAGGGTTTGCAGGGACTGATCAGATGGGGGATGTCCCAGCTAATGACATAATATGGCTGAAAAAGAAGGGAGACACAGTTTGGAGTAGTGATCTGCTTTAGTGGAGGCTGGGGAGAGCAGTGTAAGGCAGCCAAGACTGTAAGGTAACAGGGAGCAGTGTGCGTGGGCCCTGCTGTTGCTCATAAATTTGTTGAGTGGGCTCAACCCATAGGAGTGTGTATGTGCCTGTCGGAAAAATGGCAGTAGCATGAACTCAGTTTATAGCTCACCTTTTCCCCCATTCTTTTAGATTTCATCACTTGCAGTTCTTTAGTGCTTCACCGTTCATTGAACTGGGCTACTTGTGCATGACGGTTTTCTTGATATCAGTATCAGGATGAGGGCTAGACACGTTCACCTCAAACTGTTAAATGATGCTAGGTCAAAGGAGGCCATGTGTTCCACCGATACAGTGGCTACAAATCGTGATGTTTCTGCTTAAACTGACTTTTTAATTTTGCTCTTGAGGCTGATAAAGTGAAAGAGAGATTTAAGGAGAGGTTTGAAAGAGAAGTCAACTTGTAATCAGCCAAGAATAAAATAATGCTTACGATAGGATGATATATATACTCCCATGCTTGTTTGTTTGGCACCTCATTTTATTCCTTTCTAGAACAGAGATAACATCCCAACATCTCATACAGTTACTTGCAAATGCAAAGTAAACAAAGGTCCTCAAATTCTATGGGATGGGAGGCATGTACGCAGTGCTGTAATAAAATTGTTTCCACACCGGATTTTGTTTTGTTTGGGGTTATGCCTATCAAATGCCTTGCAAAATGCACTGATGACACACAAAAGCACTGCCTTCAATATGTTGTTCCATCTTTATTTTTATCTCCCCAAAGATAAACTTCATTCCTGATATTATTTCCCATGGGACTACTTGCTATGCAAATACATAACTGTATTTTACATGCTGTGCTTTGATTTGATTCAAGAATCTTAAACAGCCAAATGGCACATCTGAGAGTCTTTATGCCATTTTGGTTGTGATTTCTTAACTTCACAGGAAGAAACTTCCTATCAGAAAGGTGAATAAGGAAGTAATTTGTGCAGAACAAGGGACTAAGATAAGGGTAAAGGAGAAATTTGCAAGCTCTGATTTATTTTTAAGGCTGATAATGGTTGTTATGTTGCTTGTGTGACTCACTAGAATTTCCTATGCACCAGCAGAAACTAGAGTGGAAAATCAATTTTGAAAATCAAAATTAAGTACCATAATTAAGACTGCCTCCATTGCAAGGCTTAACAAATAAGAGAAGGGAAAGAACTAGCTAAATTTAAAGCATTGTCTCTCTTATGCCATTATATTGCATAGTGGTAAAATACATTGCTTTGTGCAGGGATGTGCTGATTCTCGTTCTTTTACGTGACATTCATTTTCCATTTCATGTGCTTCAACAATTAAAGCTGTTTCATGCAGCTGTGTAGCACAGCACTATGTCCTCTCTTCTCTTGGCCTTTTGTGCCATTAATCATAGGATCATAGAGTCGTCTGGATTGGAAAAGGTTTTCAAGACCACCAACTCCAACCTCCAGCCAGTCCTACTGAGACACATCACTAAGCCCCATCCCTTAGTGTGTCATAGATTGCTGAGAATCTAGAACATAAAATAATATGCAGAAGGCAGGTAGAAATTTTCTAGGGTCTCACACAAGAAAGATCTGTTGACATAAATGCTTGCATTTTATTTCTTTACTCCTCTTTGACTACATGTGTGAAATTCTTCCTGCACTCTCCTGGAAGACAATTATGCTATATATCACAAAAGCTGATGGAGATGTCTGTATGCAATATCTAGTGTTTTAAGGGGCAAATTAGACTGGGGAAAACCTATGATGTCACATCGGATTTCTGAAGGGGTAATTTCTGAAGAGGAAAGGGTTGGCACAAGAATTATGATGGAAGTTAGATATCCTAGAAAAAAAATGAAATTGGAAGAGGAGAGCAGGAGCCTCTGTGATCCTTAATATACAGCTTCTCATTTTATTTTATTTTTTTTGCTTCTGTTTTCATCCCATCTCCCTTTGCTTTCTGTTTCCTTTTCTGAGACATTTCTTTGTCAGGATACGTGACTGTTCTAAGAATTGCTAAGCTCTTTTCCAGCCACTGAATTAGATTCTCCAAGGAAGTATCTAGCTTTTAAGTAATCTAGTTTTCCCCATCTTTAAAATTCAGGCAGAAGTGATATAATTTTATGATTTCTATTTAAAAAAATATTCTGTTATGGAATACCATAACTGGAAGAATTCGATCTTTCATTTCTATTGTAACATTAACAGAATGGATTTTTGCCTCAGCAGAAGAGAAAGGCTTCTGGTGTTTCTGACTGGGGTGACTGTCCCTTTTGTGAACATGGAGGTGGATTTCCCATACTAATATTGCCCATTGTAGCAAGAGGAAGAGTGTTTGTCCAGTGAGACTCCTGTTGGTAGCACAGGAGGAAAAAACTGATCCTTTGAAAACCATGGGACTTTCACTTACTTAGACTTGTTTAAGTTCTGAATATCTAAATCTTATACCTTCAGGATGGAATAGTGGAAATTAAGGGTCGTTTATTTCCTAGTATTATAGTCATTGAATAACCTGTCATCATGTAATTGTGTAAGATAATTAGATGTGTTGGGAATCAGGGATGATTGCTTGTACAGACAACCAAATCAATATCTGTTGTTGCCTAGTACTAAAAAAACCAAAAAAGCTAACTTCACATTATCAGCTCAGGTCCTGTTCCCACAGCTATGCAGTGTTAACATAAAAGCCTCAAAGCAAAGTAAATGTTTCAAATCTTTGGTATTTCATTTTTAACTTGTTCCATCTCCTGTCCATTTTGCTGGCAGCAGAGTTCTGCAAGCCCTGAATGACTAATCTTTTCATCTGTCTTCCTATTCTTATAAGAAAGGCATTATTTATGACTGAACCATATTTGTATTTTAAATGGCCTTGTCAGCGCATTTTATGACTGCTGTGTGTGTATATTCGGATGGAGGTAGGAGAGAAGCAGCATCTATCTATCTTCACCACAGGTGTGTGAGGGGGAGGTTGACACCCCACGTGTTTGCTATGAGAAGTTATCCCTTAACAAGAAAAGATTTATGCCCTGTCTAAAGCAAAGCTGTGCTTCTTCCCATGCACTGCTTAAGCAAAGTAGTGATGTTAAAATTGAAAGAGGAGGCTGACCATCAAAAATGCTGGTGATGCTCAGTGCATACAAACAACATTTCACACAGAGGCTGCTGACGCACTGGAACAGGTTGCCCGAGGAGGCTGTGGATGCCCCATCCCTGGATGCATTCAAGGCCAGGCTGGATGTGGCTCTGGGCAGCCTGGTCTGGTGGCTGGCAACCCTGCACATAGCAGGGGCTTGGAAAATGGATGGTCATTATGGCCCATTATGGCCCAGGACATTTTATGATTCTATGAATTGGCAAGGTGTTCAAAACAACCATCTGCTGAGCATCAATTAGAATAGAATCATAGAATCATTAAGGTTGGAAAAGACATCTAGGGTCATCTAGTTCAACCATCAACCCATCACCCCTGTGCCCACTAATCCGTGTTGTGATTGATCTTGCTGGTAATGTTGGGGAGCAATGTCTTAACAGTAATAGGATTCAACACAGTTGTTGCTTTGTGCTTATGCCCATGCGTTCAGCTGTGGCAAGATCTTCTCAGAGAGGCACAAGAATGCAAGTGAATGTATAGTATAGAGGTGGTTTGGTTTACTGAATACCACCTTCACACTAAGAAGCCCCCTATAAAATTTGCTCTTAACCAATTATCTCCTGTCTGTGATAATATTGCTGCTCAATTGCATGCATCTCTCTGTCCTTGTAATGTAGCACTTCAGTGAGCAAGCTCAAGTACATGTTACTCCTGCAAGCGGACCGCAGCTGGGAGCTCCAATTCTTCTTCTAAAGCAGCTCAGCTTGTAGCACTTCTGTAAAATGCAGTCTTTGTAATGGTTACAGTAAAGTATTAATAATCATAAAATCCCTGAGTACCAATACAGACCTAATAAACCTGTTATTGGCAATGTATGATGGGCTACTGCATGATGGAGCTGCAAAAAAACAGCTTATACTCTGCCCATTCCCGTAATGTAGGTTTTTGTTAGATCTGCAAATGCATGCAAACAGTTAAAATGCATTTCTGTTTGGAATCAGCATCAGGTATTTGGCAAAGGTTTGTGTTTTCTGATCTAATATTTTAGGGGGTGGAGAAAATTATCTCCCTATTGCTTTGTCATTATTCCTTAAATGAACAATGTATTCTGTTTGTTTTATTTTTTCCTCTAAGTGGGATGAATTGTGGCTTTTTATTGCTCCCTATTTTTCTCAATAGATAGTTCAGTAAAGCTGCTAATGTTAATGACAGAAGTCATAAACCAAGATTTTATTGTTTAGTGAGTGTTTCCTTCGATTTTCATGGCAGCTGAATATACATAAAACTGTAAATAGTTGCTTGAGAGGATACACCCTTTTGTTGTAGTGCAATGATTTCAAATTACGATTATTCTCTTCATAAAAGCAAGGGAGTAGAGTGGGAGAGGTGCTCTGCTGTTCATACATACATGTGAAATTTTTATCTCTTTTCTTTTTACATTAACATTTATAGTGTTAGCTAAGCTGTGTAATGATGTTGCTTCTCCTTTTCTGTATTTTTTGTTTTCCCATCTCTATTTCCTTACAGTGAAATCCCAGCTAGAAACCTCTGGGTTGTTTGTTTGTTTTTTTTTCCTCAATTTTTCGGGGACATCTTTCTTCCTTTTTGCTTCTTTTCTCCACCACTTGCAAGACAACATATCATCCCATAAATGTGGAGAGTGACGCAAATCTCTTATGTGTTGTAACAAAGGTTTTGCACCTTGGACAGTCCATCCTGTTATCAACAGAATTGGAGTGGTAATAGGGACAAATAGCTCTTCCATAGCAATCATACTCCAGGTGAGACATCATTTTACTCTGTCCTGTGGTCTTATAACACTCTGATTACCAACATTAAATAAATGCCTGAATAGGAAGCAATTAGAAACTACTCCTTCTCCAGAAATATTATCTGTTATTCAGTCTTTTGTCAGAAGCTTTTAGATGTAAAGCAAAAAGCAGACCTCTGCCTCGGAGTTTCCATGAAAACAGTTGCTATCTAAGAATTTCTTTTAGTTAACCTACTCACTATTTTAAAATGCAGCGAAGGAATTATTTGAACTCTTTCTAGTCATAGAAGAATTGAGAATTATATGCCTTAAGACTCAGAGCTTGGGCAATGCCATCCATCCCCTGTATCTTGGATGCTTTGGGTAAGTTTGAAGAGGGGGTGGAATATTTTTCCTGTTTGAATTTATGCACCCTAGAGAAAACAGTTTTAGCCATTTGCTGAAATTCCTTAGGCAGTAAAAACTGTTTCCTTGGCCCCAACAGTCCCATGCTAGATTTCTATGGCTCTATTCTCTTTTCTGTGCACCTGTTAATTTGGATTTGCTCTTTACCACAGAAAAGCAGAGCACGAATTACTGTGGCATGTGTGTTTTACTATTGCAATCTTGAACACAGGGAAGCAGTGGTTCTCCTGCATGTTGATATCTCTGCAACTGTAGGTGGGAGGGCATGGGTCAGGATTTATCCTGTATACCAAAGTGCTATCAAAAACATAGAGATAAACCCTGTAAGTTTGCAGCTTTACTACTGCTTCCGTCTGGGAAGAACATCTGTTTAGTCATATGTCTGGAGCCAAAAGGGTATGTTACTGCTTATTGTTTAGAGATTATCACTGGAGAGAGGTACAGGGGTTAAAGCTGAGTTATATGGCTGAAGAGAAGCTGAATATTGCAGTTCTACTGCAAAATAAATAAATAAATAAATAGATAGATAAATAATAAAAAAAAAAAATAATAAAAAAAATGGGCTTCCATAAGCACTTCTCAGCTCCTGACATTAAATAAGTTGCAATTAGAGAAAGAGGAAGAAGCATGCTTAGCTAGGGCAGGAGTTAAAAATTAATTATTTGGAGAAAAAAAAAAAAAAAGGAAAAGTCAGTTTTCTGGTTCATGGAGCTATTATCAAAGCAAAGCAGGAGCCTTTGGATGAGTCTTAAATCTTCAGCAGTGAATGTATGACATAAGCAAGGGAATGGAAAAGCTATGATGCATTCCTGTGGTATACTGAAACGAGACAGCAAAAATATATCTGGATATATAAAAAATATATCCTAAGCCACTCCAATAAAGTAAAACCCGTTCTTCCTTCATACCCTAGCTGCACTGAAACACATGCAGCACCTGTTCCTTCACCTTAACAGTTAAAACCCATTTCTATTTTTGGCACTCCTGCACCCCTTTCCTTTCCTGCAGTGCCGTGTGTCTCAGATTGGAAGTGCTGCCGCTTCTGTTACAAAGCGGAGAGAAGCAAGGAGTTAAATTTCAGAACAGGAGAAGAGGAGGTGAGCTGTCTGCTACAGTAGTTTACTGCAGCTTCCTCTCATACTGACACATATGTAGTTTGTGGTGACAGTGCTAAAGAACTGCAGACAGGCACTTAGCAGACTGGATGTGAGCTGGATGCAAAGATGCCTCACCCCGGCCTTCCTGCTGTCAGTATGTAAATACACCTGCAGGCTGGCCACGCTGGGGTGGGCTTTTTGGTTTTTGTGTTTTCTTTTTTTTTTTCTTCTCTCAAGGCAGCATGAGCGGATCTGACACAGCAGCAGCGTAGTTGGGAGATCTGAGCCAGCGTTAGATTTGTATCTCAGCTGTGGTGGAAGTTTTTTGGGTATCGGATTTTTTGGGGGTTTTTGTTTGGTTTTGTCTTGTTTGAAATTATTTTTGTCTGTGCGTGTCTGCGCTGCGCATTCAGACTGAAATCTTCATCACTACAATGTTTGCCTCTATCTGGTATGCCAAGAAGCTGGGACGCAGGTTTGTGCATAACGCCAGGAAAGCAAAAGCAGAGAAGGTATGTTCCTAGTGGGAATATAAAGCCTTATGTCTCCTGCAGGCTGCCTGCTGGCATCCTTTTGTGTATCTGCTCAGTTTTTTTAATACCCTGAAAATCCATCTATTGCTATTCATGATTTCATGCAAGAATCCATCACTACTTTGCTTATTAGTTACTAAATGCTGAGGAAAAATCCTTTCAAAAGTCTTTATGCTCTTTTCTTTCTTTCTTTTTTTCTGCAAGATAAACAGCTGTAAATCTGCTGTGCTGTGTGTTAAAGGAGCACTCCAGTGAACTTGTTGCTGTGCTGCATTATTTTTATTAGTCTGATATTAGGCTCTTTAAACAACCATTGATTGTTTGCTGCTCATATATATTCTTTCCGAGTGAGGGACCAATGAGAACGTAATAACATGTGAAGTGTTTATAATGTTTGGAAATTTGGTTTTATGATACTTGTTGAAACTGTGCTGCAGCATGGATCCCTTTCCTTTAAAAAGATATAAGCATGTAAAAATGGCCAGTGCTATCTTTCCCTGTTTTATTGCTCATAAAACATAACTGGGTTTAACCAGCTGTTTCCTGGGAGCCCTCCTTGTTGAGATCCCTCTGCCTCCCTTCTGCCTGAGCAAAACTTAAACTGCTTTAGAATTTATAGTAGTGATAATTGGAGGATGTGAAGGCTGTTGCTTGTGTTCTAAGAGTAGGCAACATTGAGTTAACAGACCTGCATTCCAGTTTAGTCCTAATTAACAAACAAACCACTTTCAAAATGGGACTAATTCCTCTTTTATGAAACTCAGTTTCAGGTTGGGTGAGATAACTTAAATGCAATGTTATAAAGTTGCCTCATTAGTATGATAATGATGGCTTTCTCTTCTCCTTGCTGGCTTTGATGTAGTCAAAGAATTTATAAATGGGTTGCGTTGTTATGTCTTTGATATATCTTATGCTACGTAATGCGGCCACTGATCAAGTGCATAATTATCCATTGCGAGAATTCATCTGTAGCTGGAAAAGCTCTTTACATAGAGGAAATTATTTAGCAAAAATACATTTTTATATTTATGGCCAAGGAAGGGGAAATAAATGGGCATCTGCTTTTTCTGCAAAATATTCCTTCCTAGTGTTTAAATAGGTGCCTTATGGCAATTCTGAAATTTAAAGATCCAAGACATTGGGAAGTTATCCAAGCAACAACGGTTTGTATATTCTGCACCGTGTGCATAAAAGAAATTAAAAATGCTGTTGGCTCTATGTGGGACTGTCAAACTTTCTTTGTTAAGCATACTTTGACAGAAAGGGCAATCGTGGAACCTCTCCTGTTGTTTGCATGCCGCTGTGGGAGGAAGAAAAGTTGCAGGCTGGGTCTTCCTTAGTCCAGAGGGGCTCCCTCCAGAGGAACATTTGCTGTCAGGCTTCCTCCAGGATGGCGGAGGCAGGATGAGTGGGCACATCCCACCCCTGGCACACTGGGGCTCACTCCATGGCTGTAAAAAGAGATGGGTTGTTTGAAGCATATCTGCACATGGACTATTCCAAACACCTTGCAAAATTATATATGACAGAGAAGGAATACTCACCTAAAAATATGTTATTTATAGAGTCTTAAAGAATGCTTTACAAATTTTATCTCATTTCCATTCCCTCTTAAGGTATTTGCAAATATTTCTTTATGAATTTATCATTTTACTGCTTATTTAGCTCTCTAGGATTTTCAAAATCACTGAGAAAGCTCAATTTGGTGCTATTGAAGCTCTGAAGCCATACCTCATAATTTTTAGAGAAAAGTTTTTTTCTGAACATTTCTCAAGCAGGCTATTTGCATGCGTGCAATGAAATTTTATTTTTGTCATAAGAAAGTAAGTATACAAGAAAGCATCTTCTAAGCTGATGGCTTATAGTCTTATGGCAAAAATAAAATTTCTTTCCTGGAGCTTTATCCCATAGCCAGGTCTCAGTTTTCCTGATTTAATTGCTTTTCTTTCTTTTTATTTTCCCATAAATCAATGGGAATAGCAATCCAGCAAAGACAGAAAACCCCATTCCTAGCAGAGTGCTATGGCAGTAAGTGCTATTGATGATTGGAAGCTGATCACCACTGACGTCTTTGATATAATACCTTGGTAACAGGAAAATGCAGATATGAAAATGACTGTCAACAAATAAATTAAAAGTAACACAACTGCATATTTTTTTTGGTTTATGTTTGTTTGTTGTTTAATTGTTGTGTAATTGAATTATTATGCAGTTTTACCTTTTTTTTTTCTGGAAGAATAATTAGCTTTTCTCTGTGTGCATGATTTGAATTAAACACTGTTTTCTTAATGCGTTTTTGCAGATAATATAATGCAATAATTTCTAATGGCCTGTGTGCACAGAGATCCTAGCTGTTAAAGTCTTTGTAGTAGGCATCAGGAGAGTGTGGCTTAGTGACAGATTTTCCATTAAACTTAGCTTCTCTAGACAAGAACAAGCCAAGAATTTTTTAAACAGGCACTGTAAGACATAGAAATTTTGTGGGAGACTATTTGTTTTCTTAGGACCAAGGTGAAAATTGAGGAGAGGGGAGGGTAAGAAGGTTACAGAATGAACTCATGCACACAAACTTACACACAGTCTGACAGAGCAGCCACCTTAAAATGTTATAGACTGGGCCTGCTTTGTGCAGAAAGAGGAGCTGAATTTGTGTTTCCAGGAGCTGAAATGGAACATGCAGTGGCAGAAGGCGCACACAAACATGACACTGTGGTGACCCTGTGCAGGTGCTCTGTGCATGCATGTGCATCATGGATGAATTCTAAGATCATAGAATCGTTTGAGTTGAAGGGACCTTTAAAGGTGATCTAGTCCAACTCCTCTGCAATGAGTAGGGACATCAACAGCTAGATGAGGGTAGCTGTATCTCCAGAGCCACCTTTCTCAAGTAGGATCTCTCACCTCCTCATACTTCTTAGCTCCCTACAACTGAATACAGAGATCATCATTCTGGGAGAGCTGAAGCACAGGTAGCTCCCCAGATCAGTGGGAGATGCTTCTTGGTTCTGCGAGATCCTTGAAGCCTTAGGAACTGGCCTGTGTTGAAGAAGCTATTTTCAGATTTGGTGAAGAGAGAGGGTAAATGGTGTTAATAAGCAGCAAAGAGATGGGGGGTCAAAGAGAGAGGTGGATCTGTTCTTATTAGAACCTGCAGTAGCTTTTCTCTTGTCTTTAACCACTGCCTTCTTGACTGTCAACACTGCTGCTCCTGTCCTGCATTTTGAGTTCTATCATTGCCTTCAGCCCAACTTTTAGGCTGTGGGCCCTAAGCCCAGTTTCTCTGGTAGGGCAGTATCTCCTTGATTTTCCCACAAAAGTTAAGGGTGTCCTGGTAGATGTTAGGGATCTAAAACCCAGGTGTGAACTCTTACAGTAAGAATTGCAGGTAGGGTTAAAATTTCAGAGCAGAGAAAATGTGGGAAGAACTGGATGAATGGCAATCTTAAGTGTCCTAACCATGATGTTAATGGCTCTTTTGTGATAGGTGATGCACACCAGTATTTTTATTCAAGGCATGTTTTCATGGTATTCTGAAAAGCCTTATTTTAATTCAGAAATGGAACAAAAGATTCCTGCATTGCGTGCTCACAGCCTTGAAAGCCAAGTGTATCCTGGGTTGCATCAAAAGTGAGGTGGCAGCAGGGTAAGAGAAGTGACTGCTCCCCTCTACTCTGCCTTTGTGAGGGCCCATATGCAGTACTGCATTCTGTCAGTACAGGAAGGACATGGAGCTGTTGGAGTGGATCCAGAGGAGGACCATGGAGATGATCAGAGGGCTGGAGCACCTCTGCTATAAATAAAGGCTGAGGGAATTGGGTTTGTTCAGCCTGGAGGAGGTTCTGAGGAAACCTAATTACAGCCTTCCAGTACTTAAAGGGAGTATATAAGCAGGAGGGGGATCAATACAGGCAGATGGTGACGGGACAAGAGAGAGCAGTTTTAAACTAAAAGAGGGAAGATTTAAATTAGATATTGAGGAGATTTTTTTTATTTATTTTTTTATTCAAAGGCTAGTGAGGCAGTGGAACAGAGATGTTGCCCAGAGATGCTGTGGTGGCCACATTGGGAGGCGTATTGGGTAGCCAGATCTGATGGGTGGCAACACTGCCCACAGTTGGGAATTGGATCTGGGCTGTCTTTAATGTCTCTTCCAAGACAACCATTGCTTGATTCTATGATTTTGAAGAACCTGAAAAATTTGGAAACTGAACCCTCTGCCCCCAAACCACTCATAGCTAAAGCTTCTCATATCTTTAAGTAAAATCAGATAGTGCCTTTTAATTGCTCTTAATATTTTTGTTTTGCCATGGAAGACTCAAGTGCAAAAGTTCCCTATACTTAATTGTATTTATTAGTCTGGGTTTTAAACTATTTGTGTCATTTATCTACAGTTTCTGCCTCAGTGTGATTTCATTGGCTTGATTACTAATGTTACTCTTTCCCTCAAGCATCAAGATAGTATGCAGGATGCCAGTAATATTGCCTGAGACCAACTCAACTCTTTTCAAGACAGCTCTGCACTTATGCGCTTTATTAAAGTTATTAGAATGCTTTAAGGTTGTCGCATGAAAGGAGTATTGTTATGAAAGTAAACGTGATCATTTGAACGTAGGAACTTGAATAACTTAAGGCAGAGATTGATGTCTTGAATTTTTCTCATTAAACCACAATCAAGAAAAAATCAAAAGATGTTAACTGCATGTGGTTATGCTATAAAAATAAGTAGTCTAAATGATTGGAAGAGGAACAGAAAAGTAACAGAGCAATTAATCATGTTGATCTGAGAGGCTGAGCTAAAGAACTGTGAAATACCTTCTGATAATTCTTCTTTATATTAATAGATTTTGAGTTTCAAGGTTCAATGTTAAAAGTGGAGATTTTTTTATTTTATTATTATTGTGTTGTTGTTGTTGTTTTTTGCCAGAGTTACCCTGTTACTCACTTTCAATGGGAAAGACTAACGCTGAGTTTTTGGTTTGTTTGGAAGTAGAATATCTTTGAATCATGAGACCCAAATTAGAAACGCCATCATAATTGGCCCTACTGTTAAGTTTTTACATCTGAAAATCACTTTAAAAGGAAGGTTATCCTTATGTGGTATCTCGTAGTAGCAGAAAAACAGCATTCAGGCAAAGTGTTTAAATCACAGTTTACTTTCACTCCCTATTTTACAGCATAGCATTGTTAGAAATATTTTTCTGCCTTTTAGCTACCAAAATGCTTTCATGGTGATAGCAGTACTAAGAACAAGTGTCCTGCATTTGAAAACAAGCATTTTTTCCCCCAGAAGTCTTAGTTTATCACTCTAGTTTAATTCATTTACTCTATTTATAACGCAAGACAGAAGCTGTTTAACTTTTAAAAATAAATGTGTGTATAATAATATGAATAGTGTGTGGTTTCTGAACTTTTAGCTGTTGATAAAACTAAAGATTACCCATAAGCAAAGTTAGCAGCATCACTGCAAATAAGTAGCTTTAGATATAATGTAATGCATACTAGACAGGAGAACATAGGCCAGAAGGTGTTTCTTTAATGTGGGCTTTGGTTTAGAGCCATTTTGGGTAAACTGAGTATCCCTGGTAGAATGGCAACCTACAAATATTTTCAAAAAGGCAGGAAAATTTGCCTTGGTAGATTAACAAAAATGAGATGCATTACAAAAAAATATTGTCTGTAAATGCAGTCATATTTAATCATTTTTCTGATGGTGTTCTGGCAATAGTGGAAATTAACTCTTCATGTTATGATGACACTTAATACCCAGATCATTCTCATATTTCTTTTCTAATACAGATAATTGTAGAGTAGGCTTATCTAAGCTAAGCATTTTTTTTCATTTTTATTTTGCTTTCAAGAAGCTGTCTCCCAGTATAATTAGACAGATACGAAGTTTACTTGAACCAGTAATTATTCACAAAAAAGAGCAGAAAATGATTAAGAAATCACAGAGTATTAGATAAACACATTTTTCATTCCATCATATATGTATTTAATTCCAAACAAAGCAAATCCTCTCTTTGCTTCAGTATTTCCATGTATACTATGCGAACTTTAGATTTCTTCATAAGCGCTCTCTTTCAGACCAGAGCTCACTACATTACTCAAGTCCACTGGGGTTACGATGAAGTGATAAAGCTTGTAGGACTTGTTATTGCCTTGGCTAAAGGTGAAATGACTGCTCTGCTAAGGGAAATCTCACATAGCTGCCAAGCTGTAAGGGCAGGCGGACAGTTTTACTTGCATTTGGGCCAAGGAGGGCCCGTGCTGATGAGGTTCAGTGAGATGACAGCAATGTGTCACTTATTTGTGGAACTGCACATCACCAGCCTTGTGCAGGACCACTGAAAGAATCTTTTCAAATGGAGTTTATAAGTGCTCTGCTTTAAATCTTCGTGGAAAGACATTTTCGTTTTACACGTAACTGAGAGGGGGAAAAAATATGTTTTTTTTTTGTTTTTTTTTTCTTTCTGGAGCTTTTTTGATTTAACATAGTTAGAATTCTAAGGCATTTTCTTATGTTTCCATTTAATCCAGAACCATATCACTATTCAACTCTTCTCTCCCCCTTTTTTCCTTATTTGTAGTTGGTTATGATCCCACGTGCACCATGATTAATATATAACTGTAGGGATAAGCTGCTTAAGTAGAGATTTATTATGCTTATAATTCACTTCCACCTCAAAATCAGTGTAATAATAATAAATAAATTTAACTAATCTTACAAAAATGCAAGAATGATATTTTAAAACAAGATACTGATGAATAATAAACTACTGACGTTAATCCTTTACAATCCTTTTTTTTTCTTTTTTTTTTCTTTTTTCTTTTTCCCCCATCTATGAGGGATTTTGTTCTTGTGTTCCATCTCTGTGGGCCCATCACCTGCTGTAACTATTAATGAGTAATAATGTGGGTTATTGTTTAAATTACCTTATGCAGATGGAAGACGTAGCTCTTAATCAGCTATAGGTGAACTGTTTAGAAAGAACAGAATATCTCCTCTCTTCCTCTCCAGTTTAATCTCAGAGAACACAATTAATCTTAGTTGGCTGCCATGCAGTGATGATGCCTCTTTTTTTCCACATGCAGTGCCATTCTGGCATGCACATGCTGTCAGGTACGGCAAAGGCTTTCATCTCTTATCCAGGGGCCTCCATGGCATGTCACATAAAGCAGCTTTTCCTTTCCACATTTAGCCAGTGCAGAGATCATCATAGAAACAGGGTGAGTAACTTTTCTGGTTAAATTATCTCTTTTACTTAAAACCAAGATGGACACAAAGATGTTCAGAAAACAACTGCCATGCCAATAGTTGCATTAATTGCTGCTCCGAGTGCTCATGCTGTGACTCAGATGGAATCAGTTTAGATCTGTTTGAATAAATAAGTGATTTTGTTATCATAGGCCACAAGCTACTGTTTTCTTCAGAGAAAAATAATATGCCTGTTTCTCTTCCCTATTTTCATTATTAAATAATCTCAATATATTGTTTCCACATTTTTTTTAATTAAAAAAAAAAAAAAGAAAGAGAGAAAGAGAAGCAGTGTGTTTATTGTATTTATAACTTTACTTGGACTTTCCACTCTTGGACTACGCAATATATCATATTGTGTTAAATCCCAGCATGCAACATTGTGAATATCATATTTAATTCATAAGATGCTCATTATTTTATTGTAATTGTTTTATTTCTTTGCATTTCTATGCTATGTTCAAGTACATTATGAAAATGGGTTTGTGTTATGTGCAAGTGTGGTGCATTTTTCTGGCATTATTTACCTCTCTGTCCTGTATATGCAATTCAAAACAGCATAATAAAATGTGCTTGATTTGCATCCTGAACTGCGTTTGGCATCCCTCACTGTGTTTGCAAATAGAGATCAGCCTGAAACATTGACAAGATACAATCTGTCCTTTGGCATCGTCGTCCCTGGAGAAAACTGAGAGATGAGAATTCTCGTTTAGTTCCTATGGTAAATTATCAAACTATACTTTTAGTGTACTGTATAAGACAGTACAGCTGGTACATACAGAACTTATTGCAACTGGAAGGCACCCTACCAAAAGGATGGTATACGCATATATATATATATATATATATTAATGGTGCTGATTTTTTCTGTGCTGATGTGTGTCAGGGAAATCTTAGTGAGGAACAAGCGGTTATAGATTTAATCTATGTTAACAACTTCAAATAAGCAATTCTAGCTAACCTCTTGATTCTTTCATTGATGCAATATGATATGTCTTTACTACCAGGCAGGAGACTCAAATGTTGTGTCAAGCACTTGCAAACCTTTATGAAGACTAAAGCTTTCTTTTTAACAGTATTTTAAATATACCCCACAAAACAGTAAAACAGGGTTCCCATTTGCCATCGCTATATATGCACATTGCAAGTCTATTCAGAAATGACAGCCTTTAGATGTAAAAGTGTATGAACCTACATCGTTTACGCAGCTTCTAGCTCTTTGAAGATGATGCCAGCACCATTCTGAGTGACTCATGCATCTCTCCTACTAGTTAATCAATTAATTAATCTTAGCCAGTGTTAACTAATCTGAGGCTATCATCTGCCTTTCCTGAAGCTCAGTAGAGCAATAACTTTGTATTATTAAACTAAAATTGTATTTGAAAAGAAAGCAAACTTTGCATGAAAACTGTATTTTGGTTCCAGGCTAGAAATCTTCCATTTATCTCCTAGTCTTTCACTGGGTCAGTCCTCCCCATTCCATACAGCAGTATTAAAGCAGGACATGGATTATTAGCTGTGATATTGCTTATCTCTTAAAAGTTTGTTTGGGAAATTGTTACTTTGATAAGTAAGGTCATAACTTATTCATTACCTTATGTTGTAAATGTATAATAAGAGGACCCTAACACTTGTATACTTTATTCAATTTAAGTCTTGACCATACATTTCTTGCTATTTTATAAGTTTGTGAAATGTTCTTTAGGCTTGAGGCATAAGGAAGATGCAGGAAAATACTCATATATATTTATTATTTATTTTATTGTTGTCCCATAAAAACGCTTTGCTGTAAAGCCAATACAGTGGGCTTCTAACCCACCCTCTAGGGGATCAGTATATTCTTTTTACTTATTTCCTAAATATGATATTGTTTTCCAGTCAGCTATGAGATACATACACTCTAATTTCTATTTTCTTAGCAGAAGACTTTCATAAAGAATTTAAGTGGATTGTTTTTGAATGAAATGTTCTCCAACTTTGTAAGGTAACAAAAGGTCAGGATATTCTATATTAGCAAAAAACAACTTGAGTGTTAAGAAGTATCAATTTCCTGTTTTGAAACAGCTTTTCAGGATTAAGTGAAACTGATCCTGTTTGCTTCTGTTTGTTTTCAGGACTACTATAATAGACTCTTCATGGTTTTGTTTGGTGTAATGTTCTATTGAATGAACCTTCATCTTGAAATAGGACATGCTGTTACTGTTCGTAGCTTCCTTCCTCCAGCTTACCTTTTGCATCTTTCACATTCGTCTTCACATATAAGGGTAAAAAAGTCACTGTCTTCCTTGTCTGAGACTCTTGTCTTATATTGGACAACATCTGAAACATTCAGATACAGTTATTGGGTTGCTTTGAAAATAATGCCTCCTGCGTTTGTCCATGGAAACTCCAACAGCTTAAAAGAGAACAATAACACTACTTGATAAATTCTCATCTAATTGTTCTTTCTCAACACAGTCACCACCATTAGCAGTGCATTTTCGCCAGCAATGAACAAGCTACATGTTGTGCATGTAAAAATCTGCACAATCAGAGTGGTGACTGTGGGTCACCACTGCTGGAAGGCACCATCCGCTGCCTCACTGTGCTGACATTCAGTGTTTTGTCTCCAGAAATGTTCAGCAAGCATCAATGAATGTCAGTTCTCCATGTCGGAATTCAGTGATACACCTTTGTTTCATACACACTTCCATTTCATACGCATTTGTCAGACTGCCCCTCTGCCGCCATCACAGCAGCCGTAATGGAATATTTGGCGGAAGGTTCAAACTCTGCTAATATACCACTAGCATCTATCTCCAGCATCGTGGGTTAACACCATAAAATGGAAGGAATTATTTTTGGATCAGCCTTAAAATTGACCTAGGTATACCTGTTTGGAGGCTCTCCTTAAGTAGATATGCTTGATATCATCTTTTTTTCTTTCTTTTTCTTTACTTTTTTTTTTTTTCTTTCTTTCAAATCTGAAACAAAGAATTACATATATGCATATTAGTAATATTAAGTCAAAACACTGTTATTCTAATAAGGGATAGTAATGTTAGTGAGAAAGGCATTAAATCAGAATCAGCAGATTGAAAATGCAAAGAAAAATAAGCTGCAGGATATGATACAAAATATTTTTCCTCCAACTTTTATTTCAGTTAGCATATGAAGGGTATTATCTTTCAAATCAATTTTAAATGGCATTTAGAAGTTCTCTGTGTTCAAAATACTGTGGGGAACAGAGCTATCTCTAAGTGGCAAAATGGAAAGCAGTGTACATGATTCTTCACTTAGCTGGTAAGGGAAAGTCCACGAAAGGGAAGATGTTTACTAGTGCTTGTTTTAGAAATTTACTGATGCTGTGAAAAATACAGTTAAAGGCTTTTATCATTAAAAAGATTGTTTAATTTCTACAACACACCTTAAGCTTTTCTACCCTCTCTAATTAAATATTTAGTTGTGTAGTAAATTAGGCATGTCATGATCTCTCCAAAGTAGCTCTCCGTTTACTGCCGCATAAATGTTTTACAAGCTGCTGTATTGTTTCTAATAAATTAATAATGAAGATTTAGATTTTAACTGATTAATAATCTAATTTTGCATTTAGAATCTAATTTAGATCTCGAGACAAAATTGAAGTAAATATCGTTGGCAGTGATCCCAGTTCTCTGACAAAGTCACCAAGTGATAAGGAAAATACAAATCAAGATAAAGGGAGTGGTTGGAACATTTAGGAGAATAAATGTTTCCCTGTGAAAACAAAAAATGCTCTATACATGACTTCTACCACCATCTGGTCAATGATCAGTGCAAATTTTATACAGGAAAGAGCCAAGTGTCCATAAAACAATGTCTGAATTTAACTAAACAGAGAACTAATTGGATTAAGTGTTGCGTTTATGCCACTAAATTAATGCTGGTATTTTGAAATATCATATACTTTCCAGAAAATTATATCTAGTTCTGTTGCCTATAAAACAATACTAACAAATGCTTTGGGAAACAACCAAAAGCAGATTGTGAATTGGTCTAAATAATTCTTTAGGTGGGATGGTAAAAACTTAGCAAAACGAGAGTTGTGAGTAGCTGTGCTGGCACAATTAAATATTGCAAAAAATATAGGGATAAGCAGGCTTTTGAAAACTCTGATTCTAAAAAGGGTTGACATGGTGGAGGCTGACCAAGTTTGATATCAGAATAAGGTACTACATGCAAAGGAAGGAAAATTAGTCACCATAAAATGGAGAAGTGAGGCACATCTTCCTTCTAAAACCCAAGGGCTTAAAGGTTGGGCATGTTCTTTTATGGGATCTGTGAGGTGCTTGCTTGCTGCCTGCTCTACTGCTGAATGAGGTGAAGATCTCTTTATTTTTTGTCTTACATGGCAGTATATTCAACATCTAAAGCTCAGACTTATGGTAGGACTGAAGTTAATGTTTCAGAGCATTGTCTGTTCACCTCCTGATACTGAGATGAAATTCTATGCTAAGTACAGATGGCAAATTTACTGGAGATTTTACTCCTTATATCTACCATTCTACCTCCTCACTTCTGAAGAACCTTTTTATTTAACTCATGTCAGTATTCTAATTCTGCTTCTAGTAAATAGAAGTTTATCCCAAGCATAGAAGTATTCCAGTTTAATTTGGGGTGTGAGCATGGAACATAAAATGGAATCATACAGTTGCCTGGGTTAAAAAGGATAATAATGATCATCTTGTTTCAGCCCCCCTGCCATGTGCAGGGTTTGTGTTTAGGATTCCCCTGATGGCCCCCCTTTTTTTTTTTCTTTTGCTATTTTGAATTAGAATATAATTTAATTCAAAATTTGGTGCTTCCTAATGTTCCAGTATGAGTGGCTTGAATGGAACCATGGTTTATCAAGGATCAGGACCTGCCCTATTGTGCCTCTCTGTAGTAATAGGTCTGATTTGTTGAGTGGGGAGATGATTATTGTAATTGACGTAATTAACTTTTCTTGTGATTATCTTAGACTTGAAAATGTATTTTGCTCTTTCCCAATTATGGTTGTTTCTTTGATAGAACTAAGCATGCTGTGTGTAATAATGAAGGTGGTTTGGGAAGGACTTACTTAATGTATATAATTGGAATCTAAGATGAGGCAGTCTTCTATCAGCAGGGGGGCAGGAGAGCTGGGCTGTATAATTGAAGTACAGCGTAATGGGATTACCTACAATTTTTAAGCATTACTTTCATTAAGGAAAATAATAAGTATATTTATTAAATATAGTCTCTGCTTGGGACAATATTTGTTATTATGAAAAAGCTTTTGCAATTAAGCTCTCATATAAAAAATGTATTGAACATACTTCATCAGTTTCTGGAAATTGCTTTTGTGCATAAAATTTCACTAAAATAAAAGAGCTTTCACAGCAGAGGCAGTTAGCCAGATATTAGTAGAGCTCATATCTAGCATCCCCTGTAAATTTTTCTATGTGCTTTCACTTAGTCAAGGTCAAATCAAAAGAAGTCATATTCAAATACACTTAAACATCTATCCTTTAAAAGCTTTTAGTAATTCTGTTTTTTATGGATCTAAGTAGAAGAAATAAAGGCTACATTTTTTATGTTTTTTTTTTCTTTTTTTTCTTTTTTCTTTTTTTCTTTTTTCTTTTTTCTTTTTTTTTCCTAAGGAGCATTTTCTGCTGAAGCTATAGAAGTATGATGATTTAGGATTTATGAGATGGATTCCTGAGCCAAATTTTGCAGGAGGTCAGATACAATTCTCGTAGGAGTCCTTCCTGTCATTAAATATGTATCTGTGAAACTCTCCATAATAGCAGAAAGTATTTTCAAGCTGTATAAAGCATTTTAAATGTGATTGCTATGTTGGGGTTTTGGTATAATGTGATGATCCCTATGGATGTTCTTTTATTTCTTATCATTATCACTTTCGAGGATTTCTCTTCAGAAAAGCACTAAATGGTAGTGTATAGCTGGTTTTCTTAATCAAAGCTTTTACCAAAAAGAACTGCTTTCAACCAGTATTGCAAATACTTGTAGTTTTCTTCCATGAGTTCTGCTACAGCAGTGCCTTGAATATGATACTCACTGGGTCATAAATTACGACTTTTCCTAAGCATACATATAAATTGGGATTTACCTATACCATAAGGACATATGGTAAAGGTTTCTTCTGTCACAATGCATATATTAAAAAAACAAACAAACAAAAAAACCTCTCTTTTTGTAATTTAAAAAAGAAGCCTATCAAGAGTACATTAGTGTATGTTAATGCTAAATAGAATCATATAGATAATGAAATGCTAAAACTCCGGGGAAAAAAAGTTAAATAGTGCTGTTGTAATCTCATTTTTCCTTGGTTACTATCATGTCCTGTATCACCTGCCGCATTCAGTAATAGGCTACTTGCCTTACTTTTGCTGCTGCAGTAACTAAAGAAAATATTTGTGTTGCCTTTCATATGTGTGGCCAAATTTGACCCCAGATGGCCTTCAGCTTTCCCTGTTTTTCTCTGTTCCCTCATCCCTTCTTTCACCTCTTGTAGACTTTTTAAATCTGAGTTTTGCTGTGAGCAACTTGTTCATCTATGCAGGCTTCTTGTCACTCTAGCTTAAACTCCTGTTATTGTGATAGACTTTCAATGATCCTTGAGTAACAACCAGAACTCCTGGGTCTTTCTTCTTGGTGAGACTGAATCCTATGGGATTCTTTCAAGTAAGTAGATCCCAAGAAAAAAAATGCTTATAGGCTTGGCTTACACATGGTGCTCATTTTCTTATGTTTTATTGCTAGAAAAAATTCAAATCCAGTCTCCAGAATCATTTGCCTTACTGAGAACTGACAGAATGGTGCCAACTCATATAAATCTGAACCAGTTGTTCTTCAGGGAACATATAAAAATGGAAAATGTAATCTTGCATACTAAGTAAAAATGTCAACCTTTAATCACAGCTCTACCTAGTTTCTCAGATGCAGAATTAATTTTTACTTCTCATTTCTGTTAAATAGGATTATATTTTGTTCAGTTGGAAATCTCCTGGAAGCAGAAGGTGAAGAATTCCAAGGAAAAAATATAAGTCATTTATTTTACTGAAACTGTAGGACATCCAGAAAGAGGAAACAGAGTCTAGGATATGGGACAAATGACAAACTCCATTGTAACTCTCATATCTACATTAGACTCAAGATTGTTTATTTGCCGAGACCTCTCATGAACAGCCTTGTCTTTCTTTCAGTATGCTAGTAATTTAAAATTATATAAGAAAAATAAATAAAATAAAAAAATAAATAAATAAAAGACACCGTCATATTCCTCCCCCTTTTCCCAGGTGGAGTGCTGATTTAATATTTTCCATCCCCGCTTTCAATAATTTTTCCCTTATTCTGTGCCTACTAGGGTCATTCCCACACATCTCTTAAAACTTTTTCTCCCCTGAAATCTTCCTTCTTTTCATTATCTTCACATAAATTTGTCAGTGTTAGACCACACAGTAAAACTTCCCTGTTTTTTCCTTTGTAACTCCCTCAAATAACTTCAGACTCCTTTTCTGACAACAGAGAAAAAGGAGTTCTTTCCTCTGTAGATGAAGAGCATGGGGATTTTTGATCCCACAGTTTCATGGGAAAAAAAAGTAGTACTGAATATGGAAAAAGTAGTTTTCCCTTCCCCTCTTCCCCTCTTCCCCTCTTCCCCTCCTTCCTTCCTTCCTTCCTTCCTTCCTTCCTTCCTTCCTTCCTTCCTTCCTTCCTTCCTTCCTTCCTTCCTTCCTTCCTTCCTTCCTTCCTTCCTTCCTTCCTTCCTTCCTTCCTTCCTTCCTTCCTTCCTTCCTTCCTTCCTTCCTTCCTTCCTTCCTTCCTTCCTTCCTTCCTTCCTTCCTTCCTCCCTTCCTTCCTCCCTTCCTTCCTCCCTTCCTTCCTCCCTTCTTTCCTCCCTTCTTTCCTCCCTTCTTTCCTCCCTTCTTTCCTCCCTTCTTTCCTCCCTTCTTTCCTCCCTTCTTTCCTCCCTTCCTCCCTTCCTCCCTTCCTCCCTTCCTCCCTCCCTCCCTCCCTCCCTTCCCCCCTTCCTCCCTTCCTCCCTTCCTTTCTTTACAAAGGACAGGTTAGAACCAAGAAAATTTATAGTTGTAGAAGTTATGATTAGTATTGTTGATGCTGGGTTGCAAGAGAATTAATGGGGCTAGTAGGCCCATAGTTACATCTTTTCTGTTCTAGTCCAGATGTTGAAAATCCAAGTTTCTTACTTGATCCTGTATGTTGGAAGAAGGACCATGAAGATGCTTTGCAGGTGCTTGACTGTAGCTTGTTTGTCCAGTTCATCCCTCCTTCCACACATCTGTGCAAATAAAAACATCCATTCTGACATATCAATGTCACACACAGATTTGGTAATGTTTCCATTGATTAATGAATTAGCACAAATAGTCAAATTCTGACTTTACTCAAAACTTTGGAAACAACTTAAACCAGTTGCCTCCATCTTTATGACTTGATTTCATGTAACAGACTGAATTGGATGCTTTTTGGCTTCATAGTGTAGGCACCAGTGTCCAACAGGCTGCTGGGTCCGAGGAGTTCAAATGTGTGACATGAAATAAAATGTCATTAGTAATCAGTGATGAGAAAATCCACTCACGATCTAATTTATTATCTTTCTGGGATTAAAGATGGCAGAGAGCTGGAATTGAATGAGGATCTGTCAAGAGAGAAAAAGAGAACAGAGAATCAAATTCACTCTATTGCTTATTTAGATGTGGAGTTTGGCTCACAGATTTTCCTTCTTCAGCATAAGAAGGCATTTATTTCAGAGATGTAAAGTATGACCTCAGATTTACTAACTAGTCTCCCTGTTTTGGGAAAAAAGTGTGTTTAGATTGTGGAAAGTAGGTTTCATGGTGAAACATTTTGTTTACAGTTAATATTCCCAACTACTGTGAAAGCTAAATTAAAATAAGTAAATTGAAAGCCTGGAGATAGGAATAGGAATACTGAGTTCAGTTATGGTATCATGCCAGCCAAATGCAGTTAAATTGATTAGAATATAAGAAAAAGACACACATAGTTTGGTGTACTAAAAGAACAGGAAAGGGCAAAAAGTACCAGGGAGATTATAAAGAAAGAGGTAAGGAACAGTAAGAATGCTGGAGCTTGAATGAACCATAGAAGTGGGAAAGGCAGGCAGTCACTAAGGGAAACTGGAAATCAATATGATGGAAAAGAAATTCATGAATAAGAGTAAGCTATGAATAAAGAAGATACTCTGTAAATCCCCTTAGAATTATAATGTAGAAGATGAGTAGTAACCTGAGCAAAAGATCAGCAAAATGAAGGGGTCATAACTCCTGACCTGGGAACAGCCACATGGGATGAAAGTCAGAATAAAGTGAGATGCTGAGAGTGCACAGTGTGATGCTGGTTTGTAGATGCACCACAACCAATTTCAGATAAAGAACCTGGCAGTTTTTTCCTTAGAGTGATTTCTTCTTTGGTTTCTTCTTCTTCTTCTTCTTCTTCTTTTTTTTTTTTTTTTTAAATCTGACATCAGTATACTTTTTTTTGTTTGTTTCACTAAAAATGCTTGTTTGCCAAGTATTCCCAAGGAGAAAACTGTACTTCTGTAAAAGTATAAGAAATGATAAGTCATTTTCATAAGTTAGATATTTAAAAAAAAAACACAAAACAAACAAAACAAAAAACCCTACAATTAAATAGTACTTAATCACATATTACAGAATCTGAATCCCCAGTTAGTGAAGGAATTTTCAGTAGTTATGTGATTTTCTTGATGGGTCCCCTTTGCCCTTGATTTTCCGAATAGATTTGTCAAGTGCATTGGGCTAGATTTACTCATCATTTAATGAAACGTGTGTCAGAGAGAATAAGTGGTCATCTTATGAATCCATAATGTGAGCCTTGAGCTGAGCCTGTCCCAAAAGTTGTGCCTGGATAGGTAACTATTCATTTAGGCTGGGCTATTAAAGTACACAGTATTAAAGTACACAGTAGACCTTTGGAAAAGCACAACCCTGAGCATTTCTTGTAAGAGATGCTGGCATTCTTTTGTCACAGGAGGTTGCTAGCTTGGGGGTAGACCATTGATGGTTAGTTATTTTACAGCTTATTTATCACTGGAGACTAAGTGATTAAAACAGTAGCTACACTTTCAGCATGGACATTTAATAGAATTGCAAGGTGCTTAGTAAGCTAAGTAATAATGATTGTAAACTGCCTTGTGTTTTAGCTAGCTCCACACTCTGATTTGCAAACATCTTCATCAAACCACTTTCCTATTAGAAAATATCTCCTGATAATAGTTTTGATTTATTTTTATTGTCATTATTAAATTCAAAACATTTAAAATATTAAAACCAATATTTTTAATGTTTTGAAATTAATTTATTTTATTCAAGCTCCTGCTCAGTTGTTGGAAGCATTGTTGAACAACATCATGCCGCAGTTGCTGTGAGATGCTTTGCAATTCACAAAACTCTGCTTCATTTTGTCATGGAACAAACATACACTTTTTTTTTTGTCATTTGACAGATGGGTTTGCTCCTGAGCCAGCTGAGTGGAGTAGCAGGGTGCCATGTAAGCAAGTAGCAGAATAGTGCACGCTGTTACAGGCCAATGAATGGAGTCAGTTGATAAGGACAAAGCAGTCCAAATCTGCTGCGCTTGATACTTGCTGGATCCAGTGTTGCCTGTTAACAAGACTTATGTGTACAACATATGAATTTAGAAGTTATTTCAGTTGTCTTTTGGGTAGCAACATGTTATCAACATGTGCAGAGGGATTAATAACTTCCCCTGTACTCAGCACTGGTGAGACTGCTCCTCGAGTACTGTGTTTAGTTCTGGACCTCTCACTACAAGACATTGAGGCCCTGGAACATGTCCAGAGAAGGACAACAAAGCTATGAGGGGTCTGGAGCACAAGTCTTATGGGGAGTGGCTGAGGGAACTGGGATTGTTTAGTCTGAAGAAGAAGAGGATTTTGTCATTCTAAGTTTCTGCATTGTTGCATGTAGAATAATAACCGCCTAGCTGTATTTTCTTCAGTAACAATTTGATCATCCTACTCAGTCTCCCAGTTCTGATCTTAGGCGACTGGGGTAATAACTTTCCCATAACAGCCTTAGCTTATACTTTTAAAATTGAGAAAAGTCTTGAGCATTTGTTTTTTATAGTATTATACAGAAACACAGAAGTAAAGATTTTTCAGGAAGACATTTGTGTCTTTTACAAAATTCTTTGCATTACAGGAGTGAGAACCAAAAGATTCAATTCCTACTGAAGCTGAACAAGCTAAGTGAGACTGAATAGCTGTGTTGTGTTTGGAAAATGAGCTGAAATGTGTGGTTGCAACTTTTTGATTGAGTCCTTGTGCAGCGCTAACCCACTCTATAGACATTGTTTGAAGAGGTTGTTTTTTTTCCAGAACTGCTATGTGAGTGCATGAACCTTTCTGTATATTTTCCTAATTATCTCTGTGTCTCTCCCTCCATGGTGCATAGCAATTTTTTTTTTATTGAATTACTGTAGAAATTTACTGAGGTTGTCCTAAACATTTATTTTATTTATTTATTTATTTTGTCTTAAAAACATGGTGCTTATTATGCATAGCAGGGATTTTATTTATGCAGATAATAGAACAATCTACATACAGCCTTGATAAAAGAAGGATCTTGAAACAGACTATGAATACAATGAATATTGCCATCTTATTGTGATTAAAGGAGGTTCAATAAGGAAGTCCTGCTATCAAGCTGTTTTTCTTAATTGCTAATAAAAGGAGCATTATTACCAATACCAAATCAGAAGCACAGATTACTATAAATACACAGTTAAGCTGAATGCTGAAGTTGTTTCTTTTTTTTTTCAACGATCATGTAGTACTTCAAATATGTTTAAGATAACATGCATTAAGAATAGCTCTCTTTAATGTGTAGGCATATTTTATATAAACTAATGTATGGAGGTTAAAAAGTAAAAATATAAACAAAAATCCATAAGATGATCCGGAAGTGGAAAGTAAGAAGATGAGTTTGTACTGCCACCATTCAAATTTCATCTTTGTTTTTGCAGCACTGATGATAGGTGGTTAGTCAGTCATTTAGGATGTCTTCTGTCCTGAATGCTCAAAACTTTATATAAATGCAAAAACAAAAAACCACACACAAAACCCCCAACAACCTAATGTATTTCTGTCATCCTATTATACATTACAGTAGTATATATTCCATTCAATTTCAATATATGTAATTATATAATCAATAAAAGTATTTTGATAGAACTTAAATTAGTGGGACAGAATAAATCTGGATTTGTAAACAAGACAAAATCAAATGTAAACAAGACATTTGATACAATATTACTATTTAGCAGGGACTACTATGACATGGACAGCTAACAAGAAAAGTCAGACTTAAATAACATGTATATATATCAAGATAAATATCCAGATCTCATTCACGTTCTCTCTTCTTTCAAATTTATTGTTAAATTCAGGTTTTTAAATCACATCTTTAGGGGAAAACAAATAAAAGCTACACATAGTATGAGACTTACCATTCTTAGTGAATTTAATCTGAGAAATTGTCAGCATGCAACGTTTTAAGGACTCGTCAATACGAAATGGCCGATGCTAAAAATCTTATTCTGTGCCAAAAGCAGGTTAGGCAAAAAGCACTAAGGATATCTGACAATATTAGTTGCACTAAATTATTACATACGTGTATATTCCTATATGATCTGTATAATCAAATCTTCATGAGATGCACATGCTCCACATTATCCTTCTGTCTGTCATTTTGTGCTGGGGCTCCTCGTGGTCAGTTGGATGGCTGTATGACTGTGGGTATATAGGTGATGACAAATGAATTGTGTTTGAGGTTAAAAATACCTTCATGTCATAAATACCCATGCTTTATACTTATTGAACCCGTTATGTTTAATTATTCCATTGTCACAGCAGAAAAATGTTGCACACATGCACTGTTTTGATAAGTCTGGTGTAGCCATGGACGGTCGCATAGCCTTGGGCCTGGATTCACTTCACCCAGACTTGAGATAGTAGTACAGTCACATTGCTTCCCTGTGATCAATGGAGAAGGGTACAGTGAGGTATGATCCATGTTTTACACATGCTGAGCTGCTCTCTGGAAATGCATTATGCACCATATGGGGAGACAAAGTTGACTTGGCTCCTGTTGTAGGCAATTAAAATTAACTGCAGTCAGTCCAGGTCCTCCTCTACACATTTACTCCTCTAATCTCTTTTCTGTTCCTCCCTCACAAAGATGAGACTTCTATAGGGAACACTGTGCTCCTCTGTGGCACTTGGCATAATACTTGCTGGATTAACTTCCACCTTTAATGAATGTTTCCTTCCTGAAACCTTCCATAAAGCCTTCGTTTTAGTATGACTGTTCCTAGCATGCATGCGGTAGTAGATCTTTGCGGTGAATAATAGGAACAATTTTGTGAATTCTGGACTTCCTGGGGAACAAGCTTTATGTCTGTAGTTTTCTCACTGCATATTGCAAGGAAAGCCAGGAAGTGGTTGACAAAGTTAAAATCTCAATAGAAAAATAGAATTGTTAATGTTAGAAAAGACCTCTAAGATGATTTAGTCCAAGTTTAATTCCATCCCATGCTCACTAAACCATGTCCCTCAGTGCCACATCTCCGCTTTTCATGAACACCTCCAGAGATGTTGACTTCACCTATGCAGCCTGTGCCAGTGCCTCACCACTGTTTCTGAGATGAAATGTTTCCTAAAATCCAACCTGAACTTCCTAGTTTACAGTAGCAGAAAGTGCACACAGACATATTGAGTATGATGCTGCATTTCCTGTAGTATTTACAGTATATAAATTAAGAAAAATATATATTTTCAAATTTAAGCGTTGTCACCCTCAGTGACTGTATTCAGTGCTTCTTCAGCAGTTCAGAAATAGGAATCATAATTAGTAGTGAGTGAGGTGCCTGTGTTAAATGCAGAATTTATTTCACATCTTAGCCTGCTGTAATTGACTGAACTATTGATTTTAATTGTATCTGTCAGAATTTAGCTGCTCATTCACACGTGTGATATACCTTAATCATTTGTAGGCAGGCACATGCCTCTCTAAGAGTCATTTCCTGGGCAGATAATATACAGCAGCTCCCTGGAGACCTTATATGCATATCACAAAAGCCAGCACAAATAGCAGGCTTGCTAATACCAAAACAACTGATTAATATTAATTCCTATATTCCATTTCTGTCAAAGGTTTTGGAATCAGCTCTTCTTTCTTTTTTATTTCATTTTCTTTTTTGTCTTGAGAGAACATAAAATAGGAATACAAATTCTAGGTTGCCTATATAGCACTCTACTTTTATGTCAGAGGTTGATGTTGTTTTTTTACTTGCTTGCAAAATAAAATGGCACATCAACAGGGTTTCTTTTCCCCTCTTGTTCTACGCTCATCAGTTTTTATCCATCTTTTATTCTACAGCTTTAGAATATATACATATGAAATTACAGTGTGCCCAGAGTTAAATCATCATAGATAGCAGATATCAGATTTTAATACAATTTATAATCAGGTAATCAACAAAGACCTATTCCAGATCACACTTTCACAAAACCAAGTGATTCACCGGTAAGCTGAAACCTACTTAGCTGGCTTGCATGATACATCTAACAACACTGTTTTTCTGAATAATGTTTATTTAAAAGATCAAATATTATGTGTTCCACAATCACAGAGTAATTTGCATAGAGATTATTTCCTTAATATGTCTGATAACAATGCATCTCAAAACACAATGAAAGCTTAAATGAGTTTATTTAAAACATGTATATATTTAAAAACTATAATGCGATTATAAATTAAAAGTAATACTTTAATGCATACAGAGCTTAAGTCAGTATTAGATCTCAAATTCTTGAATATTCCATAGAACCAACAGCTGTGTTTTTATAAGAGAAAATCCTTAATTCTGCTCTATTATGCATTTGTCCTGTTACAAGTCAGTTACTGAATTCAAGATCTCTGGGTTGTTAATAACTGACAAGAAAGCTCAAAGTACACACTGCAATCTGAAAGATCTTGAAAACAATTATGTGGGCATACAGAATGGAGGTGAAAGTTTTAGCATAAGGCTGGACTTGTTAACAGAGCACATACTGTATGAAAGATAATTGAACAAATATGGAAATTGCAGAGATGAATATAGAATATGAAGAAGTGTAATTTTTGCTGTTTCTTCCTGAAGTATAAACATACTAAATTATTAAGAGTGTAATAGTGGGAGGTAGCATATGAAATTGTATCTCTAACTTGATCCATACTGTACTTATGTGGAAGATATAAAAGCTGAAAGCAGAAGTCATTAAAATTACTGTGCTGAATATATTAGAATAGTTGTTAATCTGTAGATTGCTTTAGTTTAGAGTTCTTGGTTCTTTTTCTAGTGTTTATATCTCATTGTTAGATAGAAGAATAAAAAAGAGAAAGACATTGCAAATGTTTTTATAAAGTACTCACATTATGGCATCTAGAAAAACAGTTTAACTTTGCATCCTTCAAATTAGATTCAGTCAACTGATAACCTATATTTTCCAGAAGGGGAAAATAAAAAGTTTATTCATATGCTTAAGGTAATGAACGTGTGGTAAACTGTTTCAATGGTCAAACACCATCTTGATCACTGAGATATCGCCGGAGTCTCTTTTGGCCTTCTGGCAGACACTTTTCTGTCAACCGTGGAGTCTGAAGAGGGGGATGAGTGTTGATCTGCCTGAGAGTAGAAATGTCCTACAGAGGGATCTGGACAGGTTGGATCGCTGGGCTAAGGCCAATGGGATAAATTCAACAAGACCAAGTGCTGGGTGCTGCATTTTGGCCACAACAACCCCAGGCAATGCTACAGGCTTGGGGCAGAGTGGCTGAATGACTGTGCAGAAGTAAAGGACTGTGCAGAAGTAAGGGGGTGTCAGCTGACAGCTGGCAGAACACGAGCCATTAGTGTGCCAGTGTGTAGCCAAGAAGACCGATGGCATCCTGGCTTGTATCAGAATCAGCATTGCCAGCAGGACCAGGGGATTGATAGCCCTTCTGTACTCAGCTCTGGTGAGGCTGCATCTGGAGTACAGTGTTCAGTTTTGGGCCCCTCTCTGCAAGAAAATATAGAGGCCCGGGAATATGTCTAGAGAAGGGCAACAAAGCTGTGAGCACAAGCTGGGATTGTTCCGTCTGGAGAAGAGGAAGCTCCAGGGAGACCTTACCTCTATAACTTCCTGAAAAGAGGTTGTGGTGAATTGGGGAGCTGGTCTCTTCTCCCAGGTAACTGTAACAGGATAAGTGGGAATGGCCTGGAATTGTGCCAGTGGAGGTTCAGGTTGGACAGTAGAACAAATTTCTGCTCAGAAGGAGGGATAATGCATTGGATCAGTCTGCTCAGGGAAGCAGTGGAGTCACCGTCCCTGGAAGTATTCAAGAAACATTTAAATACTGTACTAAGGGACATGATTTAGTGGGCAATATTGGTGGTTGGTGGATGGTTGGACTAGTTATCTTAGAGGTCTCTAAGTTAATTACAACCTTAATAATTCTATGATGCTATGAAACGCTTCTTCTCTATGGAGATCTCCAAAGCCTGCTCGGTCATGGTGCTGGGTATCCCTGCTGATGCTGAAGTTGGATCTGGTGAACCCTTGGATGCCTTTCAGCATTAACCATTCTGCAATCGTGCAATAGGTGTATTATAGCCTTTTCTAATTTTTGCTTTCCCTTTGATGTACTAATTTTCATGAAGAAGAATTTGTTGTAATTCTAACAGTATGTACTGTCTCCACATTTCCCAATAACCTTGTGAAGAAAATTCACCTCCTTCAGCTGTGGCAAGGCAGCCTCCAGTGTCTTTGAGAACCTACCTCTCACCTTGCCTTTTTTTCTCTATTCCTGTTTGTACCTGAGGATTTGTATTAAGTGCTATTAAAATAAATTTATTAAATTAATATTCTGGTGAGCTAATAGTGAAAGTTAACTTTCACTGTTCCCTGAAGGGGAAAGCATATCCATAATTGAGGTGTTCCCCTTGCTGATCTGTGAACCTTGCGGTGATGTACGAAAGATGTCTTGAATTATTCAGTGTTCCTTGTTAGTTATGTTTCTCCTTGGTTTCACTGTGTAGCTGATGTCATTTACAAAGGTGAGGACTTTTATTTTTTTTTCCCCCCATTTTTTATTATGTGGATAGGGCTCAAATTTGTGCAAAATACCTCCTTTGGGATTTTTTTTGTGTCTATGATGTAACAATTAGGTGCAGACATTTTCTGTTTGCCCACCTTGTAGAATATGAAGTATGTAAAGATGTTTAGAAAATTAACTTTAGTTTGTTTGTTAAATTTCCTACACTGACAGGGGAAAAAAAAAAAAACAAAACAAAAAAAACAGCCCTCAAGAATGCTGATGCTTGCAGTTCCTGGAATAATTTGGTACGAGATCACAGAGAATACTTAACAGGATAAATGTTCCTACTGTTTTATATAATATGACCTCTTCATACAGGTACACCTACTCTGGAGTTCTACTCTATGGTTCACACTTGAATGCACATCCATAAAAACAACCTTTCATAAAAGTCAAGTGCACATTTGTACAAACCTGGAGTTTTTATTTAAAGCTCTTTCTTACAGTTACCACCTTCCCCTTAGTTTGCTTAATCTTAACAGTTGCTACCAATAAAAGAAGAGAAAAATAAAGTTTCTATCAGTTACTTGATCTCTCAATTCTCTTCTAGCAGGAGCCCCAATTACTGCAGCACAGATGTGCTGTCTGTGGGTGCTCTGGGACAGGCTGTAAAAACAGCCCGTTCTGGCATAAAAGTACTTCATTATATAAATGTCATGGAAAACCTGTCATTTCTGTGAATATGATCTACTTAGATTTTTATTATTTGACTTTGAATTCCACATCCCACAGGCTAATGAATTCTCTTTCTAACTTTATATAGCTGTGTAATGTTTACATCAGAGATTACATAAAAAATGTTCATGTTTTCTCATCCTGTCAGAGAGTGTCAATACTGCTAAGGTGAACAGTAATATGGCCTCAAACTGACACTGCAACACAGAATGTACAATTAGTTTTGGAATCACTTGTCACCTTCCTTGATGATCTCATTGCAGATCTAGTGAATGCATTTTCCTCCTTTTTCAAGGAAGGAGGATGTGGTTATATGATTAAAGGACCTTAATATAAAGACACACGAAGGAACACTTTGTTCATCTTTCAGAAATGTAGAACTTATCCCTCTGTACGCTGAGAGATTTTCACCCTTGTGGAGCTCTGTGAGCTCTCAGAGGACAAGGACAGCTGCACTGATCTTTTGGAATACCTAGCAGTGAAGGCCAAATGTTACTATGAGAGCTGCTCTAGAATTTCTCCTTGGGAAAAAAAAGAAATCATGCTTGTATTAAAGCTGAGTGCTTCCCAAATGAGGAAAGAAAAAATCGCAATTGCCTCTTGGTAGACAAAATATTTCACGCTGTGTAGTTGAGCATATTCATCAGTTCAGACAAGACTGTTATAATTGAAAGCCTTAATTCTAGCCTTGCAAGGTCACCTTGGTCACTAATGGAGAATTGCATTGGAAGCCAAGAGACTGAGACACTATTCCCAAATTCTGTCATTGACCTGCTTTTGCAAGTTATCTCACATTTTTCTTCTCTTTTTCATGTACATATGGATATTTTTACTGTTCACTTTCTTGAAGTTAGAAATTGTTTATTGTGGTATGTCTGCAAGCTTGGTTTCAGCTGCTGTCTTCTCTGAAGTGTCAAATGAGAATAAAAGAGAGAGGATTCAGATGTGAAAAACTGTTTGCATTTTATATGAATGGTTGGGTAAAAATCCCAGCTATGGTTCAGAGCAAAATTCTCTCTGGGTAATGGCTCTGACTTCAGTATTAATTGAAGCTGACAATGGCAGTCTGACTATTGATATTCAGCCGTAAATGTCACATTTTAAATCATTGTTCATCATGTTATTACAGTGGTTTTTTTTTGCTTTCCTAGTGAATTTTCTGTACAGTTCATGGCTCCACCTGGAGTGATGATAAAATTTTATTGACATGGTAATAATATGAAGTTGATGTGGAGAGATCTAGATGTGTCACACCTCCTGGTTCTAGTGCAAATTATTCCACTAATGCTTTATATGTAAGGTTGAGATTTTAGAGGGAATTTTCCATTCTTGCATGGTAAACTAATTTGTGATACTAGAGAGGTTCAGAAATTCAAAGCTTGAAAAAAAATCTTTGATATTTTTGTATTTTCAGAAAAGGAATAAAGTTGTGGGGACCAAAAGCTAATAGAAAGCCCAGCACATGTTCACATATTTTTCAACCTAAGAAAATAAAGTGTGAAGCTACCATTTATCGAGTAAAATAGTAATGAAGCTCAGAGCAAAAAATGCAGCTGTTCCATTGTACAAATGCCTCTGCAATTCTGACTAACATACTAATAAGATTTTAATCTATAATTCTCCTGAAAGACTAAAGGACAAATTGTTATTAAGGCTCGTTCCATTTGAGATAGCTGCATGGACCCTGCTTAGTCATTTACAGCCTCTCTTGTATGTTCTGACTTTTTATTTTATAGGACAAGGGGGAACAGCTTTCAGCCAAAACAGGAGAGATTTAGATTAAATGTTGGAGAAAAATTTTCCCCAATAGAGACCATGGCACAGCTGCCCAGAGAAGTCTCATTCCTGGAGGTGCTCAAGGCCAGGTTGGATGGGCCCTGGGCAGCCTGAGCTGGTGGGGGGCAACCAGCCCACAGCAGGGGTTTGGAGCTTGTTATTCTTTAGGGCCCATTTCAACCCAAGCCATTCTATGGTTATTTATTGACCAGGGAAATATAATGACTGTTTTCCCCTTCAGCACTAAGGTGACAGCTTCTGGTACCTTCTTGACACTGTCATTTTAAATGTTTATCCTAGAGGAAAGATGTGGCCCAGAATGTTCCAGTATTACAACTGCAGTTGATGTCTGCCAAGCAGCTTTACAAGAGCCAGGTGCTGCTGCAAAGGAAGGACTATCTATATTACAGGCTATTTTCATAAAAGTAGAATATAGATATATTTAAATTTTTTCTGTGCCTCCAAGTCCTGAGGCTGAAGAGAGTTTACTACTTCTATAATGGAAATACAAATATATATATATATATATATATATATATATAATAATTTTGGAAATAAGCTATGATTTCCTTCTCTAGACCTTTTTGTTTATCATTTTATGATTCCTCATATCAAGCTACAGTAAATTTTTTTTTCAGTGAAAGATTATTGTATATTCAATTAACACAGGCTTATAGGTATTTCAGAGCAAACATATTTGATTCTAGCTCTTCTTCTATCCATTTTCTTTGTCAGAAAATAGTGTGTTGTTTGTTTTTTTGTTGTTTTTTTTTAATTGTGATTTATAGTGTGTCATTTTGTTTTTTGTTTTGTTTTGTTTTGTTTTTTAATTAAATAACGTGGTTCAAAAATATACCTATTATGATAATTAGCATCATCTTGCTTTTGTGAAGCTAGTCTGTTAACATTAGGCTTCCTGTACTTTCTGTTTTACTCCTCCAGCAGCAGTGGGACGTAAAGGAACTGGGAATTCCTTCCCACTTCTTACTTTTTCTGTCTTAATGTATACATGTGAATGTACTTGAAAACTTGTCACTAGAAGGACATATGTTGCTCAGTACAGAAAATGAGAAAAAGAATTGTACCATATTAACCATAGTCTCTTGTAAACAAGTGAAAGGGGTAAGGCAGGAGACACAAGATCTGAATACTGAGTTGGCATTTCAGTTCAAATTCAAAGGTCTATGTAGGATTACTTTGTTAGGAGATTGATGTACTTAGGAAATCAAAGGAACTTTGAAGTGTGATTTGACATGAAGAGCAATGTGTTAATATTCTGATTTCATAAAGCACCAAAATGTCAGCTACCAAAATGGTGTTGATTATATTTCACAGCTGCTTATGTTGATTCCAATAAAAAGTGTTTGGGGAAATTATTCCAAAGGGTAAAACTGTCTGCTTCAGTACCTTTTTAAACATTTTGAACCATTACAAACAAAAGAATTGTCAAGAATAAAAACTCTTAGGTTATGAATAATTTGTGAGTTAGATATAGATGGATTATTTAAGCTATATTGTAATACAGATGCTTAATCATAACAGTGAGCACTATAAAAAATTCTGAAGACTAATATAATGCACTTAGATACTCATGTAATTAAAATCTTCTGGGGATGAGGTCATCAGTCATGATCTAGAGAGAGAAATGTGCCTTTGAAAACCCCTATGTTCTCTACAGAGATCTTCATTTAAGTTGTAGTGTTCAGGAGGTCATGAAATCCCAGCTTGGGTACTGATAATATCAGAATAATTTCTGTCTGCTTTCTGAAGAAGTGTAAGGATGACTCAAGGTTGGAGTAGCCTTCAAAGTGCCTTATCTACTGAGCATTTTCATTTCATTACCATGGTGATACATGAATTCTGACACAAAATAAAAATCAGTAAGTGTATCAGCCAGCAAGTGGCTTATAGAGAATAGAATTATGGGTAAGAGCGGAAAAAAAGAATAGAAAAGAAGAAATTTTTTTTTCTGTCACTGGAGGATAAAAAATGTAGCTATTGTATAAAAGCAGAGTCTTAATTTTATGTTACTCAGTTAGTAGCCCTTAAAATAGCAGTTGAGAAAGACCACTCGTTATGTTGCTCTTTATACTTCTTTGATATGTAATCTACAGATGTTTTGAGGTATCTAAGGGATAGAGTCTGGCTTATAGCATCAAATTGCTATTGTTCCAGGTTTTCTTCAATGTTATTATTAATGGGAATAAAGGATTCTTGCTAAGCTCTTTAATTGTTGGAGGAATCTATTAATATGAAGCAGCATTCATGTTTCTGTCAGGTGTAAAAATATGTATGTAACTTAGTCCAAAATTCACTTAATCAATGGACTAGTTGATCTGTTGGCTCCTTTTTTCCCTTTTTTTCCTCCACTTTTCTCCTTTATTAACCAGTCATCTCTACAGACAGAGAATGAATACTATCACAAACTAACGCCAATAGTGGTTCTAGTTGAATATTCAGGCAATGATCTCACATACAGATTATCATTAATATATGTTAAGAGAAAGGTAATTAGTAAATGCGAACCTATTTTTAAGAATAGTTGTGTTATTATCTTCCTTATGGATATAGATGTAGTCTGCAAAAGGATGTTAATTCTGTCATGGTTGGAGAGGAAGTATTGCATCCAAATGTGATTTCATTAAATTAAGATTGAGTTGGGGTTACTTGATTGTCATCTTGGCTACAATTGATGACAATGGAAAATGTTGGGTGAAACTGTGATAAAATTCTGTGAGTTATACAGAAGATCTGAAGAAATTTTGAAAAATATGATCAAGATTTCGGAAATTTTACTGACTTCAGAAAATGTTATCTTGAGTCCTACGGAAGCAGAAGGGCCGGGCCTAAAAAGCGCAGACAGGAATTTCTGCCTGGGGTCTAAGGAAGGGAGAGCAAGGGGATAAATTCCAAGAGCATCCACATCTACCCTGTTACCAGAGGCTCTTCTGCCTTTCTCTCAATGTGTTTGTTTGTCTTTTTTTCTTGGAAAATTAAGGAATGATGATGGTTAGCATTTTATGTTTCATATATCTCCGTCCTTCCAATTCATGCTCTCTTTTTATTGATTTTCTCCTACATTAGATAGATATTAGCATATTAAACCTAGCTGGACTTTGTCTACATTTATTTTATCTTCAAGTATTCATGAAAATCTTGTACAAACTGTTTTCCAGTTAGAATTAAAAGTTGAATTTATTACTTTTCTCATTAGACAGAAGAGTTTTTCCATCCTTCCCCCTCATCTCTTCTTTGTCCTTGGTTATTTTCATTTCACTTGGCAACTGAAATTTCTGGTGACATTAACCTGCATAAAAGTGATTCCTGCACATTCTGCTTCAGCAGGGACTCAGAAGCTCACTAAGGAATAAGTCAGTTCTTTTTGCTAAACCTTCTGGGCAAATGAATGTCCTGAACACTATTCTGTGGTTGTAAAACACGAGCAGACCAACTGCTTCAGAGGTGGTGAAATATAATTGGCAGGATTTAGGTGTTCAGACATCAATCTCTTGTGCATTTTAGATACCTGAGAGAATGTGAGACATCTGCATGAGGTAGCAACTATGACACAGGATTTTCAAAAAATCCAAGCTTTTCTGGAATGATGACCGTAGTACTGGCAGGATGCCCTGAGGCATCTAAACTGTTATTGGACTCATTCACACAGGCATCTGAATTCCATCCCAGATCCTTTATTTTATGTTCTTAGCATGCTGTAGCAAACACTTTGATGTACAATCTTATCTGCAGCTTTTTCAGTGTTGTGCACCAAAACCTGCAGAACGGGGAATTGTTCTCTTGTGTTCTGCCAGAGTCTCCCAATGCACCTCACAGCTGGGATTATTTTGAAATGTCTTTTTATATTTTTTTATTATTTTCTTTTAAGCGTGATATCTGTGTTGTTATGATACATATACATTGACTGAGCCATTGCCAGGGAAGCTTTTAAGGATGTTTAATCAAAAGTAATTTGACTGTTTTCATATGAATATTGTATATATGGAGTTAGGTGTACTGAGCATCGCTGTCTGCTGGCTTTCCAGATAATTATGAATTTAAATGGTGACACCTATTTTTGAAAATAAGTGATATTGGTTCCCCAGTGCTTTTATAAACTCTTTGAAGTCTTTGTTGTTAATCCTCTCATTGGAAGAGTGCTAAACTAAAATATTCAGCGGTTTCATTTTAAGAAAATAAGAAAGAAAATAAGAAATTAAGAATCATAAAGTGGCTTAGATTGGAAGGGACTTTAAAGATCTTTGAGCTCCAGCTCTCTGGTGTGTGTGGGGGGGTGCTACCCACCAGCTCAGGCTGCTCAGGGCCTCATTCAACCTGGCTTTGAATGCCTCCAGAGGTGAGACATCCACAACCTCTCTGGGCAGCCTGCATCAGGTTCTTCCATTTATTTGTTCCAAAATACACGTTTGAATTTTTTGTGTAAACAAATATACAAAATTTTGTGTACAAAATCTGAGGGGTTGATTCCAAATAGCTAATATTAGATTTTTTTATTTATTTTATTTTATTCTATTTCTATGTACTAAGGGAGATTCTTCAAACCTTCTTAGTGCTGTTTGGCTTTAAAAGTAGACACTAGAAAGTAAAATCATAGAATCATGAAGACTGGAAAAGACCTCTAAGAACATCTACTCCAGCCATCCACCTGCCACCGATATTATCCTCTAAACAGTGTTGCTCAGTGCCACACCTACATCTTTCTTGAACACCTCCAGGGATAGTCACTTCATCACTTCTCTGGACAGCCTATTCCAGTGCTCAACCACTCTGAAATTTTTCCTAATACCAAACCTGAAGCTCCCCCGGTACAACTTAAGGACATTCTTTCTCATCCTTTTATGTGAAAGCAGAGGCCAACATCCACTTCACCACATCCTCCTTTTGCGGATTTGAAAAGGATGATAAGGTTTTCCCTTAGCCTTCTCTGCTCCAGACTGAGCCTGTGGTGTCCCTGTTCATTGCAGGGCAGTTGGACTAGATAACCTTTAACAGTCCCACCCAAATCAAACAGTTCTATGATTCTATGAAAATTTGTCTCTCAAATCATATTCAAATCAAAAATAACTGTGCAATAGTAGTAAAAACATCTGATTGATGACAAATGTACTATTGCAGACAATTCTTTTCATTTCCAGTGTGCTTGTGGGGGCAGAAGAGAGGGAAAGTTCAGGAAGTGTTTTCACAATTGAGGTTTTGCAAGCTATAGCTTATGCTTCAGGCACTATTGTGGTGTGGAGAGAGATGTGTGTCCTTGCATGGACTCAGACTTGCACTATTGATTTTAAAAATAAATAAATAAGCAAGCCTAGTTGAGCTCATCTAGCACAATTCATAGCCCTCTGGCATTTAATTAAGTGGCTCTGCAAACTGTATACAGGAAGCTTTTTATTTTTTTCTGTGCTTTTCACAGTTTTTTCACAAGGCTACTACGTTTCTATTGGTCGGATTGAATATGTGTCAGCAGAGTTGTTTCTCATGCTGCATGATTGCACTGGTGCTGTGATCCGCTTTTGGCAACTCTAGAATTGAAAACAGTAACACTAGCGCAATAGAAGAGAAACAGCACAGAGTGCACAACTGAGTACAGATACCTTATAGCCTATCTAATATATGAGAGTTAGCTGTTAATAATGGGCTTGGATTAGCTCTGAGGCTGTTGGGCAGTTCAGACAAAAACAGCCAATCTGTGGCAAATACATGTCAAAATCAGTATTATGCTAATAAGAATATCAGATTATATAAATTTCAGTAGAAGTTATGCATGTGTAACTTTTTACGGGGTAGCTGAAGTATTAGAATACTAATGCATATAGGAAACAAAAAGGACTTTGAAAACAGAGTTGTAAGGAAAACATTTTTCTTTTGTTATTATAGTTCTGTTTTTTGTTTTTGTATTTATATTTAAGTTTTCGGAAGACTAGTGTTGAAAATGAACTTTCTAGCAGTGAGTAATTCAAACTTGACAAATCACAGAGGAAGTGTACCTAGCGTAAAGGCAGCAACTCAAGAAGTTTTGCGCCCACGTTATCAAAAAAGGTGCTCTTTGGATGGACAGAAAGGAAAGACCCAAGCATCAAACCAGCTCAAGTGGCCATCTCTTCTTACTATTTTTAAATGGAGACAGAGTTTGGAAGAGCGCTTACTGAAGAAACACAAAACTCGATTGAACTGTTTTCAGGTAATGTGTCAGTTAAAGAATGTCTTGGCTGCTGTCAGTATCTGGTTATGATTGAACATAGTCAGTTGCATGTGGTTGTGCTTAAGAGATATTTGATATCTGTGTCCTGTATCATGCCTGATCTGAAGTAGTTGCAGATCTCATATAGTAGGTTTTGCTGAAAATCATGGGGTCTTCTTTGAAGTATCTCAGTTGAGAGTTCTGAAGTAAGGGATTTGGAATAAACATTTGGAATACAAATATGAATATATTAATTTTATGGTGCATATCATAAATGTTATGCAGTATTATATTTCAAAGACTACGGATGAAGTCTTTTTCACTCTGTACTGAATTATTTCTTTTGCATATTTAATTAAAAGCAAATTGGGGGAAAAAAAACAATTATTGTGGATGTAGTTAATTATGAAAGAACACAGAGAGTAACTGCAATATTTAGAAGTGAGTGCAAGTTCTTACCACATTTCCACTTCAAAGCTTTCAGTCTCACACTAAACTGCATGAAATAAATGCATTTTAGGAAAAGGTAAAATGGTAGCTCACTATAACGCAGTAAGAGGCTGCTTAACTCAAGTTCTTCTGCTGACTTACAAGCAAGGAGAATTTCAAAATATAAATTATTATGAGTGGTGTGATAGATGGCTATGAAAGACAGCGTGTATAATGCGATGAATATCTGCTTGTAGTATACTGGTGTGGTGAACTTAGTTTCTCCTTTTATGACATTTCTCATATGTAACAAGTTTATTCTTTTCAGTGTTGTTACTCTTAAGTGAAATATAATTTGTGAATATAATAGTATCTTGTTCTAAGTTAATCTTCAGACAAAAATCCTTTTAATCTTCAGGGGACACAACTGTGCAAAAGAGTATAAAATGTTTTTTAGTGGGTAATGGATTATATTATAGTTCTGGTAGCAGTTCTTGAATGATAATAGTGAGTGGGTCATAACAATCATTTGCAATTCCATTCTTTTCAGAAGCTTCTTCACTTAGAATTAAATGCAGTGTATCTAATAAAGGATTATTTTAAAAGATTCTTTTTCTGTTCATATTTAGGACAGTCTCTTACAGAATTAACTGCCTTGTACTCCTTTGTTTAGCAGGAAAAATACAAAAGACAAAAAACCTCTGGGTAGTGCTTTTTTTCACCTATTCTTGTTCTCTTTCTCTAACAAAAAAGAAAAATAAAAAATTCTAGCTATGGGATATTCTAAAATCTAGTTTGTCTGCTTCTCCTTAATAAAGCAGAATTCTGTTTACATGTTTTATAGCACGCATGACTTTGACTGAAACAAGCAAATTTTGTCTTTCTGTCTTCAGTGTCTGCTAGCAGTAGCAAAAAAATCTTGACAGAGGCAACAGTTCTTTGAGGATGCAACTTCTGGTAATTTAAAATTAGATTTAAATATCTTCATACTTAAATTAAAAATATATGTATACTGCAATAGAGGTAGATCTGCCAGTCATCTGCCAGTCAGATTTAAGAAAAAAGCCATATGATGCTGTGTGAGTTTTCGCATTACAAAAGGAATATGAGATTTGCAGAACTGCTGTAATAGTGTGGCAATAACTTTTGGTTGAGACTTATGAGGAGGGGAAAAGGAAAATTATGCGTTGTGTTCATATGTTGCCTCATTTGAGTTTGGGATTAATAGTCTCAGAATTAAGTTTATTAAGTGATTATAAGATGCAGTTTTAGATAGTGAACACAATCTGAATGATGAATTGCAAAAAGATCTTAAAATACAGAGATAAAATGGCTGATGAAATTTAGTATGAATGACTGTAAAGCATATGAAAAGGGAGAGCAGACAGGAATTTTAACATTATGGGCCTGGGTACATAGGAAAGAGATCTCAGAGTATGATAGTTTCCAGATATGTAGTGCCAAAATAAACAAACAAACAAAAATACAACCCACTGCCAGCAACAGCCCCAAAATATTCTCTTATGTTAGGAATTATTAAGAAAATAATAAAATGTGAAACAAACGCCAAAAAAATCAAAAATGAAAAGAGCCTCATTCATAAGCTTTAGAGATCCTCATTAATAATCTTTAGAGATGACAAAAGAGAAACTGTAGCATGGTAGACTGTGTAACTCATGGTCTTCTTTTCAATTACAAAAAGGACACGAGGCAAGAAAATCTGTGATCCATTACATATACACTTGTTTCCAAAGAGGGTTTTGTTAGTTACAGATGTTCCCTGTGCACCATGGAGTTGGCTCTGGGCCCACTTGTGTCCCTGGCTACCGCCATCTAGTAAGGCATCCTGCCACTTGGCATCCAGAAAAGACAGTGGGGTATGGAACTTAGCAAGTGGGACACAAGGCAGAACACGTTTTTGAGACAACATAGATATAGATGATATGGATATCATGTTTCCATGTTAATGGTGCACAAAGCCAAATGGGACATTTGCAGCAGAAAATAGAGAAGAATCTCCCCCGTGATAGTCAGGAGTTAGCCTTTCATGGAGTAACTCTGAGACAGAGAGAAACAGGTTTGAGGAAGATAGGTGGGGAATTGATGGTTATCACTTCTCAGAACAAAAGATGGGGAGATGCAGTGCATGGTCCATCTTGAGGATGGTGCACATATCATGAAGGCCACATATTACATCAACCTATAATGCAGAAGGTCTCTAAACAAAGAAGGTCTCTAAAAAGAGCTGATGGAGAGGGACTGGTGATGCCTGGATGGTACAGCTATGCCATGCAGATAAGATTAAGGTGCCATGTGGTAGAAGTGGATGGATTAAATAGCACCTGGATGATTATGGGTGGTATTCCCATGCTACATGAAGTGGGAGAAGGCTTAATTCCCAACATTTCATGGAGATGTCTGAGGTGTTGCTGATTTTGGTCAAGATGTGTAGTTGTGACATTCCATTCTGCTTTCTGCACCTACAGCAGAGTTTGAGATAAAGTCTGAGTGCAAGAGTTGAAACACCTAGCCATAGAAACTGAGCTGGAATTGTATTTTCTTACTGACTACTGTGGGAGATAGGGCGTTAGAGGAAAGGAGCACTTGGTTCAACCAGAACATAACTTTTTAAGTACATCCATTTGATTTAGAGATGGCATCTTTGACAAATTCTTTTTCAGAGACCTTGCTTTCATCATGACTCACAGCACCTGAGAATGGACAGTTAGGTTTACACCAGTTTAAATAAAGTTTGATGAAAAAACATTATTATATTTAGAATGCAGTATGCCTTAACAGCTTTTAAAAAGCAAGACCAAGGGGGAAAAAAAAAAATGTGTCAAGTAAAAAAAGAAATCATCATACATATGCATATTCATCATGCCTTTCAGTAGATATGCAGATTGGTCTTTTCTGAAGAATTCTGCTTAACATTTTATGGAGGTGTGAATATATACTGGTAGGTGATTGGATATTTTTTTTCTTTGCAATGCTGATTATAGAGCACTGGATCGGTTTTTCTTCTCAGAGCAAAATACAGTCTGCTTCACTAGGATTTGGGCTGCTATTATTTTCAACTGCTTGCCACACTTTGTAAACTTATATTAGTACCAGGGACTCAAGGAATAGCCTTTCTGGTTCCTTCTCCTTTCTTTTTTTTTTTTTTTTTTACCCTCTAAGAGAAATGATTGTTACTGACAGTCAACAATACTGCTTTTAATTGAGCTTCATAATGACTTTGGGACCCCTTTCACCTTATCTCCATAAGCCTTTATCACTTCAAAATTTGATTCTTTAAACCACCTTGAATTCTGAAGATTCATGCAAAGTCCTTTGTTGACTGAGATCTCTCTTGAACCTCTTGACCAGTGAACTGAGGTTTTACTGTTATATGTGCCATCATGGGAGAAGCAAATTTGAATTAGAAACCATACATGCTGTACATATATGTCATAATGTTTACAGTCTTTAGCTCCCCTGGGAGGTGAGTGTTCAGAACAGAGATGTTTATGTGTTTAGCCTCAATTTAAGCTGCCTACTGTCCATACACATTTTGGAAGTTGTAATTTTTATGAGAGAAAGTAATTAAGCATGTTCCTTTTCATGTAACTTGCACAGAGTTATGTGCAATAACTCTGAGCTGAGTGCAAACAATCTATGTTGTTTTGAGGCTACCCCATTTTAGTTAGTATGTCTTTCTTTCAAGTTTTTGAATGCTAGTGTCCCTTTACAGAACTAAGTGGAATAAAAATATGTTCAGTGTCTCTCCGTGTAATTTTACTCTAATTAGATAAGCAAAGTAAATGACTACATATAACTGTTCTAAAGCAAAAGTCTTTAAGGGATGCAACAAACCTTGTGGGAAGAAATGTATTTGGAATGCAATTCTCACTGCCTTTGTCTTCAACTTTCCTTCTAGTTTTTTCTTTTGAAGTCCCAAAGTAGGGAATTTAAGAAGAACAAAAGAGAGACAATAAAAGCATGTTTGTTTCACACATACAAAGAAGTTTTATTCTGGTGCTAGAAACTGCAGATCCCTTAATAACTGGGCTTACACTACAATTGAGGTGATTTTTTTTATAGAGTTGTTGTCTGTAGAACTACTACTGTAAATGCATGTAGATCAAAATTACAAGACATCTGGTCTACCACCATTACAACCGAAGCATTTTATAATCATAGCTAGCATGCACCAATTTATTTTCTAAATTTGATAGATTCCTGAACTACACCCCATGCATGTTGATGGTGAACTTCAAGATCTGTTGCTAGAAAACAATAGATCAAAGACAAGAACTTGTAGTTGTTCCCTTATCCTTGCAGGGAGCAAGAGTTCTGCTCAAGAGATGAAAAGGGGCAAGGCCAACGTTTCATCCCATGAAGCCTCCCTATGGTGTTTGACTGCAGTCTGGCTTGTACAAAACAGATTTAATTTTTTTTTAATTACTAGGTTTAATAACATCAAAAATATACCCAGACTGGAAAGTATGATTATAATTTTACATGAGCTTGGGAACATCAATAAGCGGTAGATGGGACTGCTGTGGATTGAATTGGAAACCATCTTTTAGAATCCTGTCACCCTTGTAGATAAGCGCCACATAAAATGTAGCTTTAATATTTGAAACTTAGAATTGTTGCAGCTCAAAGTTTTTATTAAGGGAGTTGGAGCGTAGCCCTACTAGCTCACTTGAAAACAGTTTATGGATGCATTTCATAATAATTTTCTTTGTTTTGAAAGTAAAATCAGCCTGCAAAACACTGGGAAAGGTTGTCAGAGTTTCATAGTCCACACTTTTTGTATAAAATCTTTGTCTTTCTAAACATTCCAGGCTAGAATGAAGCAAACTGTGACACGTGATACTAAACACAGAATGTGTGTTTAGAAGTACTGATTGAGGGGTTTGACTGACAAAGGATGGCAAAAGGGGCCACAGAGCTCATAGAATCATTAAGGTTGGAAAAGACCTCTCAGGTCATTTAGTCCATCTGTCCACCAACTTGCCCACTAATACACGTCCTCAGGTACCACATCTACACGCTTCTTTTACACCTCCTGGAATGGTGACTCCACCACCTCCCTGGGCAGCCTGTGCCAGTGCCTCATCACACCTTCTGAGTATAAATTCTTCCAAATATCCAACCTGAATGTTCTAGAGTCTCTACGGTTGAAAGCATTCACTTTACTGTTTTTGATTTCCCTTTCTCCCCAGATTCAGAGTTATTGGTTTCATTCCAACACTAAAACTCTAGATCAAACATTGAAAAATCCCATGAAACACAGCTCTTTGTGGTAATTTCTAATATTGAGTAGGATTTGGGAACAAGATCATGGGGATGGATATAACTGTATTTACTCACATAGAGCTTCTGTGGAACTGTTCACATCACTTCCCTTATTTCAGCTGATTACCACATGGAAGAAAATGTTTTCACATAACAGTGTGGACATCAGCAGTGCTGCAGCGATGATACACATGTGTAGGAATCTTAGATATTGCCTGATCCATTAGTAAAAGAATTTTTTTAATATTGTCTGTAAAAGAATTTGAAGGAGTAGGAAGCAAGTTTTTATGATGTATTCACTTGAATTTGCATGCTCTACTACAGCTCTGATAATTCAGATCAATTAAAAACTTTTATTTAGTGTAGCCTGGCTATATAAACGGCAATATATATATGAACATACTGCAGCAGAATTCTAAGTAAAAACTAATATTTCACAATGAGGGTGAGTGCATATATTTTGGAGGTGAGAATGATGCCTTTGGATGCAAATTCTAATTTATTTATTTTTTTCCTTAATCTTCAATAATCACTGCAGCTAAAAGCACAGACACTGCACACAGAGGAACGTGTGTGTTGTTGAGAAGATAATGGGGCTAATAAAGTTGCAGTACTTTATCCTTGGGATTCCTAACAGAATCTGTTGTGTGGGAAACAAGGAACAAACCATGTGCCATCTTGTGGCTTCTACAGCCACTGCAGCTAGTTCAATAGAGAATGAGCATTAGCTGAAATATTTTCCATGCCTTTTTAAGAAAAATTGGGGAATTGCATGTGAGCATTGGCTGTGAGAAGAAATGGGAAAATGGGGTTCTTGTTGGAGAGGAACTGGGGGGAAAAAATGTAGGAATTGGAGTATTTTGATTTATTTTTTCTCCTGCCTGCTTTTCCACTAGATAATGTCATCCTGGAAGCAATTTGCTGTAATTGTTCTTCACTCATCTAAATGTAATGCTCTTTGCAGTGCTGAGGTTGGTTTCTGTTTGCTCATTATGCTTGTACTCCATAATTAAAACAATTAATGTGCTGGCTGCTGTGTCTTTTAGATAGAAGCTTGTAGCAGAGTATAAACAGAGGGTCACAGCTTAACTGCATGCATCGTTTTACTTGACTAGTTTCAATATAGACAATAAAACATGTTATTTTTCTGTTGCAAACAACGTGGCGATTATCAGGTTTTACCTGGATTGTGAAGAAAAGCAATGTATAAAAAAAGGGAAAAAAAAACAAAAACAAAAACAAAAAACCCAGCCATTATTTTGAAGCTTTATGCCATGTTTTTATATTGAAAATCTTTGTCTTCATTGTCCTTAATTCTGTGGTATAAACTGATTGTTTATGCAAAACTATAAAACAGAATGTTTCATGAAGAATTAAAACATCCTTAGCCAGGAACACAGAGCTACAGTCAGCAAAGCACTACCGCAGTGTCACAGTGGGTACTTCCAAACACAGTAGCAGAAAAAGGGGCAAAGAATGTGGCATTTTTGTGGACAGGAGTCAACTGACAGATAAATTTATGTATTGAAAATCATGTCAGATGACTTTTGTACAGAGTGACATGCTGTTTCCAGGATATGAAATGTGAAGAGATGTCTTCTTTCATCGTGATACTATCTGCAGTAGAGAGTGAATTTTTCAGAAGCCTAGCAGTAGCAGTTTAAAAATGCAAAAGGAATAGTAGGTCTGTGGAAGGAAGCCTTGCACATGCCCTTCCTGGGTTTTTGTTCCATGGAGCTGACCCAGAAGCTTCGATGACAGAGAACACGACAGAAATCCAGCCATGGGGTCCAAGATCAAAACAGCAGTGATGATAGAATTATATATTTGTTTAGCTTGGAAAAGACTTCTGAGATTATCTTAGTCCAGCCATCAACCCACCACCACAAAACCACGTCCCTCAGCGCCACAGATACTGCAGTTATGGAAAACCATCTCATCTAGTACAGAGAATTTCTCTGAATTTTGATAGAAATGGGACATCTGAAGTCAGTATCTTTCCATCTTGAGATCAACCAGTTCACATCAAGCATCTGAGCGAAAATAAAGCTGAAGTCACAGTCTGTACTGCTAGACATCCTGAAGGACTTAGCGATGAGTTTTGATGTCCTTTGTACAGCACTTCAAAATACAATATCTGTCTGCACAATTTCACTTTAGTTTTCATCTGTGCAGATTAACTCCTAGACAAGCAATGTAAACCAGGTTTGACCAGGTCATCCACCCTTCAGCATTAAAATTAACAGGTAATGAAGGGAACATTAAAATGAGCAGACACTGAGAATTTCAGCACCCACTACAGGACTATCGATCCTTGAAATGTCTACAACATGAAATGATTTACTTTCATATCAATAGTTACTTCAGTCTTATTTTCTTCACCTTCAGGACACCTTAAAGGTAATTATCTTTGTTTTAAAATATCAAATTACTGAACCGTGCTTGTTCAGATTTAACAGTATGTTAAAACCTCATCAAAAAGGGGCAGTTTTAGATCTCTCTAAAGCTTATCCATATGAAGTCACTGACCTTTCTGTTTACTGAAGCTTCATCCTTTCTTGTTTGAGTGTTTGATGAAATTTGAAATTAATACTTTAATGAACTTTCTTGAAGAAACCTGTCAGACTTCAAATGGAGACTTCCACTATCTTACTAAATATTTGTCTAGCCAAATTTCTTTTTACAAGGAGGTTGCCTAATGAGAAAACAGCTCTGACAGGGTGTGGAAAATTCATACCTTCTAGACTCTAAAGCATATTTAGAGCCTCATTGTTAGGAAAATGTATGAAATATTGAATGGGAACTTTAAAACTGTGCACCCTCAGTATGTTTGCAGATGACACCCAGTTGGGAGGGAGTGCTGATCTGCCTGAGGGGAGAAGAGCAATGCAGAGGGACCTGGATAGACTGGATCAATGGGCCAAGGTTAACTGTATGAGCTTCCACAGGGTCATGTGTTAGGTCCTGCATTTTGGTCACAACAACCCCAGGCAAATCTACAGGCTTGGGGAGGTGTGGATGGAAAGTCGCCTGAATGAAAGGGACCTTGGTGTACTGATGGACAGTTGGCTGAATATGAGCCAGCAGTGTGCCCAGGTGGCCAAGAAGGCCAATGGCATCCTGGCTTGTATCAGGCATGGTGTGGTAAGCAGGACTAGGGAAGTCATCCTCCCCTGTACTTGGCATTGGTGAGGCCTCACCTCAAGTACTGTGTTCAGTTTGGGGCATCTCAGTACAGAAAGGACAGAGAAGTGCTGGAGCAGTTCCAGAGAAGGGCAAAAAGGCTTGTGAAGGGCTTGGAAGATATTCCCTACGAGGAGAGAATAACGGAACCGGGGCTGTTTAGTCTAAAGAAGGGGAGGCTGAGGGGAGATGTTATTGCTCTCTTCCAATATCTGAAAGGTGCTTACAGTGAGAGTGCAGTTGGTCTCTTCTCACTGGTGACAGGTAACAGGATGAGGGGAAATGGCCTCAAGTTGCGACAACGTAAGTTTAGGCTGGATATCAGGAAAAACATTTTTACAGAAAGGGTTGCTAAGCACTAGAATAGGCTCCCCAGGGAGGTGGTTGAGTCACCATCCCTGAATGTGTTTAAAAACCATTTGGATGTGGTGCTCAGGGACATGATTTAGCACAGGGTTGTTAGTTAGGGTAGTATGGTTAGGTCATGGTTGGATTTGATGATCTTTAAGGTCTTTTCTAACCTGAGAAATTCTATGATTCTGTTCTAAGATTAAAGCATATTCATACTTATGATGATTATAGGAAGGAACAGAAAAGAGAAATATTTTCTATCTATACAAGCACTTATCAAAATTCATACCTCTGTATGTGACGAGCAAGCATGTTGTGTATTTCCAGTCATTCAAACTATTCTGCAACTGCTGGCCAAGTCAGAGCACAGTTGGACATTTCTTGGTTTCAGCGAGAATTTGGCTCTGGGATTACTTGACACTTTCTGATTATTTGACACCTTTGTGTGACTCATTCCTTTAGTTAGATTATTTCCACATGTGTTTCTAATCAGATATTGCTTTGTTATTGCTGAACAAGAAGGTGGTGAGCTTTCAGATATTAATCTTGGAATACTAGCAGCAGGAATTGGCCTGTATGAGCAAATGTGATTTCTCTTTAATCTCTGTACTGAAATGAAACAGGGATTATTTTCAACATATGTTTCAATGTGATACTTAATATTTGGACAAATATTCTATCCCAGTATTTGCAGTTTCACTATGAAAATTTAAAAGGGAATCACACAGCTACTAGGCAATAGAAAGGCAAACTTTCTGATCTGAAATGCTAAAAGCTACAAAACTCACAAAAAACTGTATGGAATTTGTGAAAAATTATAAAGTATTTGAGATTCATTTCAGGAGTCTGTAATACAGATCAGCCTAGTGAAATGGAAAGAAGACAGAAGGACAGATACATCTGTGACTATGAAGGATAAAGAAAAATAAATGGAAGGGAAGAGGAAAAGCAGCAAGCTGAGTGGAGGGTATCTTAGTGGAAATATACTAATTATTTATTTTTACTATAAAAAACATCTCTGACATCTTAACTATTTTTCTCTTTATAGACAGAGATAACAGAATTGTAGAGGTTGGAAGGAACCTCTGGAATTCATCTAGTTGAACCTCCTGTTAAAGCAAGTTCCTTACAGAAGGTCGCACACGTAGCCATCCAGATGGGTTTTGCATCTCCCCAGAGGAGAATCCACAACCTCTCAGGGCAGTCTATTCAAGTGCTCTGTCAGTAAAGAAGTTCTTCCTTCTGTTGGTATGGAACTTCCTGTGTTCCATTTTTGCACATTGTCTCTTGTTCTATTGCCTAGCACCACTGAAAATAGGCTGTCCCTATCAATTTGATTCCTGCACCTTAGATATTTATAGTGGTCCCCTCTCAGCTTTCTCTCTTCCAGACCAAAGAGTCCCCTAGTCTCTCAGTCTTTCCTCTGCTCCAGTGCTTCGCTCCATGTACAACAGGTTAATCAGTGTTAAGCTGATCTCAACACTAAATATCTGAAAACATCGATTCATGGTTTAATTATTGCAATGTATGGAAGAGTAGGAAGTGAACAACTTTAAGTACAGAAAATGCTGAGGCCAAGTGAGAAAGTGCAGGAAACCAAGAGTAATTCAGATTTATTTTTAGAGGAAACTTTCATGTATATGATCTGTCCTTCTAAATTACTTAAAGTTTTTGAAAATCTTTCTCTTACTATAGCAGGTGTAGCAATTTGGCAGGTAAAGCAATTTGGCAGCCAAGCATTCAATTTCAAGATCAGATCTCCAAGAACTGGGGAGCAGCTCAAAGTAGCTCCGGCAGAATGCACAGCTGGCTACTTGGACAACATCATGTCTCCTTCCCTGTGCCTTACCACAGTTTCCTCTTGACATTGGGGTTTAATCTGGACTGCAAAAAGGCACGCAGGGCAGAATAACACAGGGTATTAGTGCCAGGCAATTATCACACTTCAGACTGTAGCATTAGTTCCTTCGCATGATGCCTGCGCTATACAGGCAGCTTCCCAGAGGTGCAGCACAGACTTTCATCTCTTGTTTTGAAGAATTTGATTTATTCAGCTCTTAACACCTTCTACTTTGCCAGCACAGACTCACTAAGTGAAACAGCTTTTTGTTTGGAAACTCACGTTCCCTTGTTTATTGTTTCTATTACCTACTCACAGCACAATAAAATGAAATCTGATGTTGGCATTAGGAATATTCAGTAGGGGGAAAATTATCTTCAGTCAAGTATACCAATTACAATAATATAGGCTTGTCTGCTTATCTTGGAATAAGTTATGCTGTCACCTTTCTGGTCAAAACCAAATGTCACAGCGCAGTAGATAATTTGTATTTTAATGGTAACAATCCTTTGACTATATTAAAAAGTATTCTTTAAATAAACTCATAAAATATTTAAGAATCTAAAAGTATTAATGTACCGTACATCTAAAACATGGTTTTTTGGTTTTGTTTTTTGTTTGTTTGTTTTATTTGCTGTTTTTATTATTATGCACATCATCTCATTACTTTTAATATCAACATGAGTATAATAAATTAGATTCTGTGCTAATTGGCTACATGTTGTCATTAAGATACTTAGTCTCTGGCCTGCCACAGGATGACAATGGGAAGTGAAATCCAAGGCCTATTAAGTTTCAAATCCTTCTTTCTTTAATGAAGTACCAAAATTAATTAACATGATTTCACTTGATCCTGTTATAAATACCCTGGTAACTATGGGCCAGTTTCCCCTTTAAAGCACCATCCAAGCTTGCTTAATGGTGCCTTGGCTAGCGTACCTTCATTTTAATGTTTGTCAACTTTCAGTTGGTTGCATGCTGAAACATCCTATAACAGAAATACTTACTTCATTATAGAAGGTCTTAGTGAAGGCATGATAATGTATTCCTCAGCATCTGCAATATCATCTAAATGTGAGCATGGAGGAGTATTGGGGAAATGTCTTTTTTCTTCTGTTAGAAATGGTTATAATAGGAGAAATACAAAAAGATGCTGGTGTAGAGATGCCTGAGCCAGGGAAATTGTGGATTCATAGAATCACTATTGTTCAAACGGACCTTTAAAGGTCATCTAGTCAAACTCCCCTGCAATCAACAGGGACATTGACAGCTTGATCAGGTTCCTTAGAGCCCCATCCAGCCGGACCTTCAGTATCTCCAGGGATGGAGAATCCATTCATATCTCTGGGCAACCAATTCCAGTGCCTCACCACCCTTGCTGTAAAGAAAGTTCTTCCTTGTATCCAAACTAAATCTCCCCTGTTTTAGTTGGAAGCCATTTTTCATTGTCCTATCGCAACAGATGCTGCTACAGACTCCATCCCCTTCTTTCTTTTATATACCTTTAGATACTGAAAGGCTGCTCTCAAGTCTCCCCACAGCCTTCTCTTCTCAAGGCTGAACAGCCTCAGCTCTCTTAGCCTGTTCTCGTAGGGGAGATTTTCCATCCTTTGGATCATTTTAGTGGCCCTCCTCTAGTTGTGCTCCAACAGCTCCAGGTCTGCTGTACTGAGAACTCCTCAATGGATGAAGTACTCCAGGTGAGGTCTCATCGCACAGAGAAGAGGGGCAGGATCACCTCCCTCTCCCTGCTGGTCACAAAGCTTTTGATGTAGTCCAGGATACAGTTGGCTGGCTGAGCTATGAGAGCACATTTCTGGCCCACGTCCAGCTGCCATCTACCAGTAGCCACAAGGCTTTTTTGGCAGAACTATGCTCCATCCTTACATCCCTCAGTCTGTACTGAAAGCAGGGCCTGCCATGACCCAGGTACAAAACCTCAGGGAGTATAATCAGAAACTGGAGGAACTGAGGTAGAAATAATTTGCTGTGGGGAGTAATGGAAGAAAGGGTAAAGATGCAGGAGAACAAAACCAGTGGGAGCACTGCCTGGAGGGTGGAGAAACTTTTACTTGATGTTCTCCAGGAATCTGAACCACGTGGATTTAGACAAAGCTAAACAGACTTTTTTTGTGTTACTGATGCTGACACTGAAGTAAATTAGATATTTTATACTGGAAATATTTATTATAAATGTATGTCAAGAATAAAGCCTCGTTAGGGTAAATTAGCTATTTAGTACAGAGCAAGATTTTAATTAATTAGAGAAAGTTACAAAAGTTTTTCTATTGTAGCTTTGACAGCTGCAGTATTTGAATGTGGTATGTATCACTGATAACACCTGTTGTTGTTGGAAGTGATTGATACTACCAATAAAATCTTTGTACAAGCTATAATTCTGATAAAGTTTACCATTTTCATGCTCTGTTTCTATGCCTCAGGCTAACTGATATCATTCTTTGTTCATGTTTTCACTGTTTTTGCCAAAATGTTTTAGTTGTTTATGAACAGACATTAGAGAATGAAAGTCCTATGATTGTATAAATCTATGAAATGGTATTATCTTTAAAAAAAATAATAATCCACAAAACTACTAGGGAATCTATTATTATTATCGTTATTATTTTCTGATTGCTTCTAGAAGAACTAGATGACTTTCTTTAAGGGAGTTCTTTCTGAACATGCAAGTAAGTGCCTCAGAGTTTTAAGCCAGAGTTCACACAGACTCTCCGTATTTGAAAGAGGTAATTAAGCCTTCAAAGAGACATTTTTTCTTGCACATGCTGAAGGTTATTTCTACTCCTTGTGCTAAGCAAAATACATTGGTATCATTTTCCCAAGAATTAATCTCCAGATTAAGTCAACCTTTCCCTGTAACAACTATTCCATCCTTAAATGTGTCTGAGCACTGGAACTGAAAGCACACAGTTTGTGTCCCAGAAGAATAAGCCAAGCTAAGAAGACTAATACCTTGAAAAATAGCAACAACTATATTTTGGGTCTGGCTGGCTTAGAAGCTGGGCATTGCTGTTAAAATGAATATATTTGTGAAGATGGATTTTGGGAATGAAAGGATAAGAGAATGCTGCTGGGAATCCATAGGGGAGAACTAACATGGTCACTCTAACAAACTCATGGCAAACTATTTCACAGAGAGTAAGCAGAACAAAACACCCAAACCCACCTTCACTCCAGTCTTGGACACTTGATTTACCTACACCTGATAAATCAGGATTTGGTCAGCACATAAAGCATGTAAGATACTTCATATTGACCTCAGCTGCATATTTTGGTGTGTTTGTTTGTTTTTAATAATTCTCCTGCAAATTAGATCCAATGCTTTCAAATTAAATAGCAAGAAAATGAGGCATATGTGATGACTACATATGATAATGTTGTTTTAAATAGCTTCCCCAGAGTTACACAAAAACACAGAGGATCCAATCCAAGAGTTGAGGGAAGGATTTTGTTACCTTAACTGTGAGATTTTCTTGATTATCTGATTCAGATGGGATGAGACATCTTGAAAACAGCATAATTCAGTACATAATTTATTTCCAGAGGAGAATGGAGTAAACAGAGGTTCAGATTTTGTAGTCTCTTCTTAGCTATCACAGATCATATATTTTCCTCAGACCAATGAATACGCTTTGCCCAGTTAAACAGTAGGTACATATGATGTTCCATATGGATAAGTGACTTTAATGATCATTCTAAAAAGCTTAATCAGTTGGCAAATACAACATCTGTTTACATATCTCCATTAGAGATAACTAACATTATTTTGAAAGTCACCCTCAGGGCCTGGGGAGATAATACTGGGATAACTCACTGGCTCATTACTGGAGAAACTGAGGGTTATTCTTTTTCCAGTTAACATCAATAACTACAGAATGGCAAGAGGTCTTGTAAAATGTGGAAATTACAACAATCAGAGTGATTTAGAATCTGATGAGATCTGGCTCTAGAAGGAGAAATTTGACTCTAATGAAGATGGAAATAATATGGCTAGATTCTGTGCAGCTTGTAGCTGTTGAAACATGCTATTTATTTGTGCATGGGGAGAGAGACAGACTTCTAATTCGTGTACATCATCTCAACTAGATTCACATAGTGCATTGAATGTATGCTAAGGTGCAGTTCAGTGCTTTGCTCAGTGCCTAGCTCAGCTTTGTTCCTGTTACACCATTATCCAGCTGTTTTGAGACAAGGTTGCAGTTAAAATCTGAGCAAATTGGAACTTTCTTCCTTGAATGAGAGATGTTAATTTTAAATTGGCTACAATGGCTTTTATGTTCCACCAAGCACTGAGACTTAAAAATGAGATTAAGTTAATTACTTTTCAGGATTGAGACTAAACCAGATATGAAATATTGCCTCAAGATGCTGTTTACATTTTACAAATACATTTTTGTGAGAATAAATATAATTGAATATTTTTTGCCACATTGTAAGTGTTGGCTGTATTGAGATGAGAAACACTTTTCTGACAAAGCAGTTCCTTAAAAATGTCACAAACCCCAGACAAACTGTGCTATTCCCTCACCTGACTGCAGAATATGAACCCATTGCTTATGATGAGTCCTCTAGGGCACTTCTGAATTAAAGTTCTCTTTCTCACCTCTTTATCTGATGATTGAAACCTGATATTAAGGCCCTACTGTCAAAATTCTCTTATATAAGCTATTCCCCAGTGTTTCATATTTCCCTCTTCATTATTTCAATATTTTCCAGATGTACAACAGTCAAAGCAAAGGGAATAGAGTATTGCAAGTGATGTTTATAAACTAACAGTTTGTTTTAAGCTATGCTGGCACACAGATCCTGCCCTTAGTAAATAAATAAATACTCTTATCAGAGAAAAGGCTGGATAGCAGCTTTGTAAAGAAGGACCTGGTGGTCATGGGGAAAACCAAGTAGACTATGCAGCAGTCAACCTTTGTCTCAAGGACAAGTCTGCTTGGTTGCAGGAGACAGCATTGCCAGCAGGTGAAGGAAAGTGGTCTTTCCCTTCCTCTCAGCACTGCTTCCTACCCACCTATTTAGTAGTTCTCTGAACTACATCTATATGAATTGCCCTGTGTTGCTGGCATAAGGAAAATATGAAAATGTAACAGATCAACTGAAGATGAGGATGTTTTATTTGATTCTTAGTTAATGATGTTCCCACAAAATGTATCTTAAAATGTCTTTGATTTATTTACTGATGGTGACCCAACATAGTTATCAGTGTGATTTTGTTTTGTTTCCTTATTTCTGTCGAAACTGAAATGTATACTGCAGTGTTTATTTACTTTACAGTGTTTTGTTGCTTAGAGGAAACCTGAGTATGAAATGACAAGTTTCAGTCCTGCAGCCATGTATTTACGATGAGAGTTATATTCTAGAGTCTATGTGTATGGAAAAGAGGATGATCAATACGAAGTATGTTTAGATTCACTTTAGAAGTGACCAGGATCATTCAATTTCAATTTGTGTATACATTTTTTGAGGATTTGCATTTATAGTCTGAGAATCTCATATTCTTCCATGCCATATTTTATTTTAAAGCTGTAGACAATTCAATCCCAGCTGCTGGCTGGGATCATCTAGTTTTATCTGACAAATTAAGTAGAATCTAGAGATGGGGTACTCTGAAGAGTGCAAAGTCTTCATTTTAGGTCTAAATAAATCTCTTGTATCAGGTCTAGTATAAGTTCAAGACTTTCAGATTCCATGGCAATATTGTCTAGGATGAGCATCTCAAAAGCCATTGCAGAAAATGAGATCACATATACAGTAGTTTAGTTTATGACTTTTCTTTTGCTTCGATTTTTTGAATAAGTAGCAGAAGGTCGCTCAATTCAATAAGAACAAATTACTATATTCTATAATTGATTTAGTATGAACCTCCATTTTAATTGGGCAGATAGATTGCTTTTGGATGGCAAATACAGATCTATTGGCAAAACACTTCTTACGGATTTTTACAAAAGCCTTACGTCCAGAGAAAACTCAATCACAAAAGCCTTGGAAGAACACAATAAAGATGATGAGTGAAGGACAGAAAATACTCCATAGAATTATTTGCTTGGCTTTATTTAGGTTTTCCTTGAATTTTGCTGCCAAAACTGGGGCCAGGGCTATGCTGAGCCTGGGACATCGGCCCACGGCTGCTGGGCTGGTCAGAGCTGTGTTGGAGCTGGGATTCCTGTCCCATGGCTTGCTGAGGGAGGGACTGAGCCCTAGGCTGAGCTGTATTTCTTTCCCGGCCATGGGCAATGTAGGAAAAGAATGTGTCACAAGTGGCCCCTGTAGTGCCCTCAGGGCCTTCACAGCCACTAATTCCCGTTTGTAGGTATGAGTTTTCACAGTTGGCCTAAAAACCACTGCAGTTTACATTTTTAAGACAACAGATATGCAATTAAACTGTCAGATCCCTTTCACTCTGTTTAGCACATGCTTTTAAGATGCTTTGAAAGTCTAATCTGCTGATGATTTACTAACAACTGACAAAAGATTATGAAGAAATAAAGTATTATTTCTCTTCTAACAGAAATTATGTTATTGGCATTTAATACAAACTAGTGCCCTATTTTGCCATGCTGAAGGACACTGGAAAATAAATAGTATGCTGTTATTAGTTCAGAATTTGTTGTTTCTTCATTTTTCTCACATTCTCTCATCTTGCTGGTGGTTCTGCAGTATTCATTTTCCAGACTGAAACAGTTTGTCTTTACTGGCCAAGATCTACAATCAGTATTAAAAAAAATAAATAAATAATAATAATAAAGAAATAAAATAGTTTTTAGATAAGAATGGGGTAAAATGAGGCTGACCTGTAAGTTTTACCATCTAGTTGACTCTGGAAGTATGAAATGGTGTCAATTCTATAATATAATCAGCTTAAACTTAAATTCATGTAACATTGCTAACTGGGAATCTCAAGCAGAGGCACCGAAGACTGACTGACCAGGAAAACACTGAAAGATGTGCTCTACAGTGCAAAACATTTGTTGAGCAAAGGAAGCATTTGCAACACTTAAGTAAGAACGAGAAATTTTCATACACTGAGCAACCTGCTTCTGTGCTTAAGTATATGGGTGGCAGTTTTTTTCCCTGACATCTAATCACATTTCCTTTGCTGCAACTCATGTTCATTGGTCCTTTCCCTTTGCTGTGCAGTGCTGCAAATAGTTTGGCCCTGGCTTCTCTTCAGCCACCATTTAAAGGGGTCAGCTAGATAGCTAGATTTTCCTCTTAGCCAGTTTCCTTAGCTGAACAGGGTCTTTCTCATCCTGTCCATATACATCATGTGCTCCAGCTAGCTGACCACCTTGTTGACCTTGTGCTGAACTCACTTCAGGTAATTCATCTCTCTCTTTTAGTGCTTAGCCCAAAACAGACACAGTACTTCAGATGTGCTTTCATAATAGTGGAAGTGAAGAATTGCTTTCCTTAACCTCCTTATACACACTCCTACTAATATCAGTCACTGTGGTCTGCCTTCATTGCTGTAACAGCACACTGCTGACTCCTGTTCAGCTTGCCACCAGGACCCCATTTTTTCTCTGCAGAGTTGCTTTTAGTCAGTCAATTCCCAGCCAGTTCTGTGGCATCAGCTATTCCTCCCAGGGTGACGGGGATCACAATGCCTTTGTCGAACTTCATGAAGTTTCTGTCAGTATGTTTTTCCATTCTGTCAAGTTGCCTATGAATGGCATCCATGCCTACTGGTGGATCAGCTGCTCAGATTTGCCCACTCCCTTCATCTTGCACCCTCCAATCCCCACCTCCCCCCACATTTCCCCACATCCTCCACACTAAGATAACATCTTTGGCCATCTTGGATTGCTGCAGGACTTCTCCGGGTAGCACAGCCTTTCAAGGATGAGAAAGGTCTTGCAGTGTTGGAAGCTTCCTAAGGACATTTGGATGCATTCAATTCTTCTTCCCTGGACCTGTGTCCACCCAGTTCACTTAAATGATGTCTATTTCCATATTCCTGTATTGAAGGTTGCACTGTCACCCCCAGACTCTACTTCCCCTTGCGGGGACTTGAGAAACCTGTGAACAGACCTTGCCCGTAAAAGGAGAGGCAAAAATAATCACTGATCGTGTCAGCCGTACCTTTGTCACTAAATCCCCATGTCTTTCTTAATCTTCCTTTTGTTGCTAGTGTGCTTGTGGAAGCTGTTCTTGTTACTTTTCACATTCATCTATGATTTTAACTTCTAGAGCAGTCTAGAGCAGATTATAACAAAGCAGAGCTAGGGATATATCTTTGTGAGTAATTCTATCTGCTGAGATTAGCTGAGATTCTAAAATATTTTTATAAGCCATGTATATTAGGGATTTCAAGTAATTATTTCATTTTTCTTTGCAATTTTCTTTTATATTGAACTCTTCTTCTTGAACTTTGTTTTGCCTTAACAAGTCACTAGGTACATTGGCTGAAATAAATCTGGAACAATTTTTGAAGTATGCTCTCTTTTTCCTGTTGTAATTTTTTCCAATCATTATATCTATTTAAGAACATATTTAGAAACAGTTATTTTAGCATAAAAGCAGATCACTAATCAGTCATTAGTCATGAGAGAACAAAATTATATATGATTGAAATGATAGATGAAAGTATCATCATGTTTTGCTGTGAAGTAGTTAAAAATATACTTCTGAACTTTCACGTTTGTGTGAAGTTTTCACTCTACAAATGTGTTTCACACTTGCTTTTAAACATTTGGTGATAGGAAGGCAGAAATTCAGAAGTGTAGTCCACTCTTCCAGAGTTATCTGTCAATAGCACTGTTCGCTTTAGTAACTTCTTTATTGTTTATTTGAAATAGTAATTTCAAATAAACTATGAATAAACTATAACCCTTGCTTTTACCAACACTGCAGATTTGGTTTTTGATTTATCTACTGGCAGAGAGCTCCTTAACTCAATATAATTTTAACGGAATATTTATTTTCATATATATATGTGTGTGTTCATATATATATATGTAGCCTTTATTCTGTTTATAAAATTCAAGTAAGATTAACATATAAATGATTTACATGGATCAGCTGGAATCCTTAGTATAAATGAAGATGTAAGTGAGTCAGACTTCTAAGATTATCATCATAATAAAAGTGAACTGAATACAGGTAGTTTTGCAGTATCAAAATGGCACATCTTCCAGAGTGTTGTATGGTATTCAAAATATTTTTCAACTGAATTATCATGAGATTTTGGCTGCACGTTCAATAAATGGCATTCAGTAATCAAAAAACTGCATAACATTTCTCTTTACATAGTTCTGACCAATACATAGAACTTACAAAGGTGTGATGTAGAAGTTATAAAGCTTTAATTGAAATTTTGTGTTAAATTTCACATCCTTATCACAGTGGGGGAAAACAATAACAGAAATTTTAAAGTTCAAAACATGAAACTCATTCAAATCAAGAAGCCAATTTAACAGGGTTTTATTTTTGTATAAAAGCAGTATTTTTTCGAATAAATTTATTTTGTGTCTAAGCAAGAAATGTGTAGTACACAAACAGAATTTAAATAAGTAATTACCATAATGCCTTCTAAAACTCTGAATAGATAAAAGGTACCTTCCTTTAATGCATGTCAGAAGCAAGTAGTTTCACAAAGAAATAGATGGAAGGGGGGAATACATTAAAAAAAAAAGCCACTGAAAAAGATAAAATTATTTTTAAACATCTAATTAGTGGTTTGCATTCCTGTCCACTCTACAAAAATGTCAAAAAGGTTTGTTTTTTAATTATTTAAAGATGAGGAATCAAGGGAATAAGTACCAGTAAAGAGGAAAGTAATTACTTTAATAGTTGCATACTGCTGGGATCATGTGGCTTCAGTCCAGGCATGAACTGAAAATTAAAATTAGAAAAAAAATGAAACAATGAGTTCCGTAACACATAAGATGCTTCTGCAAGTATAGGAATGGAAGACAAAAAAAGCAAGTTTCTTAAAACAGATTTTAAAAGTGTTTGGAGAATTATAGACTAGGAAACCTGCCTTTACATTGCCTAAAATGGCTGGAAATATATGAAGCATTCTCACAAAGTAAGACTCAACAAAGTTACTGAAGTGAGAATATTTTGCCCAAAGTCTGTACGAATTCCTTGGAGGAATAACTGTGTGTGCAGAAGGAAAATATATCCATATAATGCAATTGTCTTTGCAAGAAATTTTTTTCAAAGTTCTGAGAAATGTGTCTCGCAAAATTACAATAAACTGTAGGAGGCAAATGGGATCTATTGCAGTTTTTTTGACTGCTTAATGTGTAAGAAATCTGTTAAGGTAGCAGAACTGGATGTGAATGCAGCATCAGATGAAACAACCTGATTGTGAGTTTGCAGAATAATCTACTGACTCAGCTGGCTAGCCAATACTCAAATATTTCCATAGTCAAATGTGTAAGTAAAAAACATAATTAAATTTACATATTTGCATATATTGAGATTGGTAGTACATTGAATGGAGTAATGGCCTGAAACTTGAATGTAGGAAATTCCATAGTAACATACAGAAGGTGGGATGAAGTTGTTCCTATGCTTAAGGGAATGGAAGAGCTAACAAGAAGAAGCCAGATAAAAACCTGGAAAAATAGCACACCATGGGACCTATGATAACCTTTCTGTTTGAAATTATAATTACTGAGGGGAATAAATAATGATTTAAAGTAAAATTAGAGAATAGAAAGAAGATGAGATGGAAGTTAAAACTAATTCAGGCAATTGTTTCTCAGAGAAAGATATTTGACTTAGGAGCAAATTTGCTGGATAAATGTTAAAACTGGTTTTAATAAATGATGCAAAACAACCCCAAACTCTTGCAATATACATCATTATAATATACATCATTATCTACCTTTGAATAGATAACTCCCAAAGTTATGAATGTTCTATGAAGTCAAAAGGTTGTTGCAGCTTCAGTTTCTGGCTGCATGTTCCTATTGGCCAAGATCCTTCCGATCCTGTTTACCATCACGGAGTAAAAAAACAGAATGTCAGTGATTTCTTTATAAGAGGAGAAACAGACCAGACTAGTTTTAATTATCTAAATCTAATTTGCTGCTTGACAATATACAATATACTCATAATATACAATATATCTCTATTTCCTTCATGAAATAATTTGCTTTCCTTGTGATCTTGTTACAGAGACCAGACTGTTTTTGTAACTTAGCATGTGGTTCCAAGTGAAGTCCTGTGTTTTGTTAGAAGGTTTACTTTCCTGGATGCTTTTATAATAAAAATTATCCTCACAATTTTAAGGACACCATGTTTCACGCTGTTTCCTCTTGCTGTGACCAACACAGCTAGAGATTGCTCAGGAAAATAGTCAGTGCCTCACATGCTGCGTCCTGAAGATCATTTTCTCAAGTGACACTTTTAATTTTGTCTGCTCTCCTTAAAACTGAATGGAGCCTTAAAGCAGTGATGAAAAGCATGCTGCCACTACATTTACTAATTCAGAGAAACTACTTCCTATCACTTGTTTGGTTTTGTTTCTATGTACAGTGCTAACAAGACCAATGGGATTATGTGGTTTGACCTTGAAAACACCAACCATGGAATTCTACCCTGTCAGTTCTGCATTGAGCTCAGTAGCTTCTAGTTGAATTAAGGCAAAGAGCAATTGGTTCATGCCTTGGAAGTCACTTGATGTAGACAGGGTGTAACAGGATGGGTGTTCCAAGTAACGTCAATAGGTTGTTTTTTCTCTTCAAAGTCATAAAGACAGATATTGAGTAGAAAAAATTATACTATATATATTTCATAGAATCATAGAATCATAGAATGGCCTGGATTGAAAAAGGTCTTAACGATTATCTATTTTCAACCCCCTTGCTATGTGCAGGATCATCAACCACCAGACCAGGCTGCCCAGAGCCAACATTCAGCCTGGCCTTGAATGCCTCCAGGGATGGGACATGCACAACCTACATATATATTTTTACATGTATACATATATATATACCTTAAATGTCCAGAAGGACTGTGTTTATGTATGAAGTTCTTTTAAATATGAAGCCTGACATTGGAACTGTTCATCTTGGAGAAGAGGAGGCTCAGTGGAATACCTAAAAGTTGAGTGTGAATAGGACAAAAACAACTGTTTTCAGTGTAGCCCAGTGCCAGTGGGCACAAACTGGAACACAGGAGGTTCCAACTACAACAGGAAGCACTTTTTTTGCTCTCCAGGTAACAAAACACTGACACGGGTTGCCCAGAGATTCTGTGGAGTTATAACAACAAATCAAGACAGATTTTCATCACTCCTATAGTAATAAATCAATTGTGTTACAGACAAATGCATTTTGGTTTGATTTTGTTTTTTGTTGTTAGATAATTAATACAAGTTGTTTTGTCTTTTCTTACCTGAGGCTGAAAAATTGGCTTAGTTACTTGAATCCTCAGTATTAGATGCTATAAACTGTTCTTTTTGGCTATAGTATGTGATCACCTCCCTATACTTTCCATTCATCCACTCTGAAAAGTTACTGCTGGCCCAGAAATTGTGAGTGCCAAAACTCTCCCAAACTATTTTAAAATGTTAGGTATTATGTTAGGTATTATGTTTCATAATGTATATTTAACATCCAAGGGAACCCAGAATGAAGCTGCATCAAGGGAAGGTCAGTCTGGGTGTTAGGAAAAGGTTCTTCATCAAGGGGTGATGGGCATTGAACAGGCTGCTCAGGACAGTGGACATGGCCCCAAGCTAGCAGAGTTCAAGGAGCACTGGGACACCACACTTAGATGCAGGGTTTGGATTTTAGATGGTCCTTTATGAAGACTGGGGTTGGACTCAATGATCTTTGTGGGTACCTTTCAACTCAGGAATTTCCATTATTATGTGGTAACTTAAAATAGCATCATAGAAAAGACACAACATCTAACTTTCTGCAGATGAATTTGAGCCTAGTTCTTTCAAAATCATTTTTTAATGTTAAGCAGTTTCTTAGAAATAGGATGCTGTAATAGGCATTAATTCTAGAAAATGATTGCCTAAGTTGACTAATCTTCATTATTTCCTTCCTGAATTGTAAGAATCTAACTTGTTTAAACTGTCCTCTTTCCTTATGCAGTGCACACAGTACATATATGGAATTTAATGCAATAAGACTCAGTAATAAAACTCCTTATTAATTTATTCTGCGAAGATCTCATGGTATTCATGGTATACATTTACTTCTTAGGTCTCTCTCTGAGCAAAGACCCATCTTTGTTGAATTTCTCTTCCAAAACCAAAAATCTCTCATGGTAAATAACATGCAATTTCATTCCTAAGTTAACAGAAACAAGAAAGAAAGTACTGAATTTATTCACATAACAAAACTTGGGGATATGAATTATTAGTAATATTATCCATGGACATTCCATTATGTCCCTTTTTTATTTTATACAAAACTGTGTTGGAGTACCACGCCGATCCTTTAGTTCTGAAGTGCAACGCCTAAAATTGGAAATATAAGATCAAGTCTTAACAAAAGCTGTCTTAAATTTGCCTAAGTGCTTGTATTAAGCTGTAAACTGAAGGGTTGTTAAAGAAGTTAAAGTTCCTGAATGCATCATCACACATCGCAAAACTACTTAACACTGCTCACAAAAGGTACTCAAGAGAAGCCTTTTTTTTTCCCATGACAGTGGATGGAGGTCTGAAATTATTTTTAAGTATCTTGGAACAGTCTTGAACATAGCCCTCTTTGTCCTAAAGAGCACATGGAAAAGAGGTGTCAACAGTTATTTCCCACATAGTGAAAATGGCTCTTGCTACAAGCCTTGCTGTTCTTTCTGTCCTCTGCATTTCATCTGTCTTTTCAAAACAGATCTTTTTCTAGTCCAATCTAAATTACTTTGCCTAATGACTTTATATGAATCTAGTTTATAGTGAACTAAAGCACTAAAATAATGATTTCTTCAGAGGGAACTTCACAATCTATTATACATCTCTACCTGAAAATGGCAGATCCTGTAAGGGATGTTTACCTATTGACATGGAAATGAGTTTGTATTTCAGCCTTTCCACTGCAATTTCATGATTCTTTGATTCACTTGTATGTGAAATTGGTAAACCTACTGCTCTGTTCTCCACCAGCTTTGACATGATTGATTTTGACTTAATATTCCCTGCTGAGGGTCGTTGTTTTATTTTATTTTTTTCTGTTGATATATTTCCCTTCCAAACCCTTGTCATTTTTCTTCTTCTTTGTATCTTGATTGTTAAATTGTTGTCCTCATGTTAACCTTAGGACATGCAGCTAACACTGAGAATGGATATGTTTGTTTTTATAACTCCATAAGCTTTTCTGCCCTCTCACAAAAATAAAAAGAATGTGCCCTTGATAACAAAGGTAGAGATGTTGTGAAGGGAGCCATGTAGAATAACAGAATCACAGAATCATTTGAGGTAGAATGGACCTTAAAGGTCATCTCGTCCACCTCCACTGCAACAAAAAGGGACACCTACAGCTAGATCAGCAAAGTTTGAGATTCATCTTTTAATTTAAAGGATCCTACTGCTTTTTTAGTAAATGAAATATTACTCAGAAACAGTTGACAGATTTCCAGTCACATTTCCTTAAAAGTTAAATTTTTAAGTAGCCACCATTTATATTTTTCCTTTTTTATTGCTTTATTGAAGGTATCACAGTTCTGTGTGCTTCTCTCACATTTCACACATGCAGGAAGGAAGGGAGGGGCAGGCCTGAAACAGAACTTAGTTTCAGACATGTATTTCCACCTTCCCCAGTCCTTGTGCTCTGCCTTCATTGAATGAAGTGGTTTTTGTGGTTTGTTTGTTTGTTTGTTTCATGTTACATATAAGATAGTCCCTGAAATCAGGAGATTTGCCCAAGATTCCTAGGCATTCTGTGATTTAGTGGAGGGTTGTTAGAGTTAGGGTAGTATGGTTAGGTTGTGGTTGGACGTAATGATCCTTAAGGTCCTTTCCAACCTGACCAATTCTATGGTTCTATGAGAGTAATGAGTTGTGCCATACCACATAACTCCTGGACTAATCTTTATCTAATTGTAACCATTCCATATGACCTCTGGATGATTATTTCTATGCAAATATTACTGCTTTTCAAAAGGAAAAAAGATTTAAAAAAAAAAAAAAAGGCATTTGCACAGAAATTGCATTTGACAGTATTGTTATCATATTAATAATTGTTCTCCTTGGTATTTTTCTTTCTAGCAAAATATTTGTGGAAACTTCAAAACCAATAAATAAGATATGTCCTGTTCCATCTTTATTACTCATCCTCCATTCTGCATTTTTTATGGTTGCGTAGCATTGCTTTCTTGTTCAGAAGGAAAAATCTGTTGCTAGATCTAACTCATCTTCTCCTATACTCCTAGCTTCCCTTTCAGAACTCTATTAATAATATTTCTCTCCCATATGCACTTTTTGTTTTCCATATGCACATTTTTGCCTGAAGCAAGCTCTTCTCGGTGTTTATTTTTGGTGTGTGTCCAGCACTAGTGTAATCCAGTTACAGTTATTTGTGCCGGTAGAATATCAGCTAAATCTACTTGCTCCATTTTGTCATGCCTAGTTAATGTTTCAAAAAGAAAATTAGTGAGATTTTTCCATAACAATACTGGGTCAAACACAGTTCATACAGTGTACAGCACAATATTCAGTTTTGCTTTGTGCACCAGTTATTATCCAATTAGGATGATAGTTGAGCATGTGTGTTTTAGCCATGTGTTAATCCCAGTCGAGCCAGTAGTGTGTTCTGTCCTGCAGACAATACAGTGGTTCCATTACTGTGGATGAAATTACATTCCTTTTTGAATCCTTCTTACCCTGCTGTCTATGAATTAGCTGCACACATAGATCCCATATTTGATTGTTTGTTTGTTGTTTTTTTTCTCACATAGGCAGTGATAAGCTTCTTAAAAACATAAGAGGGAAAAAAAAACAGACTTCTTTCAGATAGATAAATCTTTCGTTAATAACTGTGTGGCTTTTCAGGTTTTTTTTTTCCAATTTTTATTGAGGTATTTTCTAACTGTAAAGTAGCTCAGATGTGCAGGCTGGGTTCAGGATGAGTTCAGCAGTGTTAAATACTTTTGAAAAATAAAACAACTTTCTCACATTCTGATAAGAGTCTATTTCAAATATAGTGTAGAAGCAGTGTATGAATAAACATTACTGTCAAGAGGATGCCTTTGCAGTTCTGTATCATTCAGGTTGGGGGGTAGGAAGGTCACCTAAGGGTCACATCTAGTCCCACAATGTATGATTACTTTTCCTTTTTTCGAATGGCCTTTTAAGAACATATATATGTGAATAGTTTATGGCTTCTGAAATCAGCTGGATTTCCCCAAATAGCTTTAAAAGAAATATTTAAACTGGTTTTTGTATTCTGACTACTCAGAAACTGTGTGTGAGAAAGCTTCAGTAGCAACAGAATGTCCTGGACTGGACAGACCAGATTGCTGTGTATCCAAAAATAAAGGCCTCTAAAGAATATAAAGACTGCTGTATTTTTTTACTCTTAAGCTGATGTTCATAGCTCCATACAGGTCTACCATGATCAAAATGAAATCTGAATCAGGCCTTGTTAGCGTTTAGTCTTTAAATACTGAGAGAGCATTTGCATGATTCACTCTCACTTACCTTTATATTTACCTTACATGTAGCAGTGATTGCCCTATAGACTCGCTTAGCTCAGATGTTTGAGTGCTGGCTTCCATATCTACACCTGCAGTTCAGAAGTGCATCAACATTTATTTTTCAAACATGAAATGACTTTAATTTATGCGGAGCTCTGAGAGTGCTTGCAGTTGTGCTCTGGTTATGTGAGTGGACAATGCCATGTGCATGCTTTTGCCCTTTCAGCAAAGTTCCTAACAAAATTTGCATTATAACGTGATTGTAGGAGCAGCACCTGGAATGAAAATAGACTTAAAACAGGTCTTAGTTTCATATGTGACAACAACTGCCAGTGTTGTCAAAATATTTTGTCCACAGTTTGAGCACTGCTGTAATTTGTCATCAAGGATTACCACCAGGTTGTATCATGTATTTTAGGAAGGCCTGAGATTTGAGGAATTTTTTGTGTGAATAATTTAGGAGGATTACAATAATTTAATCAAGTCGTATTTCATCAAAGCATTTGTACAAAATAATTTATTTTACTTGAAAGTAGATTTGTGCATAGCTATAGTTATATCTGTCTTTTAAATCATTATTTAAACATAAATTTGCTTTATTGTTTGGAATGTTGAAACTCTACATACCACTCACTTTTTGTGTACTTAAATCCTAGATGGCCACCAGTAGAAATAAAAAGATTCTGCAACACAAGACTGTATCTCTTTAAAACACACAATTGTTGTCTCCTATGTTTAGACACAGCTGACACAGGCTTAGGTTGAAAGAAGTAGAAAACCTCCATAACGTGTAGACATTTAGTGGGTCCAAGATACACTGAGTCTTAAGGAGCAGAAGAGTCAGTCACTTGAAACTGGAGTATTTCCCCAGGTACCTTTAGATGCTTGAAAGAGTCACCCAAGATTTCATACATTTTACACCATTGTCACTCTATGAGAAGAATACAAATACTTGGAAGTAAAGGCTGTAGGAAAACTTAGGGAAACTATCTTAAATCCCCATGAAGGGTTTACAGAAAACCCTGTAAAGAACATAATTATCAACAATGAAGAATTTATGAAGAATGGAAAAGAGAAATTTATAATGCTATCATAACTTTGAAGATCTTAGGCACAAATAATATATTCCCATCTATATATTCACAGGTTGCTAAAGATTACTTAATTTGTTATATAGATCTTTGTTAAGTGGCCTTATCTTTAAACACAGCTTCTTGTTCTGTTTTCATTATGCCTACATACGCTAGTACATAATGAAGCTTATGCTATGGTTTAGTATTTAGGGCAGATAACATTCTTCTTGAACTTGTCATTTTCATCTTCTGATGCAATTTTGTTGACAAGATCTCTCCAGGCATGCAGAAAAAATCCTGCTCTGAGTCTGTTTTGATCAGTGGCAAGAGGGGATCTTTTCCAGTACTTAGTCTTGATGCTGTTTCCACAAGGAAGCACTTTGCCTTACAAAGCTTGCACATACACATCTGCTTCAGCAGGATGCCTGCAAGTTGTATCAGGGTCAGCTAGAAAAAGACCAAATCTGAACATTGCAAGTGGTGTTGGTTGTGTTGGCTGTTAAGCTTCTGTTTTTGGCTTTTTTTTTTCTCTTTTTTTCCCTTTTTCCTTTTTTATTTTTTATTTTTTCCCGCATTGCCTTGTCATCCAGAAAGGGATGCGGGCTCATCCTAGGCGCACATAGCGCTGCCTGCTCCTGCCTGCAGCGTGGATGCCGGCGGGGCGCTACGCGAGTGGAGCCCGGCGCTGACACGGAGCCACGCAACGACTCCGCTCTGAGCAGCTCCGCCGCCTCCTGCTACCGGACGCTGGGGAGGTGCGGGCAGACGAACCGACGTTTGTCTGGAGGGGCTTTTCTACCCAAAGTTGCCGGAGGAATCGCGGGCTGAGCCATGCGTGCACACCTGCCCGAGCAGCCCGGCGGCTGCAGGGGGGCAGCGGGGCCGGGCAGCGGTGGGCAGCCCTCAGGCAGGGATGCTCGCTGTGCCTGCGGCTGGCACCAACGCCAGCATCAGCCGGGACGCTCTGACAGCCCCCAGGAGTATCCCTGCGGGGCTACGAGCCGGAGCAGGAGCAAGTTTGTCGCTCTGAGGGACGCCGTCCGAAGGAGCCCTCGGAAATCCCTGGACAAGCAACGGTGCAGCGCGGGGGAGTGGTGCTCAGAGGGCGGCTGGGCCCCCCCGCTGCAGGTGAGACGGTGCTGAGCCCTCCCAGCAACTCTGGGCTGCTCCGGAGATGGGGTGAGGTCTGGGAGCTGCTCTGTGTTGGGCTGGACTCGGTGTTTGGGCTGGCATCGCGGTGTTCTGTGGTCTTTGGAAACTGTAGGGTCCTCATGGAAGAGTTTGTTAAAATGTTTTGGCTCCTGTCTCCAGGTTCTGCAGCCTTTGAATTTCATCCTGTAAAGAACTGATGTATTGATCCCTCTTCCCCTGTAATGAATTTTGCCTCCTATAAAAGGCTTGTTTTCAGTCATGGGTGGAGTTATATAGGGATACATTAACAGTGAACTTTGGCAAGGAGATTTATTACTACGAGAAAGCATGACCTATTTTTTCTTTTTTTAAAAAATTTTTCTTGAATCAGAAATAGTTCTTTAGCCTCTGCAAATATGTGGTTTTCTTGTTTAATAGCAGTGGAGTGTGTTTGAAAATGTAAAGCAACCGGGATGCACACAGGTGCCTGTGAGCAATTAGGCTGATGATTACACTCCAGATAACCCAGAAACTGAAATCACAGAGACACTCATGTGATGTTTAATATTGAAAGGCATTAATATTTCCTTCACTGAGCCATACCTTTTCATTTCTCCCTTAAAAGGCAACAAAAGTATACTCTCATTCCAAAACTATACGTTATGCCAATGCTAAATACTTTTTCATAGCTTTATGCTAAAATAAATAAATAAATAAGCAGAATTTAATGTAGAAATAGGTTTTTGAAAAATGTTCTTACTTGCTGAAACAGCTTAGACAGGAGTTTAACTAGCTTTAGTCTCTGCACCCTCTCTACATACTAAATCAGTTCTTTGATGGAAATGGTTTTTATGTATTTTCACTAAACAGAGAAGTGATGAGGCAAAGGATTGTCAGACAGCATAGCTGTGTTTTATCTTATGGTCTAAAAAAGTGATGTTCTGTTGACAGAAAGTGAATACAAAGTGATAGATAGATGCCATACAGGAAAACATAACAGAGGGAAAAAGCATCTCTGAACTGACCTTAATCATCACCCTTAATTTGAGGATGCAAGTTCATGTTAGTTATGTGTTTTTGAGGGCTATGTTGATCAGAACTCTTGTCTTCTTTCCAAGGAATAGTAGTGAAACAGAGATACTCTCTGACCTGAAGAAAAAAAAAAAAATAAAAAAATAAAAAAATTGGAATAAGTGATTGTCTTCATGCACAAAGTAGACATATAGCACGTTGAAGAATCTGCTTCTTGATTAGCAGCACCAAATTCAGTCCTTAATTCCTACAGTTTGCATCACATAGTTTTATTAATCTACTCTTCGTCATTCTGATCCTGACTGTTATCACTGTGAATGTGCCTCTGTTTTCTTTCCCAGTTCATCCTTCTTCACTGTCAGAGCAATGAATGGCATTCTTACATTATTGCTTCAGCTTAGAAATTCTGCCTTACTGCTCTCTGTATATCCAAAGAGAAATTTATTTTGAATTACAAACAACAACAAAGCTTACTTCTGAAAGTGAATTGAAATCAAATTCAAGTGGAAATTTGATTTCAAAGCATAATTTGTTTTTTTTACTTCCAGTCCCTTTTTGACAAACTCATTTACAATTCCGTTTCCTGTATTAAAAATGGAAAGAAAAAAAAAAAAAGAAAAAAAAGAAAAAAAAGATAATATGCAATTTTTTTTACATCCTATTGCATGGAAATACTTCTTCCCTCTTTGCACTGCACTCTCTCTATGTCACTGTTAGCATCATAGAATGATAATTTGTATCAGGTATTCACTCTGTCCCCAGAGTTACATCACCTGTAATAGTCCTGAGTAACCCTTGCAGGAGGAGGTGGAGTAGGGGGAGTTAGCTGCAGTTTTTGACAAGCCTTTCCAAGGCTGGGTGTTGTTTGTACCATTGGATGTACTTTCCTTGCTGACACACCAAGGCTGCTGGCACATACCTGATCATTCAGGTTCGAGATATGTGATAACAGCAGCAGCTGATGGTGCACATGGAACAGCTCTTCCTTGTGCAGTAGCTGAGTAAGAAGGCATGGAGGGAGAGCTTAGAGAAAATCACACAGGTTGAGCTGCTGTGCACGTCTTAATAACTACCAGGGTTACTTCATAAAATCATAGAATCAGTTGAGTTGGAAGGGACCTTCTAAGGCCATCTGGTCCAACTCCCCTGTACTGAACAAGGACACCTACAGCTCTGTCAGGTGCTCAGAGGCCTATCCAGCCTGACCTGGAATATTTCCAGGAACAGGGAATCAACACCACCACCTCTCTGGGCACCCTGTTCCAGTTCCTCACCACCTGTATTGTAAAAAACTTCTTGCTTACATTCAGTCTAAATCTCCCCTCTTTTAGTTTTACTTCCAAGCAGTCTACATAAAGGAAGACCCCTTCTGAGCAACTCACCCATTAGGGTGCAGCCACAAGCTTCCAGGTTCCTAGAAATCACCACTATTCTGCTAAAAGGGCACAGAGAAGGAGCAGAAGTGGAATCATGCCACTGATCATTTCCCAGCTCAAATGATAAGATTGAGCTCCACTTTAATTCAGCTCACTCTATTTGGTATTAAATTACTGTCCCTTCTGTCTTGAAATAGTTTCAAGGAAAAACATCTCATCTTAGGTACTATTTTGTTATCTGCAAAAGTTCGTACATGTATTTTATTTTGAAAGGCTGCACAGAAGCATAAATTTTCACATAGTTTTTAAATAGTATACTGTCAGAATCAACTTTTATGGCTTCTTCAGTTGGCTATTTTTTCATAGCAATACTCTCAATGTCTTTTAAAAGAAATAGCATCACAGAGCTGTTTTTCTACAAGTGCTATAGTTTTCTTAGCTAAACTCTACTTCATAGATGTGACATGACTTAAAAAAGCAATGAGCAGACAAACTCTATACTATGAGCGGAATGTGGAGCGCCTTTGGCGCTGTTGCTGAAATTGTAGTGTATCCTGAGAGCACTTTGCATGAGGGGTAAGAGAGAGCTTTGAGGCAGAAGGTCTTTTCCCAACCTTCTGCATAAGTTTAGCCATTCTTTCTTACACAGTCATAGAATCATTAAGGTTGGAAAAGACCTCTAAGACCATCTGGTTCCATCACCACCATGCCCACTAACCATGTCCCTCCCTTGGTTCCACATTGACCCTTTTCTTGAACAACTCTGGTGACAGTGACTCTATGGCCTCCTTTCTTCTGTCAAGGTATCCCTGGCTGTGGAGGAAGAGTGGGCTATTTTAGACACCTCAGGAAGATCTTTTCTATCTCAGCTAGTACATTTGAGTGCCAGTAAAATGGCAATTAAAGGAGAACCAGATAATGCTGGTTTTGGGGTAGGGGGTTTCAGTCTTCAAGGCTATGGAAGGAGCTAGGCATCATAGGAGAAGTTTTAACTTAGCACTGACACTGTCAAGGATAAAACAGTGGGTGCATCTTTTAATGCAGAAAGAAATTAATGTCTCATCTTCAGTCTGGTACTTAGCAGAATATTTAGTCAACAGCTCATGAGTTTCACAAAGATGAATCTTTATTCATCATCTTGCCTTGGACAGATCATTGTGCCGCATTTCCAAAAGTAAACTCATTTGTACATCTTTTAAGTAACAGCTGCACAGATTGCTAACAGTATTTCAAAGCAGAAATACAGAAGCTGTTAGCATGTTCTTTTCGAAGATGAGTAATATTGTTATAACGATTCCTCTCTAATCCTATTGTCTGAAAGAGGACATGGAAAAGTTCTGCGTTCTGCAATCACATTCAGGGTGACAGTCACATCCAACACTCCCAGGACAGCTGCTTTAGAAAACAATCTTCCTTTACATTCTTATTTAAACTACCTATTCTGGAAAAAATAAAAAAATAAAGACGCGCACACACACACACACGCACACCAAAAAAAAAAAAAGATAGGAAATTACTATTAATACTGAATTCACAGCATTTGGATTATCTTTGGCACAAAATGGATTTCAAAGATAAGTGGTAGTGGCTTTTGAGTTCCCGGCACTGAGATTAACAATCCCTTTAGTAATTTACAGACTGTTATTGGTCCAGACAGGAACCCAAAGATGTGTCATTCATCCCAGATTTTCCATTCTATCTCCAGAATGCATACAGCCACCTCTACTTGGATGAATAATGAAGCACTACTTTGCAAAAGTCTTTGTGTTTAAAAGGAAAGTAGGTGTAATTTTATTTTCTTGTAAAATTTATGTCTCGTATTCATGTATAAAGTCTTCCATCAGCGTTAATATCTTTGATGGCACATAACATCTTGAGGCAAAAAATAACAGCTGAGGAATAAGCATGATTACACAGATCATGAGAGTATTTGTATGCAAGATGTTCTGTATGTTTCACATAAATACTGCAGTGGGAAAATATATGCTATGTAGTATATTAACCAATGACTGTAATGATTTATAACTCATCTACACACATTTTTGCTCCTGCAGACTGCTCAGCCATAAATATGTTATTGCTTAATTTGCATGATTTGTGGCACTGTGTTTAGATTTGCATTTAATTAATCCCATCCTTTAAAACTTCTGTATGCCTAAAGAAGCCAAGAACTTTTTCTCTCCTTCAGAAATAATTTGGCTTCTGGGACTCTCAGGGAGGTGAAAGGGGGTACTGGAGGAAAACTGTATGATTTGGAGGAGAGGAAAAGGCTGTTTGTTGCATTGGTAATTGGCCTCAACTACACTAATTCTGTAGGAGTCCTAATGTTGCTAACTCTCTACCACTTGGCTTGTGTATTCACCCATGGGTGAGAACAAAGGGGTGTTCTTCTAGAACCAAACTAGCTGAGGCCAAAGAGATTCAAAACCTTTTTCTTTTCTCTTTCCTTTCCTTTCCATTCCTTTCCTTTCCTTTCCTTTCCTTTCCTTTCCTTTCCTTTCCTTTCCTTTCCTTTCCTTTCCTTTCCTTTCCTTTCCTTTCCTTTCCTTTCCTTTCCTTTCCTTTCCTTTCCTTTCCTTTCCTTTCCTTTCCTTTCCTTTCCTTTCCTTTCCTTTCCTTTCCTTTCCTTTCCTTTCCTTTCCTTTCCTTTCCTTTCCTTTCCTTTCCTTTCCTTTCCTTTCCTTTCCTTTCCTTTCCTTTCCTTTCCTTTCCTTTCCTTTCCTTTCCTTTCCTTTCCTTTCCTTTCCTTTCCTTTCCTTTCCTTTCCTTTCCTTTCCTTTCCTTTCCTTTCCTTTCCTTTCCTTTCCTTTCCTTTCCTTTCCTTTCCTTTCCTTTCCTTTCCTTTCCTTCCTTCCCTTTCTTTTTTTCCTTTTCATTTTAACATTTTCTAAAATTTGCAATGCAGATCTTCCTATAATATCCTGTCTTTTTCACCTTACAAACTACTTACTACCGAAAGAACATATAACACAGCTCCATATTTGATCTGCACTGCACTGGAGCATGACATGGAAGTGAATTTCAGTCTTCTAGTCTCTTCCAGTGAGTGACTTTTGTGGTCATATGTTGCTGTATGTTTTGTGGTGTGTCCATGATGGACCGAATGATGGAAGATGCAAAAGGTCTACATTGCAGCGTACTCCTTAACAGGAGTACGAACATATAACCCTAGATGTGTCTAATATTCCACTACATTTCAATTAGATATTCAAAGATGCAAACCTTTTACAGCAACTCAAAGAGATGGCTATCACCTAGTCAAAATAAGCGAAGGGTGATGAACAACTTTTTATGGCTGTTTTCTGAGCAATGGCTAAAATTGAGAAGGAATTTTTCTCAGCTATTCAGGTATGACTTAAAGATACAAACTGAGAATTGATTTCTGTTTTGGAAGTGACTCTTTTGAAGTATTTGAAACAACTGTGAAAATTTCAGACTTCCCTAAAACAAACAAACAAACAAAAAACCCTAAAGAGTGTTCCTGGCTGCAGTAATGATGGGATTTACAGTTTGACAATTTAGCCGTGTATCCTGATGTCTGTATGTGTCTTTTGGATGAAGGATAATAAGAATATAACTGGGGAGAAAAAAGGAAACAGAAGAATTATGTCTGAAATTACTTTACATTTAAGAACTGTGTTTTCTTTGAAATAAGCCACAGATTGATACAATAGAGTTTATAAATTAGATAACATAAGTTCACTTATATACATATATTTATATATATATATGTATATAAAAATTATTGCACTTAGATGAATCAACTCAACATTCACCTAATTTCAAAACCATAGAATAATAGAACAGCTCGTGTTGGAAGGGCTCACAAGGATCATGAAGCTTCAACTCCCCTACCACAGGCAGGGCCACCAACCTCCACATTTAATACTAGACCAGGCTGTCCAGGGCCCCATCCAACCTGGCCATGAACACCTTCAGGGACAAGGCATCCACAACCTCTCTGGGCAGCTGATCCAGCCCCAAACCACTCTGATCTCCAACCTAAATCTTTCTTCCTTTGACTTTTAAAACCATTTTGCCCTTATCCTGATGTTATCTACCCTTTCAAAGAGTTGAAGAAAAACCTTCCACTGTTTTGAGAGTTAAAAATGCAGGGATTAAAAGAAAAAAGACTTTATATATTCAAAATACAGGTTTTATAATATCTAAAATGAACATCAGAAAAACAAACACAATAATCCTTTTTGCAAATTCCATTTCTGGTATAAGCTTTCTTTTAAGTCACAGGAGCCAGTTATGAATGTAGTGCAAAATGCAATTTAGCAAAATTACATCTGGTTTGGTTTTAGCTATATTGTACTTTTAATATCACATTTTACCTTTCTGATTAAGTATTTTTGCAGGGAGAAGCAGGTTACTTCAGCAGCTAAAATTGCTCATGTAATTGGTCAAACAGAATATAAGACAAATGATTTTCATTATGCATTTAAAATGAGAGCAGGATGGATCAGTGCCATAGGTTTCCAGTAACTGGCATTGTAAAGCAGCTCTGTTGCACTTAGATAGGAAAAAAAGTTAAAACAAGGTTTCTAAGGCTCCTTCTTTGCAGTTGTTTATTTTTTGTTTGTTTGTTTGTTTGTTTTTTAGTTCTGAGGAAGATTTCCTCTATACCCTGTTAGTATTGTTGTGTTTGTGCTTAAAAGATTCCTTGCTATTTTGTAGAATTGTAGAATAGCTGTGGTTGGAGGAGAACTTAAAGTTGGCCCAGTTCCAACCCCCTGCTCTGGGCTGGTTGCCCCCCAACAGGCCAAGCTGCACCGGGCCCATCCAACCAGGCTTTAAGTGCCTCCTGGGCTGAGGTACCATATCTCCTCTGGACATTTGTGTGTTGGATTCTCCCAGTTTTCATATGGCACTCTTCTGATAGACTAGATGAGTACATGAAACATTTATCAAGGTGTGAAGAAGGTCTTAGGTCCGGTTTTCGTTTGCTTCATTCTGTGGGGTCTATCTCATGGAGGCAGAGGAGAAAAAAAAAAAAAAGAAAAAAAAAATGGAAAAAAAGAAAGTTTTGTGAAGGGAAAATGCTGTGATCTCATGGTGCCTTTGGTTAATCCACTGAAGAGTGGCAGCTGGAGGAGTGAGGTCCTGGCCACTGATATGCCTGGAACTTAAAACCATTTAAAAAAAGGAGGGGGGGGAAGAGGGATGTTTCAAAGAGACCAAATTCAGGGCCCAGCTTGTTGTCCCTTCTCACAGCAGTCAGCACTGGCACAAGGCTGAGAGCAGAAGCGTGTGACAAGGGATGGGAGACAGTTTGTCCCAAAAGATAGCGTACAGCTTCCTTTTTCAACTGTGGCAACACTTAAAGTGCAATTTGATATGTGCATTTTGGTTTTGACAACACAATAGCACTTAAGGGCCTCCTTTTGCTAAGTGCAGAAATGTGTATTGAGCTCTATGCTACCTCCAGGAACTCAAATAAAACATGTTCCACTTAGGAAATAGAAAGCTGGGGGGAAATCTGTTCCATTCCTCTTTCTATTCTTTCCCTGGTGACGGCATGTCTGGGATCCCTCAAAATCTACCCATCTTGCAGTCAAAAATATGGAATTCACCTGCTGCCAGTCAATAGCAGTTGAATTTTGCTATGCAGTCACGCAGATGTAGGCAAGCCACACTTCGGCAAAGAAGTACTAAAAATTGATATTAACTTATTAGCAAATGTTAAAAATATCACAGTGACTTCTCACTTTTTCTCTGGAGCTGATGCCACCATGCACACTACTGCATTCTTAGTGCTCTGTAAAAAAACAGCTTGCTCAAACATAAGATTAGAGGCACGTCACACCTCTAGAAAAGACATTCCTACTGTTTTATTTCAGTTTACTTATAAATCTTGCAATGTTGGAGTCATAGATCAACCCCTCCCCCCTCCCTACCCCCCCCCCCCAAAAAAAAAGCAGAAAATAAACATTTATTAAAACTAACACTTTGTAGTAATGAAATATACTTCCATGTATGCAGTTCTTTTCTTAGATGGCAATCCTACTCTATCAAGATAATATTTTACTTCTGTCTCATGATTTTTTTTTTAATATTTACATATATATATTTAATTCTGCATCTAATAATTGAGAAATAGTAGTAGTGACCATATGTATTTATTGTATATACACCCTTTACATGTTCATGTTTTATACATTTATAGATAAATGATAACATCTCATGCAGCTGTGCAAAAACTTGTGGTTCGATCACTATCAGCTTTCTTCATTAGATACCTGCATGACAGACTTACCATAACTTAGCATACTGCTACTGGTTTGAGATTTAGAAGGATCAATCCAATCCACAAAATGTGTGAATGAAATCCAGGTTCCACTTCAGCTTTTTAATACTTTTTTTCTGGGTATTTATCCTGATAATGTGCATGTATTTGTGTATGAGGTACATGAATTGTAGAATCATGGAATCATTAAGTTTGAAAAAGACTACTAAGATCATCTAGTCTAACTATCTAGTCCAACCATCAAAATATCAAAGCTTTTATGGTAATGATATCCATTCAGTTATTGACATACTCTGTGCCCATTAATTTAATTTTTCCAAAACTGCTTTTCAGCATTGTGTGTTCAGGGTAGAACAGCAGTATCGGTGCATTTGTTATGTATAGAACTTGGCTGCAAGTCAGTACCCAGTAGTAATTGGCTCAAGATGTAGCCAAGCCAAATTTGGGGAGAGGTAAATTGGATAGGGTAAGGGGATGGCTCATCATACATTCAAGAAGTTCAATTTCTGGTAACACTTTTAGCTGGCTTTCACTGAACCCATTAATCATTGGGCATTTCTGAATATCCTTGCCAATAGGATCTTCCACAACTCTGAAAACATTTTGAAGTTGCTATGGCCATAACATTATTATTTAGTAAGAGAGGGTCCAGAGATGGGCCATAAAGATGATCAGAGGGCTGGAGCACCTTCTGAAAACAGGCTGAGGGATCTGGGCTTGTTCAGCCTGGAAAAGGCTGTGGGGTGACCTTCTTGCAGCCTTCCAGTACCTAAAGGGAGCCTACATGACAGCAGGACAAGGTGATATGGTTTGAATTGAAGAAGGGAAGATTTAGGTTGGATATCAGGAGGAAACTCTTTACAGAGAGAGTGATGAGGTGCTGGAAAAGGATGCCCAGATAAGTTGTCGATGCCCTCTTCCTGGGGGTGTTCAAGGCCAGGTTGGATGGAGCCCTGGGCCCCATGTGGATGTTGGTGGCCCTGCCTGTGGCAGGGGAGCTGGAGCATGATGATTCTTGAAGTCCCCTCCAAACAAAGACATTTTGTGATTCTTTAATTTAAATAATTAATGACTTTATGGAAGTGAAATCACACAGAAATATAATGAGGGGCAGTATCAGTTTGTTGCAAGTTGACTTGATTATAGCATATTATTTATATAATGCACCGCATGTAGTTGTGTATGTAGTTAACTGAATCATGATTCGTTGAAATAATAACCGAGTCAGTTATTACTTACCCAGCCTTTGCCAGTATGAAATTGATAGCAATCTGATCACTTCTGTGAGCTTATACTTACAGAATTATGCTCTCAGATTTATGTCTGCAAAAAGCCCATCTTTTTCAGTTCTTTATTTCTTTGAGTTGTCATAGTGGTAATCTCAATGGATCTTCTGTTTATACTGAGATGCACTTAAGTCCGTGGAGTCAGCACAAACTTTAAGCAGGTACATTACTCTTGAAATAATTTCTGCTGAAAATTGAGGTTATCACTCCTAGCTGTTTTGGTTTAAAGCACTGGTTTCTGTCTATCAGCTAAACTAGTCTGTGTACCAAGAAATGCAACATTACGTTAATCATACTGACAATACAGAAAAGAATGAAACAGTTCTTTGTAGTGGAAGAAAATGCAAGGTTGCAGAAATGTTTTGCTGAGTGGTCAAAAATTAAAGAGCTTTTCAGATTCATCATTCTTGGGTCCTTGTATCTTCTTCCCTTGTTGTCTCTCACTGAACGGTTGCCGTTGGCTCATTTTATGTAGTGCCCTTTCAAAACATTTTGTGGTCCTGAGAAAATTAAGGAACTGTTCTCCTTCAAACCTCTACCCTTTTCTCTCTTCTTTACCCAGAACCCCATTACTTCTACACCACCTCATCTGTATTTTCACATTTTTGAATGGCTGCCAAAACGTTAGTAGTGTTACTGGGTTTACCTTTATGCTCTTTGCCTTATTTCCAGATGTAAGTCTTTTCTTTTCTAGTGGTTCACTTGTCAGGATTTGTCCTCAGGTGATAATAACTTTAATGTAGTTTCTGCCAGTTTCTATTGCATTGCGTTACCTCACACATAAGGGTTCAGCAAAAAAAAAGAAAAAAGAAAAAATGAAAATGTGAAAGGAAACATAATGTCATGTCAGAAACATTAGTGGCAGATGGATGAGGGGTAAAGGAGCTTGTTTGTGTTTTTGGTTAATTTTTTTTTCAGTTATTTTGTTTTGTTTTGTTTTTTTTGTTGGCTTTTGATTTTTTTTGTTTTGTTTATAATAATAATAGCAATAATTAAGCCACAAAGACAGAGGACTTCATTTTATATATATATATATTTTATAAAATAACAAGCGCTAGGAAAGGGGATCAAAGCAAAATTAATCTTGTTAATGTTTTCTCTAGACATCATTACTGCCTGATATCTGACATTTCTTAAAGCACCTCAGAAGAAACAGCTTGTGATTCTTTTGTTCTCCAAGATGTTTGCAAGTCAGGTCACTGTTCATTCCATTTCAGGAAGGGTAAGGCAGGGAGGTTAGCAAACTTTGTGTGGATTGTGCATAAAACAGATGGAGAGCTTTGCATTTTCAACTCTTTTATCTTAGAGCAGTTGTTTTTCTCTTGAGCAGGCCACGGTACACTGTTTGTTGAAGTACTAATGAATTTTCAGCTGTTTTATGCTGGGTTTTGGCTATTTATGGCTATCCCATCTTTCTGGGGGATCTGAACCTTCATATGACTTTGCTGTGTGTCAGCAGAATGGAGGTGTGGCATCAAGCCCAGTTCCCTTGCTGGAATCCTCAATGAGTCCCTGTACCAATGAGCCTGTGTATACTGATAGAACGGATGACAAGAGGAGAAAAGAAAATGATATTTTTGTTGGCAGCTTGCATTCTGATTCAATCCATTAAATGAGTTCAAAGGCCACGAAAGCCAGTCTTAATTGCTACTACAGCTGATCTTTAGCTAGTACAATAACAGTGGAAACTGTTAGCAAAGGGGAATTTCAGTTGTTCTGAAACTATTTTAAAGCAGTAGTATAGCCTCTGATTTTTGAACTCAGATGTTAAGCCATCGTGATGTAAGAGTTTTAAACTGGAACTTAGAAATTACTATACCATTCTTATTCCCTTTTCACTAGAAATACACTAGCAACCATGAAAGCCCTTCATTTTTAACAGCACACGCATTTCCATAACCATAAAGATCTGCATGTAGAATTGCATGGCTATATTGTTTTTACTCTTCTAATAAAAAATACTTACAGGATGAAACAGTTATCTCAGTCAATTGCTGTTAATGTATTAGAGGTTTTTAAACAATTCGTTGGAAAAGCTCCAACAAAGCTTTATAGCAGCTATTATCTATTAAAATTTATTTAAAATATTAAATGTTTTAATGTATCATAGGAAGGCAGCAATCCAGCTGGATAGATGTAAAAGGGTGATGTACGGTTAAGTAATTTCTCTGCTGGAGACATAGTGGGATATTCCCAGCTGATCTGTTACACCAAATTATAAAATGTAATCTTACTGGTTGAATTATTTAACATTTACTTGATTGATAGCAGTGCTTGTTTTCATAGAAATAAATATGCATTTTAAAAGGAGTTACATGTACTTGGCATTAAGAAATCTGGAATGGTATTTTTCCTATAAAACATGATGGGGTACCTGGAACATCTGTGCCTTTGTATACAAACTGTATAAAAATATATTTGGTGTAGTTGAATCCGCATTTATGAAACTTTGATCTTTATTCATTATGACTTTTTTATTCATGTTTTGTCATTATTGTCTTCACTTGAGGTATTAGTACATGTCCCTAGTGGACTTATAAAGAAATGGAAAAGTTCTAGGTATTATATAAAACCTGTTTTTATTATGATGGAAAGTCTCCAGAAATGTGCCTTGATTGAAAGTATTGTAAATAAAAATGAGATGAGCTGGCCCCAGCTAGCAGCCAGGCAACCATATGTCCACTCCTCACCCTTCCATCAAAGAACAGGGGATAAAGTAAGATGAACAGGAGTGAAAAAGCACTCAGGTCGGAAGACAAATAATGAAGCTGCTCACCAATAACTGTTACAAGAAAAACAGTGTGAACTTGCAGGCTCCAGTATAATTTATTAGCAATGAACATGTGCTGCAGTTTTTGTGGGGTGAATGCTCATTGCCATGCAGTATTTCCTGTTGTTCTGGCCCTGTTCCCTCACTCCCTGCTCAACATTTTCTGCCCTATATTAAATGCCCAGCAGACCCAGGTCTCCTCCCACAGAGGCCTAGCAATCCCCTGCGTTCAAATCCTTGCTGTGGTTACCTATTGCACAAGTGAAAACAGTAGCCTTGTGGGGCTATTCTAGCTGTAACCATTTTTCACAATAAGAGATCCGGTTTACATCCTAAAACATAAGGGAGTAATTATTAGCTATTCGAGTTGATGAAAAATTGGCTAATTATTTATGCACCTGCTTTAAATCTTTCACTTTTTGGTGAAGCAGATGGTGCTGATGATGCTGTGAGAATATAAAAACAGCTGTTCTGGGTCAAACCAATGGCTGATTCAAGCCATTACACTAAGTGTGATGGTGGTCAGTACTGAATTTTCCTGTCAATCAGAGCAGTATCTGATGGAGAAGAAAATAAGCTCTCCGTCTCCCTTCCTTCACCTCCACTCTGCAAAGCTTTCTTTTCAGAAATCCATTTGCTAAGAAAGAAAAGAAAGCTTTTACCTCAGGATGTTCACATTTTTGTTTTCTTTGGCAAATTTTAAATCAAACTTTTTAAGAAATATTTTGAAATATTTTGAACTTGAATTTTTCATGTTACTCCCCTTTTTTAATTATTTTTTATTTTTTTTAGCTGTTTTGCTACACTTGACTTGATTTTTCAATTAATTGAGACCCTTCTAATATTGTTTTTCAATGAACTTTGGGTATGAGTATCTGGGGTCCTAAAGTGAGATGTTACTAATTGATGAAAAGACTACGACATAGTTAAATATGTACTGTTTAAGGCCACTTGTTTCCTACCAATATCCCTAGTGCCCTGTAGGTCTTAATATCTCTCCTTTCACCTCTCTCAACAAATACTTCCTACTTCGTTTTGGAAATTGCATGTTTGAGAAAGTGAGGAAACAAGGGATATAACTGTGGATTTTTCTGGTTATTCATCTCTTATATCTGGTATTTTTATTTTATTATGGCTTCCTAGCGTCTCAGATTTGCAGTAAAGCTTTTGTTAAGGGTGACATCTTGTTCCAGAATTTATGTGTAATGCCAATATTTGTGTGAGCAGGAGGCCCACACATAAGCCATATCCTCCTCCCCAGAACATGGTGTCTCAGTAATCCTGACTTTATGGAAATCTTCAACACTTCCATGGGCTGTGGAGTTTACTGTACGTAAAATAAATGTCTTTTCACTCATGGGTGGAAGTCCAGTTATTTCTGCAGAATGATATTGTTACCCATAAGCAGAGGGAAAATACACCTGAAAAAACAGTTAAGTTAAACAGCAGTGGAGGTCAGAATGGCATCCTTTGGGAGATGACGGCGTAGTTTTCTTGGATTTAGTCTCATTAAACAAATCTTCATAGATTGATTCCTAAATTTTGATACCAAAAAATCTTGCAGCATTTTATTTCTCACACCAGCTCTGATTTTAGTATCAATTCTCCAAATTATTCTTCTTCATATGATGGATATTTTGGCTGGGATTTAAAAGGGTGCTGAGAGTTAGGTACTTGCTGCAGCTGAGGGCTTCCGTTTGTTTGTTTTGTTTATCTCCTCAGGAAAAACAGACAAACAAACAAAAAACAGCAGTGAACTGTTTAGTCCTAAGTTACAGAAAGGGAACATTTTAATTTTCATGTTTGTGTTTTCACTTCAGAATAGCAGAACAACATTTAGCTAGGCAGTTGTGCAATTATCCCAAAGTGAAACATCTGTCTCGCCTCTAATCTTGCCCTCCTATCCTTTCACTGAGGCTTTCTGATTAACTTTTTATTCTTAGGATAGCAATTTGTAACAGAGATCTAATTAAGACCTTTATGTAACACATCCAAAGTCCTCCTTTTGCAAGTCTGGCTCACCTCAGTACCCCTAATGTTGCAGCTTTCGGTATGGAGCATTCTGAAATGTCTGATATTTCAAGCTATCTCTTCTGGTTGAAAACAATTTCAGCTATTGAGAACCGTGAACAAGATTCATTTCATTCTTTTGTCCCGGTAAGGAAAACTGTAACGTACCTCTGAAGTAAGACATGTTTTTAAATTGAAATTCTGAGTGTTAGGCTTCTTTCAGCAAAGGGGAATGTCTACGCTGAACCTCTCTGTTGAGCTGGATAAACTCGGAGCTATGACCTCAGGTCTTCTGGATGATTATGTTTCCTACTGTTGCATGTGTGAGTGGGAAAGAACAGACTTTAATAAAAGCTGGCAATTTCTGGGAAGAAAATTGATAGCTCTGTGTATCTGGAGTTAAAAGATGGTGCTGACATTTCTATTTTATTATTTTAAGGTTTGCTTGGAGAAAGAGATGATATTAAATATATATATTCTTTTTTTTCTGGAAAAGTATAAAATTGAAGTAAGTCTTTTAAAGGAGGAAATATTTGTTAAATGCATTAAAAATATGCAAGTGCTTACCACTGAATGACATATTCTAATATCCTGGTGTTTGCTGTGTATAAAATAAAACAGCTAAGTTGACTGGTCTATGTTTACATAAATGTGTTAATAATTTTAATAACTTAATATTGTTGTCATGTGCACTGGAGCTATTTATTTTACCACTGGCAGTGGCAGATGCAGGGTGATGGTTTTTTTTTGGCTGGGTTAGGTGAGCCAGATAGAGCATGCTGTAGAGGAAAGAAAAATGCATCTTAATTTCTTCTGTGTATTTTCTTTTCATGGAAAACATGCATTTTCTGGGAAACTTCTATATAAATATACATTTATATTGTGGAAGAGATGTGTGTATGAAAGCTGTATATGGGCTGGTATAAAAAAATGCTTGAATTTCTGTGTGTGATCAGAGACCCTATCTTATAATTGATGAAGACATTTCAAGCTTTGTTACAAAGCATATAGTGGCATGTAAAGGGTGGGCTGACTTTAACTTAGACTATCTTGATTTCCCCTTCTTATGTCTGCCCTAAAAAAACATCGAAAAATGGAGCCTCCTGCAGATACTGTGTTCTTGCTGTAATACTTTCTATGTAATTTTTCTCCCGTTCCTTTGAAGCACACAATGTTCCCATTTCTTGTCCTCCCAATCAAACATTTATTTAGTATCAGGGTCAAGCCTGCAGCTGGGATTTTATATGTTAGCACTCAGAATTGGTGCACCTTCCTGCGAAGTTGGTTAGCTTCTGGAAAGGACAATCAGAGTAGGTGTTAATTTTCCCCAGACGTCCTATGGCGAAAGTCAGGATTTACAACAGGCTGAGAGTGGAGAAGGTGATATTTCCACCAGGCATCATGATTTACTTGGGGGAGGGGGGAGGAAGGGGGGAATGAAGAGAGGGGGGGGAATATGTTAAAATTGTTCTATTTAACTCAGAGGGTGGAGTGGGTACCTAAAAATAAAGGTAGGAGGAAGCATTATCTACCCAAAGTATTCATAAGTAGAGGGCTACTTCTACTGTCTGAATGTCAATTGATTGAGATAGGTATTGTTTTTGCAGCTGATATTGAAGCACTGTTCTACAGACACAAGGGAAATGTGTTCCTAAAGCTGATTGTTTTGCAGACTGCTCTCTTGGATTTAGATGCCTGTGCTCTACATCCATCTTGCCTTAAGCAGACAGTTCCTTTCGTGTTTCTAAATTCATGCTTAATCCTCTTCCTGGTGTTCTCTCCTATCACTCGATATATAGTGAATAACTTCCATTGCTTTCTTTGTTAGTATATGTCTTCTTCATTCCTAACAGTAATCAAAGCTTGTTTTGAAAGTCCTGTCCCGGAGCTTTTCCAGTTATTAAAACAAACAAGCAAACAAACCAGTCTCCATTACATTACAGTAGAACACTCACAGGCTTTATTATTTTCATACTATTCGTTATTAATATTATAATCATTATTGTTGTTATTTTATTATGGAACAAATCTGCCTTTTAAAGTTTAATATTCCAGTGTTTGGGAGTGGGATCATGTAAATGTATGAAATGTTGTTATGACATTTGAAATTCCTCTAATTGATTTGCAAACCCATCTTCTCAGTCTTGGTACATTGGTTATGACAGCTTTTAGGTTATATGTCTCAGTGATTGTTACATTCATTGTTCGATACGGTGACAGCGAGAGGTCAGCGTTGTTTCTGTGTATCAGAAAGGCTGTTTCGTTGTGTGGATAAGTGGTTCTGAGTTATGTGTTCACACAGTAAATCCAGAGATCACATTACTCTCCTAGTCCTGCTATGGTCACTGTAATTCATTTGCAAGAATAATAGCATCTTAGACTTTTGTGTTTCACAAAGAAGAGTATGTATCTTCAAATCAGTTTGTATAGTCAAGGAATGATTGTATTTCCATAGCCTTGTACTAATTTTTGTGACTACTTCATTATTAAGGTGCTGTGTTGTTTCTGCTACGTAAGTCACTGCTATAATTGCCCCAATTTATTTTTATTCCGTTTGAGACAATCCTTTTTTTTTTTTTTTTTTTTTTTTTTTTTCCCCCTCTGTCTTTCTGTACTCAGTTCTCACCAAAAAAAACCCACTATTTAGAGGTGATAGAATGTTAAATCGTAAAGATGGGGAAAGACATCATAGGTCATTTTGCCCATATGCCAAAATGTGAGTACTGCCTACAGTATGTGTTTTAGTGCTTACGTGCTTTAGTGTTTAAGTTTATGCAAAGAGTTTTAAGGCTTCTGTCTCTCCTCAGAGAAATTATACAATTGTTTTATGAAATTGCCATGTAGGTGTGTAAAATCTACTTGCCAGTCTTGAATTGAAAAATATTCAATTGAAAAATATTCCCATTTTAAATATATATATAAATAAACTTTGCAGAAAAACAGGAAATTTTGCTGATTTGAAGTGTTTATCATCATCATACATAACTTCAAAATTTTCTTTTTTTATTTCTTCTTTTTGTTTGTTTGTTTCATCTTAGAATCATAGAAACTTTCATAAATCTGTCTTACTAGCCTTGCAAATTTATTTGCAGATGCTCATCAAGGGATTGAATAGAATTGATAGAATTGAGTTCAATTTTATTTGGGATTTATAATTTTGATTTCACAAGGTGTATTTTTATAGTCCTGAATAGTCACTTTGAGGGACTGTTGGTCTTACTATACCCTCCAGTCATGCTTGTAATTCTTGAAATTATAATGGACCCTGATGCTTTCTTTTTTAAAGTAATGATATATTGTTGAGTTCTTTTTATGACACTGTTAGTACTCATCTTGAGTTCACCCTCTTTACATAGATTCATCACTCTGCAAACCAATGGTGCCACGTTCTGTTCATTTTGTGCTTTGAATTTTTTTGCTAAATGCTATTTCTAAGAATTAAGAGTTGGACATTGCTTTGATACTGACTTGTTAGCAAAATATGTAGCTTTCCTTCCCTTTTGAAAGCTCATCGGTGAAAAATAATTAGTTGCTGTTTTATGTGTCTGTTTTTATATAATACTTTAACTTTCTTTGTGTATTCAGAAAGGTTGTAAGAGACCATTAAAACCATCCAGTCCAACATTAGCCCATTCCCACCTTTTGCACTAACCATGTTCCTCAAAGCTGCATCTCTGTGGTTCTTTAACACCTTCACAGATGGTGACTCCACCACCTCCCTGTGCAGCCCATTCCAATGCCTCAGCAGTCTTTTAGAGAATATTTTTTTCCCTAATATCCAGCCCAAACCTCCCCTGGCACAACTTGAGCCATTCCCTCTCATCCTATTACTAGCTACTGGGGAAAAGGCCTCTCTCTTCCTTCCACTTTCTCTTCTGTTTTCTGAGCTGCTCAGGTCAACATTTTCTTATGTAATTGAAATTTCAGTTATTTTCCTTTCTCCTTCTGTTCTGGTCTCACCTCCAACACACATATATATATATGAATATATATGTGAATATATATATTTTGAAGTTATTCATCACTCTGTGATTCTGGAACATGAAGGTACAGTCTGGGACAGCAATTAAAACTTTTCCAGAGGACATTAGGTTAGAAATTTACTTCTAGTGACATAAAAAACAAAGCCCTGATATATCCAACACAACCCAGTTTGACTTTGAGTTTTTTGCAGGTATTTAAAATCAAGTTTAACTCCAAGTTCTTCCTAACCATTGCTAAATACACATTAACTAAATGAATGCACGTGGCAAACTCTTTTTGTTGTCCTGACCATATTTAACCAGGATAAAAGAGTTAATATTATAGATTTTATGGACAATAATGCCCAGACCTTTTTGAGGAAACTTCAGTGCTGAAGTACTGTGGTGGTTTTGCTCCTTTTCCTGTTTGACTTGGGAACTTTTCTGTAATTCTGAACAATCTTTCCTCTGTGTGTTTCTTACTCTCTCCCTTTGATGTAGACTTTTGGCTGTAGACCATTGTCCCTTCTGCTCTGGCCAAGCAGAGGTGACTGCTCTTTGACATCTTCTCACTGTTCACCTTAGTTTGGGGCTGCTGGTTGTAGATCTCAATGCCAGTAATCAGTTCCTGGAAGGAGGTACATTATTTGAAATTTTCTTCACGGTCTGATAAACATCTTGAACAGATACTGAATTAATTTTTGTATTTTACATTCAGTTTTCAACTTTTTTAATTTTTTTTTCATAATCTTCATTTCCATTTAAATTTTTAGTCATTTATTTCTGCTTTGACAACAGTTATAAAATTCTCCCTGAAGCAACATATGTTTCACTCAACCTTCAGTCTGTAAATAAGGTAGCAAAACAAGGTATGAAATAACTGCTTTATGAGCTTTGTCTACCATGATTTCAGAAGTAAACAGACATGCCATGGGTGAAGTGACCTTTGATTTTAAACAGAAAAGAGGAATGTCTGTTTCGCTTTTGTTTTCCTCTGTCTGGAAGAAGTAACATCTTTGAACACATCAGGGCTGTGTCATGCACTTGTAGCAGGCATCTTCATCACACAAGATGCCTTAAAACTGAGTGCATGTTTCTGTTGTGTTTTTTTCTTTCATAATCTATATGTTTGCACACATGTATGTGAATGTTTTGTGTGTGTGTAGTTCTGATGTACACACACTTTTGTCTTGATAGTGCCTGTAGAGTGTTAAAATCCCACTGCAACAAAAAAATATCTTTAGATCAGTGTGAATAGCCTACTCATTTGTGTAATGCTGAACAGTAATACCCCTTTCACTTAGAAGAACTGTGCAACATTTTGGGATTATTTTCCTTTTCTTCTTACTCAGCTCTTCTTGAAGTTTGCACTATTTTATTGAAAAACATTACCAGCCTATGTTTGACACGTCTAATGCTTAAATGATCTGTAGAAAAGTAGATCATTAATGTTTGATAAAATTTGTGAAAGCTCAAGAAAATGTAAGTTTTCCATTATTGGTAAGCCTGTTGATGTCATAAGCATTTGGTGTTACTTTATTTTTCTTTTCTTCTGAATTTTTAATTTCTGGATATGAAGCTAAAATGCTTAAAAGTAAAATAGAAGTCAGTTTGAAAGCCGAATATTTTTTCTATTGGTACTAAAAGATTTATATCACAAATCTGTAAGTCACAGTAATATTAAACATGAGTAAATACACACAAGAAAAGAAAGGAAAAGGAAAAGGAAAAGGGAAAGGGAAAGGGAAAGGGAAAGGGAAAGGGAAAGGGAAAGGGAAAGGGAAAGGGAAAGGGAAAGGGAAAGGGAAAGGGAAAGGGAAAGGGAAAGGGAAAGGGAAAGGGAAAGGGAAAGGGAAAGGGAAAGGGAAAGGGAAAGGGAAAGGGAGGGGAGGGGAGGGGAGGGAAGGGAAGGGAAGGGAAGGGAAGGGAAGGGAAGGGAAGGGAAGGGAAGGGAAAGGGAAAGGGAAAGGGAAAGGGAAAGGGAAAGGGAAAGGGAAAGGGAAAGGGAAAGGGAAAGGGAAAGGGAAAGGGAAAGGGAAAGGGAAAGGGAAAGGGAAAGGGAAAGGGAAAGGGAAAGGGAAAGGGAAAGGGAAAGGGAAAGGGAAAGGGAAAGGGAAAGGGAAAGGGAAAGGGAAAGGGAAAGGGAAAGGGAAAGGGAAAGGGAAAGGGAAAGGGAAAGGGAAAGGGAAAGGGAAAGGGAAAGGGAGGGAGGGAAAGGGAAAGGGAAAGGGAAAGGGAAAGGGAAAGGGAAAGGGAAAGGGAAAGGGAAAGGGAAAGGGAAAGGGAAAGGGAAAGGGAAAGGGAAAGGGAAAGGGAAAGGGAAAGGGAAAGGGAAAGGGAAAGGGAAAGGGAAAGGGAAAGGGAAAGGGAAAGGGAGGGAAGGGAAAGGGAAAGGGAAAGGGAAAGGGAAAGGGAAAGGGAAAGGGAAAGGGAAAGGGAAAGGGAAAGGGAAAGGGAAAGGGAAAGGGAAAGGGAAAGGGAAAGGGAAAGGGAAAGGGAAAGGGAAAGGGAAAGGGAAAGGGAAAGGGAAAGGGAAAGGGAAAGGGAAAGGGAAAGGATGAAACAACACACAAAAAAATATCCCTCCTCCCGTATCTGAAAACCTGACTGTGAATTACTTTGCTTCCATGAACCAGCTGACTGATTCATGACATTTTTGCCAGGAGGAAACCAAAACTAATGTTGACTAGACATATACTGGCTTAAATGTTGATTCCTGAAGCAGATTAATGTTTTCAGATGTTTCATTTTCTTTTAAAATGGTTATGAATGATATAAAATCTGGAAGAAATATATAGATCTAAAATGTCAGAGTTTTTATTACAATACGCTAATTAAAGATCATATGTAATGGATTTCTATTTTTGCTCTCAATTCCAAACTTTCCAAGTTGAGATTTAAGAATATACCAGAAAATGGAATTGCTTGCACTGATTAGATCTGTTCTTTTCTGAAGTGATATGCTTTGACACAGAGTTTGGAATATGTACTGAAGCACGGAAGAGATCAGATCAGAGAACAGAACAGATATCTAGGTAACAAATCAGTGCTTATGGTCCACTTTCTTTCCAAAAGCCATGAACACATTCTGAAGCATTATTTCTAAATTCAGAATTTAGGCCTAAATTTATGTTCAAAGCTAGAACAGCGGTGTAAGAGAGGTTTCGTCAATTTCTTTTGTGGCTCAGTAGAGATGTGATAATGGGACTTCTGTGTGAGTCTTATTATGGCATTTGGCATCCTAGAATGAGACAGATGGATCCACTCTATCTAGTGATAGGAAGGTTATCACCTTAAAATTTAATGGGTAATAACATTTAGCTGAATGATATCTTCAATGGAAATTCAGAGGTATCATAATTATCAGTCATTGTCCACAGAGCTTTTTGCATTGACATTTCTTTGTCCTTCAGTGGATCAGATATTGGGCCCAAAGTTACTGCTATGTTAACCACTGCTAATTCAAACTGCTGGCAGTGTTGGGATAGGTGAAACTGAAACAGCTGTAAAGTAGATGCTATCTTGTCACTCCTATAGCAACCTGTGGATCCTCACACTGTTAGTTTTCCATAAGATCCAAATTATTTTGCATTTATTTAAATAATCTCACAGTTAATGCAGTTTTAAATAGGAAATCACTCCTAAATATTAAATAAAAACCAACACAAAGTCCCAGACCCAGAATAACACCACATTGTTTAAATGGAACTATTTACCTTTAAAAGGCTTTGTATGAGGTTACATTATATATATATAGGGAAAGCCCTCAAGGATTTCTTGAGGATTTTTTCTTCTGTTCTTGTCAGCTGCAGCCTGCAAGCAAAGCTGCTTTTGACTTCTGTTTTATGTCCCTGAGTAGAGGTAGGATTGTTGACTGAAAAGTCACTCTTTAGATGTTCAAAGGGGAACCTTATCTTTCATATTTTCTCCCTAACGAAAAGTAAATGACTTTCTCTCCTTCTTACTCTCACAGTTTGTAATTCATTTGTAAATATGACAAAGGTTCTGTGCGTCCTGTGATCTTGATGCTGCATAGCATGCCAGAGAATTAGTGTTTTGACATTTAAATTGTCATTTAATTTTTCCTCACATAGAGTGTTTGTGTAACTATTTCTAACTGTTGTGGAAGGAAACTTAAGAAAGCATAAAATGAATTTAAACTGATCAAACATCAACCTCAGAAGGCTGCAAACAGCCTGAAACAGTGTTCAGAGAAATGCAGGATGCTCTTTTCATGTAAAAATACAGGAGATGCTCCACTTTGTATTACTGAAACACAAAATAATAACATTATGAAGAAAAATAGAACTGCAGTTGAATATTCCAGAGGTTGTTTTAGAAGTTGGGGCTGGTGACCTGGAAAGATGAGCCTTTAAATCTTTCTGCCAAGTCAGGTCTGTGAAAAGGATATCAACTTCTGTTCCATTTGTTTTTTAAAATGTGTTCTACCACTCAAAATTTCACCATGTCTTGGAGTTTACTTAAATATTATGCTGCAAGTAGTTATGATGATTCCTTAATAGAAAAACAAGCAATTGAGAGTTCTGAATCAAAATCAGAACTAGGAATAAGCAGAAGTGAATACTGTGAGACTGATCATGTTTGTTTTAATGTTTCTGGTTAAGAAACAATATGCTGTATTCATTATTTATAAAATATGTTAGTTACCACTGACCTATGCAAGTAGTTTCATGGTATTGCATTGAATACAGCATTGCACCGTACCAACTGTTAAAACAAGGAGTTGTGAGTAGTCCAAAGAGAATGACATTCAGTGTCAGGCCATAAGTCCATAAAATTGTGAGTGCTGTAAGTAAAACCAGTCAGCCAGGACAACGCTGTCACTCATGGCAGAGGGAAAGTTCATCTCATCTGAGATACGAGTCATGTTCATATACTTGCAGACAGCTGGTAGCAGAGTAATGCTTATGAACTGGACTCTGTGCCTTTTTGTCCTCTTTATAACCACTTCAAGTGCTTCCATTTAAGTTTCTTTTAAGTTGCGCGTTTGGTGGGAAAGCAGCTAGACAGTCTGACTCACTGCAAGCAGAACAATCTCATATATATTTGTGGAAGCAAAGTCTGTTGTGCTCAAGTTGTTTAAAAAAGGGGAAAAAAAAAAAGGAAAAAAAAAAAACATTCTTCATTTTTTTCCCGAAAGCTATTCAAGTTTTGTCCCAACTATGCCAATCTGTCACTGCAGCTGTCAGCATGATGCCTTCTCTTCAAAGCACAGAGATGTCTCAGCTGAAAGCACTGCTTCTAGTCAAGGGCAGGAAAAAGGTCTGTTCAGTGAGCACTAGATATAAGGCTGACAGCCTGCATAGTACACTGTCAGGATAGTATAATACTTACCTATCAGTAAGGATTAGAGCAAAAAGGAAAGTACGTGAGGAACAGGGAAAAAAAAGATCACTCAATCTACAGTCAGTAAAATTCCTTTTTATGGAAGTTGGTCTGGATTCATTTTGCAACTGAGAAACTTGGAATGTATTCGCTATGGTTTTAAAATTTGACTGGAAAATCTGGGAGCTCTCTGCAAGCTACCCATCTTAAGAGAGGTTTATCTCTTTCATGAACTAATTATTACTGATTTTAATTCATTCTGCAAGTTAGGCAATTAGACATTTAAACTTTTAAAATTACCTACAGAGAGATAGATTTAGTTCTTGTCATAGAGTAGAATCAGAATCGTTTGAGTTGGAAGGGCCTCTAAAAAGCCATCCAAGTCCTTCCTGGTAAGGGACCAGTTTGTACTGGTAAGTGGGGGCTGCCATGACCAAGGTCCAGGACTTTAAACTTGGCTTTGTTGAACCTCATGCCTCTGAATGGCATCCCATCCCTCAGGAGTGTCATCCACACCACTTATCTTGGTGCCATCACCTACAAACTAATGACAGTGCGCTCAGTCCTGCTTTAGATGTCATTGATGAACCAGTCCCAATACTGAGCCCTGGGGAATACCGCTTGTCACTGATCTCCATCCAGACACTGATCCATTGGATAACAATTGAGCCATTGGGTACAATATTGCAACCAGTTCCTCATCCATCAAACAGTCCACCTATCAAATCAGTATCTTTACAATTTGGAGAGAAGGATTTTATGGGGGACCGTGTCAAAGGCCTTACTGAAGTCCAGATGGATGACATCAGTGGCTCTTCCTCTGTCCACTGATCAAGTTACACTATCACAAAAAGTAACAAGATTGGTCAGGCAGAACTTGCCCTTGGTGAAGTCATACTGACAGTTATCACATCCCTTTCTTCCATGTGCCTTAGCATAGCTTCCGTTGGGATCTGCACTATAACTACTGTCAACCACTACTTCTTTTAAAACGTAGATGAAGCTGAGCCAGTTCTGCTAGTTGGCTTTATAGCTGGGAGAAGTTAGCAGGAGAGTAATTGGGTGTCTTTTTGAAGACTGCAGAGTAGGTCAAGGGGCAAATCTAGGAATAACATTGTTATCTTTGTCTTATAGGGTGCCATTTTTTTCTCACTTGGCCTCAAACTTAGGCAGATATTTTATTTATGTATGGTTATATAGAGTGTGACAGATCACAGTAGGCAGAGATTCAAGAATCTTTTTTTCATGCATTTGTTAATTTATACACAGTTGGAAGTATTCTTCATGAGCTGAGGGACTGCTATGTTGGTCTTCTCTGTGTTCTGCTTAACTGAAATGGTATTTGCTTTTTAAGTCAGAGTAGATAGAGACACATGATGCCAGAAAATAAGATCCTTCTAACTGACAGCTACTAAATGTCTCTTGACCTATCCCTTGAATAGCTTTGTTAGGATTACAGGACTATTTTGATCTTATTTTGTGCTCCATGGTTAGTGCTATATTTAAGGTTCTCTCTAGTGATTTCAAACAGTCTTCTCACCTTTGCCTGATTAAAGCCTCCTACTTTACTTTCAGTGTGATCTACAAACAGTGCAAAACTAACAAAATCAGCTTTGATTGCTGCACTTCTATTAAATGCAATTTTGTAGCTCAGATCAGTTTTCTTCAAATTACCATACCTTAGACAAACCAAAGGAAAGTGTATTGCAGTACCTTATTGCCTGAGGGAACTATTTGAATCTGTATCGGGGAGGGCTAGGGGGGTTAGGGAAAGATTCTTCATCAGAGGATGGCGGCATGGAACAGGCTGCCCAGGGCAATGGGCATGGCCCCAAGCTTCTGGAGTTCAAGGAGCATTTTGACAACACTCTCAGACATTGGGTTTTGGTTTTGAGTGGTCCTGTGTGGAGTGTAGGGTGGGACTCTGTGATCCTTTGGGGTTCCTTCCAACTCAGGATATTCTGTGATTCTATATTGGCTGTGATTGAATGGCTGTAGTTGCTACATCCACTTGAAAATATTGCTCTGTGAATTTTCTCGTGCTCATCTTTCTGATCAGGATGATTATCTCAGAAATAGAAAATTCCCTGTTTGATACCTGAAGTTTAACTTTTCCAGTCAGTGAAGAATACAGTAAACTGTGTTAAAATAAACTTTGAATGACATTCCTGCTTGTGAGCCTGTTATTTATGGGCTCTGTAGGAAGTATAGGTAGGGGAGATGATGGGGCAGGGAAGGATCACTGTATTGAAAGAACTGGTTACATGGTCAACGTTTGGTAGGAGACTAACAAGAGAAAAATCTTGGTGGGTGTCACTGGGAAATCTTCCCAAGGCTTAAAATGGACAGAGGGATGTGATTAGAAAAAGGTAAATTGAAGACTAAATTGTTCCTTGCCATCTTTCTCAGATGAGATGATTAGCTCTGTGACTGAGGGAAAATCAGTGGTTGTCATTTGCCTTGATGTAAGCAGAGCTATCAGCACAAATTCTCAGTGAGAAAGACAGTAACAGTGTTAGGGGACAAATTATACATTGGCCAGACCACAAGATCTCAAGGTCAGCATGTCAAAGTTCAGCTGGTGATCATTTACTTGTGATGAGCTGACTGAGTTGATGCTAGTACAAATAGTATAGCTAGTACAATGACTGCATGCCAAATAGTGCTGTATGGAGGATGGCCTTGCAAGGCTATAAAAGTCTTGAAAGGAGCTGAGCATTGTGAAGAATGCTCAGGTTCTGCTAGGGTTTGTGAGAGAGAATAAAGCAGTAGATGAATTTCCAAATGAAATTCCAAGTGCTTTAAATATTCTTTTTCAAGAGTCAGTTCCCACAACAGCTATTTTCTGATTCAGAAGTCTTTTTATTTTTAGGATAATCATAGAACCATAGAATTATAGAATCACAAGGTTGGAAAGGACCTACAAGATCATCTAGTCCAACCATCCTACCTTTACCATTGCTACCACAACCACTAAATCAGATCTGGTAGTTCCTCATCCAGACGCCTCTTAAACACTGCCAGGTGACGGCGACTCCACCACCTTCCTGGACAGCCATTCCAGTGTCTCACCACTCTCTGAGAGAAAAAGTTTTTCCTTATGCCTAATCTAAACCTCCTCTGGTACAACTTGCGACCATTTCCTTGGGTCCTGTTTGTTTCCTGGGAGAACAAATATGATACAGATATAAGGCTTTGTTCCTAAACTAGTTCAGATGCAGTAAGTTATGGTATGGGAGTCATTTGGTAAATGATTTCTGAAAGATGTTTACTATTTCAATATGGACTGTGTTTTAAAGCAGTGTACAGGTTGCAAACTTTGTTTATGTATGTTACTAGAGGTTTTAACTGTATATAACAAGAAGATCAAATCAATGAAATAAAAGATTTGGTAAAGACAGTAGAATATTATTAAAAATAATCTCTTTTTCCTGTTGGAAAGATATCATTCTTATGTTGAGCTCAATAATCATATAAGGTGAAATGATAATAAAGTAATCTTTTGTTTAACCTTCAGTGATAACAGTGTTATAAATCTTTACATATGCCTAAAAATACAAATAGTATAACCAAATGACCTTCAACTTTTATTTATTTCATTGTGTCCTGTGTTATGGGGCACAATGAGAATAAATGTGTTTGTGTATAAAACATCTTTTCAGATACTAAGTGTTTATATAGGAGGATGCCCCCTCCATGGAAGCATTCATGGTCAGGCTGGATGAGGCTGTGAGAAACCTGGTCTAGAGTGAGGTGTCCCTGCCATGAGCAGGGGGTTGGAACTACATGATCTTAAGGCTCCCTTCCAAGCCAAACCATACTAGGATTCTATGATTATATGACACTGAATTACATGTTATGATGATAACTGATAAATGGCATGATATATAAAGACTTTATCTATTTCATTTTCAGTTTTTGTTACACAGCTGTATAGAAATAATGACATTAATTAATCATCAGTAGATGTTGAGCAATAATGTACAATTTCTTTGAACACAGAGTTATGTTACAATAACTACATAAAAAATTGGAAAGAACTTCTGGTACTCTCAAAGCATTTGAATCACTGCACTAATTAATGAGACATTCTTAATTGAGGTTATGTTGCTTAGGTTTTGAATTCCTGCCATGAATATTTGACGATAGAAATATGATCAGTGTTTTCAGTAGTGCTGTACTCATCCCTGCCATACAGAAAGAGATTCTGTATTCTGTGCAGTTTTAAAGTACTGGCAGTTATTCATCAACTAAAATACAAAATAGATAGATAAATACTTATAAAATTAATACATACTAATTTACTTACAGCTCTCTAATCCACAGTATCTGAGCAAGGGTTATGCAGCTGCGTCAGATCAGAGCTAGACCACCACCAAACCACAGTATGGGAAGGGGATGAGATTAGGGCATTTCAGGTGGATGTAAAGCAGCACTGATATGGGTTGCAGCAGTGAGCTAAGGATCAGGTTGGACAGCTTTACAGCTCCACAAAACTTTTAGAACCAGGTCTATATTTACAGCTTAGCATCCACTGAGTGCACATGAAGTGTGCAAGATATATAGCTTTGATTAAAAAATCTCATTGTATATGTGCATATGTATATGAAAATTACATAGTTATATAATACAAATAAGTAATAGCTTAAATGTTTTACAGTGCAGAATTAACTGATTATTATGGTTTTGCTTGAGCATAAAAAGTGGGCATGTGAGGTAAGTGTAATAAAAGCCTCACCTCCACATCTGATTAAAGCATAAGTTGAATACATCATGTTTCCTACAGAAAGTGAATGACTATTTACTATACATTCTGTTTTTAATTCAAAGCCTATTGAACTTGAAAAGAGAGTGATCTGTGATTAGTAGATTGAGAATCTATTTATTTCATCCTTAACTGATTAAATGGTACCCAAAGTTATGTGCTGTTATATGATGTGAGATCAATGAGAAGATAAGTTCTTATGCTTTTAATTTAGTATGACACTGTGGGCATTTCAATATTAAGAATTTTCAGAGTTTTACAATTTTTCTTTTTTTTTTTTTTTTTCCTTTCAGGCAAGCCCTGCCCCTATAATTGTCAACACAGACACCTTGGACACAATCCCTTATGTAAGTATTAATTTTGTATTGTGTGTACATTTTTTAAATTATTTTCCTGCATAAATTTTGCTTAGCGTTGGGTGGAAATTATAAACATCCTACAATTAATTTTCTTTTACAAGTGCATTGCTAATTTGTTTCTAGAAGAAGAAATCAGTATTAAAATAGTCAGGTGATTTAGAGCACAATTACATACACATAATTCGAAATTCAAACTTCAAGACAAAAACTGTAATTTACTAAAACCAACCTTTCTTTGCAGAAAAGGGGTGATTTCATTTTTTCCTCCTTGCTAGTAAAATGAATCAGGACTATTTACTTGGTAGAGCAGCATACATTCATATTAAGATTCTGGAGATTCTGGATTCACAGTACAATATTAAAAGGGTGCAAACTGCTCTTCCCATTTCTGTCTGTATTTCTTTTGTAATTGATAGCTGTACATGGCAACAGCAGAAGCAAGATGGCTCCATGTTTACTTATTAATGTCTTTCCATTCAATGGCTTCTAGAAAGCCATTTCTAGAAAGAAAGAAAGAAAAAAAAAGAAAATGAAAGTAATTTTACCCTAAAATAAATGCATGCTTTTACTAAAGTAAAAAGTACTACTAATAATAATTTATATATTTTTTTACATTTATTTGATAACACTTCCATTTTCAACTTTAAAAGCAACCACAATTGATGGTTAAGTACATACTGATACATAACAAAATGAATATGTAATAAGAAGGCTGAATACAAGAAGAACAAGTAGTATGAAGCTAGCCAGCCAATGTATGATTATTCTTCTTGTATACCTTTAGTGATCATTCCAAAGCTCCTAATTAATATCTCCCAGCTGTCAAGTGTCCATATCTGTTTCTTAAATTTTCAGTGCATAAACCTAATTATTTACCCACATATGAGATTATTTTGCTGGTTTCTGTCTTGTAGAAGGCTACTGATGAGGAAGTTTAACAGGAGGTATCCTTGTGAGCTTTTTTTTGTTTCTGACAATTTATGAAACTTAGAAATTATTGTGTAGAACACATACAGAGATCATAGCCAAGAGCAAATTAGAAGAATAACAATACTGTAAAATGAAAGAGCACCAAATTCCTTGTTGGTAATATCAACCATTGGGAAGAGTGGAAGAGAGAAATATAATTTCTTTTCTTCGTTTGTATTAAACTTTCTTAAACAGCTTCCTAGTTTCAGTTTTCCTTCCTAACATCAGAACCATCTGTTGTGGTCTCATTTCCAATAGGTCTGTCTTTACTTCGGTTTAATGAGACGCTTTAGACTTACTGTTCTCTATGGTCCATCAAGAGGCACACTGTGAGCCTCAGTTCTCATTTCCAGGTCTGGAGCTGTGCCCAGAACAGTCCACAGTTACAGCGTTAGAATTCCTAAATACAGATGCAATTACACTAGTGACAAGATGTTCAATCAGTATGATTTATTCCCTCAACAGAGTTTATCAGTACTTATGCAGTTTTATATTGCTTTTATACTAGCATCCCTTTTTCTTAAAAAAAAACCCAAAAAACAACAACAACAACAACAACAACAACAAAAACAAACAAAAAACCCTAACACCAAAAAAACACGTACACACACAGAAATCCAATAAAATGACAAAACACATCCAAGAGAAATATTGACAGCAGACTGGAAAGTGCCTGTGCATTGTTTCAGTCTCCAACACATGATGTGATCTAGATAAATAAAAGCAAGGTGCTTGTGGTTAAAAATAGACAATTCTGAGTTGGTTACCTTCTTGTATGGAAGAATTATGTCCCTTAGGAATGGAACACAACAGCACTACTAAAGAGGAACTAGACAATAATAAATGCCAAGGTGAAGCCTGTTTGCTGAGGCTACAAGTGAGGACGTGTGGGTTTTGCTTTATGAGTAAGCAATTCATTCTCATTAGGATTTGAATGCTCGAACATTCTTCAGAATGAGAAAGACTGACAAACATATAGACAAATGACCTCTTCCCCCAGCCTCATATTTGGGAAAGTGGTTTGGGACTCCCAGATACATGGGAAATGAATGCCATAACCACAAACATTCCTCCCTGTCCTACTCCTTTCCCTGAGCATTTATTGTTGAGTGTAATGTCATATAGTTTAGGATATTCTTTTGGTCAGTTTGAGTCAACTGTCTTGGCTGTGTTTCCCCTCCTGGCACTTTTTCTACCCCATTTTAATCACTGCAAGATAGAAATTGAAGAGTGAGAAAAAGGGAAATCTTTGATGATGTGCAAGCTCTGTCCAGCAATACCAAAAACACTGGCATCTTGTTGGAGTCATACCATCATATGGACTGCTCTAAAGAAAACTCCATCCTGGTTAGACACAAAATAGCCTATAGGACCATGTAGGTGTAACTGAGGTTTGTCTCTTTCTTAGATATTTCAGAATGCAGAGGAAAATCCAAAACTTCTTGAGCTCAGTGTATAATAATCCAGCTATGGTTATATCATTTATCTTGCAGGAAATAGCATTTGGCAGAAACACTGCAAAATGCATTTGGGATTGGTTTGTGGTTTTTGTTGTTGTTGTTGTTTTTATTGGTTTCATTTTTGTTTCCATACAGGTCAGATAGGGAGATAAGAGAAAGATGAACTTAATTATTAATTTGAAATTTGAATAGGAGTTGAGCACGTGCCTTTTAGCACTGTCAGGACTTACAGATGTACCTGGAAGAAAACTGTGAATGACCAAGAACATCTCCTGTGAATATGTAACTAGTCCGAGTGGATTAGTTATCTGGTTAATAAAGTATCAGAAAGTTATCATTCTTTTTTAATTATCATGAGATCTCTCCTTTAGCAATCCTAGGGAGAAAATTATTTTACAGATTAGAGAAACTAAGTGTAATTACAACATCTCCAGTGCTCGCTGTATCCATAAGCAGACAATGGTTGTCAGTGCTCTCTCATAGTAGAACTGTCCAACACTCTCAGGGGGTTGGAATCACTTTAGAGTTGTGATATTCAGCTCCTGTTGTCATGCCTCAAAGTGTGCTTGGAGTCTAGCAAGCCTCTTGTTGGATGAAAACACAGAAATTTTTAGCTCTGAAGACTTCCACCACACTTCCTATGTCCACATTCTTTTTCTCATATCCTGTCTTTCTTTACTCTTGATTGATTGACCTCTAATTCTCTCTGTGCAATACATATTCCACAAATCTGAGTAATTCTAAGCAACTTGTTTAACAAAATTTAAAAGTGTGTCAAAAATGAAGGCCAGGTTGGATGCATCTGTGGGCAGCCTGATCTAGTGGGAGGTGTCTCACCCATGGCAGAGAGGTGGAATGAATGTGCCTTTAACATCCCTTCTAACCCATAATAACCTGTGATTTTAAGATGTGCAAGTATTGCATGCTATGGAAGTGTTGGCATACTAGTTTTTGATTGCTGACTGAGAGCTTAATTAAGATGCTTTTCATGAAACTTCTCTAACACTACCTACTTTTTTTTTTTTTTTTGCCAAAAAATGAGCTGTTTTCTTCAGCCTGTTTCAAAAGTTTTATTGAAACTACACATAATTTTCCCTTTGTCAGATCTGTTTTGTTTGCTGTTTTTTTTCTATAGTAACTGTTGTTTCCAATGTACTTAACAAAGTAAACATGAAACACTGGAATAAGCGTGAATTTTCAAATTTTGTTAAATAGATTGGCCTATTTTACTTTACCATTATTAGCCACAGCTGATAACCTGGTAGATCACTTAGTAAGGTAAGGCAAGTTTCAGTTTTTTATATACCAAATGGAGATTACTCATGATTCCTCTTAGCTCTGGACCCAGCAGCTCAAAAAACTTTCCCTGTTTCCTTTTTTGCCATGCATGTCCGGTCCTTTTCCACTTCAGTGAACACACTGATATTCTCCAAGAATTCCTGAGTGTTATCAGTGAGAAAAGGGTGTAACTGAAATGCTTAGTATTCACAATGCATTTTCAAATGTAACATTTCCAGTGGTCCACTAAAAATAAATTTCAGTTTTGCTGTTGGCATATAACTGGTAAATGGCGTGATTTGTCTCATTAATGTCTTCATGTAATTAAACCTTTTGATTCTGTTGATATTATTAAAACCTTTCAACTCAATAGCTGAAAAAATCATCCTATGAGGGACTGTTTTCCTTCAATATGCTTGTCTTTAACACGACTGAAGAAAAAGGCCTTATTTTGATAAATTGCATGTTACTTATTTATGATTTAGAACAGAAGAAACAGTTAATTAGGTCTGTTTCTAGGTTCAGTGACTTGAAAACCTTGGCTTGGCGAGCTTTGAACATGGGAATAAATTTGATAGGAAGCTTCAGTGGTACAAAACAAATTATTCTGTGGCATTTTAAGCACAATTAAACATTTGTGGGAGTTTGTTTGTTCTTAATTCTCTGGCTGTAAATTTTAGATCCTATTGTATAATGAGAAACATTAATTTAATACTCTATGAATCATCTCAGTTTTTCTGTTGCACCGAATAATCTTTATTTATTTATTTATTTCCAAAATGCTGTATGGTTAAGTGAAAAGTACTGGCATCATTTTCAGGAGTTGATGTGAGCCTTCCTATTTCTTTTATGATGAAATTTGATTTTCTTTCCACCTTAACTTCATGTTAATCTTAAATTCTCTCAGATACTGTCTCTGGTCCCTTCCTCCCTCTACTTGTCACAAAGACAATAATCACAAAATATCTTGGGTTGGAAAGGACCTCAGTGATCCCCTGGTTTACAACCCTGTCTGTGGACAGGGTTACCAGCCACTAAATCAGGCAGTAGATCAGGATGCCCAGGGCCTCAACCAATCTGGTCTTGATCATCTCCAGGGATGGGCCATCCACAGCTTCTCTGGGCAGGCTTTGCCAGCATCTCACCAAGATTTCCCCGTCATTGAAATATCTCCCTTAAATCTCCTGTTTTAGTTTAAAACCATTCTTCCTTGTCTGAACACTATCTACTGATGTCAAACATTGATTTTCCTCCTATTTATAAGCTCTCTTCAAGCTAATACATATGCACTTTATTGATCTTCTGGCACCAGTGATTTCCTTGTATTCATCTTCCATTATTCTTCCAAATTTTTATTATTATTATTACTTTATTATTGGTTTGCTTTTCTAACTATGCTGCCTATGCTAAATTCTGTGTGGTTATACTCATTTCCTGAGAAGTGATTTCCTTTGATTAGGGTGTTTGTTTGTTTGTTTGTTTGTTTGTTTTTGCATTATTTTATGTGTGCTTATAAAGGCCATGGGTACCACTGCTTTGATGGATCTGTGCGTGGAGGCACCCTGAACTCAGTTCCTTTTGGTTGCTTCTGTACTGGAAAGTGTGGAGGCTGTTAGGATGACAAAATAAGGAGATTGGGAGAAGGTTTCACCCTTTTTTGTCAGCCAATGAAAATTTCTGCGATTCACTAATCTAGAGGTTTTTGTTGGATATTACAAAATAGGTGCAGCATGGACCTAAAGAAGTAAGTTGAAGGAAGGTGGGCATGAGCATAAAATATTTAACATTCATAATGAATATGAATTATCCTGTATAACTATCACTGATTAGCAAACACTTGAAGAAAGAAGTAATAGAGGAGAAAAAGGAAATTCTTGTCTGGACGGCTAGAATCTGAGTTTTTACAAAGGTAGAAAGCTCTTGAAATTGGGACTTTTAAAATAATTAGTGTTTTAAAATGTGTTAAATATATAAAAGTAAGTACATACGTATTTATATATATTTACATTTGCCCATTTACTTAGCATCTGAATAAATTTGTTTTTTCCTCCTAATTAGTTTGGCAGTAATTTTGGAAGTTAGATTGCACATCTTATTATCTCAAAGGTCTCTGTTTTCCAGATTGTTAAACAAGAGTTTTGCTTGTTTGTGTTTATACTCATCTTCGAGTCTGTCAGTTAACGTGGATTACAGTGAAAAAGCTAAATGAGGTAGAGGCAGAGCTCTGTGCCAACTTTTCAAATATGCAATGGTTTGGCTTCTCTGATTTTGCCCTTGAATTATAGAACAGCAGTGTTGTTTAGCCTGGTCACTGCTGTGTTCTTCATATCATCAGTTCTGTAGTTGGATAAGAGACTTTTCTTTTAGAATAGTAGTACTGACAAGATTGCCTTAATTCATGTTTGAAAATATTTTTCAGTGAAAATAGTGTTGCATAACTCAAAACAATGGAGTTAAAAATACAGATGATCAGTAATAGAAAAATATATTATTGCATTCCAAAATCCAAAGCAAAAGTATGAATGGGTCTTATTCATAAAATTATTCATCTTATCCATCTGATTAATTTTGCTTCTGTTTCATGAACATCGTATCTGAAAAACACATTATTTTGAAACTTTTCTTGAAAAATTTATCATTTTGGAATGGAATATCTTTACAAAGTGAGCCAAAATGATTATGGAGAAAAGATATACCTGTTTTCACTAATTTTCTTTAATAAATTCTGGAGGAAATTGTAAATGGTTAAGCATCATTAGAGACTGTTGGCTTTTAACATCAGCTTTTAACTAAGGGCAAATGCAAATCATTAAATAACTTCAAAATATAGGAGATTTATTTTATATTCCTTAGAAACAAGCACTATGCATATTTGAATGCTATGTATCACATCGGGAAAAATTAGAAGAAAATTGTTGGTCTATATGAATATTAGCATCCTGTCAATCCATGGAGTAAAAGCATCCCCTTATTACATATCTAATTACCTCTTCGCAGTTTCTCTCCGCAGAAGTCTACTACTTTCTATTTTCAATAGTCTGTGAATAACCCTCACCTTGAGATTCAATCAAAAGACTTCTTCTGTAGGCATTTGATTTAAACTTTACCATTAACAGGAAATGAGTATTATTGAACTCTAAAAGAGAGCAATTGGTTCACTTCACGAATTAGACTTTCTGGGCAGAAAGGGGGGGGGGGCGGAGGGGGAAGAAAAAGTCTAGAGGATGGGTTTCTGAATACCCTTCGGTCATTAACAGACATTGGGTCTTGTGGACTACAGTGAAGCTGGTTTGAAATAACCCCAATAGCAAGGCACAAGTTTCATAACTCTTTGTGAGCCCATTCCCATTGGGCAGTTCTTTTCATCCTTGCAGCCTTCACTGTAGGGAAGCCAGCAAGGCACAGCTCTAATCAGTCCTTTTCAGAGAGAAGTCATATACGCTTGTGTCTATACATACCTCTCCTCTATGCTCAGCTATACTTCATTTTTAATTCATCCAAAAGAATTTGTGCAGAAAACCAGCATGTTCTGAAGATTGCAGAGCACAGCATGTCTATCAGACTTGTTTGAACCACTTGAAGATTTCAGCCAGCCTAGAATTGCATTGCTCTAACAGTTAAATGTTTTTGGAGTTTCTTTTTGCCTTGCACTTCCTACCTTGAATTAGCTTCTGCTCTTGTGTCATTTTTGATATATTACACTATAGACCCATAGTTAACATTACTGTACTTTGTAGCAGTCAGCTAAAACTGTTTGGGTCTGTGGATTTGCAAGGATCCAGTGGTTAAAACAACCACTTGCAAATATGCTTTTATAGTATAATCCATGGTCTTAAGCCATGAAGTACAAGCTCTAGAAGTACACGAGAATCTTTTCTTGTGTTGCATTAATTTAATTGTGAATTACTGTGTCTTGATATCAGAATTCTGAGCTGAATTGCAAAATGTAGCTTGAAGAAAACATATAAATGAGTATTTATAAACTTAATGTCAGTGGTTTCAGACATGATGTTTACCGATTGACTTCACTCTACAGAAGGGTGTAGGCTTTAAATGAAAGCTGTTTTCAAACATAAAAAAACTGTATTGATATCATTATCTGAGTAGTTTTAATTTTACAAAAGAAGAGTTTTCCCATTCCCTAAGATTTCATTTCACAAAGGCTTTCAGACATGAGAGAGGAGAAATTTTAAGTGCTGATGTCAAACATAGAAGTATTTCTTTGACCTTGGATAACCTAAGAAGCAAAGAAGAAACTGCTCAATACTGAATAGAAAAATATTTTTAATGAAAAATGGAAAATAAAAATATTACTTTCTTATTTTATTGGAAATTGAAGGGCTTCATTTCCACAACCCTTCAGTCTAAAGGTACATATGTAACTTATTTGTACAAAGAAACTTCTGAATTTCAACAATATTTATTGTTTTTACCTGGAACTGATTGATGCTCTACTTTGCAAAGTGCCTCTTGAAGTTCAGCCAAGGCCAGTTTGCTGTTATCCAGGCAGAATGTACTGTAGTGTTTGTGGTTGTATTGGTTTGGAAAAGTTACCTTCCCTTATATTCTTGTTTGTATTGCTTTTAACTTTATCCACTGCAGTTTTTATATGAAGTCTTTGACGTTGATAATGTTAATTTTTAATAAGAATTTTGGAATGCCCTAAGAGTGATCTAACTAAATCTGAGTGAACACCATATCATTTTTCACAAAAGTGAAAAATTAACAACTAAAATTGCTAGCCATTGTTCAGCTGATCTGGGCTGTAAAACTAACACACCTTCAGGATAGTTTGGGGAAAAATTCTGAAGCAAGGTCTGCACTGTTGTACAGTGTATAGACTATTTTGGAATGTGACTCATGTCTAATTCGCATTTTACATAATAAAATGGCATGCCACTTTTAATGCAGTGAATGGATGAATCAGCCTCAGTGGTAAATTATACTTTTAATCAGTGTTTACATGACCTAGCATTCTGAATGTTGCTGCAAACCCAAATATATCACTCTTGATACTTGTTTTCCCGATCATAAAAATTCAAACTTCCATAATTTTCTGTAGAAGGTTGACGTACTTAGTTTGAGGGTCATAGAAAGCAGAGACACATTCATGAGATAAATGTCCACATTGTGGAGATCAATAATAATGAGAAATGACAACTCAATGCAATTGTTTTTTTTTTTGTTTTGTTTTTCACTTACATTAACATACTAAATCATCTGCCTAGTGATATGTGTATGTAAATTGTTCTTCATGAAGGTAACTGTAGCTTATAACTTTCAATTTTTTTTAGTTTTATACTATTTGTACTGAAGAGACAATGCTTTACATTAGCTAGGCAGAAAACCACTTTACTGGATTTTGGCAAGTGTGGTTTCATTCTTTACCAATTTAATTGGGTAATAATGTGGTCATAAAAATAATAATAATAATAACCTTGTATAAGGTCCAAAATCAGGACTTGAACTTTGCAATGGTGATGGAAAACTGAGGATAACATACTCCGTTTGTCTTGAAATTATTGAGCTAGAGTAATTTTTCAAATAATGTGCAGAGTACAAGTTTGATTAATCACCTTGATTTCATAGTCATCTTTCTCTTTAGTAGAAGCGGATTGCTGTTGTATTAATAGTGTTCTTTCTTACTCCATAAACTGTAAAAGTCTCCAACTGTTCATATGACCTCTTGTTATTCCCCTAGAGGATAACAAACGTAATTTGCAGCTGGTGCTTTCAATATGATTTTATTTCTTTCACAGACAATGGATATTACTTTGAAGGGACTTTGTGTAAAATAAATCAGAAAATTGCCTCTATTTTGTTCTCCAGGCATTTGATTTTCATGTAGGCAGACACAAATATGTTCTATTTTATGGAACCTTGTACCCATATATATTATCTTAGAAAGTTGTCTTTCTTTCTTTCTTTCAAATTAAACTCCAGGAGCTGTTCTTGGGAGTTAATAAGAAGACTGATTTCATTAATAGGACAAGTTGGTCTTTAGTTAGATGGTAATAAGTTGTGCTGTATTAGCTGCTTCTAATGTGTTCATGGTTAATCCCTGTGAACAAGAAGTTGCACCAATTTTCTTTCTCTGAGCTTGTGAGAAGTAGCAAGAAAACACTTTGAATTTGGCTCAGCTGTTCAGATTGTCTTTGGCTTTTTTTCTGCAGCAGAATTAATTGGGCATGAGGGAGCTGTTCTGCTATGCTTTTCATTGTAGAGCACAAAGAGACTGTGGCTTCCTGCCCATACACACATTAGAGAGTATTCCAAGATTTTTGTAGAAACAGTGGTTCTTTCCACTGTTAGAAAATTTCTTGTAAAGCAACTAAAATTCTGTTCTGTGAAATTCATAACTTTTTGTTAATAAATGTGCAGACCTATTATTTGTATTTTCCTTATTATGTATTGTTATTATTAGTTCAAAATTACCTTGTCAAGTCTGCACCCTCCTGCAGTTGTAATTACATTCACAGATGAATAATTGTAAGATCAGTCACACTGGTACAAGCCAATGACACCAGTGGGATTGCACCAGTTACTGAGAGTACAGTAAAGCCTTCTGTACTTATTCCAGACTTAATGATCAAGGAGAAAATGATCCAAGAGAATTCATTGATAGTGGTATGCTCAGAGGCAATAAGAGACTACAGGGAAGGGAGTATTAACCCTTAAAAGTTCTTAAAAGTAAGTAAATGTGTTGGGAGGCTGTTTTAGGCACAACGGTCTGAATCAGAGTATGCAATCAATTAATAAAGTGCAGGAGATTAGGTGATGCTGGTTAGATGTTGTTCATAGATTTATTTATTTAGAAAATGGGTGTGTCTGTATATACATATAATGTATTTCAGCATATAGTTGTTATACAAAACTGCATGGTAATCAATAAATGAAACAAATGGTTTCCATCTATCTCTTGCCTAGAATTTTGCCAGTTAATACATCTTTGATATCATTCTAACATTTTATCTTAAGTGTTTAATGAATCAAATATCTCACAGTTTATGTAGTAATTTCTGCCTTTTATTCACTTCAATCATAGTTACCAACAGTTTAAATAAAATTATGTAAATTACAGTACTGAACATTAGGAAAATAGCCTTCTATGTCACAAGTTACACGTACTTCACAGTCTTATTTGATGAAATATTATCTATCAAGCAACAGCAGTTTTCCATTTTTATGTATCTTGCACATGGAATAAAATATTATACAAGAAAATCACTTCCAGAAATGTATGTACTGTTCAGTCGGTTGAAAAGTTTGATGGATTTTCCTCTAAAACTGAGAAGGACTAGATATATAGAATCCTGACAAACTGAGAGTTTATGATAAGTCAGATGTTAGGGTGTCAGAAGCACAGAAGAAAATAAAAAGAAAGCACACTGACTGCAAATTTCTAAAGCTGTATAGGGAATGACCTGAGCTGCACAAGAAAGGATGTATTTTTTCAGGATACAAATTCTCAAAGTCTGAAATAGCTCTCTACAATCAGTTAAGCACACACAGGTTCCTCAAGTGGCAAGTCCATGAGCTTAAGAAAGTACACAAAATAAATCACTCTCTGTCGAGTCCTCTCCCATGTGCCTGAAAAAACCAAACAAATAAACCAGTAATGCCCTAGGTGACAGCTTAACCTGAGCTAAATAGCTAATATGAAAGAATATGAATTTCTTCTAGTTAAAGAGAAAAGTTTGTATGTGTTAAAGCTCTCATTTGCATAGCTCTTCTTTTGTTGATACTGATTTGGAATAATTTGGAAGAACTAGCCTAAACAGAATTTATACACAGAAAATTTTTCTTTTCCATCTATTATAATCCCCTTTTGAAATTATGACCTCTGCTTTAATCTGCCTCATGGATTATATATGGAACTGGGAATTCTGTGATGGGTCAGTACTGGGCATGCTGAGTACTTAGATTTAAATATATATAGACACATCTCTTTTGAGGTATATATGGCCATAAAACACCAACACTGATGCTGAACAGGAGAAAGGATTGTGATGAGTGAAAATATCAAGACAAAAAGAGACAACTAATAGAGAGTCCTTTGCTTGGGACATGATTTGAAATTAAGGATAAGCAGGTGAAGCATATTAACACAATAAAGGTATTGCAGTAAGGAGAGAAGACTATATTAAAATTATAGGTGGAACAGTTAAGGAGGAAAGCTAATCACAAATGATGCTTTTGTTGAAGTTGAACTAGATAAAATATTTTCAATTCTGTATATATATGCATACATCTGTATGTGAAGGAACAAAAAAAGATTTGAATGTAATAGGAAGTTAGAAAGAAGTAAAAGATACAAGTCAGAGATGGCAGAGATGGCAGTGGAGACTAAATTTGCAGACAAGAAAAGCTGCTCAAGGTCTAGGGGATGGGCATATGTAGGATGTAAAGAAAACATGATTTTATTCTGAACAAAAGGTAAGATTAAATCAGGAATTTTGAAATCAAATAGAGAAAAATGGTAATGGTTACTCAATGAATGGGTGTTTTCTGCAAGAGAATTAAAACAAGAAAACTGAGGGTAACAATGAGGGAGGAAGAAGGACTTGGAAAGGATGAGTATGATACACAAACAGTAAAAAAATAAAATAAAAATCAAGACCTCAAGGATATAAGAGACACTGTAAAGGAAAAGAATAAACAAAAACAAACAAACAAACAAACAATAAAACAAAAAAACCGCCTTTTGAGCAAGATGTAAGTAGATCATAACTATGCTGTAAATCTCTACTGGTATTGATTAGAAGCTGGATTTTTCTTCTTGGAGTCCTGCTCCAACAGTGGTATCTTCTCTGCAAGATGAACAATGAGTGATGGCCAAGTGCTCTGTAGACACACCTACAGACCTGTGGAAGAATCCACATATTAGTTGCACTTATACTGTATGATCTTTTCCTGACAAAGTATAAAGTTGTTACAAAATCATGAAGTCTTTCATTCATGATTCTTCATGCCAGAACAGTTGTTTGATGATAAAAAAGTTTTATGTTACGTTAGATTTCTGTTCAGCAAGCTTAACATATTGCCCTATTTCCTGGAAGAAATAAGGCGGAAAAGAAGGAAGTGGGCTTGTTATGCACTGTGATTAATAATAGATGTAAGCTATCTTTTATAAAAAGCACATAAAATGCACTCACTCAGATAAATGAAAATGGCATGAAAAGAATTCTGGAAGTCTCTTTAGGACAGATCAAAAAGATAAAATAATCATATTTGAAATCGGGGAACAGAGGATACTCTTTCCAGTATGCTTATATGAAGTGAGGAAGGAAACTGAATGCACTTGGAAAACAATATCAAAAGGACAGCAGGTTTCTTGAGAACAGTGAGGGAGTTTTTTCAACTACTGAAGAAAATAACTTACATCTGGAGATGACCAAGAGTGAAGAAAGATTACTCTTTCATCTTGCTGATATAAAAGAAATAATGCAGGGCTGTTTAAATCTTGTACTTATTAAAATACCAAAACGGCCTTGGTATTTCCTAAATGTAAAACATACTATCTTAATTATACCACATAGTGGAAATTGTTAAAGGACACGTATCCTAGGATACTTGTAAATCAGATATTGGCAATGTGCATTCTATGGAGGGTTTGACAATCAGGCAACTGATGAAACTGTTCAAGCAGAAGAATCAAAATTATATGGTGAATGAAAATCAGTATCACAGTAGTTATCTTCCTATGAATATGATAATAAAAGTGAAAGCAGCAGTCTTTTTTTTTTAAGACAACTGAAAAACAATGTCCAATGAAATATAATTAAAATGGGTTTTTTTTGTAACAGGAGTCTACAGATATTGTTATTTTTATTCAATGCAATTTTTTCTTGAAAAGATCTGGCTTATGTAATGAATGACTTTTGCCAGGATAATGCGATGATGACCGTCAAACCCCTCACCAGAACTCCATACTAACTCAGTGCCTGGGATGACAGTGTCACTGAAATGCAGGAATAAAACTCATCAACCTAATGACAGGTTAGAAAGCCAACAGTTTTTGGGCCCCTCACTACAAGAAGGACATTGAGGCCCTGGAATGTGTCCAGAGAAGGGCAACAAATCTGGTGAAGGGTCTGGAGTACAAGTCTTATGAGGAGCAGCTGAGGGAGCTGGAATTGCTTAGTCTGGAGAAGAGAAGGTTGTGATGAGGAAGGGCTTGGCCTCTTCTCCCAGGCAAGAAGTCCTGAGGAAATGGTCGCAAGTTGTACAAGAGGAGGTTTAGACTAAGCATAAAGAAAGTCTTTTTCTCTCAGAGGGTGGTCAGGCACTGGAATGGCTTCCCAGGGAGGTGGTGGAGTCATTGTCCCTCACAGTGTTCAAGAGGTGTCTGGATGAGAAGCTAGGAGATCTGGCTTAGTGGCTTGTGGTAGCTATGGTAATAGGAGGATTGTTGGACTAGATGATCTTGTAGGTCCTTTCCAACCTTGTGATTCTATGATTCTATAGTTACCACACATTACATCTCTTTCTTAAATAAATGTTCTTAACAAAAGCTGTGAAGAATTCTCAAATGTAACAGATGCATCTGTAAATGTAAAGCAACTGTTGCCTTGCATTTCCAAGCAGTTATTTTGAACATTGGAATTAACTGAGTAATGATAACTTGTTTTAAAGGGGCTGAAAACTCCCTCTAGATCCTGAACATATTTAAGGTCAGGAGGCTGATAATTTTTCTCTCATCATAAGCATGTGCTAGTGATGCTGTTACTGAAAAATAGGTCATCAAAGTCCTTCAAAAGTTACCTAAAGTTTTCATTTATGTTGTCTATTTTGTCTGGACCAGCATCATCTTTTGCATGCTTCTGCATGAGATATATTTTGACTCCAGACTCTCTGCCTTTCAGAAGGAGTATGATTGTTTGCATCATCCCATGTATTCAACTTGTGCTCTCCTTATCCATTTCTGCCAGTCCTCTGAGATGTGTTGTTGCCCTCCTTTGGGCATCTTACCATCACAGGTGCTGTTGAGCACTGATTTTCCATAAGAGAGAACCCCAGCTTCCCAAATCAGAGAGGGAAATCAAGAGGGAAATCATGTTCCAAGATGACATCCTAAGTTTTTAGACTTAATCTGTTTATATGTTCCCAATTACATGTGCAGATAAACCCCCAGCAGTAAATGGAAAATCTCATAAACCAGACTTCAGGCCTTTCACTAGTGTAATAATTGTAAAAGAAATATTGTATCCATTATGTAGGACTTTTTATCAGTCTAGAGTTAGGAGAATTTCAAAGAAAATTTATGTAAGGCATGTGCTCACCAAACTTCATGCCTCAGTTTAATACTCAGTACTCAGTGAAAGGAAACTTCAGGGTCACAGTTCAAATAACCTATCTAAGATGTCTAATGTAGGATGAAATGACTTAAGAGCTAGAAGTTTCTGAATCACAGAATCACAGGAACAATTTCTGTTCCTCTCCAATGAGTACAAAGAGAGACAGATGACTACTTCATATTTCAGCATTATAGAAATGGCAAAATTTAGTCAAGATTAAGGATATCTATTGTCAAACTTGAAGTTCTGAAAGAAGGGGAAATAATAATTTCAAGGCAACTTTCAAATACTTCTGATTTCTTTGGCTGTGGAGGAAAAGAAGAGATAACCACAAACAATCAAAGAATTGTTAAGGTCAGAAAAGGCCTCTAAGATCACCTAGTCCAGCTGTCCACATACCACCAATATTTTACATTAAATCATGTCCTTAAGAATCAGCTTGGAATTTTTCATAGGTATCTAAAATCATACAGAACATCATAGCAAATTTTACAGTGCATTTTACCTGCAGTTTGATCTGAAATCAGTGATCTGAAAATTACTGTAAGCAGAAAGAATCACAGAATCACCAAGGTTGGGATAGACCTTCAAGGTCATCCAGTCCAACCTTCCAACTACCACCAATATTTCCCACCAAACCATGTCCCTCAGAACAACATCTAAATGTTTCTTGGATATCACCAGGAACAGGTTGCCACTAATTGAAAGAAATTGAAGTTGATGGTTTAGGCTGCTTTTTCAGGAGCCTTTTCAGGCCAGAAGATGTCAAGTTTTAATAGACAAAAGGAGAGGGTCTGCCTGTGTGCTGCTAAATAAGAGTTCCAACAAGCCAGTTTCAGCAGTGGAGCCATGCATCTCCTGCTCAACTGTTGGCTTGCTCTTGGTCTATTTGTTTCCAGCAGGCTCCAGACAGAAACAGCCTTAAGCACTGAGACTTGGCTGAAAACTCACTCTAATTTAGCAGTGCGGGTGTAGCCAGAGAGTCTAAATATGGAAAAAGTGGTGCTACTAACAAATGGCACTGCATATATCACCATTTCACCTGCATCGTGTACTTGTAGTATCTTATTTGAATCTTCATGGAATAACTATGTTTGGTCTTCTTACCAGCAAGTAAGGACAGTGAACTGCTTATAAGCTTAAATAACAAAAGGAGTTAGAAAATCAGTCTTTTAATTCATGACATTCCTGCTGCTATGGAACATGGTAAAAGATCTCTGCTGTGATTCACGGAGATTTGATCTGAACCTTTTTAGAATTGGGACTTTGGATGATAAAAGGAACTCCTTATATGATCGTAATCAAGATACTGTTTGTGTGCAAATACAAGATGAGTATTCAGCTTGTGTTTTCTCCTTTCATCTTTATATGGAGGTTGCTCGCTTCTCATGTCCTTCTTTTTCCCATTTTGCTGCACTAACGAGGTTTTAATGCAAAGGAAAAGTGATTATAAGCAGTGAAGCAAAGACAGCTTTATAGAACAAGAACAGGAATTGAAGACATAGATCAGAGCTATCCATGAGACTAAGATAAAAGAGAAGTTCATGAAAACAGAGACATATAGATAGCTTTGATTTCATTATCATTAGACAAGAAAGGACAAAAAAACTGGGATAGCTGTTCATACCTAGTTAGTTTCCTATATCAATAAAACACTTTATGAAGAAAGCAGTAAATTTATCACGTAAATCAGGAAAAATATCCTGTAGGAAAATGTTGGCTTGTCTCTGTTTTCATGTAGTGTAATGCGATTGGCAGATTGTAATCATCTAAACTTACAAATGTTTTCTATTTTATTCATTTACGTAAAGTTTGTGTTTCATCACTAAGCATGGATTTTTTTTTTATTTGGGCCTTTCTCCCTCCCTGTTTCTTTTTGAACACGAATTCTGAGGATTGTATTTCTATTACTGATTCCATAGTTAAAAATTCTTGAATTGCAGATGAATTCTGTAGTTTTGCTGACATTTATAGGAAGTTTTTGTTTGGAAGATACATGTACATAGTTGTAATATTCACAAGAAAAAAAAAAATCTAATTACATTTGAAAAGTTATTGACTAGATAAAGAATGACTGTGGTTAGTATTTTTTGTTAATTGCCTCTAGAAAATTCATACAAAATTATTATCATTTAGTAATGGGGAGGGGTGATAGTATTCCTGTTGTGAAAAATAATACAATTTTTCTTTTAAGGGACAATCCTAAAGTTTCATCTTTTTTCTTTCTTCCTACTTTTTTTTTTTTTTTTTTTTTTCCCTGTTAAGTATAAATTAAGTAAAACAATAGAGCAGAAATATTTTCCAGGAAATGTCCTATCATCATGAAAACTATAAAGCAGTATGATTAATGGACAGCATCTTGTATTTTTTGACACATCGGTATTTTCTCATGAAATCAAAAAACTGCTGATTAACTGTATCTAACTTTGAAATTCCTCTGAGATTTTAAGTGTAAAAGTCCTTCCCTTTGAGAAAGCTCCCAACTTTGTAGCTTTCTCAAATTCAGCACTCTGCTCATTTAAGAGATTTAGAAACCAATGAAACGCATGTTAAGTGTGTTGCCTAGAGGGACAGAAAAAATCCATGTCAGATGGGAACAAGATTTCAGAGTACTGCTTAGATCAGTGTCATGTCTTCAGCTGATAGATTTCTTGTCCAGCGCAATCTATTTTGGTGCTCCATGTTTTGTAGTTTAATTTATTTTGACACTGAAACACAGCATAAGAATTGCATTAACATTCTTTGCCTTTTTGCTCTTCAGCTGTCTGTTGCAAAGGTCCTCTGTCATGTTCTTGCCCTAGGTTAATATAGTAAACAAGATATGTTTCAAAGTACATATCATTTAGTGATTTTTACATAAATACTATGAATTTCCTCTCTGTCTTTTTATTGCAAAGTAAATTGGTGATCAGAAGACAATGAATAATTAATCTTTCTTCAGTTTGTGAGGAAAAAAATTAAGAAGTCTTCTGTTTGTAACATTGAACTATTAGCTCAGAAAATATTTAAAGAGTTGCACAAAGTCCATGAATATACTGCATCAGATATCACTCATATTATGTCAGTGCCTTTGTTATCCATTATCACAGTGCTTCACATAGAAGCTTGTACTGTTTTCAAGACTGTAGGCTTGATTGCACTGCTGTTCAAAGCAGAGCAGAGCCAGGAAGGAAATGATTTAGATACTTATAACCTCTGTGTTGAAAAGTGTGCTTCAGTATACTGATTATACTAGAATATCTATCCAATATCCCTTCCAAATTAAGTTCCTTGTGTATTTAAGCAATTTTCTGATTTTATTTTCTTTAGGTCAATGGAACAGAAATTGAATATGAATTTGAAGAAATTACATTGGAAAGGGTAAGTGTAACTTATTCTTCTCTTACATAAAAAAAATAATAACGGTTGTTAATGAAATGAAAAGTGTCTAAGAATACAGTCATTTACATTTTTAATAAAGATGTTCAAACCTAAAGTATGAAAATGTGGTTGATACAACAGGATAAGCTTATCATATTTTTAAGATATTTCAGGTGTAGCTACTTGCAGAGCAGAATCTAGAATGCTTTTCTGGATTCTTAGTTAGGTTTTAGACCACTGAGAAGAGTCTATGTAGTATGAAAACTCCCTTTTATTTTCTGTCCTGGAATTGTAGAAGCCTCTCTCTTTTAACCTGATAGATTTCCTTTCATGCTCAAAGAAGACATGAAGTCTTACTTTCTAAGATAAAAATTGCAGAAGTGTTTTTAAAGTTTCAGTGACTACATAAAAACTGTAGACTATCTCTACATGTAAGGAATATCTTTATGCAAGTCTGAATCATGTGAAGTATAAACAGAGCATGCACCAAAGGCTCTGTTCATAGTGTCATTTAAATGTAGCACAAAATAAATACATATAAAGGTTGTACTGCATCATGTCTTCCTAGATTTGGAGTTTTTTCCTTGTCTTTTGCTTACATGACTATTTTCTTTACACTATAAACTTCTTTTGCTACAAAACCAGGACTAGATGGGCAGCATATTGTGTGAGCAAGGAAGTCTAAGCTTTGTCATGTGCCATAATACTTAAAGGGATTCCAAATGGATGCAAAATTGTCATTGCTGAATGCCTTCAATATTCTACCAACATGCTGGTAATAGGAAGCTTTATAATCTTGAAACAAACACAGTTAGGATTCCTTCTGAGTAATATGTTTGAATGCAAGGTCAGATTTATCAAGATGTGACTGTTGCCATATGAGCAAATGCCTGTAAGGTAGCAAACTACCATTAAATTAGATGCTTGGATTATGCAATTCATTGCACTTTTTCTGCATGTTATATTTTTAATTGTCCAAGATAATGAATTTCATAACCATTCAGCTTATAGGGATTCAAGATTATATTCTCATTGATTTGCTCACTCAGGCAAATTACAAAAGAGCAATATATCTCTTTACTACAGCCATCCTCATAACAGATAACGTTTAAGGTTACGGGCACTTTTTATCTACTGTCTCTTAAGTTATTCATGCATCACTAGTTATTCATTGGGCTAGAGTTTCCAAAGGTCACTGAGCAGAACACATGCCTTCTGGGTGAAATTTTGAAAACCGCTTTATTTTTAATATATGTGTTAGTTATCACTGTACATGACGCAAAACCAACGTGATTTGCCTCTGCTGTACCTTTCTTACGCAGGTAATTTATTATTCATTGTATGATCTCATATAATATCAGTTAAAAACAGAAGAACAATAGAAAACAAAATTGCAGATTTTAATGGAGGACACTTCAGTTGTTTTATGGAAGCAGCTGAATCTGTGGCTTCTGATTATTACTGCTTGAAATGTTCTGTCACATGTATCAGTGTTTTGTCTCAAAGGCAGGGTACTGTGTCTGCTGCTTTTTGTATGAGGCATGAAATACAAGTGATTGCCTCTAAGTAGCTGTCATTTATGTTAGATGAACAGCACTTTCAGAAGAAAGACATTCTCCATGTTGATTACCCATTTTCTTCCAGAAAACTTCTTTTAGAAATTAGATGGAAAATCATCTCTCTGTATTTAATAGCAAAGCTGCAAAATCTATTAGAGTTGCTGCTGTTGAGAAATAAAAAATGTAGTTTGCCTATATCAAAAAGCTAGTAATTAAATTTCCATTTTAGTCCCATTCTCTGAGTTAAAGAACTCTGCATCCCAAGAATCATAAGACAATTCCTTCACTTTTGTCCACATTCTGAAATTATCGACATAATTGAAATGAGTTTACAACGTAAAAGATAAATTGAATTTTGGTGTGTTGTGACTTTTGTAAGGCAGGGTGTTAAGGGACTGCTTATATAACAGTGTCTGCCAGTGTACGTATGCTTGGTGAGGACACCATTGACTTAACTGTAGGAAGACACTTTCATCCACATATCACAGGATCTGTGGGATGTCTTCCTGGAGAGAGTTAGTGGCTTAGATGTGATTTCACTCCAGGTAAAATGGATGGCTCCTTCTCTTGGGGTAACAGAACAGTTGCACTCATGTTGGCAGAATGTGTCCCACGTGGAGCTGGAGAGGAGCAGAGGGTTCTGAGATATACTCAGAGGAAACATTGCTTAGGGGACAGGTAGAAAGTCAGTGCAACATCATCAAGCTGCCTGAGACCCAGCTGGGTTACCAAGGAATTACTTCATGAAAGCAGTGAGTCTTTGTAGAAAGGTTTTTTGCTCTCTTTGATATCACGTGTTCCAGTTGTTTCTACTTAAAATGTTGTGTCCTAGTTTATAGTTTAACAAGATTTGGGGTTTTGAGCTTAAAAGACATTATTGAAAGCTCACAAAGGGGATGAATCTGGAGTAGATCCAACCCAGAGCTGTGGTCACTGCTGTCCCAGAATTTACAGAAGTTGCAACTGTACCTCGGCCAGCCCATCACTGATGTGCTTTTATCCTTTTACTCTTTTTCCACTGTACCAACCACTCATCAGGTATTCTCTCATCCCTGAACTCATGAGGATCGTTTTTAAATATGAGTTCATTTAGAGCTCTCATAGAAGTCTACTTAAGTAAAACAAATACACAGTTAAAATAATTCTAACAAGTTTTCTTTAAGGAAAAAAAAAAAAAATTAAAAAAAAAAAAAAAAAGATGATTTTTATTTCCTTCAATTACTTCAGAGAATGTGTGAGTTTATCTGTCAACTTGTGGACATAAAATGCAGATCCAGGTGTAGACAAAGACTTGGAAGTTTGTAATGGGTTACAATGCCCAAGTGCACACTTAGAATAGATACCTTGCAGTAAGACATTATTTTACTCTATATTGAATATTAAAGATGCTGTAAGAAGGAAAATGTACAAAAAATTACTTGCATTCATGTGGTAATGTTAGTTTTCTTTATTTTAGGGCTTGAAAAATGTATCCAGGTCAATCAAGAGACAGGATGAAAATAGGGTTTTCTTAAAAGTTAATGGAATATAAGCCAGTATCAATAGCTCCTCATAGAATAGTGAAGAAGCGATTCTCCCGCAGTATTTAGCAGTGATGTGGCCTCGCTTTGAATATTGTATGCAGTTCTTGGCTCCACAACATAAACACACCCAGTACTTGAAAGAACCCATTGGGGGGCAACAAAACTGGTAAAAGAGCAGGAGGGAGACAGAGGCTGGGAGAAGAGGTTGAGAACACCTGGGGCACTTCTGCTGTCCAGTCTGGAGATGAAGAAGCTAAGAGATCACCTCAGTGCTCCCCATAACTCCCTGAGTAGGGAAAACAGAGGGAGATGCTGGGATCTGCTCTGATGACAAACCACATGCGAATGGCACAGAGCTGTACAAGGTTCAGGTTGGGCATTAGGAAAAATTTAGACTTGTTAGACACTGGGACAGGCTTTCTAATGAGGTGGTTGATGCCCCAAGCCTATCAGCATTCAAGAGGCATTTGGACAATGCCATTAATAATGCACTTTAACTTTTGGTTAGCCTGGAACAAGTCAGACAGTTGGATTACATATCACTGTAGATTCCTTCCAACTGAACCATTCCATTCCATTCCATTCTGCTCTATTAAGAGTAAGAAAGACAGTTTCTTGTAGATTTATGTTGGATTCATGTCGAGGTCAATGTCTGAGTTCATACCTCACTACTTTTTGCTCATCTGTTCTTTAGATGCTAAAGGAAAAAGTAGACATTTATGATTACTAAAGCTATTTTCTCATAATTATTTGATTTTGCAGAATTTGTTTTTATTCTCTGTCTACATACAAATAAAAATATATAAGTTTTTGTGGGACAGGCTGTTTTGAAATTCTGTTTCAGACCTAGTTTTTTACTTGATTGGCCCCTTGTTACCCTAACACAATTCCTACTGTACTATTAGCTGTGCTGTTTTCAGCAGTCATTTCCTTTGTAAAAATGTAGCTGGCAAAGCATAAAGAAGTACCTTTTACTGAATGCTAAAGGGAAGTGAGAACTGGATTATCCTAAATGTTGCAAGGACTTAATTTGACTCAATATCTTAATTTTATATCTCTTTGTCTTGTTTTGACTGAGAATACAGCTTATATGTTTGGGAAATCAATCAATTTTTCACTATTAGTCAGTAGTGTATCTGCTTTCTCCTTTTTTTTTTTTTTTCTTTTAAGTTTTTAGGTATTGATTGTTCCTGCAGCATCGTGCTTTGGCTTCTCAAGAAGGAGATTATAAGACAATGCAGTGCCAGGAAAGGCCTCCTTTATTTAGTTCAAAAACAACAGATTGTAAGGAAGTGCTCAAGAAATGGTCCCTAGAAAAGATATATTTGCAAAGTTTAAAAGTGTATATCGAATAAGCATTTGTTTTGAGATCTTAGAGTGCATGAATCAATAGTCAACCCTCAGCAGCCTCAGCAGCTTCTGACAACTTACAATAGGAGAAAGTAAATCTTTCAAAATGAGTGTCCCTCAGGTGCCTGCAGAGATCTTTGAAAGGAAGTGTTGCTCTTTCAGTCCTTATTTCTGCAGAACTGTAGATGTTTTATTCCCATTTAAGAGCTTTCTGACTGGGTGCCTTTACTACATTTTTTTCTTTGCTAAGAACTTCCTCTTTCTTTACTTAGAACAAATGTTAGTTGTTTTTGCAGCACTGAGACTAAAATAAATTGTAATTCGAAAGTATTTTTTTTTCTTATTGTCCAGTTTATATCAGAGTTACAGTGGAGTATTGATCTAGGAGTATTTAACGCAATCAAACTCTCTCCCAGGAATTTTTGCCATTATTTTCTTCTATGAGAAGAGGAAGCATCTGTCTATGAAGCTGTTTCAGCAAACAAGAAAATTTTTCTCCCTCTCTAAAAGAAAATGGTCTGTAAAATGAAAAAGAAAAAAGATAAATTAAGAAAGATGCTTGAAAATATGTGTTTAGTACATGCACTGTGTGGGAAGTTCTCTCATGTCTTCTAATTCCAATCACATCTTAGATCTGAGAAACAAAAGATTATGAACAGGCTACCCGTAGAGGTGTTGGAGTCACTGTCCCTGGAGGTATTCATGAACTGTGGAGATGTGGCACTGAGGGACACTGTTAGTGGGCATGGTGGGGATGGGCTGACAGTTAGACAAGATGATTGTAGAGGTCCTTTCCAACTTTAATGATTCTACAGTTATACAATTGATTGTTGTGCCGTTGGCTGTTGTTCACCTTCAGTCACCTGTCAGCATTGGAAAGCACAAGCTTCCTGACAGTAGGATGCAATGGTTTAAGCAAGGTCTGTGTTCTCATTTTGTTTCTTGCACCTTACTAGATTTCACTTGACCTGAGGTTGTACTGGAGCAAGCTGTTGAAAGGAGCAAAAGGAACTTGGTGTACAGTCCCAACAAAGTTGTACAGAAGTACCAGGTCAACATTTTCCAAGGCAACTGCAGAATTTGGTTGCTTCAGTTCAATGACCTACATTAATATTCCTTGGAACAGCCTAATTCTTTTGTAATGTTACTCAGAGTGTGTGACTTTCTGACAGCTCAAAGCAGCCCTAATTTGGCACTTAAAATAAAACTAATCACTGGAAAACTTTGTTCTTTGTTCTTATTCTACCAGGGAGTAATTATGCCAAAACTATTCCTGGATCTATAACTGTGGATGTCATATGGGGACCTGAGGCACACGGTGTGCAACTCTGGGGTCTGCATGGGAAAGCAGAAAAGAAGGGACAGAGAAGGCTGTGAATTTTGAGGAGCAGCAGTTGTTGCCTGCTGGTGCAGTCATTCTGCACAGTTGGTATCTGGAAGAGGAAAATAAATAATCCCACCTTGTTAGAATTGTAGAATCAAATCCAGAGTTGGAAGGGACCATTAAAGGCCATCTAGTCCAACCCCCTATAATGTACAGGGACACCAACAGCTCCTTCAGGTGTTCAGAGTCTCATCCAGTCTGACCCTGATGGGACACATACCACAACTATAGATAACCTGTTCCAGTGCCTCACCACTCTTACTTTAAAAAAACTTTTTCCTTATATCCACTCTGATTATTCATTCATTTATTTTGAATTATATTTTTTTTTCAAAAGAAAAAAAACCCAACAAAACAAAACAAAAAACAAACAAAAAAAAACAAACAAAAACAAACAAAAAAAAAAACTGCTGAGACCTAAAAGGAAAGATGAAGGATGGGAGAAGGTTGGAAGAGACTTGGGAAAGTATTGCAACTGCTACAGTTTATGGCGATGCTGTGATTAGGAAAAAAGACTGAAATGATCTTATGCATTTGGCTTCCTTCAGGTGCCAAATAAATTACTTCATATTTTCATTTCCCTTATAATCCTTCTTTTAAATCTGAATGTCTGAAAAATATTGCATGGATGCTAGCTAGGTTAAATGAGATTAGCATATTCCTTTGGATTTATCACTGTGTTGAAGCACCATGCTATTTAAGTTCCTCTGAGGGCATTATCTCAGTGAAGGATGTCCCTTCCTGTGCATGTGTAATAGCTTTATATTTTGGGTAGAAAGAATATGGGTGTTTGGCATTACATTTGATGGTTCTTGCTTTCCAAGGCAAAAAAATAAAAATAGAAATAAATAAAATAGAATTCTGTTACTATGAATTAGGCTTTCATCTATTTTCAAGATCTGTACATTCACTGGTTTTAGTAATTGGTATAGTGATCAGTGGGGATTTTTTCAGGAGAGAGGCTCACCACGTGGTTCAATAGGTTTGCAAGTCCAGTTTAAACCTGGGAGGGATATTAATAGTTTCAATTAAGATGGGAAGGGTTATCAGAGTTTTCCAGCTGTGCAAAATGTTTGAAATTGCTGAATGTTTTGTTTTGAAAACATGTTGTGGTATTTTGGTATTTTCAGTACCATTTGGAGCTTTATGCTCAAACGGAAAAATAAAATTGGTGATTGTTTGAAGATTTTTTCTTATGTAATGCATCACTCAACATATTGAGCCTTTTTCTTCCTGGAGGAGCGTAAGAAATTTCACTCCTTGATATATGAATCATAAGTCAAAAGAACTTTAAACTCCCTCGTTGAAAGCTTGTGGAGAATTTGTTCAGAGAAAACATATCAGTAGAAATTGTGGATACTAGAGAGCCACTAACACAGTACCAGAAAGTACTGTCAAAAAGAGAGAAGTGTTTAAAAAGCTGTGGAAAACAAAAAAAAATGATGGGTATTGATAGTAATGTATATCCCATATTAAAAAGGAGGAAAAGTTGGAAAGGTAAACAGCATTTATTCAGAAGTTCAAAAGCCACCTCTCTGAGTACAGGGGAAAAAAAAAATAAAATTATTTGTGCTATTTCTACTTGAAAGTTATCCTTTTATCTTTATCCAGATCACAGAGACCTTGAGTTATCTATTATGTGAAAAGTGATTTCATGCAAGTCAGAGCTGCCTAGAGGTAGCGGCTGCTGCTGTTTCTGTTAAATTATTATTATTATATTGGCATTTTATTTTTGAGGTACTATCACTTGTTTATTGCCTTTCTTGCACTTCCTAACTTGCTTGCTTTCACCAGAATGCAGCACATAATCCAGCTACATATTTTTAAACATTATTTATAGCTTTACATGAAATTTCCATTTAATTTCTTGTAGCGCTCAAGGATGTGGTCTTTCAGCTTATTTACTGCATTATCTTTAGCAAATCAAGACCAAGGCTGGCTTTATTTTACTCCTGTTTAGTGTTTGGACATTGTGTCTGCACTGGTAGTCTAAGGAGAGCAGTGGAACAGGCTGCCCAGGGTGGTTGTGGAGTCTCCTTCTCTGGAGATATTGAAAACCCGCCTGGACGCCTACCTGTGCAGCCTGGTATTGGGAACCTGCTTTGGCAGGGGGGTTGGACTCAATGATCTCTGGTGGTCACTTCCAACCCCTACAGTTCTGTGATTCTATGTGATTAGATAATGTTGGTCTAATGAAATAGGAGAAACAGGGCAACCTTTTGGTTCTGTCAGTCCTAATCCCCTCAGCTGATGTGGGAAAGTAGACTAGCATTGCAGCTTTCAGTAGGCAACAATTTTGTTTATAAATAATTTTTCAGTAATAAATCCCTTATTGGTTTTAGAGTTTAACTGGGATCTGGGGGCATTCTGAGAGCTTGGACAACATCCCAATTTTCAAAAAGTACTAACGAATGAGTTTTTCTTCACTGGTATTAAGATTATGTTAGCAGAAAACAATCTATTTTTGTCACCCAAACAAACCTGAAGTGTTCTATTCTGTGATACTTCAACAAGGAGCTGCATCTGAGGAGGGGCAGTTGGGGGTGAGGGAATGGCCCTGTCCCAGAGGGCAGTGGGCATGGAACAGCTTGCCCAGAGCTGTGAACATAGCCCTGAGCTGCCAAAGTTCAAGAAACATCAAGACAGTGCTCCAGACATTGGGTTTGGGTTTTGGGTGCTCCTTTGTGGAGCCAAGAGTTAATGTCACTGATCCTTGTGAGTCCCTCCCAATTCCAGTTATCCTATGATTCTAAATCAGCCAGCTCTAGTCAGTAATGAGCAGAGCTGCAAAGGGGAACTTACTCTATGTTCTTCAAAATGAACTGATCAGTTCTGAATAAAAGCCACTGGAGCACTGGCTTGAGAGCATGAATACACTAAAAAGGAGTGATATGTGTCCGAGACATTGACTGCTGAAAATGTAGGTAGGAATGTTTTTGGAAACAGATTAGGAAAGTACTGCAGGAAGAAATTTGACAAACTGAAGGCCTACAAAGCAGTGATTCAACTCGGTTATCACTTACATTTGCAATTGGCAACAGCAAGTAATATGTAGATTTAAAATAACCCATACATTTAAATAAATGAGAAAGAGGAACTTCAATTTACTGCTAGAAAATGAATCATTCTGAAGATGATAGTAATCAGCTTGCAGCAAAGATGATCATTTTCAAGACAGGACTTTTTAAAAGCCATCCTTGACATGCTGGATTTTTCTCTTTAGAAAAAGAAATGTTTTTCATTGCAGAAAATTGCTTTTCATTTTTGTTATTAATTTAGAATCAATTGTAATACATAAATTAGGTCCACTCAACCTTGAGGAATTACTATCACACTTTGATAGGGCATGGCATTGCAAAGATGGCAAGAAAACAAAGTGGAAAAAAGGGCAAATTAATTTGGTTCACCTGGGCTGAATTCCACAACTGGCATTGCTATGCATCGTGCCATAGTAATGCCATATCACAATAATAATGTCTAGTTTCCTGATTGCGTTCAGCATTCCCATAATTTTTTATTCTTATGCAGTTATATTTGAAACAGCCAGGGGATCATTTCACTTCACCTTATAACACCCATTCTGCTCTTGCCTTTAACTCTTGTGTAGAGAAGAAAAGCTCTTTCTCATCAAGAGGGTCAGTATTTTGTCTAGCATAATTTTTGCAAAATAATTTTGCAGGAGCAACAACTCACTGTATAGCATTAGAAAGCTCTTTAGAAAGGTATGCTATAAACATTTCCTCTTAAATTCTGTCCCTATTTAAGTTTGCAACTAAAAGTCAAACGACTACGGTAACCTCAAGTATGCTAAAGGAGTTGAAAAAAAATTATATGCTGGTCATGCATGTTTTATATTGCAAGATACTGCTTTACTCTAAGAATCTGACCTAGCTGGTGAGTCTCAAGCATGTCTAGAAAGTCACCTTATGCAGCTTAATGTGATAGATGAATTCTGACTGAAACTGATGAATTATTTATTCTTAGAAGTGGTTTTTAATTTTGCAGAGTTTAACTGGTTGCATTCAGAGCACAGTATACACTTCTCACACTGCATCTGCGAAGCAGAATTGTGGCTCTGTTAGCGTATACAGACTGGGAACATTTAGTTCATAGCTTGCCATTAATGGGAATTAAATAATATGGGGGGGTAGGGGGGAGCAAGGTGAGGGGGAAGTGCTAAAATAGAACTCATTTTTACCATTGCGAAACAATGCTTCAAAACAAAAACATTTTTCTTATCTGTGATAATGAAGATAACATATCAAATGTTTTTATCACATCTCATGATGAGGAAACTAGACACAGAAAAGCAGGCAAGCTTTAAAACCATCACGAAAAGAAAAATACTAAGATACAGACTAATAACCTATTTACTGAAATATGCTTTGAAGAGCGCACAGTGAGAAGTGCCAGTTACAATGATATTAAGGATCTCAGTAGTAGTGCAAAAGTTAAGTAGAAGTGGGAAATAAGATTGCAATTTTACACCTTCAAAATGTCAGTTGAGTGTTTAAAAATGCTGAAATGTATGCACTGTCTACATCTATATTCAGTGTTCATTTAGAAATGAGAAATGTTACCTAAGATAGCATATAAAAAATATCGGCAAATGCAGTTCTAAACTAAATTTAAATACTTGACAAATAGATACGTTTATTATATTTCCAAAGCAGAAAGCTGCACTGCACAGTGAGGTATTTCTGTGTGTTTTGTCGATAAACACATAAGAATATAAAAACACTTAACACTGAAAATGTATATTGATTTTTAAACAGAAAAGCCGTATCTGCAGAGCTAACATTATAAAAAACATGCCTGGAGATGTCATATTAAGGTCTCTCTTATGAAGTCTAGAGATCTGTTGTAGTTTAAGCAGTGTGGTGAAGTGCATTTCTGAGAGAAAGTTTAGATATGGTATGACATTCCTAGGTGTATTTGTTATAAGGTGGCTGAGGGAGAAATTAGTTGAGTCATAAGGATGTGAGTGCATGTATAGGCCTACAGTGGAAAGAAATTGCAACTGCTTAAAGCTATAAATTCTGAAGTAACAAAAGCCATTAAAAATCAGCCTCTTCCCTGATTTTTCACCTCCAGCAATACCATTACTCATCTGTCCCAGCAGCAGATAAATATCTGTCAAAAAGGGCTGTGGAAAACCACAATCTTCCTGAAACTTCATTGCTAGTTTAAATGGGTGGAAAGAAATCAGATAAATCAAAGTGTAGCGAGGATTTCGAATCTAATGCAATTCTATACGAATAAAGCTCAAAACTATCTTTAATTATGTGATGGGGTGAGGGCCTTGATTTATTTTTTTTTATCTGGTTCCTAGAGGAGCTGGTTGATCAGCATCTGTGTCTGTCATGCTGAGTTTTCCGAATGCCTTTGAGCGCTGAGGAAATTTCAGAGAATTGAAAGAGAGCTAATGCTGTAGCAGTCCTTCAAAAGGGCAAATGGGACGGTGTGAGTCATCCTGCTGTCTGTGCAGGTCAGAGAGAAAAGAGTGGCAGGCTGTGTTAGGTGAAACACAAGTGTTCCTAAAAAGGCCAATTTTAAAGTCATATATCAAGAAAGGGAGCACAGTCTATGTATGAAATCAAGTGCCACTGGTTGGATTCAATGCAATGAATTTGCAGAATGTCCTGGGCCTGTCAGAAGTTGAACACAAATTTTCAGCTCAGTGCCGTAGAAGGGAAATATAGATTAGATGACAAGGGGACATTTTTCACCGAGGGTGGTGAAGTGCTGGTGCAGGCTGCCCAAAGAAGCTGTGGATGTTCCATCCCTGCAGGAACTGAAGGCCAAATTGGATGAGGCCCTAGGCATCCTGATCTATTGTCCAATTTAAAGATTGTCAATAGTACCCACAGCAGGGGACTGGAACTAGATGCTCATTGAGTTTCCTTCCAACCCAAGCCATTCTGTGATTCTATGATCCTGTACTTGAGGACTATGGAATAAATTTTGGTACGTGGAGTAGAACAGAATCTGGGATGCAATGTTTAAAATGTTTGGAATATCTTGATCAATTTTATTACTTTAAAAGGATAATGGTATCTGAAAGCCTTGAGAATGATTGAGAGTTCTGAAAACATCCTCTTAGTGATAGACAAAGGTGGCCTCCTAAATTTACCTTCCTTGTGGGGGCAAGTAAGCTGTGGCTTGCTTGCAGATAAAATACACTTACATGGAAGATATCCTTTCAGACAGTGTCTTTATCTTACCTGGAAAGAAAGAACAAATGCTGATGTTTCTATGTTGAATTTAGACAAGTTCACACTGGGCCTAAAAATGCTAATATTAATTAGCAATGATGAATGAAACAACTGGATTAAAGTAAAAGGTTGTCAAATGCCAACCAGTATGATAAAGGGCAGAAGTGGACATTTTTGGAAGCATAATAGAGACAGCAGGATCTTGGTGGTAAGGTCACATTCAACCACATTCATTTATATATGCAATACATAGCTGAATATGTATGTAGTATATTGTGGAGAGATCAGCAAGACAGTCTGAATGCTCAGAAACAACAAAGCATGCTTTAATTGACAGACTTCTTTTAATTTATGAAATGCAAAAGGCATTAAAGATAAAAAGGCATATGGTTTTTGTTTGATAAACAAGTTCTCTGGAATGTGAGAAGACAGACATGTGTTCAGTTTTCATAATAAGGGGGAAAATGCAAGACTCACAATGACTTTTGTCTCCTTTATGGAGTCATTGCATAAAGAAGAGAGACTGTGGTGCTTTTCTCCAAAGATAACTTAAGTAGGTCCTACAGCCTATATTAGGAGCTCAAGGTAAAAGTGCCAGTTGTGTTCTTTCTTTTAGATTAACTCTGAGGCATTTATTACCTACTTGGACATAATTAAAAAGGTGACATTTTTCAAAATTGTATTTGTAAATGAAATATTTTCATCACCTTATTCTGAGGATAAGGGTACTTCAGGCCACTATATTATAGCAACTGTTGTTAAATGTTATCATTTTAGTGTTGAACAGGGTCAGCACAATTCAATCCCACAAATTCTTCATGTTTACCAAACAGTAAATCAGTGTCTTCATTTGAAATCAGTCTTCCATAAACGGAGATTGAATTCAATATGGTGACTTATCTGCCAATTAACCAGACTTATCCCAGGACCTCAACCATCCAGGGGAGAGAGACACAAACATGGATGCCATGATGTCTTCTCTCAATTTCTTGCTGCATCACAGTCCTTATATACCATCCTAAATCCGTGCAGATGCGTACACCCGCTACGCAAAACCCGATGCACACAAGAGAACCTGTACACACACCTACCTAAACCCCCTGCCCACTAACTCTTAACCTACAGGCCTAAATCAGCTATTCTAGAACATTCCATCTACTCAGAACTACTGACTCATAAATCCTTACTAAGACAACTTAGTACCCCAGCAATATGGCCAAAGTATTTTTTGAAACCTACAGGATAAGTAGCCTTGAGCTTGTTCTTATTTGCTTATAATACAGTGGAAGAGGAAGGATATAAAAAAAAACCTCAACAAGAGAAAAAAGCAATGTATTTGTGAACCTACATGCTTATTGCCAAGAAAAAATACACACTTCAAATAAACGTCATTTTAAAATAAGAATAAATGTTAGACAAAAGCAGCCTACCTGAAGTGGAAATAAAAGCAATAATAGCTGTTATGGGACACAAATGTATACTATGGAAACTGTCAGATTTTCATTCCTGCTCTATTATTACACTATGCTTAACAAGCATTTTCTTGTTTCTTAGGTAAATCTACTCTCAGTACCATGGCTAACTAGGAAATGTGATTTATAGATACAGGAGCTCCTTAGGAAAAGTGATTTGTGCAAACCCCTTTTTATGGTTCACTGGAAAACAGAATGTATGTATGAAAAATGCACAAGTCAAAGTGAGTAATGAAGCACAGCACCGCAACCAAGCTGAATCCTGGAGGCCAACTGCTCTAAAGGGAGCACTAGCACATTAACTATTTCTCAGCAGAAACATATGCAACAGTACACTGACAGGATTCTACTACAGTGCTAAATAGAGTCAATATACTTCATTGTACCCTGTAGATTCAGTGTTATCCTGGGGTTTTTTGCAAAGCAACGCATTCAAAGTGTACTACGTCCAAAGAAGCATTAAAAGCCCTAGTGGCCAAGTAGGTGTACAATGGAAAAGTTATGAGAGGATAATAGAAGCTTTAAAATGGTGGAGCGAAAAAAAAACCCACATTGGTTGGATTATTTGCAGGTGAATTTTAGATTAATATGAGACTGCAGCTTAGGAGAAAGATGTTCTTAAAAAACTGAAAAGACAAATCAATATTTTTAAACCTTAATTTGCAATTGGAACCACAAGCAGGGTATCTTGGGATGAGGTGGGTGGAAAGAGTTTCAAATTAAAACAGGGAAGATGTAGATTGTATATAAGGAAGAAATTTTGTACAGTAAGGATGGTGAGGCACTGGCACTGCTTGCATGGAGAGGTGGTGGATGCCCTGTGCATGGAGATGCACAAGATCAGGCTGGATGGGGCTCTGAGGACCTGATGGAGCTGTAGAGGTCCCTGTTCATTGAAGAGTAGTTGGACAAGATTATATGTAAGGGTCCGTTCCAACTCAAACAATTTTATCTTTCTATGATGCTTCTAACTCTGAAAAGAGTATGCTGCAATATTTGTACCAGAGGGTCCATATGTGTTACAGAATATCATTGATGCTCTATTTTCACTTTTGTGTTTTCCTGGAAGTGCTGCTTCTCATAGATCACCACTTGTCTTTCACCTGTTGCCATAGGAGATTCATAAGCTTGCTGTCTCTGGGTTTGAATCACTTAAGAAGCTTGATTTCCCTGTAGCAATCTGAAACTTCTCATCTAATAAGGAGGAAACTAAAAACATGCAGTAGCTGTCTTTCTGCTCATATCCCACCATTCAGTTAGACGCAAAGTGGTTAAGATTTTAACCTGGGTAGATAGGAATAAAATTTCCATTTACTAAGAAAACACTTTTTTCCCCAGGTACTTTATTCTTGAACCTTCAAAGCAGTAAGAGGAAAGAAAAGCAGCAGACAAGACAAGAATTCATACCTATCAGGACCAGGAAGGCAGTAGAATAGAAGAGTTGTTTTTGTAGCCAGAGGATGTGAATCATTCTCAGGGAGACTGGGCACTGTTTTAAGGTACTACTAGTGCATTTTTTAATTTAAAAATAATCCTGCCTAAAGTTCAGAGACTATATTTTATAGGCAAGAATAGATCTGGGACCTCCTGGTCCTCAGTGCTGGAGGACCAAGGTTGGGGGAAAGGAGGAGGCTGAGGCAACCTCAGTGCTCCCTACAACTCCTTGAGGAAATGAAGCACAGATCAAGTTGCCAAGCTCTGCATCATGATGCAGAAACAGCATGAAGCTGCAAAAGGTGAGGCTCAGGATGATATTAGGAGAAATTCTTTACCATTTTGTTACAATTTCTTGACCCTAATAGGGGACGAACACTAGAACAGGTTTCCAAGTGAGCTGGCTGATATTCCATTCCTGTTCAGGCTCAAGAGTCATTTGGACAATGCTCTCAGTAATGTTTTTTAGTATTTGGCTGGCTCTGAACTGATCAGGTAGCTGGACTACATGATCTCTAAAGGTCTCTTCCAACAGAACTATTCTATTCTATTCTATTCTATTCTATTCTATTCTATTCTATTCTATTCTATTCTATTCTATTCTATTCTATTCTATTCTATTCTATTCTGTTCTGTTCCGTTCTGTTCCGTTCCTTTCCGTTCTGTTCTGTTCTATTCTAGTCCAGTCCAGTCCAGTCCAGTCCAGTCCCTTCCATACAGTGCCATGCTATTCTATTCTGTGTGGTCTAAGTGGGTACTTAGAAAACCGCATCTCTTGTTGAAGTGCTGAGTTTTAGTACTCCAAAGATTTGCTAAAACTGCCCTGCAGCACGTTGTTAATAATACTTGATTTACTGACTCCTGGACTGTGGAGTAAGGAAAATTATTTTGTTTTCTTTTTTAAATTCACATCATTGCTATGATGCAGTGGTAGCTAAACAACTCTTGCCAGAAATTTTTACGTACAGCTTCAAGTGTTTCTTTTTTACATTTGTAACCCAAATGCATATGGGAAACCATGTTCACATTCATTTTCAGAGTTTTTGGCAGTATCCAGAGCACTTTGAGGAAATTATCTGAGTTGCTGGAAACAATTGCATTGATTAGAACAAATGATCCAACCCCCTCTTATAACAGCAAGGCCTTTTAAAAGTGCATTGCAAAGCTTTTAAGGGATTTGAAGGTCACAGTGTTTGCATCACAGAAAATAGTGTGTGCTTCAAAACAAAAGGGCAGCAAGGAATGCGTATGTGAATTCTCTTCAGCTGTAAGATAGGGCAGCATGTCCCCATCGCACAACATTTGGCATCTCCAGTATTTATACCTTGGGAAACCCAGTCACCAGACATTTGTCATTTAATTCCATGGTGGCAAGAATGATGTCAACAACAATTTGAAGAGGTTGCTGCAGAAAATGGGAGATGATTTATAAGTTTTTCCTGATGTGTTTTATTGAACATCTCTGCACTGTGAGGTAGAGTCTGAATTCCTTGTTCTGCTGCTGCGAATCAAGTTTGAAGGCATTAGACACGGGCAAGACTGAGATGTAAAGTAAGTGATCCCTAAATCATTTTCTTGTTGCAGAGGTAAACTGCTTGAGAAAATAGGTCATTATTCTGGGGGTATTGAGAAAGTAGGTGTTAACTGAGTGCATAATTTAAAGTAGTATGCAAACTTAGATGTACAGAGGAACCATTCTTTTTAATTATTATTTTCTATTCTCACAAAGCTAGTCAAGAGTCTGTAAAATTGCTTTTTCTGTTGTGTTGTTCTGTGTTTTTTTCCCCATTTACCCTACCCTTCCTTTTATCTTTGTAATCTATCACTTAAATAGAATAGCACTTAGAAACAAAGTTTCCTTTAAAAAAAAAAAAAAAAAAAAAAAAAAGAGAGAGAGAGAGAGAGAAAGAAAAAAAAATATATGTTGAAGCAGAAATGTTTTTTATTTCAGAACATTCAGAACATCGCATCATTTAGTAGGACTTCTACTAAATCTACAAAATGATTGAATTCTACCAATACTGTTGTTACTGTTTTTATGCTACCCAGTGCCTTCTGATATGCGTAGGACTGGAGAAGCAATGCTCTTTGCTTGATCCCACATAGAATGAGATCCTTTAACAAACAAAAATAAAGCAGGATATAACCTGAAAATATTATGAAGGGAAGCTAGAGAAGGGCAACATCCCATAATTTTTTAAGTGACAGAGGTAATGAAGGAGAGGAATGCCATTATAGCTAGTGAAAAAGAAAATGGAAAAAGAAAAAATAAAAGAAGAATAAAAAGAAAAAGAAATTACGAAGGAATAGGTAGAGAATTGAAATCAGACCATCAGAGAAAACAACAGATGGCATGTTCATCTTGCTTTAGGCACGCACTTGTAGACTGATCCAAAACCTCATGAAGTCAATAGGAGGCCTTTTGCAGTCACTAATGGATTTTGGATCTGGCCCTAATGAAAAGGGTGATACAGGCTAATTGTGTTTCTTTGTCTGTTGATAGAGCTGATAGATGAAGTTTGGTTTGATAAATGTAAAGTAAAAAAAATGAAAATAATTTTTGGTCTGAATTTTACAGGATGGAGAGCCCACAGAAACCATAGCAGACAAAGGCTTTGTTCTGTGTTGATTTTGTCTTCCAAAAAACAATACCATTGTTTGCATATTTTGCATGTTCCTATCTCAACGTAATATAAATATTCAATTGAATAATTTTGCACATTTGCAGCAGGGAAAATGGCCCATGAGGTTGTTCAGCTTTTATGCACTTACTGTAGCCTGTTTCTAGTGTGCTATTGATTTTTCAAAATATAGACTTGTGTTAGCAAAGTAATTATGTTCTCATCTGTATCACCATAGCTCTACTTATTGACCCCCCCTTGTACTTGCTGAGTTTGGCAATGGTTGATTCCATTTTAGTATTTCTGGTTACTGAGAGAAAGACTGCTGAGGACAGTACAACTACAAGAGACGTTACTTTATCTGGGGGATATGCAGTGCTTATGGAATCATAGAACATCATAGAATCATTTGAGTTGGAAGGGACCTTTAAAGCTCATCTAGTCCATGCAATGAACAGGTACACCTATACTGAAATAACATAACCATGTATCCCTGGATTGTAGAACCAGTGCATTTGTTAACCAGATAATTTACCTCATTGTATAATAATACCTCATTGTAGCAAAAAAAAACAAAAACAAACAAAAAAAAAACAAACAAAAAAAAACAACTCATAAAATCAATTGCTTAAATTAAAAGAAAACAGAGTTTTTGCAGAGTCAAAAACTGGTAGCTAAGGAGACAGACTTTGAATTTAAGATTTGCAATTTATTGGTTTAAAACAAACAAAAAAAAAAAAAGGAGAAGAAGAAAAGAAAAAAAAAAAAAGAAAAAGAAGCATCTAAGTGGAGGAAAAGATCCTGCTGAAAAAATATTGAGAGTTGAAAAAACTATTGGCCTAAAGAAAAATGTACATCTTAAAGGACTCTGATTTAGAGGGAGGTGAGAATTGGCAAAAGCTGAAGTAAATTAAAACTTTATTTTCTAAATAGAAAGATAATAGAGATGAAGTTTTGGATTGCTCTTAAATGAGACAGAATAGTAATTGTTCTGGGGCTTTGGGCTAGGTTTTTGGGTTCTGGGCTATTATTTTGACTCTATATGGCTTTGAAGACTGTCATTCTGAACATGGGTGAAATGCAGGACAGCAAATTGTTAAGATATTAAAGTTATGAGCAAAAAAAACTTCAAAAGCCAAAAATGATTTCAGGCTGAGGGAGGATAGCTAATTTCATTTTCAATTTTTAAATAAAATACGTAAAGATTACAATTCTGTCAATACACTGATCACATATTTCACTTCCTTAGAGCCGAACGTAACAGTTTCATATGATGGGGAAGAGGAAAACAATGATAAGGAAACTAATGACTAGTGATATATAGCTAAAAAAAAAACCAAACATAAAAATAAAATAATAATATTATTTTTATAATTTTATATAAGAGAAAAGCAAAAAAAAAAAAAAAAAAAAAAAAAGAAGAAGAAAAAAGTACAGTCCTAAAAATATCAAAGGAATTATTTACTGTAGATATGAAGTAATAGAAGAATAGAAATAGAAATGTTATATACCAAAGCTTCATTAAGTGCATTGGAATATTGTATTTGTGTCTGGTTTCCTCTGTTAAAATGAATTTGAATCAAGATAGGTTCAGGAAATGGCTACTAATGTAGTGTAGGTGATGGTCTGGTTTCTGAGAAGAGTATTAAAACTTATCCCATTAAGTCTAGAAAAGCAAAGACTGAAAGGATAGATGGTTGCCATCTGCAGTACATTTGAGGGTAAACACCAGAGAGGGAAGATAATTAGGTAAATCAGAGGAAATCATTGATGGAATAACAAATGAGTTCTCACTGGCCATGTATGGAGATTAAGCTGGAGACTGAATAAAGTTACTAATCTTCAAAGCTAGCAAGCATCCCTGCTAACACTGACTTTGTGATACAGCCTTCCTGTAGGAGTTACTTCTGAAATAGTGTATAGGAATGACTTCATAGATTTGTCTGCAGAAGTCAGATCCAACTCAGAAACCCAGATTCTCTTTTCCTATGATTCTGGATAAAGTGCTTATAAATACGGCCAGGAGATTCTTAATTTTGACACCTACCTGTACACATAAACAGGACAAATCAAGTCCTTATTTGTATGCAGAGTGTGTCACACATTAAATTGCTGCTTCAGGGTGAGACTGTGATTTTGGATCTACACCTGCTCCAGATGCATTAAAGCATCCTTTACATTCCTCCTTGGGCTATGCAGAACCCCAGTCATGGTCTCTGTCACCTGAGCAGGTGGTTGGATTATGCATTTGTAACATCAGCTGCCCTTGCCTGTACAGCACAGCTGAATAATGAGGCAACATAATTAGCCTCTATTTGGACACGAGGAGAGGAGCAAGGTTGTAATGCATGAGGATTACACCCCCACCAGCTCAGGACTGCTGAATGTCTACACTGCTGTATCAGACTGCAGGTTTTCATGTTTCCAGGCAAAACTGCATTATGCTGCCATCAGCACCTTGGAAATATCGTCTTCTGTGTTGTCAGGTGCTAGGATAATCAAGTTCTGCATCATGATTCACGTTCCTGGAGTTAACACAATGCAACTGATAAATGAGTAATTCAAGTAAAGAATCCAGGAAAGGATTCTCTGTTAATTTATACATAGTTGACTATATTGCACTCAACTGCTGGTGATGGCAATTTTGCAGTATTTCCCTGTTGTCCTGGTTCTGCTACTGTTATTTAGTTTAAAAAGATATGACAGCTCTGATTCAATTTGTTTTCTTCATGGCATGCAAAACATGGATCTGGGCTTTTCAGTTCACATTAGTTTTCTAAATAGTTATTAATGGACATGAAAGTGGGAGAATTTGTACCAAAAGTAACTTTATCAAATAATGAAAACAAATGTTCCTTGCTAAGTATGGTGAAAGAGATCATCAAAAAGTCATGCTTCTTCTTTCAAAACCTCTTTCACTGACTGGATGGAAATATCATTTATTTTTCTTTCTGTTCTCCATCTGTGTAAGCTTACTTATGACTAAAGAATCCATTTGCTCCCCAGTCCATCCCTGGAATGAGAGGAATTGTCATTGATTATTCTCTCTCTCTCTCTCTCTCTCTTTCAAAAAATAAAAATAAAAAGTGAATAGGAAACTAATGGTTTCAATTGTGCTACACATTGTTTACTTTTGAGGCATTTTTCATTCCTCGTACTGTGCAGTAATCTGATCTGGCTTATTTTTGCTAGAGGTAAAGTTTTTATTCCACTGATGTTTTCTGTCTTGTCCGGGAGCACAATGAAACTTCTTCCATTTACTTTCATCATTTTCATTCCCAGTGCTAAAAGTAATGCAATTTTTCTGCTCCAAGTTCTGCTCAACTAGTTGGAAACAAAGCAAATATTACAGGAATAAGGTGGTTTTCCTTAGTTCTCACTCTAATTTCATTTACAGAATCTGATTAATGTGAGCAGAAATGTGCTTACTGTACAGACATTTTTGGTTAATCTTATTGTTTTCTTTCATTCCACATTAAATGCAAACATTCCTACATTAAATACAAAGTCATTGCATATCAGAATTCAGATATTGCAGAATGTCAAATATGGAGCTCCCTAGCTTGAACAGATCCTTATACCTCTATTAACAGTCTGAAGCTGTGGGGTTCTTAGTGCACAGCTCAGTGCAGCGCACTGTAGTGTTAGCACAGAAGTGTCAGAACCCAGGGTACTCATTTTGGCTCCATGAAATGCTGGAAGAGAAGGGCAGAGAAAAGTGCTAGATCCCTTATCTGCTGATTTATAGAGCCATGTCACTGTGTTTTTCAGTCTTGTTTAGAATCACTTGCCAGACAGTACATCTCCCTGTTTTTTTTTGTTTTCTACCATCTGTTTATTTGTACGCTACTGTTCTATGCATCTTCTTACACTTAGTTTGTAAATTCCGGGTGATTCGGGATCTCTGTTTCTACAGCACTTAGCAGAACATTTAAATTAGGGCAGCTGGGAAATTTCCCATGTGTGTCAGCTCTCCTACCAGCTCCATAAACCTTTCTCTGCCCTTCCAAAAATTGCCCTTCCATGCCAAGATGCTGTGTAAAAAGTGAAACAGAACCTACATCCTGCAAGGCTTCAAGAAGCTGAATTTAGGCAGTCAGAGTTTAGGGACTCTGCCTTTCAATTCCCAGGAGTCATTTTAAGCATATCCATACTGTCCATGGTTCATGACTTCTAGTACTTGTTGCAGAATATGATAAAAGCTGCAATTAAATTACTAAGCAATATACATGCAGCAACAATGAAACAGAAAAAAACTAACAAAATTATCCATGTAGAGCAGTTTTACCCTTTGGCTACAATACAGTTCACAGAGTTTACAGTGCTAAGCTTTCCCTTTATTAGAAACAGTTCAAGAGAAGAACATGGTCAATAAGTAATGAAAGAAAAGCCTTTTATTTGCCAATTAACAGCTTCAGATCATGCATATTTTATTAAATTCTTAAAACACTGGTAAACATATAGCAGTGTATTAAGTTGTATGAAATTAATGGTGGCTTCAGGGCCAGATGAATTTGGTTGGCATTTAATTATATGATTATATTGTTATATAAATATATTGCAAGTCTACTTTGAAACAGACAACATTTTGTAAATTTTATTGTATGCCTTCTTGCATTTTCTGATTGTGTCCCTAAGTTTCGACCTCCTGTATCTGTTGAGTAGCTGTTCACAGTATCACAGACTGGTTGATTTGGGAGCATATGTTTGTATAAGGCAGTGTAACCAGTACATGTCCAAACTAAAAAGACTTAAATATATTTTCATTGAATATTTATTAAGCCTAAGACTCTAGAACTTTGCTTTCTTTTTAGATTCTAATTTACTTAGCAGCATTTCAACTGCTGATTTAATAGATCTGGTGTTACATTTCCTTAGATTTCTGTTAGATTTAATTATTCAGGGAATGAAGTTTCTTAAATTATTTTGACACTACAAGAATGCTTGAATATATTAAAGTCAGTATTGGACAAAATAAGAAACCCAAAAAAAGTGCAATCACAGGACCTACTGGAGAGATAGAGGAAAGGAAGATATGGTAATGAATGCTGAAATATATTCAGGAAAGCAGAAAAATATGGTGGTTTTTTTTTTTGTTGTTGTTGTTTTTGTTTTTTTTTTAATTGGTTTGTTGCCTTTTTAATTTGTTTTTGTTTGTTTTTTTAAGGGAATAATGGGAAGAAAGAAAGAATTATGGGTACATAGGTATATATATATTTGATGCTACAGAGGGTAAGCAAAACATGAGACCAACAAAAGTGAAGAGAAGTTCTGTAAGGAGATACAGAACTATTCTACTTCACAGAAATAGTTACTCTCTAGACTTATTTTAGTTATGGACAAGATAGCATTTTGACTGAGTGGCTCTGATACTGCTGTTGGCACACAGATGGAATATGAAAAGCATCCGGACCTTGCTGGGAGCTACTAGTCATCCTTCTTAAGCCACCTGAGCTTTGTGATGTGTGCTGGGGCCATATTCCAACACCACTGTCCTCTGACTTGAACAAAAACAGTCTTTTTATCTCGGGTACCTGCTGCTATTCCTTACTGCTACTCCAGTATTATGTTGGCTTCTCTATCCTCTGCTCAAAAAACTCAAGATATATTGTAAAAATTCTTACAAACTACTTCTGAGCTATGAAAACAGAATGTGACCCCAGTATTTCACATAAGAGAAATTTATCCTGTAATGGGAACAGCAGGTGTTTTTGGGCAGGGAGACCCAGAGAACATGGTAAAGTAGAAGCCGTCTCATCGGCTGTTGTCCATTGCATTGCATTGGCTGGACTCTAACAGCTGTTTAATTTAACCTAAGCCACAAGAAAAGTTTCCTTAAGAGTTAAGCTGAAACTGCGTAGTTCTAGGTACATATAATGTATTCTGGTTCCAGTTGCACCATAAAGAAGAAAGCTTGCCTCATGCTTTTATTACAGTCAGTACGTGTTTTCTAAGACTGAAGGAGGGAAGGAGGAGATCATCATTCTGTTTGCTTAGGTTACTTTGTTGGGTGACTGATTTCTTCATTTACAAGAACGTGTGTTTTAGCTATAGAATACATGCCCAAATGATAATATAAAAAAGAACCCCGTGAAAATAGCATGTCTTTCTTGGTGTTACTTGAAGGGTAAAGCACAAAACTAAAATCTGAAGTGCTAAATTACCTCTCTAAGTTGTCAGATAAGGTTTCTGTAAGTCTTCTGATATTGAAAAAGAGCTGAGGAAGTCAAATAGTCAAATCAAAATGGAATTTTAGCTTTCAAGTAAAATTCAAAAAAAAAAAAAAAACCAAAAAACCATCCTCTGTAGAAAAAATAAAGAACAGAAAATAATCTTTGAGCGTGTTCTGAGATTACAGATGAGAGGAGCAAATTTCAGAAGAAATAATCTCCTAATTTTTAGTGTTAGAACTGAGATGCAGGAGTCAATTACTCTACTAAAATAAAAGATTAAAATCATTGCAAGTATGATGAGGAAAAGTTAAATGAGTAAGTCCATGGAGTAGTCTAATGACTGAGGAGTAGGTAGAAATTTGGTAAAGCTCTTACTAATGAAAGGAAAACAAAACTTCAGACCAATTGGCCAGTGCTAACTAATCTTCAATCTGTCTTAGCAAGAGAGTAGAGTGGGATGCTGTGTATTTGAAAGATGATATTCAGTGTAGGAACATGATTCAGAAATTATTTGTAAGTGGAATATCAATATAATTATTCCTGACAAGAAGTGATATGGCATAAGAATGTGCAAGGGTTCATTTCTGAGCTAAGAATATGCTTAAGCAGTTTCACTGATGATTCAGCCACAGATATGGAAGGTGCTATATCTTTGAAAACATTGGTCCATAGCTTTTTGCTGTACAGTTCTCATGAGCTTATGAAGTTCAGACTGACCCCTTGACAGTTTGATTTCTTAGAGTGGGTGACCACAGGCAGGTGGGCAAGGAAGAGGCTTTCTGGAATACACAATTAATGCTGAGTGAATACAGTTTGTTAGTTTAAATTCACTTCTTATTTTTTCAGTGGGGAATCTATTTTCGGACCACTTTAAATCAAGTTAATTAAATAAAATTAGTCTAGGCAAATCTGAGAATGAAGACCATACTTTGTGTGTGTGTAGTGACTGAGACTTATTTGAAATCTGGTAGAAATCTTAGGTGTCATTCTATGAAATAATTAGAGGTTAACCCTCTAAAGGCTGACCTTTGGGTTCCCTTCCCACCCAATCCATTCTATGGTTCTATGAAATCGTATTTCCATGTACTCACATTCTTTTCCCTTAGTTTCATTCAGCCAACAAAAAATAATCCCCCTTTCAATCAAATGCCTTGTTTGGAGAAGACTGCAATTAAATCAAATGAAAATGCATCTCCTTTTATATTATCTCCTAGTTTTAGACAATAACTTTAAATTTGAAAAGGTTTGGTTTTGTTTTTTGTTTTATCTTATTATTTTTTTAAATAAAATTACAGGGATTTTGAACAACAGATGGTGGATTAACACTGTACTTTCGTATTTGTAGCACTTGTTCTCTCTTTGCTGTGAATTCGCTCTCTGTGGATGATTCACACAAAAACACATATTCTCTGATAAAGCAGAACAAATTTAATTTAGATTTGAAATTTTCTTTATTTCCTGGCTCTGTTTTCAAAAAGCTTATAATGAAGCAATCTTACCTGATACTGCGTGTATGCCATATTATTTGGTTGAAAAAAGAATATCTTTTTTAACTGTAATAATATTTTTAACATTCTACGGGAAGTACAAAAAAAATCCTAATAATTAGGAATCACAGTGAGTAGCCAGGGTGAGAGTTCAATTCAATTCAATACGTCTTGCAAAGTATTTCTTAGTGAAGTGAATAGGTGTGTTATGTCAGAATCACAGAATTATCAAGGTTGGAAAAGACCTGGAAGATCATCTAGTCCAACCATCACCAATACTTCCCGGCTAAATCATATTCCTCAACACCACATCCAAACGTTTCTTCAACACTCCCATGGTCGGTGACTCCACCACCTCCCTGGGCAGTGCATTCCAATGCCTGACTACCCTTTCTGAGAAGTATATGTGTTTACTCAATTTTACCAAAGTTCTCTGTGTTCGTTATTGTTATATTTCGCTGCTGAGCAGTTTTAGAAGTTACTATTGCAGAAGCAGTTGGCCCTAAATGAAAGAAATTTCTATAGGCATCTGTTTCAAAATGAGTATTGGGAACTTTGAAGAAGAGACTGTTAATGGTGGGGGCAAGTGTCAGCTTTGTCTTTGGTCTTGGCCCATGTGATGGTAGTAGGCTTAAAGATGGGGCATTTGAAAAAACAGTCTTGTTAGAAAGGGTCAAGTTAAATATTTCTACCTAAGTGCTCAAGCATTCAATTTTTCCAGTGTGATATTAATTTACATATAACATTGTATTACTCAAATCTCAGGATCATGCTGCAGCTTTCAGCACAGATGTAACATGTTGCTTGAGGCTCGGGTTGAAATCTTGTCTAGTGAAGATTTTTATGTGAGACTAGTTCACTTTCAAAAGCTTCATAAATTTGTCTTATGTATTCCAAGCCTCATACTATCTTAACATTTATTGTTTTGATAGAATATTTTCTATTATGTAGTGAACTTTCTTGTAGCCACGTAAATCAATTATATGTTGCAAAATATCAGTATTTTTGTAAATGAATTCTGCACTGAGTAACTATAATAATTCTGTTTCATAGAGATGTAAAAATTATCATAATGATAATTAAAATGCACTTTCCATATAACAACAGAATTATCAAACCATTCATTTTTATACTTTTGTGGTATAAAATAACTAAACCATTAAATTCACTGATCTCCGTCATCCCCTTTGAACAGATGCCTAAAATTATTCTGATTCAAATTAAGCAGAGCCTCTGATGTGTTTCTCAGTCTTGGAAAGGTGAAGGGGACAGGTCAATACTTGCCCAGGAGAGAATGTTTGTAAGTCTTATGAACCTTTACTTGTAAAAGTGACTGAAGGAGGGAGATTCCTGTGCATATTATTTTATAAATAGCACTAGCAGGTATTGCCAAACTTCCCACCTAAATTGAAATTTAAATATTTTCAGGAAGAAGTATATGTTTTTTGATTGTTTGTTTGTTTGCTTGTTTTTCTCACTATTGGAAAGATCTTTGCTAGTAATTAAATACATTATTTTAATTTATTGAAATTGTTTTTGTCTTGTTCTACTCCAAAACTATGTAACATTTCAGATATTGTTAGCACTGTTGCTCTATAGAGAGAGATGAGGAAGCACTGTAATGTAGAACAATCTTTCTCTGCAGAACTCTTTTTCTCTGTTGTTTGTGTATACCCCACATCTGATTACTTTAGAAACAAATATCTTTTTGAAGATTTTTCCTTTTTTTTTTTTTTCCCCTCAAGAATGTTTTTAATAACCATTTCAACTGTCTGTTTTAAATGTGTTCATTAACTGAGTGATTGTTCCATTCAGAATCTTAATCCTTTCTAGACCATCTGTTTTGGCATCAAACAACATTATGCGTGCCCTAATTGTTTTGACCAGATCTACTATTACAATTTACAATAGTATATCTCAAAGATATACCACCAAGATCATTTAGTCCTACCATCAACTAGTCCTCACTATGACCTAGTACAACTTAAGTCTACTATATCTGTAGGGAATTTTCAGAAGAAATCTTTGGAAAAGCCAGACAAGGTACCAGCCATGGTTTCTCCTCACTGTATATCACTGGCTGCATTACACGGTCAGCAGGGTGAGGGTTGATGTGATACGAAGAAATCATGATCACAACAAAAATACTTATCCAAGGTGTGGGAAAATAAGGTTGGCACACCTCCTCTGCCAGATGTACAGCAGGAATTTGTCCGTGATTAATGCTTTGCTTTGCTGGGGTGTGTCTTCTCCTGTTGGACCTGTTCCACTTTGAATATACAATTATATACTCATTAGATTAGGGAAGGTATGCCTCTTGATTAAAGCAGGCCTTTGAAATGTAAACCCTAGTGGTGTCTGTTCCAGAACAGTAGTTTAGTTCAGGTTTTGCAGCTTAGATGAGTTCTTCATTGACATGCTGGTTATTCAGGCCTCATTCTCTCTCTTTCTTCCTTTTTAACTCCATTTCTTACCTCAATTTTGTCTCTCAATTTAGATCACAAATTGCATGCCAGGACTAAGAAACTATTAAACGAAGGTTGATTGCAACTGATAAATGTATGTGAAACATTTTGACTTGCACCAATTTGCACGTTGATGAATTGAACTAAAGTGCCTCTTTTTGAACAGTGTAGATAGAGGGCATGCAGCATGCCTAGTATAATTGAAGGTATTACATGGAACATGTTTGAAGCCAAGTAAAGTGGATGTCACTTTTATTTTTTTCCAAAAATATACAATTACGCAAAGGAAGATATTTATCTTTTCTTGTTCTTACAGATCAAAACATTCAGCTGATGTTATTCATGAGGATTTTGGCATATAAAAAGGGAGATGTACAGCCCTCTGCTACAAAACTTACTACAATTCCTTTCCCCTGATGGGGACATGAGAAATGTCTCTCCTTTTGGAGGATATATGTAAATTTGAAAGCCTTGAAATGGCAATAATTAATGTGAATGCTCACAATAAAAAGAGAAGTTTCACTTCTAGGGATGCTTACAAATGCTAAGTAATCATTTTCTCTTCTAGTGAAATTGCTTACTTCTCTGAATTTATTCAATACTGCTAAAATGTAGAGTTAATGTAGGAGGCTGTGGTATCAGGAGCATACTGTTTGTTTTGTTTTTGTTGTTGTTTGTTTTGTGACAGTTTTATGAGTCAAATTTCAAATCCATTTTCATTTGTAAAGCATAAAGACCCTATTTCTTCCAGCTTTTATTTTGCATTTTTACTATCTGGAAAATTCATAAGGAATACATTGGAGGAACGTGGTAGAATTAAATGCATTGTTTTCCTGCTATCAGTAACAGGAATTTCAGTTTAACTTCTAAGAGTACTATTCCTAAAATTAACCAACAAAAATAGGTCTCTAGTGACAGGAAAACTGCTTCTAATAAAACTAGATGTAATGTGTAAGGAATTCAGATAAAAGAATGGATTTTCAAACGTATTTACTTTTAGCCTGATTGTTTATTTTGAAGTAAGTGGTATTTCTGTCAGACATCGATTGGAATAAGCTGATTATTCATCAAACTTATTACTATCCGTGAATAGGCTTGTCTGTGTGAGTCATATATCCTTGGCCCAGAGGCAACTCAGGATGTGATCTTTCAGTAGAGTCTGACACCACATGTCTATGTCTTTGGGTTTTGAGACTTGGCCTCCTTTTTCTTTTCTTCTTAAGAAGCGTACACTGGCCAAATTCTGCTAAATTTAACTTCCTTCATCTGATAGGAATCTCGGTCTAGACAATTGGTGTCCAACCTTTAAGCTTTTCTGGGCCACAGAAACTTAAGAAGAATTGTGTTGGGCTGCACATAAAATATGCACATGCTGCTCTGAAAGAAATGCCTCATTTTTATTACGTTGACCCACAACATCAGAGGGAGATGGTGATACAGCAGTAGAGGTTGAACTTTTGCATCAAAACTCCATTACATTTGGTTTCCATGCGACAGAAAGCAGTAGATGGGTAGCCTGACAAAATTATGTCTGACTTGGAAGTGCTTATGAAGCAAAGGTGTGGAACTCAGTTCCTCGGTGTGGAAAAAATTGAAACCACTGGCATTCATCATGGAATCATAGTCTTAGAATAACTAAGGCTGTAAAAGACCTCTTAGATCATCTAGTCCAACAGTACATCAGTTGAACACTAAACTGTGTCCTTTAGTATTGCATCTCCACATTTCTTGAGCAGCTGCAGGGATGGTGGCTCAACCACCTCCCTGGGCAGCCCATTCCAATGCCTGACCACTCTTTCTGAGAAGATATTTTCCCTAATATCCAATCTGAGCCACCCTGGGCAAAATTTAAGACTGTTACCTTTTGCACTATTGCTGTTGCATGAGCGAAGAGGATGATACCCACCTGGCTATATCCTCTCTTCAGGTAATTGTAGAAAGCTATAAGGTGTCCCTGAGCATCCTCTTCTCCAGACTAGTTCCCTCAGACTCTCCTCATAAGACTTGTGCTCCAATCCCCTCACCAGCCTCAATGTTTTTGTTGGAGTGAGGAGCCCAAAAGTGAACACAGTACTCAAGGTGCAGCTTCACTAAGATTGAGTACAAAGAGACGATCACCTCTCTGCTCCTGCTGCCTGCACTATTGCTGATACGAGCCAAGATGCCATTGGCCTTTTTGGCCAGATGGGAACACTGCTGGTTCGTGTTAAGCCAAGTACTGACCAACACACCCAGACCCTTTTCCTCTTCACAGTCTTCCAGCCAATCTGCCCCAATGTGCAGAGTTGCATAGGACTGTTGTGGCCAGAGTGCAGGACCTGGTACTTGGTATTGTTGAAGTTGGTATTGGCCTCAGCCCAGCTATCCAGCCTGTCCAAACCACTCTGTAGGGCTTTCCTACCCTCAGGCAGATCGCCATTTCCTGCCAGCCTGGTGTCATCTGCAAACTTACTAAGGGTGTACTCAGTGTTCTCATCTAGATCATCAATACGGATATTAAATAGGATAAGCCCCAACACTGCCCCCTGGGAGCACCACTTGTGGCAAGTCACCAGCTGGATTTACTCCATTCACCACCACTCTCTAGGCCTGACACTTTAGCCAGTACTTTAGTTCTTTACCCATCAATGCTTGCTGAACATTTATGAAAACTGAACCTTGGGTGTGAGCACTGTGAGGTGGTGTGTTTCAGCAGTATAGAGAGCAACAGTGGGTCACCTCAACTGGTGCAGATTTTTACAGTCACGACATGCGGGCTCTTATTCATTGATGATGAAAGTGCCTAGATAATGAGGGTGACTATACTGAAAAAGAGTCTTGTAGCAGATAAATTTCTCTATCAACTTTTTGTGTGTGTGTGTTTGTGTGTTTTTGCCTATGTTGTTGTTTCCATGGAAACAAGAGACATTATTTTCACAACAACAATGTGAAATGTTAATGTAATGTCAATATAAATATCAAAACTTGTTTTTTATTTATTGTTTTTATTAAAGCACCAAAAAAAAAAAAAAAAAAAAGAAAGAAAACATAAAAATTAAGGATTGGACATGTATGGTCTAGATCTTTTCTGTTCTTCAACCTGTCGTACTATCAGCCTTCAAAAAGAGAAAACTGGCACCTATAAAGCTGGGGCCGAGAGGACTTTCTTTTTCCAAGAATCACAAGACTATTTTTCTCTGTCAATGAGACATTCACAGCCTTCCTTAAAATAATGTTACTTGATTTGGATATAGCTATTACCTTAGATAATTTTTATTTGATTTATTACAATTCATGATACAAATCAGAAATAATACTTGGGAATTTAGAATTTCTTAGAATTTTCATTGATATTGCATGTTGTTACACAACAGTTGTACGGAACGGCAGTCTTATTCTTTTGCACTGTATTCTGTACATTTCTTTATACACATGCAATATATATTCTGTAGCCTACAAAACTTTCTTCAAGTATCAATGTATGTAGAAAAAGGAATAGGAAATTGTACCTCAACTGATTTCCAGCAGGGCAGCAATATGTTTAGCCATGTTTTACAACCGATCACCTTGCTAAAGATTCCACTTCACTTATTTATGGAGGTAGAGCTGCAAAAAAAAAAAAAAGAAGAAAAGAAAAGAAAGAAAGAAAGAAAAAAAGAAAAGAAAAATAAAAAGAAAAAGAAAAAAAAAAATGGATTTGCAAAAATAACTCAGAGTACAGAGTACAGGCAGGAACTTTTGTAGGTATACATCCATAGAAAATGTTTAAATATCATGTAATTTTGAAGACAAAATTCAGGAGCACATTCTTAGAGTCAGAAATATTCTTAGTCTGGTAGCAGATTCTGAAAGATTGCATTATGTTTGTGATACTGAAATGTTATAAAGCCAGAAAATATTTCAGGTTGGAAGGGATTACAAAGACCATCTGTTCAAAGTTTCTGCTCAAAGGCACCTAATTTTGAAACTACATTGGATTGCTTAGGGTCATATGAGGTCAATTTATGTGAATGTGAATGGACACTAAAATGAAAAGTTATAAATAAAGAAGGTCAGGACAAAGTGGGGGTAAATGTGACTTGGATGTGATTTAGGTGTGCATCTATGGAAAGAAAAAAAAATAAAAATGACTTGCAATCTCTGTTTCTTAGAATCACAGAATGACCTGGGTTGAAAAGGACCACAATGTTAAAATATTTTCCAATCCCCTGCTATGTGCAGGGTCATCAACCACCAGACCAGGCTGCCCAGAGCCACATTCAGCCTGGGCTTGAATGCCTGCAGGGATGGGGCATCCACAGCCTCCTCGGGCAACCTGTTCCAGTGTGTCACCACCCTCTCTGTGAAAAACTTTCTTCTAATATCTAACCTAAACCTCCCCTGTCTCATTTTAAAACCATTCCCCCTTCTATCACTATCCACCCTCATAAACAGTCCTTCCCCCTCCTATTCATATGCTCCCTTCAAGTACTGGAAGGCCGTCATGAGGTCTCCCTGGAGCCTTCTCTTCTCCAAGATAAACAAGTCCAGTTCCCTCAACCTTTCCTCACAGGAGAGGTGCTCCAGCCCTCTGATCATCTTTGTGGCCCTCCTCAGGACTTGCTCCAAGAGCTCCACATCCTTCTTGTACTGGGGGCCCCAGGCCTGGATGCAGTACTGCAGCTGGAGCCTCACAAGAGCTGAGTAGAGAGGGACAATCACCTCCATCTCCCTGCTGACCACCCCTTTTTTAATGCAGCCCTGAGCATAGATTGCCCTTGGTAAAGGCACACTGGCTGTCTCAGATCACCTCTTTATCTTGTATGTGCCTTAACATAGCTTCTATGAGGATCTGCTCCATGATCTTCCCAGGCACAGAGGTGAGGTTCACTGGCTTCTAGTTCCCTCTTCCTTTCTCCCTTTCTTAAATGCTCAAACATTTGTGAAAGGTGCTGCTATTTGAGCACTGTGTGATGTGGGCACCCATCTGCTGTAAAGAGAACATGGGCTGTTCTGCAGTGCTGTTGGTCTGAGGAAGGATCCACATGTGGCATTTGTTTTGCTGCTGGCTAGTGCTGCAATCATACCTTGCTTCTGGGCAGCCTGGTCTGATCTGGTCTGATGGGTGGCAACCCTGCACATAGCAGGGGAGTTGAAACTGGATGATCATTGTGGTCCTCTTCAACCCCAGCCATTCTATGATTCCATGATTAAAAACAGCGGCAATTTTTCCCTTTTTCCAGTCTCTGGGGACTTCACCAGACAGCCATGATTTTTCAAATATGATGGAGAATGGCTTGGCAACCACATCAGCCATCTCTCTCTGATCCCTAGGACGGATGCCTTCCAGCCACATGGACTTAAACACATTCAATTGTGTTAGGAGGTCTTGAGCTTGTTCCACTGTTACAGTTGTCCCCCATCAGGACGAGAGTCTGCGAGTGCAATGCCCCTGCAGCTGAAGCAAGAAAGCCTCGTCAACAGGCTCCCCCTGATCAGGTGGCCTGCAGCAGACCCCGACCACTAAATGTGCTTCAGAAGACTGATCCTTGATTTTTACCCACAAGCTCTCGATATAGGGCAACTCTGCCACCGCTCCTACCCTGTATATCCCTTCTGAAAAGCCTATAGTCCTCAGTCATGGTATTCCAATCATGGGATTCATCACCATGTTTCTGTGATAGCAGTTAGGTTATACTTAGCCAATTGTGCCTTGGTATCTAGCTCCTCCTGTTTATTTTCCATGCTGCGCACATTGGTATAGAGACACTTCACCTTATTTATTGGCCTCATTGCCTTCTTGGAGGAGCCCTCCCTAATAGCTCCAGGACAAGTCTGGGGATTTCCCTTACCATCTCCCAAGGTGACAGCATTCATGCATGCTTCTCTGTCACTCAGTACACCCCTTCCTTTATATTTCTTCTCAGTTAAACTTATAATTGAGCATCAGGGGACTGGAGAGAAAAACCTTAAATGTTTTTCAAAATAAGATTTTTATTTATTTGTATAATTTATTTTATTTATTTATTTCAGAAGATCACTTTAATTTATATTATAAGAGAAGGTGATGCTAAGCTCTGTGTGCTCAGTTTCTAGAGTAGTGTGGTGATGGTAATGTAAATGATGCAATAGCAAGATTACTCAGTCATTTGCCTTTAGGATTTGTGCTTGAACTTCAAAGCCTTAAGGGCATTTTAGTTCATTAACAGATTTGCTTTTTCTTGCAGATTTTATGCCCTGAAGTTCAAGATTTTGAATAAGGAAGAAAATTAAGAGATTTACTCATTCGTTTATTTTTCCTTTGATGCTGGACTGCATAAAAGTTGGATAGAAAATACTGTCAGAATCTTGTAACAGTTGTAAACATTTCAGAATTTTAATCTGTATGATTAACCATGTATGTATTTCATTTGAAGAAATCTTTGGGCTGCTATATGTTAAAACATGCTAAAGCAATTAAATCAGAAGTTGAGAACAACTGTATATACTCATTTCATATTGGTGAATATGACAATCAAATGGAAAAGGATGATAGCTTGGACAGTAGTTTAGAACTTGGGCTCATTCCAGCAACTCTAGTACTCAAGGTGTCTCAAATTACACTAAATGCTTTACAAAGGAATGCCTTAGTAATGGAGCAATATGTGCAGGTGAATCCATTTAGGCACAGGACGGTTTTTCAACACAAGGACTTCAAGCTACAAACTGTTTAAGCAAGGAAAGTGTTGGGTTTCCACACAGGCTGCGGTTATCAAATTTTCTATGTAGCAGTGAGTTATAAGAGTTCCTTTAGAGAGCGGCTGATGTTTTCTGTAGAAGTTTTCTTCATTTCCTTTTAATTGCTACCATTATGTGGTGACATTTGGTTGGTTTTCATAGATTCAGTAAAATATTTTTTTATTTGTTGTTTCCTTTGTTCTTGTACAAACATGGCTGTCCGCCTCTGTCATACACCTGTAAGCATTTAATCATCTCTTAATTTCCTCAGTTTTTTCAGATAAATGCATTGTGAAAACTTGAGAGATGATCATTTCAAAGTTTTCAAAGTGGTGTGGCTCTTGCCTGAGTTTCACTATTCTTTGAATTCCAGTTAGTGTTCTATTCTTACTCCTTCCCTGTGTCTAGTTACTGTTGTCACTCAGCGAGTGCTTTCCTTTCCTTGATCTGATATTTTTCACTTTTGATTGTGGAGTCCTGGGAGTTCAGAAAGCTCTCAGGGTCTAGCTGATGAGAAGTCTTGTGCTAGTCTGCAGTGACACAATAAAACAGAGAAAGGTTGTTTCAAGAGAAGTGAAACTTTTCTCTCCCCATGAGCAGAGTTCTGCTCCTCCACAGAAAATACAACTGTGTTTTGAGGAAAGTTTTTGGGTATTTATTCCCCCACACACACTTCTTTTCAGCTAGTCATCAGACTGTGATTTCTGTGACATTTGTTTTCATTGTATGTATCTAAATAAAAGAGGACATATGCTGCCTTACTTTTCTGTGTGAGACAGAATAGGCAAGGTCATGATGGTAGGAAAAAACTATCCCTACAGCTAATTCTGAAGTAGAACAAGAAGTGTATCAAAGAAAAAAAGTAGACATGTATATTTGACACAGCTCAGTAGTAATAAATGTACTCTTAGCAGAAATACAGAAGAGAGGTGGTGACATTCTTCAACATAGAGATGACCTTATATTACAGTGTCTTCATAGAATTATAGAATTATGGAACGGCTTGGGTTGGAAGGGCCCTCAAGGACCATCAAGCTCCAATCCCTCTGCAGCATGCAGGGCCACCAACATGCCTAGGGCCCCATCCAACATGACTTTGAACATCTCCAGGGACAGGGCATCCACAACCTCTCTGGGCAGCTGTTCCAGAACCTCACCACTCCCTCTGTAAAGAAATTATTTATTTACTTGTTTCTGGGCTTTGGGGGTTTTTGTTTGCTTTGCATTTGGTAAAAGGAAAAATATATATGATGTCCTTTTAAAGGAAGGTTGGAAATGGTTAGGTCTTGAAAAAACAACCTGAAGAGAATTCACATCTGTCCTGTATGCATTAATGGATGGCAGAGGATGCACTAGTTTTTGTTTGTTTGCTTGTTTGTTTTCCCAGGAGATTGTTGTACTTTGGTAGTGGTTTCATTCTTTGTCTAGATTTGCTGTTCTACAGTGCTGTAGATTTCACGTCTATTATGAAAAGAAATGAAAAAGAAAGAAAGAAAGAAATACTTTGGTTCTTTTTTAAAAAACTCATCCTTCTGAAAGCTGTACTTCACCAGGCACTGCAGAGAGAACAATATCCCAAGTGAGAGTAAGCACAGGGTGCAGTTGTAGTCGTGTGTGTTGTGGTTTTGTAATGAATGTGCTGACCCTGATAAGGGGCTTGAAAACAACAAATGGTTCTGTGAGGGCTGAAAATCTGTACCATATGGAGCATAATACAACTGGAGTCTCAAAACTCTCACTCTGGGGAGCGTGCCAGCATATGTGGGAGAAGTGAGAATTTCATGAATTATGTTACTCTTGAGTAGATTTGAAAGTACAAAAAAGTTCAACAGCATTCTGATAAATATGCAAATGTTCCGTTCTCTGAATGAGACAGAAACGTGGCTTTGATGTTTCGGCTTTTGAAACCTGAGCTCTGGAGAAAACAGTAGAATAAAAGTATATTATTGGGTGGCACGTGCAAATACTGAAAATGTTGGTGGAATCATTTAAGGCCTCATTTTCCCATCACACTGCCCAGAGTTTTGCAGGATTATAAGGACTGAGTTTTAGTTTAGGAGATGGCCATACAATCACATACTGTATGTCAGGAAATAGTTTGGTAATTTAGCATGTACCACAGTATATAAAAAAAACATGGAACATAGCAGAATACTAAAACGATGCTAGTATAAATGACAGATTGTGAGAGAAGTGCAAAGCAGAGTCCTGTCTTCTCTCAAAAACCCTAGAGCCTTGCGTAGGAGTGCTTCACGAGCTCTTTCGCTCAAAATTCATTATTAGAAGTTTTTTGCATATTAGAAAATCACCTGTTCTTTCCAGTGGGATGAAACGTTAACTTGTTAAGCTGTTATTTGCATTGTGTCTTTCTGCTGTTGAACTGGGCACTGCTGACTGATGGGTGGAACACTCCCACAACATATGCGCTGTTTCACTTATGGCTGAGTGATAGAAAAAATCCTGTATCTCTGCACTGTCAGATGGATGAAGGAAAGTTGTGTTTTTCAGTTGAGAAGTACTTTGTGAAGAAAAATATTATTGAACAACACCTACAAAGGTAGTTAGCACTCCCTGATGTTTTCAGTAACCTCAGAGGATCGTTTTCTTAGGCGTGATGTATCTAGTGGAAGTCACTCCATATGACCATCTTAAGTACTGCACTAAATAAACTTGTAGTCTGACCTACAGAGAAAAAGCAAAAGAGTATCAAGGTCTGTTTCAGGGCAACATCTACTCTTGCCCCATATCTATTCATCCCATGACCATCAAAAGTTTTCAATCATTTATCTCTTTTCAAGAGATCAGTTAAATTGATTAATATGATCAATATGATCTCTACTTGCCTCATGGTCCTTAGGTGTTTGGTTTTTTTTGTTTTTTTTTTTTGGGGGGGGGGGGGGGGGTGTTTTGTTTTTTGGTTTTTTTTTTTTCCTATCTCTTGCCATGAGATTCTTTTCCCCAGAGTTTTCTAAGGTTGACTCATTCTCAGCTTTCACCTGCTCATGCTATTCAGTAGTACTGAAAGAAACCTGGTCTCATAAAAGAAGAGTGAAGTACTCCGATGGAAGAGCCCTAATCAGAGCCAAATCTGGCAGCAGTCCTAGCCAGGACTCATGTACTATTATTTTTACAACTGTTGATATTAAAAATGTTCTCTATAAGGGATACATTTTGAACACAGTAAAATTTTTCTGAGTATTCAAGCCAAATTGATTTTTGTAGCTGTAGAAAGCAAGCACTAAGTCCCTATCTTATTTTTATAGGTAGGATTCAGAAATATGATTCCACTTCAGTAGAAACCTAGAAGCATAAAAATTAAAAATGAGTACAAAGTGAAACAAAAAACTATTAAAATGTATTAAAAAGTCAAATTTCAGATTATTAGTCTCAGATTATGTTTCATAGTGCAAGTGAGGGCCATGTTTTCCACCATCAGAAATACGCTCAACAGTACCTTGGGAATTATCATTTCCTTACAGAAATTCTACTTGTTTGAAAAAGAAAAAAACAGGGCACCCTTTTAATAAAAATAAGCCAACATTGCTGTCAGAAAAGTTTGCAGTATTTACACAGAGTGAGAAGGTGCCTTGAGTAAATTTATTCAGCAATGAAAACTGAAAAGCTTTAGGATTTTGACACATGTATGTCAATTTTTGAAATTTAGTGAAATGCATACTAAATCTACACTGACCTACACTGACTTCAGAGGACATAATTCATGTTTGTTGTAAAGTGCTTTGAAATTATGCATGAGTGAGAAATACAGCTCTGGTTATATTAAAGAAAGGAAAGGTTTTACTGAACACGTGGATTGTTGATGCTTTTAAAATGATGAAGGCTTCTTACTGACTGTTAAACACAACTTTTTGAGATGTACCAAATAACATAGTTGATAGGAAGAATTCATATCACAGATTTGGTTATTTCTTATCAACTATGATATTTCTTATCTTAACAATTTTTTGCCTAATTACTTTCATTCAGTAGTTTTGAGCCCTCTGCAGATATGTTATTGGTATCCTTACCCTTCATTTTTCTTCTTCAAGGTATAAGACTTCCCATAGAAACAACAATAAGTGTAAGCTGACAAAAGCAGCAAGTGTCAACTTTTTTTATTCACGTTTACATGGTCTCATGAATGGATTGTATACTTTATGCATAAAATGTGGGCTTTGACCACTCAGCTTCTTCTGTTTTGTTGGGGTTTTTTTGCTGATAAGCTATAGTTCTCACAGCTTAATGGAAGAGTCATCATACATTTTTTTGATGCTATGTTTGGACATAGGCTTGCTGTGAAGAGGGAAAAAATCATAAGGGCTTAACATCCTTACTTGGCAAAGACTCCCATTTATATCAGTAGAAAGCTTTGCAGGTTTGACTTGTGTCAAGACTTTAATTTACATATCGTTATTTATTATTCTATATGTATTTAGTATTTACATATTTCAGGGCATTACAGATTTATTAATACTGGCTTATATTCCTTAATCCTCTTTGCACTCAGCACTGGTGAGGCCTCACATTGAGTTCAGTGTTTAGTTTCAGGCATCTCACTACAAGAAAGATACTGAGGCTCTAGAGTTTGTCCAGAGAAGGACAGCAAACCTCTTAAAGGTTTGGAGCACGAGTCTTACAGGGTGTGGCTGAGGGAACTGGGATTGTTCCATTTGCAGAAAGAGAAGCTCAAGGGACACCTTTTTGCTCTCCACCAGTACCTGAAAGGAGGCTGTGGTGAGATGGAGAGTTGGCCTCTTCTCCCAGTAGGATGAGAGGGAATGGCCTTAAATTGTGTCAGGGGAAGTCCAGGTTGGATATCAGAAAAAAAAATCCCTCTCAGAAAGTGTTATAATGCATGAGAAAAGGCTCCCCAAGGGGATGGTGGAGTCATTGTCCCTGTAGATGTTCCTAAACCGTGGAGATGTGCACTGAGGGACATGGTTAGTAGGCACGTTGGGGATGGGTTGATGGTTGGACTGGATGATCTTAGTGGTTTTTTCCAACTTTAATAATTCTCTGATTCTATCAGTAGCTAAGCAAAATGATTCCCTTACACTTGTGAGTATAAATAATAGCAATAATAACAATAATAACAACACAATAATCATTTCAGGAATAGAGGCTGTGGGAGTATCTTATAATATGAAACAACTCTCAGTCTCTGGAAACTATTCTGGGTAATGCAGTACCTTGCTCTATACTAAACTCAATGAAACAGGCTTCTTGTTATGTTGTCATTATGGGATGAGGTTGCAGCAATAGTTAAGGAATTACTGTGTACCTCAAGTCTGTTATTTTTCTAACTTAAATGCCAAAGTGCTTCAAAATCATGTCACTTCAAGACAGTACCAGAAATTCTTTCAGGAGCAATGCAGTAATTAAATCATTCAAAAAGAGACTCCTAAGATAGTGTCAAAATCATGATCAGCTGTCATATTACTGATTATAATGCAAAGGTCCAAAAATGAAAAAATCCATGAAACGACTGGATGTTGTGTTGAGGGACATGGTTTAGTGGGAGCTATTTGTAATAGGTGAACAGTTGGACTGGATGATCTTTTAGGTGTTTTCCAACCTTGGCAATTCTATGATTACAGAATCACAGAATCACAGAATGACCCGGGTTGGAAGGGACCTCAAGGATCATGTAGTTCCAACCCCCCTGCCTAGCAGGGCCACCAAAAATACACATTTACTAGATCAGGTTGCCCAGGGCCCCGTCCAACCTGGTCTTGAACACCTCCAAGGACGGGGCATCCACAACCTCACTGGGCAGCCTGTTCCAGGACCTAACCACCCTTCTAGTAAAGAACTTACCCCTAACATCCAACCTAAATGATTCTGTGAAAACAAACAAAACTATACAATTGTGGTATGCCTGTTGAGTGTTGCACAACATAAAGTACTTGACCTTTATGCAGGAAACAACCCTGTTTTTGTACACTTCTGATTTAATTTCTGTTTCTTGGGTGTATATTCTTCTGCAATTTTGTTAAAGATTGAAAAGTTTTACATATTTTGTGATCAAACTCTGCTGTAAGGTTAAAGACTGGAAAAAGAAGAAAAAGAAAAAAAAATTGAGACAGAAGAAAGAAGAGTTTGCGTGCAGAAAGCTGTCATCCATGGAGAGCTGTAATGCCATGGAAAAAAGAACTTCATACATTCTCAGTGTTGACCGAAGCCTGTTTGAACTCTAAGTCAGTGTGGAGCACATTTAAGGATTACTTTGTGACTAAATTGAAATGTTGCAGACTATAAAGATGCAGCCTGCTATATGGCTGCTCACAGTGGTGTATCTAAGGAGAGGAGCTCAAGATGAAGGCTAAGTAAGAAGAAAGATTGTCTAATGGATATCCAAAACCATTACCTGCTGGGAATTCTCATTTTATTTTTATGATCTTTATGCTGGCCGTTTAACAAGTCCTAAGGGAAGAGATTCAAACTGGCCAGAACATGCAAGTTTTTTGTTTTTTTTTCCCCTGCTGTGTGAATCATCCATCATCTCATTCTGACCCTAAGTGTCTCTTTTCAGCGTTGGCAGGAGGTACAGCGTAAGTCTGAAGTGATGCTGTACCTATGTCAGAGGCGGTCTGCCCCTCCAGGATCAGGAGAATAGTGGCCAGGCTTTTTCTTTCTCAGGCTGAGCTATAAACAGCTCGAGTGATCCTTCTAGAGGTGGAAAGCCCAGAATGAGAAAGGCATAAATAAGGCAGGCTTGTACAGGAAACCTTAAGAAGAAGAATTGATTTTCCCTTCAGATGAGAACAAGAGAGGCCTCTGGGGCTGGGCTGGGAGAGACTATTTTGATTGGGTTGTTTTATCAATGTTTCTGTGTTTAAGAAGGATGGCTGAACTGAGTGAAAAGCCCAGAAACTAAGGCATTATTGATTTGAGCCAAACTGGGCATGCTAGACTTTGTTCCACCTTTTGCAAGGCTGTGGAAGCTGGTGAGAAACTGAACTGAAAATTATATTAAAAAAAAAATAAAATCCAAAAAAACATACATCTATTGTGAAGTAATTTTTACAAGTCTTCCCATTATAGTCACAAGCTAATTATGTGAGTTGTTTATAGGAACAGTAATCAAAAAATTAACAAAGGGATGAGAATATTTACGTCAGGAAAGAATTCAGCTATAACATAAATTGAACATAAAGTGATTTGGATCTGGAAAAACAGATATATGAATAATGAAGTATGAGCAATGTCACTGAAGTTAGTATATCTGCTTGAGACTTAGATTTTTTTGGCCTGTTCATATGTCATAGTATTTGGGAGTAAAACTCTTCCATCAAAGAATTACAACAAAAGTAGGCAAGCTTTGGTTAAATGCGAATCTAAGTTAAGGAATACCATGGGAGTAGCACATATGAGGAAGACTTTCATTGATTTATACCTCTTTCTTCTGTATCATATGTTGTTAGTTATTATTAAACCATTCATCTGCATCATCACTGAGCCTTTGAGCTCACTGTTAACTTGCTTTGTAAGCATTCAAGAAAAGTAATGCTTGGAACAGAAGGAGGACACTGAATTAACATGACAGATATTTATGGGGAACCACTCCCAACCGTGAGAGTCGGCGTGAGAGAAAACGTGAACGTATCATTGTGGAAAATGCTGTGGCTAAATGATGGTTCAGCTGTTGGGGGCTGAATGACTGCAGCTATTTTCAAAGGTAAACACAATGGCTGGGAGATGGAGATACATGAATAAAGACTTGGAAATTGTGAAGGTAAAGAAAAAAGGGAAAAAAAAATCTGAGATGGGGACAGGGCTGATGCAAAAAATAAGGGATAGGAGCTAAGTCTTGCAGAAAGACTCAGGAACTGTCATGCTAGTGCTAGTAGACTTAATTGATACTTGGAGTTACAGCTCATTAACTCAATGAGTTTTTAATATAACAGCCATATGCTGATGAGGCTGTTCACTAAGAAGTCAGAGTAATGAGGGGAAGGAAGGGACCTGAATATCAGTATTGCTACTCAGAACTGAAGTATGATAGATTTTAACCATTATGTTCATATTATGATATTTTTCAACCTAGGAGTGATGACAGCCATGTTCCTAGCCTTGTTGACCATGACCTGAAGTGCAAAGAAAGAAGATTTTGTCGGTGAAGCCAGTGCAGACCCTTAAGACCTATAGTGAAAGTACCCAAAAGTGTAACTGCTCATAATTTTAGCAATTCACATTCTGGTGCAGAAAAGCCTTGCAGGGATATACCTAGCTGCTGAGCTAACTACTGTATGAGAGCCTGTATATCCTGTTGATCAAGTCAAGGACTGCAGCCTGAATAATTGCTTGAATTTTTCTGGATACATAATGCCAGTGAGAAGTTCTGCCCTCCTCTTTTAAAAAGTTATTCCTAACAGGCAGAATGGGAATAGTTTTGTAATAAAGCAGATGTACATTTGTGGATGAATGTCAATGACAACCATTGATTCTCCTGAGAAGTCTGTAGCAGTTTAACCACATCCGTGCTTACAGTCAGTATTGCTGCATTTTTTCCCTCTGAACATTTACTGGCAAAGAGCATGATAGGATGTAGGAAGTACAGAGAAAGTGTGACACTTTTTCAAAAATTATTTCCTGCTAAGAATTCTGATGAACTTTGTGTGAAGAACTGTACCACCTATGCACACCGCACCTAACAGGCAAGCTTTGATAGCTTTTAAAGCTCTTCAGACACTCTCTTTTATCATGGTGTAACTGTGTTTCCTATTCAATTAAAAATTATTTCTATTCTTTCTCCTCCCTATCCTATTCCCCCTGATATGGGGACTTGGAAATCTGCCTCATATCAAAACAATAGGTTCTTGTATACTTTAAAAACCTCCTTGAATTTAAGAATAAAATCAACAATTTTAGTTTAATGTTTTCTTTTTTACTACTTTTGTTCAATGTGTACAAGTGTTCAAGAAGCGTCTGGATAGGGAGCTAGGAGACCTGGTTTAGTGGATTCTGTTGGTATGGTAAATGGAGGACGTTTGGACTAGATGATCTCATAGGTCCTTTCCAACCTTGTGATTCTATGATTCTAATAAACCATCTAGAAATTTGTCCTTGATTATTATTATTTCTTTAGCTATTTTTTAAGGTTTTTATTCCAGGGTTCCTAAAGGGAGTATATGTATACATTTTTTCATTCTCATGTGTTGGAAGATTACCCCCATTAATAAGATGGAAAATAGAATAGCTTACAGGAAAATATTCTTATCATATTTTTAAAGTGCAAAGTGGTGTTGAGTGCACTGTATAATTAGTTATGTTTTAAAATACTGGGAAAATAACCTGAGTCTGAGATGATCCTAATGATGAAAGTGATATTAAATTAAAGATTTGTAGTGCTGGCCTGGAGATGTTTATTAACCCTACAGAAATTATGTGCATAATGTTATGTATTCATATATAGATATTATATATATACACAGTGTTCTGTTTTTCACGTAGCAATCTGAGCAACATTAAGATATGTGTAGTTCTAAATCCTTCTTCTTGCATTGTAAATTAGTTCTGTTCTGAAAATTTATTCACAATTATAACTGATAACAGATTGCATGGATGTCTCTCGAGTCATTAGAACTGCATTGCTTGTGAAAGTAGAATACTGATAACAAAATTGACACTTTGATACAGTTGCGTACAGGCAATATGTGAAGTTTTGCACACAGGCCTGACCTACTAATTGAAGTAGAGTTTCAGAAGACAGAAATAAGAGTTGTAGTTGCTACTTTTCCTTAGTTTGCTTGCCTTTTACAAGAGTGGTGCTACTTTTATTAGCTATTGTTCTCATTAGGACTAAACCAGATACATGTCCCAATAACAACAGTGAAGAAAAATATCTTCAAGTATCTGAGATGCTGAATGAAATAATGGGAAAAAAGCAATAACAATAGTAGCAATTTTTTACTGTCCTGGACATATTTCATCTACTGCATTGAAAATTAGGCGATATCAGTACTATTGTAACACTATGATAAGCTACATGCATAATTGTAAGAATGCCTTCAGATGATGGAGACTAAAATGATACAATATTTCATTGAATTTATTATTATGTAACAAAAGAAAGTATCTGATCAATCCTAATTTACATTGAAAAATGTAGTAATTAATATATATTACCAAAAGTGGGTTAGAATTGCTGGTTAAAATTATGTGATAAACAGTGACTGCATTTGCAAGTGTACATATATGCATGCATGGCTATTTATGACTCATTATATTGTCATAAGTAGTGGTAGTAGTACGTAGAGTTATTGAGTAGACATCTAAAATGAATATTTCAAAGATTTCCATGTAGCACATCAATGGAACAAAAAAAAAAAAACAAAAAAAAAAAAAAACAAAAAAACATGGTTTCATTTTGTTTTGGTTGATCTTGTTGGTTTGTTTTTTTTTTGGTTTGGTTTGGGTTTTTTTGTTTTTTTTTTGTTTGTTTGTTTGGTTGGTTTTTTTAATAAATGCATTTCTACAAAAAAGAAAAGAAAAAAAAAAGTCTACTAAAATTCTTCAGAGCTAAACATTACTCACTGTTTCTGTTTATAAATGCAGGGCTTTTTAAAAGCCTTTTTAGAGCTCTAAAATGGTTTTAGCTTCCAGCTTTCACTGACTTCGATAAATTCATTTTGGAGTTCAGAGGCTAATTTATGTGACTGTTTGAAAACAAATTTAGGTCAAATCCTGTTTCTGTAGGAGCATCCATTATCTCTGCCATTAACTCTGGGAGTTCTTTATTTTTGCAGCCTCTGTTCTTTAACTGACAATTTTTTCTGGCTGAGTCATCCACATGAAAGTATGATTACGCCAAATAAAATGCTTTTTTTAAACGAAACAGGACACTTAGTTCATCCACTGCAAATAAGTTCTGTAGAAATCTAGTACATTTGGTGATGCACTTTACTTTTTTTCAGGGGAATTCTGGCCTGGGGTTCAGTATTGCTGGAGGAACAGATAATCCACACATTGGAGATGATCCTGGGATATTCATTACTAAGATTATACCAGGAGGAGCTGCAGCAGAGGATGGAAGACTCAGGTAAAAGTTAACTCCCTACAGACATTTAGAAACAAATTCAGCACTATTATAGATTGTCCCCTAGGAGTCAAGTCTGAACTGTCTTTCATGGAGCCAGAGGGACTAAATGATATGACAAATTTCCTTTCTGTAAAGATAGGAAACTGTTTTAAGTAGTGTACACCGATTGAAAAATTTTAGTTAAAACCTGTATAAAGGGATGTTTGTTGTTTCTACCTCCAACTTTGTACCAATCATTTCAGTTAGTACAAGGGATGCAAAGGAGGAGGAAAGACATAAGCAGCAAGAAAGTCTTGATCATTACATGTTCTAGACTGAAGAACTACGCACTGTTATATATTAAGACAATCAACTGTTCCCAAATTACCAAGACATTCCTAAATAGCCATCGCTATTTGCAGAGTCATTTGCTCCTGTAGCTTGACTGCGCTGGTGAGGTATGCTTAATCTGCATTTCCAAACTATTATTTTAATTTTTATTTTATTCATCTGTGCAAATTTAAGAGATATGGCTATGACTATGTTCCTTCTTTTAAGTCACCTCCAGAAGGTGAACATTCTTGGAGGTCACTTGGAATTTGTGGTTCTCAAATGTATTGTAGCACTTCTCTTAAAACAAGAGGTATCACAGAAACTGACATTCATCTGTCAGTTGTGAAGCCTGCTGATGCTCCAAAAAGGCAATGTAGCTGGAAAGATTTGGGATACAATTCTGAAGCTTTTATCATCTCAGCAGTGCAACCTAAGTTTTAGGAGGCTTTGCCAAAAACAGATGGCTGAAAATTCATGAAATATAATCAGATGGTAACAATAACATTTTTGCCGAAGCCCTGTCCTTTAATTCAAAGATAAAAGTAAGGGGCATTGGTCAGTTTTAGAGCAAGTTGTGAATATTTCTGTTTGGAAAATAATGTTATTTTTACTACTATAATGATGAGGAGGCAGGGTGTTTCGTAGTAAAGAAGAGTCTATCATCTAAATAAAACCATAGAGGAAAGAAGGAGGAATAATTTCATTTAATTTTGTGAATAAAGTGCAGCAATCTACCTCTAAGCTGATAACCTTGGAATCCCCTAACAGTAAGTGAAGACAAACCTAGGCATTTCTATGTCATGATTCTTCTTTTCCTTAAGTGAATGCCTAAAACATAACAGAAGAATCAAATCTTAAAAAGGCCGTCAGCTAGGTCAGCTGTAGTGATCTATCATCATTGGGCCAGATGAGGTTCATGCAAAGTAACATCAGGAAACAGTAGTGTTTGGAAATCAAATTTGACATGTGCTAAAACTTACTACAAACAAGAAAGAATCCTTTGGGGGGAAAGAAGATAAATCTTTAAATACATATTTAAATTACTTTTGAAAGCATTTCTGGTTTAAGCTATTACAAAGACGTGCATCATCGCATTTATTTTTCTTACTATCCTTATATCAAATCAAGTATATTGTGATTCATCGCTATGCTAATTAACTACTGTAAATTTAACTCATTATTTGGTAATTGCTGTGTTGTAAAAGTCTTAAGAAGATCTTCTAAGTTCACAAAAAATGTACTAATGCTATTCATTAATCCATATTAGGATTAGAACTAGGAAGCATTTTATTTTGCAGTAGAAGTTTATCTTATTACTAAGACTTGAATAATTGTCTTAGTATACAATATTTCATAGCACATTTTGAAGTAAAATATTATAATTCAAATATAACCACAGTAGTAAAAATAACTGTTAAACATATATTTTGGTGTGGTAATTTTTTGCTCTTCTTTTTTTGAAAACACAGTTTCTTTACATCAAATTCCTCTTCTTTTTTAGTAAGGAATACCCAAATGCAATTATTTGTAAAGAGATCAGTAGAACTTTTTTTTAGTTCAAAGAATACTGCAAGCATCTTAAAATATGTTTCAGAAAACTGCCATTAGGGGAATGGATTGACTTAATTCTGTGATTTTACACTCCATAGTAAGAAAATCTTATTTTTTTTAGCTGAATATCACGTGGTATGAATTATAATACAGAGTATTTTGAATTTCTTTTCAGTAACTGTATCTTCCTCAGAACACAAAGGATTTTATTTCCTGTCTCAGTTTACCCTGAGCTCTTTAAAATTCCATAGTACGTGGGAATTTGCATTAACCTACCTTTCCCACTCTTACAGTCAAATGCAAGCTACCCAGTTACACCGTTACAGAATACTGCTCTTTCAGGATTTCATATAATGAAAGGGCAGAAGTCAATCAAAGACCACGTCGTGACTTCAAAAAAATTTTCTATATGGAATACAAGAGAGCTACTTCCATAGTGGCCATGATCAGGATGGTTGATGGTCAGAACAGTTGGTGTTTGAGGTCTTTCCAGTCGTAATGATTCTATGGTTCTGTCATACAACAAACTTGAAAGGTTTTAGATGGTGAGATTTTATTTTACAGGATATTCCTAGAAGTTTTCTCCATTCCTTGTTTTATCTGCTAAGAGTGTTTCACTTCGCTACGATGCTAGCAAGGAAGAAATCCTGTCGTGTTTTAAGAAATACCTGATATTGTATGTATCAGTGACCTTTGCCAATAAGCTTAGATATCCTGGTGCAGTCTTCACTGATGTACATGACAGTTAACTGTACATATCAGCAAGGGCCACTCAATAGGATCATCAGCTCAGTATATGTACAGTATATGCACCAGGAAATGTGATAAGCCATGTTTCTAGCAGTATCCATAGCAATTCTGTAGTCATAGGAATCTTACTTGTGATTCAAAAATCTGATTGTTACTGAGTATGTGACTGTATAGCAAAGAGTTTATTTACAAGAATGTGAGCTAGATTTTGACAGCTTGGAATTTAAATGGTTAATGTACTAAGGTTTATTTTGGTATCTGATCTTGTGCTGCACTCAGTAAGAAAGAGGGTTGATGTGAAAAGTGAGTCAAAAGGAAGAAAGTGGTTGTGCCTGAAGGCACACTGCCCTGCTAAGCTGCCTGAACCTGTAGCTACTTTATTCATTCTTTCTTCTAGGAAACTGGTTTCAAGTCTCTTCCCACTTGTGAACCTATCAACCTTATTTTCTTGAGAATATGAGTATCTGTAAGGTGAACTTACTTAACCACACAGAGTAAACTGTGTCTACTGCCAGTTACATTTGGCAAGATAATTAGAATCAGCACATGTACCCCAGCCATCAAAATTTCATAGCTTAAAAGCTCTTAAAGGTGTGCAGCATTTGTCTTTCCTTTGCAAATGTGCCTTTCCTGATGTTACTCTACTGGTTGTTAGCAACTTTAGGGTTATGTAGCTGCCAAATTTTTAAGGCATGCTGCCTGGTTCTACCAGCATCATAACAGTCAGCCACAGTGGAGATTTTCCCCTGCTCTCAAAGTGATCTGGTGTTGGAAAAGGAGCATAAGATATGTGCTAATCGGAGGAGACAAGAGTCTAAACAACTTGCCCTCAGTTATCTAGTAAATCAGGCAGAAAGTTTGGAATAGTATAGTGATTCTTTCTCTCCTATTTCTGTGCCTTATGGGCTTTAGTTTAATGCCTACCAGCAAAGGGTTTAAACAAACTATATTTGTATTCTCCTCAGTTATCAACTAACCCACTGTGACATATCAAAGGTTTATAAATTTACCTAGACCTACGTAGTAAGAGAGGAACTCTGAAGATAAGAAGATTTCTCATGAATATCGTGTTCATAAAAATAACACTGAGAAAAATGAATTTAAAGTCAAAGATTGCATTCTGATCAGACTGTTTTTACCTTTTTAGTATTTCAGTGTCTCATGAAAAACGAACCAGGGAGGAAACACTACAAATTCACACTGTTCATTCAGATCTTGAAAATTAGAATTAAAAAGTACACTGGTATAGTTATTATATGCAGTTTGCCTGGGAAACTCAAAGGAAAGAAGAAATGGCTCTAATCTGGCTCAGGGAAACTGGCTGTATTTCACCATCATTATATCAAAACAGAAGTGTGTCTGCTCTGTGATTCACTGCCTAAATTCCCGTTTGTTAACTTTTGATCTTGTATTAACCTTATCAGTACCTGGTCTTTGTGCCTTGAAAAGGCATAAAGCTTGTTCAGGATGTTATTATAATTACTGTACTGCCACAAAACACTGATTCATATCAGTAATGTTTACAGGCCTCTGACAATGCTATTAGTTCAGTATGTAATTTAGTAGTAAGTTAATAAAGAGACATTTACCCCATTAGGTAAAACATGCTTGCTTTCCAGTCATAAATTACATCACAGATTATTGACTGCTCATTCTGTCCTGGTTTGTGTTAGGAAGTTTGATTTTATTAATGGTGCTTGTCTGTGTATCTGTGCATATTGCTTCTTGAGGTACTGTGGTATAAAGTAGGTAGAATTATCACAGGAGCCCTGCATGAATAAAAGGCAGGTCACAAAACAACTGAATTTTTATGTTTTTGTTTTTTTTTTTAATTGATCGTTGGATACCATGACCCACATTCTAAATTATCAACCTACACTTCTATTCACCAATGGAATATGTTGTCCTTAAATTCTCTTTTCAGCTGCTTTCACCACTTTACTTTGCTTTTGCTGAATCTTTTTTCTTCTTTTTCCCTACGTGAGTTATTTATCATTTATTATATCATTCCTTATTCAGTACTGCAGGCCCCCAGTATGTCTGTGAATTTGATTGTACTTCTGCTTTTTCTACTCTGAAAATAATTTGATAGCCTGCAAAAAGGAATCTCTTATACTATGCAGGGAAGAAATGGGAAATAATGTTTTGACAGATAAAGTCCTAAGTAAATGAAATAGAATTTAATGGAGAGAAAAGCCATGGATTTTCTCTGTCTTGTGGGCTTTGAAACGGGAATTTTAATAGCCTCTTTATAGAATATAACAACGGACATTCCTGAAGTGTTTTTTTTTCTTGTGTGTGTGTTTTGTTCATTTTCACTTCTTTTTAATGCAAAGAATTAGTTTCTTCCTCAGTAAGTTTCTGAACTGTCTCCCACTAACTGAAACCGCTGCTTGTGAATAACACAAAACAAAGTAGCACAATATTAAGACTTTAGATATCCTGCAGTTTTATAAAGCCCTTTGCACGAGGTGTTTCATGCAATGGGACTGAACTGGTCAATGGGACTCTTTAGCAGCCATCCCAGCACAAATGACAGTAGCCCAAGAGTGCTACAGCAGGAAAACAGCACTGTGCAGCCAAGTCCAAGTGATTAGTTCATCAATATGTTTTCACTGCTGCTCCAGTTATGAATTTAAATAGCTCAGTGATAATTCATCTGCTGTAAGAAGCTTTCTGTGGTTATACACCTTAGAAATCATTAGCTCTCTATGTAGTGTAGCATTAGTCAAGGAAAAAATATTCCACATCTGTTCCTGTGTTTAGCAGGTGTAACCCTCCAGGGTTGTGCTGATTTTCTCATCTCTCTCAGTTCCCACTGAATCTGAAAATAAGATCTGGGATGAAAAGAGAACTGACGTAGAAATAAAATGAAATAAAATAAGATCCTTATAAACAGCAAAAGTTTGATTCTAAAATTTCAGAGAAAAAGCTCGGTTGGCTTTTTGCTCCTGACAGCCTAACCCAGAAATGCTAACGCACAGTGAGACAGAGAGTCTGTTATTTCATGCACTGTCAAAACTCTCAGCTACAGTTTGGATAAACATTTGGACTTTCAGTCTTCAGCCAAACTGCGTTTCCTGCCCATTGCTGATCTCTGTTGACACATTCCTTACTCCACTCTTACTACAGAAGTTCAAGCAGGGATTTTAAATTTATGTCCCCACTGCATGTAAGTTTTAGTATCAGCTTTCCAAGATACAAGAATACTTTGTTTGTATGTGTTGCTTGCATTGTGCACTTCTGCATGTTACTCTGAGTTACACCATTGCAAAAAGAAAGTTGTTTTTTTTTTTTTTCACCTACTCTAAGCGCAGAGCCTAATGGCATCAAACGTTCTGAAGCTGCTGAAGTTTCTTACAGAACTTGAACTGCATGTTTTCCCCTCTTTCATTTTTTAAATGCTACACCTTTGTTTGGAAGAGCTCTTCTTAATCAAACCTGAGCGGAAGGGAGTGTTTTCTACTTGTTAGTGCAGGACCGCGTAGTTTTCCTCTCAACTTGCTCCGCCTGATCTGTGGTAACACTTTTCTTCTTTTGTGCTAAAGTTTCCCCATTTGTAAAATAGGTACAGTGATCATTATCTTCGCCTCGCAGGGCTTGTTGTGAAGCTTAAACGAGTTCATATTTGCAAAGCACTTTGAGCGCCAAAGATGAAAAGTGCCTGTAAAAATACTGAGCGTGGAATTGCCTCGTGGGTTATCTGTTGTAACTGGTTTTCCTGCACAAACCTGAATATGCTTCAAACAGCACTAGTGTCAGGTGGGAGGATTTTGACCACAGGTGAGGAATAAGCAAGCATTTGGTGTATTCAGCAGCTGAAGTGTACCTAGGGCCCAAGGCAGCACCTCAGCCTTCCACGCTCAGTGGGGCACCACTGGAGGCTCTGGGCCTTGGAACCCCCCCCCACAGCACCGGAACCAGCCAAACTGGAGGGCGCTGAGGGTAAGTGAGTCCTGGCAGAGGTCCCTGCCTCCTCCACACCTATAGAGACTGCCCTGGGGCACCTCCCACGACCTGCAGAGCAGCCTGCAGCTGGGAGGAGCTCTGTGGCTTCCTGGTGTCTCCTTCATTCATCTCTGGCTTTACAGGGCTTTGTTTTCCTTTCCTATTTCTTTATCCCAACACCTTCCTGTCACAACGTCCCACAGTTGCCTACACCTCCTTTTTCTACTTGGTTGATGCTCTCCTGTCTCACTTTGGCCTCTGGCTTTGGAGGCAGACACAAATATTCAGTCTGTGAGCAGAAGTTTTCCTTCTGGCCACCATCAGAGGCTGCTGTCTGTGCCGGCTGCCGGAGATGAAGTGCTGACAGAGCCTGGGTGCTCTCAAAGCTTCAGTGCTTGTCTGCTCGTGGCAGTGGTTTCAGAAGGAAAGCTTCGCACCAGAGGCAGAGAGACTGAGGATAACTGAGGAGTTAGAGAACAGACGGAGGAATGGAAAAATGTGGTAAGAGCTAAGGATCCCAAGGATAAGAAATGGAAAGGGTGGGGGGAATAACTTAATTATTGTCATTTTTGAGGAATTAATAAGAGAATAGTACTTGCTGCATACATGTCTTGTGGAAGAGGTTAATAAAGCAAATCGTGCTGAAGTTTGAGAGCCTGTTGTGGGGAATCCTTCTGCCCGTGCTCTGCTCCCCCTCCCCATCCTGCCCTCCCTGCCTACATACAGCTGTCCTCTCCCTGTCACGAGATTGCAGTCAAAATCAAACATTTAAATAACAACATGGGCTCATCAGGCCCAGTGGCTGATCAATTACTCACCAGGCTAGTGGTTGCTAACTACCTTTGGCAGAGCTGCTGACCTCCAGCACCTAACCCCTGTGCCTGCTCTCCACTCTTTCATATCTATTGCGTTCAGTAACTTTGTACCTGGTTTTAAGGAACTTAAGGCAGAAATTTCAGGTCTGATAAGTACAAAGCGGTATTTTATGGGTGGAAGTACATTGTTTTTTGTCTTTTATGCTAGTGCGTCTGAGGAAGGGAAGAATTCATCCCCAACACAGCAGTTTTACCCAGGCATATGTTTGTGGATTGCAGTCCACTTAAACTGAATCTTGCATATTCTGGGGGAAAGGTAGTATATAGTATGCAGAACATGTCTTAAAAGAACAATATGTGAAGTAAAAGATCATAAATTCTGTACAAAATTACTGTAGGTGTAGTCAACCTAGCAAATGAGAATTAATTTGCCTTGAGTTATGCTGACCAGCCAGTACTTGGAAGTTTGATGCAGAAAATCATTTTACGATAAATGAATTATAACAACTGTATTTCCAAGTACATTATATAGTAAAAAGCTCTGATTCTGCCTTCAGGATATTTGTGATTAAGGAAATAAAATAGAGATGTTCTGCTGTTATATGTGCATTTAAACTTGACTTTTCAGAAAAGTTTATGCTTGAATCTGTGTGTGTAAATCAAATGACTGCTGGCTACTCCTCCCTCTCATCTCTATAGCTACACCCTACAAGATGATTTGCTTTTATGTAGTAATGACTACTTCCCATTCTAAATGTGTCTGTAAAGGAGGCTCTGGGAGGCGTAACCAAGCGGGGTTTTTCTTCTCATTCCACATTAAACATTCTAAACATTTTTAAATTTCATCAGACAAAATAAGAATGAGCGTATGAGCATTTTTATAGTGTTGTTGTTTGCTTAATTCAACCTTAGAGCAGACATGAGAAATTTTGGCAGTATTTTGTTTTCCTAAAGTGAAGATGAAAATGTGCACAGTGATATTCAGAGTTATTGTAGAATCTGCCATCATTTTTATCTCCTGGATATTGTTAGCCATGTTCCACAAGGTCACCATGAAAAACTTTCAAATCCTCCCAATTCAGTGAGCATTCAAACAGTTTCTCGAAGCTTCAGATTTTATGCAGCTTTGAATAATAGTAAGGTCAACTTATTGTTCAGCGGTTTCAATTTTAAACTTTTAGGAACACATTCACCCATATGGCTAAGAATTTTCTCAGATTAACTGCAAACAAATTTATTTTGGAAATGAGCAATTTAAAGTATAAACTATTAGTGCTTTAGGCAGTAAATGATTTTTTAAAGTTTTCAGTTGTGGGAAATGGTTTAAATCATACCATTCATTTATTTGACTTGTAATTGTTTAAATAAGCTGTTTTTTAAGTCTAGTGTCTCTGCGAGCATTTCTTAATGGGGTGTTGGCTGCCTAACATCATAAAAATTGCTATCTGCAAACTTCAGGTCTGAAAAGACCTCAGCATACTGCAGCTGAGCAAATATTTCTTGATGCAAAAGGAGGTCCAAAATTATTTCACTAGCAAAGGGAAAAGAATAAGTCAAAGCTGCCTTCATTTATAAAAGTAGTGTCTAGATCACTTTCAGCTCACCACTGAAGGGAAATATGCATTCTCTGTACTTCTTTCTCTGCAGAATACAAGCCCACAGCTTTCAGGGAAGTTATCAGATCAATCAACTGGAGGGACAATGAACAAAATGTCTTTTATTCTTTCCTTCCAAAATTGTTTCACTTCCTGAAAGACAAGAAATATAAGCTGAGTCAGAAAGGTTTTGCAGTGAGTGTGCTGTTTGAATACTCAGGTACAGGTTGTGAACTAGTCTTCTCTCTGAATATCATGAGAAAAGAACAAGGGAATCTACATTAGTTTCAGGTGGTGGTGCAATTTCTGTAATACATCTGAAGTCCAAGAAAGAGGCAGAATTTATTTTTAGTCTTGTATTGAGGATGCTTTCCTCAACAATGGGAGAATTTCTCTGCAATTTAAGGAGAGCAATACATTATACAAAGTGGAATAGCTTCAGTGGCAGAATCATTTTTCTAGGAGGCAATTCCAGATAATAAAGCAGCAGATGGTTGTTTTGATTTTTGTTTCCCTATCATCTAACCTTTTATTTCATTTTATTTATTTTATTCTTTTTTATATATTATTTTAATTTCAGTTATATTAGAGTGAAATGACTAAACAGGAATTATTTTTTCAGTGTAAAACAATGTCATTTCTGTCAAGAAACTAAGCATAGTAAAAACAGCTTTGATGTGAACTGCATTTATTTTTTTTTCAGAGTGCAGTTATAAATCTGTAGGCACAGCTAAGAGGCATTCAGATAAATAGAAAGATGTAGGGGAAGGGTGTCCATCTCCAAAATGTTATCACTCTTGATAAATACTGTGACTACTAGACCAGTTGCATGATTTTGGCTTGAAGAGTTTGTCTACCAGGGCCTTCCTTCCTATGAGGAAAATTCAGTTATGAAAGGCAAGAGATTATGTCCCATCTCCTAACAACAGGAGAGAAACAGAGCATTGAGAATGACTAGGGATGAATGTTTGCTCTCTGTTCTAATGAAAAGATTTGGGGACAATAAATATTTATTTAACTGGTAGCAAACAGACAGGGAACACTGTGAATGTTAAATGTAGGTGGGTTTTGAAAACAGTTAAATGAATTTGTGGAACCTATCCCAGGCTGTTAAATTTAGAAGACTGATTCAGGAAACCCCAGAGTCTTCAGCATCTGAAAATGTGTTCTGGGTAAATACTTTGTTAGGCTTTTCCAATACCGTTTTTGGAAAGAAACAGCAGGCCTAGTGGACCTCAGGGCTGGCTTATGTCTTCATGTGGCTTTTATCTTTGCAGCCATGGAAGCACCTTAACCCACACACCCTAGCTCTGATCTCCCCTGAGGCATGATCATCAAGGGGCAGAAGTGTGCCCATTGGGCAAAGGACTGGATTCTGAGTGGATTCCTGTCCCTTGGGGGGATGTGGTTGGTGAGGTTTGGCCTGGGAGCTTGCTAGCCATGCAGGCATTCAAGGCCACTCAAGGACCAAGGACTTTGATTTTAATCTGTAAGATAGGTTTTTGCACTGTGAAGTTACAATTGTCTTTTTCTCTGATTTTATTTTTCCTAGTAGCCATTAATGGGCCTTCTCTTGAAATTAGTTACTGCATGGTGGATTCTGCAGGAGCTCAAGCTACCTTTAAATGAACTCCAGATGAGATGAAACAGAGAGGCATAATGTGACGTTTTACCTATTATAATTGGCTACAGACATATGGTAAACATTGTTTCAGATGGCTTCCCATGCTAGATATAGTGCTGTCAGTGTATGTGCTGGTGTGGCTCACCCTGCTTTGGATTTCACTGTACCATTTTGGTGTAACATGAGTAGTCTTTGGGTTCAGACTCTTCTGGATTCTAGATATTACCTTGGTAGATATTTTTAATGAAGAGGTATATGTAAGCACCTCCAAGGAATTAGATATCTCATAATAAAGTCACACTGCCTAAAAGGATAAAAGAATCTGCTCATTGTGGTGGAAGAGGGTTAACTGGAGGAAAACCCCAGCCTTACTCCAGGAAGTTCTCAGAGCTAGGATAGAATGCAGAAATGATTCAAAGTATCTTAAACAACAGATAAACTGCTTTTTAGCAAAGTTTTTGCCTGGAGCGAAATCTTACAGCTGAGCTTAAGACCTTTAAAATTTTAAAAGAGATAAAAGAAAAAAAAAAAAAAAAAAAAAGCAAACTCTGATGTATCCTCTATTGAAATTGTGTGAATAGGAACATATTCAGGATTCTAAATATATTTTCTTCTAGCAGTCTAAAGGCTGCAGGGATTTTTCCACTCCTAATTATATAGTGTGCAATAAGCTGTCTTTTTCTGACTTACAACTTCCAAAATAGAAATTACAGTCATAGATGAGACCTACTGAGAGGGGAGAAGAGATGCTGTGCATGATAAGGAGCTGTTGAGCTAATATTTTTTACTGATGTTGTTACCAGTCGGTAGCTTGAGTTCCAAATGTGTTACTATTATGCGGACTTTTTAATACATTGACATTTAGTTAGTATGACTATTGCATTAAAAAAAATAATAATAAAAAAATCCATGAGCAACTAAAGCAATAACAATGAACAATAATTGCATATGTCTTCTGACAGATCTGTAGCTATGCTAGCTATGTCTTCAATTTCAGTACAGCCATATTATTAACAGACTATGGAAATTCACCATCATTTCAGGCAGTTATCCATTCTGAAGTTCAGAAGTGTTTTCTGAAATCTGAATTGTTCCCTGACAATTCACTTTCAGTTTGTCTTTGGGAAGTGAAATGAAAGTCCTCTGTTGATATACCTGTAAGTCAAGTTGATGTAACCATAAGCTTCTTGGATGGGAAGACTTCTTGGATGGGAAGCTTTGGATGAAGCTTTTGACAACGTTACAGTAGGCATTTCTACCTCCTAAACCATCACTGGACTCCATATTCTTCCATATACAAACAAAGTATTTCCTCCATTCTTTCTGATGCAGTCCTATATGGCTGTTGCCTTTTGGAGGACAAGAGCTTAATGGTAGATTCTCCTGGACAAGGGAATAAGAAAAGTTATGTAGGCATTGCGCACATCTAGAGGGAATGAACAGTGTCTGTTGTGTGCAGACTTTCTCTGCTGCTCCTCTGCTTCTTCTCTGCTCTGCCATTTAGGAGGGAACACATTACATTCTAACCTTTCTCTTGGAAAGATGAATTTCTTTTTCTAGGCCAAGGCTGCTGCAAAGACTCAAAGGACAATACAGTTAGCTGCTGGGGCCACTGACACAATTTCATGTCACTCTCCAAAACTTCACAACAGAAGGTGTGGGCTGAAGACTTTGGTGATCTACTGAAGGTCATACTGGGTTTTCATTACATACTGCAAAAATCACATATACTTACATGAAAAAAAAACACTACTAGGGTTTGGATTTCTGTCTTTGGCTGAAAGTCAGGCTGGTTCCTGGTGTAAGTTGTCAGGCTTAGCAGTAGCAGATTGAATTGAGCACACCCTGCTTCTCACAGGACTTGTCAGCTCAGCCTACTCCAGCCTTCAGGCTCTGTACAACCAACACACAGAAACTGGTTTGCCAGCACAGGTGGAGGAAGCTTCTATCTGGCTGTATTTACTCACAGAAATGCTATGCAGGAGTTTAGTTCACCATCTTCACACACACACACCTTTGTGAGTGGTGGGAGTTCTTAGCCTTCATCTCTCACTTTTAAAGCTGGCTGAATGATGCCAGGAGGAGGCAGAGAGCTGCTTTTGTTCATTATTTGTTTTTTATGCTCAGTATACCTAGGTGTTGCACTGGGCATTATTCTTTAGCTGAGCAAGAATGTGCAGGCTTTCCTCAAACAGAAGACAAAGGAGTTTGGAAGTAGGTGGTTTTGTCATCCTCTGAAGGTTGTGAAAAAGAAGCTAGGCGACTTGCTCAGAGTTGCATAAGAAGGGTTGAGATGTTGCCAGGCCAGCAATTTAATGGAAAAACATTCTTTTCTTTTTCCACAATTTATTTAATTGCTATAAATTAAGACAGCTCTGCTTTAGCTGGAAGTATATGTTATGTCTATTCCAGATACTACCTTCATATTAAGTATATTTTGTAGTAATATCTACATATATACATTAAAAAAAAAAAATGTTTGCTACAATTTCAGGTTTTTATTAAGTTCATCTTGAATTCTGTCACATCATTCATAAATTATTTTTTCATCCAAACCATAATATTATCAGCCATGCTTCAGCCAGTAACTTTGATATATAGAGAGTTTCACTGTAAAACACATAAAGGTCAAATTTTAAATTAGAATGAGCTGGTGCTTTCATTAAACTTATTTTCATAAACACCTGATGTTCTTTCTAGAGTGACCAGTAGAGTGATTCTCCCCCTCTACTCCACTCTCATGAGACTACTCCTGCAGTGCTGTGCTCAGGTTTGGGGCCATCAGCACAAGGACATGGAGCTGTTGGAGCAGGTCTGCAGGAGGTCATGAGGATGATTAGAGGGCTGGAGAACCTCTCCTATGAAGACAGGCTGAGAGAGTTAGGTTTGATCAGTCTGGAGAAGAGAAGGTTCTGTAGAGAGAGACCTCGAAGCAGCTTTCCAGCACCTGAAGCGGTTCCGTAGAAATGATGGAGAGGGACTTTATCAGGGTGTGTAGAAATAAGGTGTAGCAGCTTTTAACTAACAGGTATATTAATTAGATACAAGGAAGAAATTCTTCACTATGAGAGCAGTGCAGCCCTGGCACTGCAGCCCTGAGAAGCTGCATATGCTCCATCCCTGGAGGTGCTACAGGCCAGGCTGGATGCATCCTGGGCACCTTGAGCTGGTGAGGGTTGTCCTTGCCATTGGCAGGGAGTTGAAATTGGATGGTTTTTAAGGTCTCTTCCAACCCACACTGTTGTATGATTCTATGACTCCAGAAAGAACCATAATTTGCAAGTGGGATCTGAGGTTTTCTTCTACCTTTGTTTTATCCCTTTATTTTTAAACTGACTATAACAGTAACTATATAGTAGTTTACAGTGACAGAAGGAGGCCTGAGGGTGTATATGATTTTGCTACAGAAATTGTGTTGAGTATCTAAGGATTGTTATACCTAAAGAAACATTCTGTCCCATGGAACACGTGTATCACTGGCATTTGGTTTTAGCTCTGTGTTCAGTAATTGGAAAGGCATATTTGAAGACTGAATTTTTAGAGTTGTGATCTTTTATTCTTTATTCTTAGTTGAAAAGTAAATAAAACAATTATTATAATAATGCAAAGAAATTATATAAACCAGTATATGTAACCATTTTATTTACCATCTGATGGGAAGGGTGTGACTGAGAATTAGAAAAAAACAAAGTGTAGGTGGAATTCTTCCTTAACTAATGGATTAGGCTGATTCTCCTGGGTTTGGGTGATGTATGTATATATTGATTCACTGATATCATTGCAAAAGAAGAATAATCAGTCCTTTCAACTTGCCACCTATAATCTTGAGTTCCTATATAAAGTGTTGTGTTCTTGTGACTTCTGAAACTAAAAAAACAAAACAACAAAAAAAAAAACCATCAATCCCTTTTTATAGAGTTGAAAAGGATGGACAAAGGAGAAGCAAAGAAATAAAGTGAGATTTCAGTGCTTTCTTTAGCTGATACCTATGGAATTTTATGTTGATTCTCCCATAATAATATTATTTATATCTTGATTTCTAAGCTTTGACTTAAGACCTTATCAATTTTAGCTTTGTGGGGAAGATAGCTAAAAAGATGTTAGATTTGCTAATGTTAGCTTTTCTGCAATAGAAAATACTGTAACTATATTTGTGTAACCAGGGCTACCACACTAATAGATTGCTAATGAGTCTAGAAATGTCTGAATGATAACTAAGACCCATGGATTACTGCAGATTCAGCTTCATCATTGTCCCATGGAGCACAGATCAGTTTCTGTTTGCTGAAACCATGGTTGATACCAAGTACTTTATTTCAGGAGTTGCAAGTGGGTTAATGAATCCTGACAGGACTATTTGGTCTTCTGGTGCTCTTTGCTGCTGTACTAGGCTGCTTTGTGTTTCTCTGCAGGGCACCATATTGCACAGAACAGGCTGAAATAAATAATCATTACCAGTTGTCACCTACTACATTTCTAACAATTGCCTAAGGGTTCTTACAATTGAATGAAGCAATTATCAGCTTTTCAAGGGTGTCTGCACAGCTTTTTGAAATCAGTGATCAGAAAACTCAGATGAAGATAGTAAAGTTTAGAACAAAGTTGGTAGAAGCCCTTAAAGGATAGTATTTTTTCCTTAATTAATCCAGCCTCTCATTTGTTTTGAAGATAGCAATAGCTACTGGTAAATCTCTGTGTATCTGACCTCCCTTCTAAAAGGCAAAACCTCTCATATTTCTTTCATCATTTGTAACTATCCTGGCGTGATAATAGCATGTATTGTATTCTGTATTTTATGAACCAGGTTTCTTCATAACTGAATTATTCCACAAATTTAATAGAATATATCCATTTTGTTAAGGAAGTTAGGTGAGCCAGCATGCCGTGGGAAGTGTTGCCTCACTCAATTTTCACTCAGCAGTAACCAAATGGGCAATTCAACTGACTTGAATAAATTTAATTGCATGAGTATTTTGGCTAAAATGGAAATTGGATTACCTCAAAAATTTAATTAGAAACTTATACACTGTGCTGAACTGAGATGTGAAGTCTCTTTATTTTCAAGGAAACGATAGCATGAAGATTGTTTCTGGGCTTCTGTTCTTTTAAAATATGTTGGAAAATAATTGTCTTTCTTTTTCTTCCTTTTTTCCCTCTTTCTTTCTTTTTCTTTCCAACCTGGTACAAGCAGTTTCCAAAGTACTTTCAATTAAAGATGAGAAAATTTATTCAAGAACTTTATGAATTCATAACATCAACAGATGTTGAGATTATATTAAGTCTTAGCAAGTCAAGTTTTCCATTTTGAGTCTCGTTTTTAAGAGTGTTTTTTTCATCTGAAACTAGAGAAATATGAAAATGAAATTTCTACTTTCTTAAGTGTTATGAAAATCACTACAGATAGCCTAGAATAAAACTTACTTCCTTTTATCTTTCTTATTCATAAGAAAGCTTTATAATTTTTAACAGTATGTACCTTAAGAAGTAACTGTATGAACACGCTGTATGAAAGTATATAGTGTCAAGCTTTACAAGCAGAGTGGCTATAATGTAATATTGCTGATGCTATGAAATACATCCTTTTAAAATTATCTTGTTATGGAAACAAGACTCATTGGAACCATTTCCTCACACTTGGAGTGTTTTGTTGTTTTGTTTTGTTGTTTTGTTTTGTTGTTTTGTTTTGTTGTTTTGTTTTGTTGTTTTGTTTTGTTGTTTTGTTTTGTTGTTTTGTTTTGTTGTTTTGTTTTTTGTTGAAATGCTATCAATACTGATGAATCTGTAGGGATCTCTTTTGTTTTGTTACACTTGATTATTACTACTTTGCATTATGGGAAGGGCTTCTCCTTGGCAGACGTCTGAAACTGTGCCTGAAAGGGACTTGTACATAGAGCATATAACTACCTCGGGAAGATTTTAAGATAAACGGAGTTAAGAATACATGCAGCAACTGAAATATAGTTTTGCCATATAGTTTTCACATGAACATCTCAATTAAGTTGGGAAATACATTAGAGGTATATTCACAAGGACAAAATAATATTGGTTCTAAGTATCACAGTCTTGTGCGAGTTGGAAGGGACCTTAGAGATCATCAAGTCCTGTGTAGCAGAGCGGCACTTCTACCACTTGCGCTACAGGGGGGATTCGAACCCCAGGTCTCTAGTGTTGCAAAGTGGCATCCTTAACCACTGCGCCACCGGAGGCACACAAAAGTGTAAGTAAAGTAAACACACAAAAGTGTAAAGTAGTAAGACTTTACTCATGAACACCTGAAAGAGTTTTCTTAAGCTGGATTTACCAATGTATTTTCCTATTAATATTTTGGTTTTATGTTGCTGCAGCATTTTTAGGTCACTGAGAGAGTAGACCCTGATTGTGGAGAAACTGCACTGTTAAAATTTAGTCTACTGTACTAAATTTGAAACAAATCTTAAGAAACTTCTTTGTTAATAATAAGGTTAAAGCCCATTAACCAGCTTACGTCCTTATTTTACTGCACTGTGGCCTCACTTTGCAGACTCCTGTGGCCAGTGGATTCTGTTGACCTATTGTTGCATCTGAATTTCTACCAAACTTATGATAAAGCCATAGGAATTCTATTGGTACATATATGCATGGATCTGCAAACTCACATGTGTACATGCTCTTCAATATTGTATTTATTTATTTTTTAGTCACATAAACTAAAAAATTCATCTCTGTGTTTGTGAGGGTAATAAAAACCAGGGGGTTCCAAAGGTTATATATCATAGCACTAGGTATGTTAATCATAGTAAATTGAATGGGATAATTGCTGTCAGTGTTGCTTCTACACTGATAAATTTTGTATATAAACAAAATATTAAAGTACATCCATTACTGGAGCAGCTTTTTATTTATTTAATAAACCAATTTATATTAGACCCCTTATTAATTTGACAGCTGAACCTGACTATTGTACATTTCAAAAATGAATACTTCTGGCATTGATGGAAACCAGGAAGTCCATTATTGGAAAAACTGGAGAAATTGCCATTCAGACCTTCAGTTTTGTGTCTTTCCTAACACAGACCAAGCATTAGTTGAAGGCTTTTATCAGTGCTTCTCCTAGTAAAGTTTCTTCAAATATACTGATAACACAGAAAATCTTTGGTTTCAAATAATGTTTGAGGTTTTGGCTTTATTTTATTGCTGTGTTTTCAAGCAAAAATTGCAGCACAAGAATGTAAAATTTCCATCCTAACTATCTGGAGTTCAAATAACCTTTTGTGAAAACTTAATTCTCTTTTTATATGCTACAACTCAGCAGCAAAATACAAAATAGGGAAAATACTACATCTAATTAGGTCATATTGAGGGTAAATAAATTAGTTAATCCCCATAGAAATATAATAAACATGCAAAATAAGAGTATGAGGGATTTCTTCTATATTCTATGAAAAATATATGTTGTTACCAAAAGGCATATCTTGGAGCCTTCACTTAGAGGTGAACTTCTTACTTTGATGAATTACAAATTTCTGGCTGTGTTGAAGAAGATAGATTTAAGAAGCTACTTTTAGAAATACTAATCTCTCTGTATTGAATTAAATCAACTGATTTCCTTAAGAGCAATGGTAATAGTAGTACCATGCATTGTGATTCTAGTAACTAGATTATACTGTTTAGTACAAACTCTTTCTACTAAGTCTGTAAAAACAAGTTGCTTATTATTTTCATCATTGTAATGGCTCCAACCCCAGTTTATAGTGGAGGACAGTAGGTGTGAGTAGGCATGATTTAGTTTGAATTCAGTATATATTTTGGAGAACTTGTGCATTCTGTTTTCATCTCAGTGCTGATATAGCATATTACATTATTGCATCTGGCAAACTTCCCAATTAAGTGGTTATTGTTTTAAAACACTACTGACAAAACACTACTCAGGCTAAAATATTGTTTCCCTTTTTTCTTGTAGGGTCAACGACTGCATCTTGCGAGTGAATGAGGTGGACGTGTCAGAAGTCTCACACAGCAAAGCCGTGGAGGCCCTAAAAGAGGCCGGCTCCATAGTCCGATTGTATGTTCGTCGAAGAAGACCTATTCTGGAGACCGTGGTAGAGATCAAGTTGTTCAAAGGCCCTAAAGGTAAATATGAAAATCAGAACATTTTAAGCTTGTTGGTTAGCTCTTCTCATAGATGAAAAAGGACCTGACTTTGTTGACTGGTTAACTGCTTGACATTTCAGTTACAGAAGTACAGTGAATTTAGGCTGGCAGAACTTGGATTCATGGCGGCATGAGTTTTTATTACATATAAAGGAATACGAGACACTGTGATTTGTCTGATGTAATGTTTCTTGTAGAGATGGCTTCTTATCTCCAGAATAAATGCCAGATACAAAAATTGTATGCTTTTCAGAAGATGTGTATATAGCATATCTCTGGAAGATCACTGAATCTGTCACTTTCTGCTACTGGCATACATTACAGTAAATTTAAGCATGCAGGTTAAACTCATGAAAGTCTGGATTCCAGTGGTCAATCGCAATGCTAAGCTATCCTTCTAACAGAAAAGTGTATCTGATGAGACTTTGTGTGTGTGAAATAAGGATAGTAGCACAGGCAGCAGTATTTATAAAATATTGGAATTCAATCAAGTTTGTGATATGACAGTCATTTTGAGTAACCCACAGCTAAAGAACTTAAAACAAACATATCCTTTCAGATTGTGTTGAAACGAAAAAAGTTATTCACCATGTCCAAATGACAGATACATTGTGGAAATGGGCAGGAAAGGGAATCATTTATTAAGTTGTTTTGAAATTTATCTATTTCCATAAAATAGAGTGTATGCCAAAAATTTATTATGAAAATGTAAAGAAGCTTTGCAGCTTAGTGCTATATTTTGTAGGTCTGTTTTTCAATATGAGCAAAGGAAATAAGAAAAGCTGATGAGATTGTTGCTGTCTTTTCTTGTTCTAATTCAAGTAATGAATTGTGTGCTTTTTATATTCGACATATGAAAAAATCAGAATCATGTAGAAGTTTTCTGTTTTGTTTTATTGTTTGTTTTTTAATTTTTCAATATCATCTATTAAAACTTAGTTACCTGTTGAGAGGAAGCAAACATAATCATGTCAGTTTTGGCTGTAGGTTTCAGTACTAGTCACTTGCAGGATGCTTATCTACTCAAAGCTCAGGTAATTTATCTGAGAACTTCTCTTTCAAATCTTTACTGTACAGTGCGGGGACAAATAAGTGATTATCAACATAGTGCTGATTCTCCTCAGAGCCAGATTAGGTCCTAAAATCAACAAGGTACTCTTCATACCAACTCCTGTCTCCATACTCATATGTTTATTCACAGAGTAAGGAAAATGAATGTGCTTCTATACAAGGCAGCTGTGTCACACTGAATGTGGAGTAGTAAATATCTTTTCAGATGCTTCTTTTCCTACCTTTCTCATTCAGCATAATATTGAATTCATTTCTCACTGTTTGGGATTTTACTACAAAAAGGGACGTACTGGCTTCCCTATAACCATGTAAACTTGGGGGTCACTAGCTTGCCTGGACATGTATATGGATATGTGATCATATCTTTCAGCACTTGAAAATGATAGAGAAGGAAATTTGCAAGGTGTTTCATATAAATATTCTTTTAATTTCCTCTGAGCCATTGGGAGCAAGAGCATTACAAGATGTGAGTCCATAAAAGCTGGATTATTTCATGCATGTTGGCTCTTCTAGCTAGCAAGCAGAATATAAGGGACAAAAGTTTAGTGACCATGGTGGGGGATAGGTTGATGGTTGGACTAGATGATCTTAGTGCTCTCTTCCAAGCTTAATAATTCTGCAATTCTATTCTATGTTTTATATCCTTCTGATTTCAGGTTTCATTGCAACTGCACCTGCTGCTTTATAAAAAGCTTCCTTAGCATCTTGTGTAATTAAAGGCAGTGTAACTTGTTCACTTACCTTTTTTGAAAAAGAACTAAATAAAAGATACAAATGAGTTGCACAACAGAAAACCAAAGATCCAAACTGCAGCTATTATGCAGAAATTCAAAGCTGTGCATTCACCTCTTTACCATACCTGATTAATATTATTGACCGGTGTCTATATTCAGTGTCTGGAACTATGCAATGATCTAACTCTGATCATTCCAGGATCATTCTGTCTTTCATTTCTGAGATTGTGTTTTGAATGCCTCTTTTGAGTCACCTCATTCAGATATGCAGTCTTAGTGATTTACTGCTACAGCTTTGTATAGGACTTAGGAAATGGAAGGTGTTTTACTTCAGACACTCTCAGGACCCTCTGCAAGTTGTAGCAGCCAATGTCTTTACAGTAGCTGATGTTTGAAGAGGGGAAGGATATGCAAAGGATGTTTCTTGTTGAAAATCAGTGGAATTTATACACTGTTGAAAACCATGTCCTTGAATAATATATTTTTCTTTAACTGTACTAAACATAACATGACTAATAGTAATTAAAATGGGTTTTCTGTGCTACAGGATTTGCTCCTTAGGAGCAAGCAGACAGACATTCAAAACAAAGCAATTTAACAGTGGTATTTGGCTTTGTAGCATAACTTGTGGATTACCTTCGTATAAGACCCTGAAAAGAACTTTGTTCTATGTATGAACAGTGAATTATGAACTTCAGTCGCTATTCAGAGACTGCAGAGCTCAAACTGTTTTGATTGCAGTTGACTTTTAGATTGCAGTTGGTTTTAAACCAAAGGAGTTCACTGGCCTCTGCGGTTTTCAGGAATTCCATGCTGTTCTATTACACTGTAAATGTGCTTTTACTAAAATCAGAAGTATTAAATAATGTGCTTCCCATAACATTAGTTATAGAAATTTAACTTTTTTTTTTTTTTTAATATTTTTGAAGAATCAGCCAGTAATTTGGAAAATTGTTAAGCTAGCAGTCAGAAACTATTTATACACACAATTTGTGTAATATTTTCTGTACCAATATCTAATGGATAATTTAAGCTCTGAAACTGTATACTAGAAGAATAAATAAAATCAAAACTGAAAATGCCACTTCCAGTAACTACAGCAGTACTGGATCACATAATAAATTTCTGATCTCAATTCTATAGGAAATGTAACATATGAAAGAAAACACAGCTGCAGAAATGAAGCTGAAGCTCAGGGCGTATGAAGCAGAACAGCTGAGTACCAGGAAGCTTGAGTGTTAAAATGGCAGACTTAAAAGCACTAAGAAAGAAACAATATGAACGGTTGCTGATTCTACCATCTGGATTTTCTAGTGGCTTATAACAGAATTATAGAGAAATAGGATTAATTTCCCTCACCCCTTTGGTAATTCAATAGTAACCATTCAGTGTCTTAACTGCAGCAGAGTTGTACAGCAGTGGCCACAGCTGCCATTTTATTCAGTATATTTTAGATAGAAAAGCTCTGAACAGAACCACAGCTACATCTCTGTTTTGTTGTCTGTAAGTGTGCCTTTATTCACTCTTGGTGAATTCATCATACATTTTTGATCAGATTCACCCCACTTGAGTTTGTATCCTTACAAAGAAAAATATCCAGGGACACTCATTCCTCTACTCTTTTCCTTCTGTCTGAATTAGGGCCTTTTGCAAATTTTTCATTTAACCTCTTCAGGGTATTGTTTTGAGGCCCTAAATTTGAAATTAATGCATCTGTTAAGCACTGTTAGCCCAGTCATGTGTCTCTCTGCAGATGGCTGTCTTCTCTATCTTACTTTACTTCCTAAAGAGGAAACACTAAGCCCCTAAGTTGAGCATCTCAGTAAAATGCTCAGAAATACGATGAGATGTATACAAAGGACATAACATGCATGCATTTTTTGAATTACATAAATTCATCTAAATATTAGATGAAGTCATTCAGCATAACCCATTCCAGAGTTTCCATTTCATTGTTTTGCTGTGGTTACCTGAAGTGAGTGTGCAGTATGTGGGAGATTTGCTTTTCACATATCTAGCTCTTTAATTCTTGTTGACACTACTTAAAGTGACTGGGTAGTAACAAAGCTTTCCTACTGTACTTGGAAAAGAATCAATATCTTTTAAGTACTATATATTTTAACCCCTTGCTTAGTTATGGAATTTTCTTGAAGAGATGCAGACCATCAGTGGTTTCCCTGCAAAATTACCTTGAATTGTTACTGAAATGTTCTCCATTAACATTGTTTCACAAAAATTTTCATTTATGTCATCAGTGTTGACATATTTTAGTTTCAATTGATGGCCTTAATGGGAAAAGCTTGTGCTGTGTTGCATTGAGAGTGACAACTGAAGTAGTCCAAGAAGTTGGGTACAATTACTTGTGCTTTTGAAATATGTTAAAAGTGTCACTCCTTAAGCAATGCATTCAATTCAAGGCAGTAGAAGGGCAGCTTTTTTAAAATGTTTACAGTTGCTGTTCCCAATAAGTAAGGAGAAATCCTAGCATTATTTTTATCTACTAAGGCAAAGCCAAAGGTTACCTTTTCATCTCAGGTAAAAAGTACAACTCTTAAAATAAAACAGGGAGCTTTTGCAAACAAAGAACCCCAATTACCAGTTCCAGAGAGCACAGAGAGCTTTCCAGTTGTGCTGTCCGATAACTGTTTGCGAATGATTCCTTCAGAGAGATGATGATGTGTATACTTCTGTTAATATAGCTATCTCTCTACTTTTATCCTGGCCTATTTCCTCTAGTTTACCGAACACTAAATACTACATAGTAAACAATATAACTTGAGTAGGAAGGGGTTCTATGATGAGTTAGGCAGATTGTTTATTCATTTATGATGGCCTGAAACTTTCAAAACATTTTTAATTTCATGCTTAGAAATGTTTTAATAATTCCAAAGCGTTTTCAGAAAAAAATGTTTTCTTCACAAACCAGAATCATTTTTGTATGGTCTTTCAAAAATTTTAGTCCTGTGGATTCATCAGCTGTGAAGTCATTTCTATTTTTCAGTGTTTTCCATCCATGCTGTGAGCATTTTCATGAATCCTGATCTAAAACAGAGTAAAAGTGGATAACTTTTAAAAGAGATGTAGAAATATAAGAAAGCAGGCAAATTTTCCAAATTCTAGATTTCATGCTATTGTAATGCACTTACCAAAGGAATAAATAAGAAAGGCACCACAATTGAAACTAAAATACAATTTTCTTTATGAAATGTCTTTGTTTGAACGGGCTGGCATTTAATCCAATAAGCAGATAGAGCTCCATCAAGCACTAAAATATAATTTTCCAATTTTAAGACTGTGATTCAAAATCATCATTTCTAAGTTAACATCACTAAAAGACACAGCTTCCCTGTAGGCTAAGATTGTTTAATATAAGAACATGTGAGTATCTGAGCAGTTTATCACATGAATATGGTATTGTCTTGAAGCTCATAAAGTTAAACACTCTGCAGTAGTGCTATAAGACTTTTTCTTATTTTTCAGAAATACTTTTTAATACTGCCAGTGCCTGACAGAAGAAATCATGGCAGGTTATATCTGCGTATTTTTATTTCTGACTCTAGATCTCATTCTTTGTTTTTATAGAATCATGAATTGCTCAGGTTGGAAAAGACCTTAAAGATCATGAAGACCAACCACAACCTGACCATAGTTCCCTAACTTCAACAACCCTCCACTAAATCATGTCAGTGTTTATTTGGTGTAATTTCAAATGGTAATAGTTACAAGAGTGACAATTCCATTCTAGTTTTACAGGCTTTGACTAGATTCTTTTTGTCTTCAGTGGAAAAAGTAAATCTAGCATGTTACAATTAAATGGCAGAATATGGTTCTATCAAATTATTGTCACATCAGACCAAATTCAATCATCACTGGAGCTAAGTAGTCAACTTATCAGCAAGAATCTCACACTGAATTCAAACATCACCCAATTGGTGGGTTGTCTGACGACTGAAAATTAGAACCATACTGTGAGCTGCAGAGTGTGCCCTCATTGAAATCCTGATATGATAATTTTGACTTCTCTTTTTTTTATATTTTACTGACATTTTCCATTTGTGTTAATTTTCCATTTCCATTTCTCCATTTTTATCTATTTTATACATAACAATTTGTTTGTTTTGTGTTTTTCCCTTAACACCATTCAATTTTTAAAACCTCTCCAAGAAGTTCTGGGACTTCTGGGATAATATGCAAAATGCACTCCTCATCTCATAGTAGATTTTAAGTACTAGTTTCCAGAAGTCATTCATAACAAATGAAGTTTCTACCGAAATGAGCAGTACTGTCTGCAACTCCATCACGATAACAATTTCTGAAGTGGTGCTGTTGCAATTTCAAAGTGCAGTGCTGTATTTTAATAGCCAATTGAGATGGCTATAAAAATCCAGCACTGTGCACTAAGATCATTACTAAATTGCTTCAGCAATACTTACTGATGAGGCAGCTTCAACAGAATACAATTCATCTTAATTAACTGTGTCTGCAATAGAGCAAAAACAGCAGCGCAGAGAAAGATGTGCAGGTAGGTTTGGATGCCAAAGATGTTGTCTTTGAAGAAAAAGCAGCTTTGGCTAGCTTCCCTTTGTCTTCACTAGAGAAAAAAGTAAGCCTGCCAAGCTGATCGTTACAATTGCAATTAAATGGCAGAAGATGGTTGTATCAAACTGTTGTTATATTACACCACATTTCAACATGCTTGGAGCTAATTAATCTGTTGTCATTTCAATTGACACTGCTTTCTGAATTAGGACTTCCATGTTACTGTCCATTCACCTTGATAATTTTATCAACTCTGGCGCTAGACAGAAAACAGTACAGTATAGCAGTGTGTCCTCATTTTCTCTGATATTGTCAATCCTTCTATTGTGCCTAAAGTTACTTCTGTAGCTTTTAGTGAGAATTAAGAGGAGTTTGTATAATTTGAGGTTCCCCCTAGAAAATAATTCTGGCAGGTTTACCTCTGTAATCTCACACAGGAATGCTGAGAGAAAAGAATGGTGCTTACTTTTCTTTGTTCATTTCTATTACGCAGAGAGAGAAGGTGTGCTTAAATTCTGTTCTCAGCTGTTGTACCAGTAATGGACCATTTTATACTCTTTGATTTATCATTAAAAAAAAAAAGAATATTCTGATTTGGAAGGGACCCAACTGTCCCTGTACTTGTGGCAGTCCTTCAAAGGAAATTACTAAATGCATTTTCCAGCTATCTACTGATTGCTGAGACACTGTTGGAAAGTTTTCTTTCAGTATCTTTTTGTCTCTGGCTTTAATGGAAGAATTTTTTATTGATGCCATTGTTTTTTTTCTCTGTCTCAGTTTTAGTAATTCTGAGGTGATTTCTCCACCTCTACGCACTTGTGTTTGTTTGTTTTTTTGTTTGTTTTGTCTAAGACAAATGTTACACAAATTCCCAGTTAATCTTGGTCAGTTTCTTTTTCTAGCTGAAATGTTTTCTTCTGACCAAGTGTAATGTAATTACAGTCAATCCTGTAACTATAACATGTCTGTGCTTGTTTTTCTTCCCCTTTATATTAAGAACTATTTGGTCAGAGAATATTTTCATCGTTTCCATCCCCACTCTACAGTACTGTGTAAGATTTAAAAGGTGAGCAAAAGAAGATCCCTTTCATTATGTTCGCGTCACTGTTTTCATCAGGCCAAAATGAGAAAGGGAGGAGGTCCAGCAGACAGGACAGCAAAATGGTAATTATCTCATCACTGTTTCCAGATACACAATAAATCAAAAGATGAGGAAGGAGAATGATGTCATTTGCAAAACTACTAGCCTGGGTGTGGAAAGAAGTCCTTCTCTAGACAGGCCAGTATCTTTTCTCTGTTTTCTTAGTGGAAGAGGGAGAATTGTCTAAGGAGTGGCAGCTTCCCTGCTTCTTTTTTCACCACCTATATGTTCTTTGGTTTAAATTCCTCAGGTGAGTTTTAGAGAATGATTATTCTTGATCTTTCATCACTTTAACAAGTAAACAACTATATGACAGTAATTGCTCGGAGCCTGATATGACATCCAGATGTAACAGAGGATACATTAAGGCTTTAGCATCCTTTGTGGAATTCGTTCACTGACATGACATCTGTCACTTGCAACTGAATAGTCTGAGAATCCTTAAGGCTGTTTCTTTGCACAGCTTCATCCTTTCTTGAGTATAAAGCCAAAAATGCAAATTAACCATGCAAAATTACAGAGCAGTGATTTCACCCTTTATTGCTCAGTTAACTATCTACATAACAATTTCTGTCTTTCTGGTAGCCTATCAGGTATCCAGGTCTTCCTCAAGAAATCTACTCTCTGAAAGACAACATGCACAAGTAAAATACTACAGTGCCACTAAAAACACATAAGATATGTTTCATATTTGTATATTTTTATGTCTAGGAAAGCCATAGATATTCATTTTTTTTGTATCTTGTCTTCTTTTTTTTTTTTGGTGATAATTCTAAATACAGGTAGCCAGTCTTCTGAGGCATGCTTCAGAGATTTAGATGGTGGTAAAGTTCAAAAGCTGGGTGAAGCTTTAAAGATTCAAATGATGCAACAAATGAAGTAGAAGTCTGCAGCCTATTTTAAAAATAGTCAAGATTCTCAATATTTTTATTTTGTTTCCACTAGTTGAAAAAAAGGAAGGTGGTATGTTAAAAGTGTCTCTGAAAATCTGAAGGAAGTAGTTGGCTCAGTCAGGAGCCAGATGCCAAAGAGATTAATTACATATAATCATTCATCTGTCAATTCCCCATATTATATCCAAGCCCTGTCTTTGGGTTTGTCATCCTCATTTTGCTTGTAGTATTCTGAATCTTATCTGTGATTGTTGTTAGCTGTCATGAAAACAAAAGGTTTCTTTTTAGATGACAACTGAAAAGTGGCAATCAGATCTCAACTTGTCCAAAAGAAACTTCCCTTCAGTATGTTAGCTTTAACTTACTATTTGTTAATTCAGGCAATTTGTTCAATGAGTTTGGAAAACTGTTTTGCCTTCACCTGTAAGGATTTTCTGTTTTGTTTTATTTCTTTAATTATATGGATATTCCTAGAGATAGCAGTCTTTCTTTTGGTTTAGATGGAAGAAGATCCTTTGCCTTTTGCCAGAATAAAATGATTTGTGCAGGTGACCCCACTTTCCAATTGTGCCATCTTGAGACATAAATTGAAGAATCCCTAAGCTCTGCAACTCCAGCACACAAAAATTCTGGTGTTGCATCTGCTACATCAGTCACATACAAGGGTCAGTTCTTCTGGACATCTTGCAAAGGTTCTTATATTGTTGATGACGTCTGATCAGACATTGCAGAAGCGATGTTTTGTCTTGCTGTGCCAAAGGCTTGTGATCCCTGGAAAATAGTTACTTTTCAACTGTTTTTCAGGTGAGCAGTAAGGCCGTGTGATTCCTGAGAATATTGCTTCTTTTTCTTTGTTTTTGGTGTTTTGTTTAAGATCTTTTCTGCCATTTGGAACAATTGCAAAGTGATAAGTTTTTCTCAACACAAAACATTTGGTGTCTGAAAGACAAAAAAGAAAAGAAAAAAAAACATCTTGTGACCTCTTCCAGAGTACATTTTTATCTGAATTTATATGAGAAAGACAAGGAGAAATCTTACTGCTCTTAGAGCCTCTAACCTGTATTTCCTAAGACAAATGTACAAGTGAGAGCTTGCGAAAACCAATTATATCTGTACAATAAGAAACATTAGCTCATATACTCAAAGTATTCCAAGAGCATGAAACCAAAGGGATGTTGGCTTCTGGAATTCCAGTAGTGATTTCTGTGAACAAATAAGAAGCCTGCTCTTGGATTCTTTAGAAGGAAGTTCATCCAATCATTTCCTTTCATAGAAAGAAAAAGTTGAAAAGCAAGATCTTAGCGCTGAACTGAATGTAAAATAGCAAAGACAAAAGAAAAGAAAAAAAAAGTCTTTAGGATAGGACAAAAGAGACACTGCAAAAGCTAAAAAGAACAATATCCTCTGGGCATGCTTGAAGACTTCATTTTGGAAACTGATATTTGCAAATAAGGATCTAATTGACTTTTTCCCCATAATCTGTGTTCTGGTTTGGTTTAGTTTGTATTGCAAACTGGGGTATAGGATATCTTCTGAAATGATTAGAGAAACAAAGGGAAATGAAACAAGTAAGCATATAATTGCTGTAAATAATTTAGTAAAGTTGTTTAGTGTAGGCACACTTATGTTTCCTCTACTGTAGCCAAAAAATGAACTTAGTTTTAATAGTAGGCCAGGGGTGGATCTTATCTGTAGTGTGTAAGTTGTATATGAGCTGTTTTTAAATTGTAATGATTGTGAAGTGCTACAGCCAAAATTTCCAAAAGCTATATCAAAATACTTGTTAATTCAATAGCAGCACACACATCCCCTATGTGAAGGAGTAAAACGATTGTAACTTGGAGATATGCTTTGTAGATACAGAGAGAATGCTGAGATGACAGATGCTTTTAAGGGAAGATATAAAATGTGTCTACAATTTGGCTGGCATAAGTTTTCACAGCAAGGTCATCTATAAGAAGAATGCTATTATGATTAATACCAGCGACAGCAGAATGAGACTTCAGCCTGAAATGAAAAAGCATGCCAGGCAGCACTTAAGTATATTAGACATTTTTACTCTTGCAGGACCTTATGATTTTGATCTCAGACCACTCAGACATTGCTGATCAAACCAGAGCTAACTGGGGTTCTTTTGTACACTGTGCAGCAAAGGCAAAGGGGAAAAACTGCCAAGTGCAAGCAGAAAGCTCATTTTCATTGAAGTCAACAAGGGAAGACAAGAGAGTATAAAGGCATGAGTTTGCTTTCAAAATCTCAAAGGAATACCAGAAGATGTAAAATATTGTTATAAGTACAGAAAAAAGTTGAAGAGTGGTGGTTACCCGAGGATGTAATGCTCTTTTGCAACATTTTTTTCCATATATTTTTCTCAGATGACACTGTGTGCTGGGAGGGGTTAATACTGAAAGTTGTCTGGAGGAAAAAAAGAGAAAAAAAAAAAAAAAAAGACATTATGATGTATTGTAATTCAGTAAATTCAGTAGGGACAACTGCAAAGCATTCTTAGTAGAGATAGTCAAATAATGCAATAAATAGTGCTTAACAGGAAACTGTCAGGACAAGAAACCTGTAGCAAAGGATCCAGGACTTTGTATGCTGCAACATCTTGTCTTTTCAACATCATGCTGTGATGAAACATTCAAACTCTATATTGGGATTTATAAATTGAGGTATAGTTTATAAGACATGAGAAACCCTTTCATCCTTCACAGGTAAAGACTGAGCTAGAGAGCCCAGGCTTTGAGATTTCCACTTCAATAAAGGTGTGGACCAGCTGGAAGGACTCCAGGGGAAAGTAGTAAAAATGATCAGAGATTTAGAAAGCCTGTCCTACAAGGAGGGAATGAGTGATCTGAAGTCATTTATCTGAAAAACCAAAGACTTGGAAGAGGGGTTATGGGCCTCTAACAATACTCTTCTTACTTTGTAGCACATCTTTGAAGAGTGATTTTTCTCTGTGTGCCTGGCAGGGAGGACGTAGAACAAAGCATAATAGGCAAATTACGATAAGCAAGATGTGGACTGGATTTAAAGAAAAATGAGGACTGTGATATGATAGATTACCAGGCAGGTCACTGTGTCCCTAGAGGAGGAAATAACCAGGTGTGCTGCGTAGCCATTTGTTAGCCATGATGCAACTATCTTTGGCTCTGCCTTAGGCCAAGGAGGTAGAATAAATGATCCATGGTGTTTCTTCCAGCCCTGAGACTCAGTGATCATAAGAACAGTTTCTCATTTCTCCTCAGTATAAAGACAAACAGTAGACGTAGGGCTATTACAGTCCTACACCTGTAGAAATAAAAAGGTGTCTTCCAGGCAAAAAACAGGCACAACTAACGTGCTTTTTCTCAACATTAATTTAGTATTTTGATTTCTGTCTTTTTTGTTTTACTTGTGGCTAGGAGAGAGTGAGAAGCTATTAGTGAAGCTATGTTGCTTCTTCACATGTGATATTATTAATGAATACTGTAACATGCCATGTCAGTCTGCATATTCTTAGTTACAGCCAGCACAGGTTTCTCTTGCTTTCAACTTTTCTGTTGCTCAAGTCAGGATTGCGCTCCCTAGGAACATTTTGGTCAGATATATGGCTGGGTCTTCATTAAAAGCTCTTCTCACAGAAGGTTTCAGTACTTGGAGGCTGGCCAACACCCCACTGCTTTGGACTGCACTAAAGCTTTTAATGCTAAGTCTTGAGTTCAGATAAAACACTTTTCTCCGGCTCTTAGCAGAACTGGGTCTCTTTACACCTAAAATCTATCTTATGGGCTTTGGGTTTTGAGTTTGTGGGTCCCACTGGGATGAATCTGTTCACCCAAATAACTGCTTTAAATTTCCAAGAGATGGCCAAGTGGTCTGGGAATAAATCAACAGTTCGGTGCATTCAGTCTTTTCCCCAGGGTTTCACTTTTCATCAGGAATGCTGTGCATGCCACTCCCAGTCAAACAGCAATACACCGTACCTCTGACTTTGCAGAGAGATTCAGGGGCCGTTATTAATTGAAACAGCTGATGGAAAGACCATATTAATATCCTGTGATGAACTCCTCAGAGGATTAGTAGCAGGGTCTTATTTTTTACTGTATCTAATAAAGATACCTGATAAAATAAATAAATAAATAAATAAATAAATAATCAGGAAAAACCTTTATTCAGAAAAAAAAATTGTAATGTAACCCAGCCTGCAATAATCATATTAAAATTTTATGGTCAAGTCTTCACACTGTAAAGCATCAGCTGTTAGAAAATCTTATGTGCTCTGGGATCAATCTGGAAAGATCTGTATTTCTGAATGCAGATTTCAAATATGGGTTCACATTACTATTCCACTCATGTTTACTAGAGCATAATTCCCTTAGCCAACAATTAGCAAAATTTCTGTTGAGACATGAGATGTTTGATTTTATTCCGTGAGTAAAGGATGCATCTCACTGGCAAATAAAGCTTTTTCATTTGTTTTTTGTCTTAAGAGTTCTGCAAGAAAGCATCAGTAATAAACAGATCTAAGGGATAGTTTTGAGAAGAAAAGTCAATACAAAGAGCAATGGCTCTTGAATTTCAGAGTACCTTCACCTGATTACTGTAGTTCAGTAAGCAACACCTGTTTTTTTTCTGTGTCATTTATGTACTTGCAAACTTTGAACATCAGAGTTCTGTAGATTACCTTATATGAAAATTACTTGTCAATTTATGACTTGATTTTTAAAGAGGAAGCGACTGAATGGATGACAGATTATTTATGGATTGATTGCAAATAGATAAGAGGCTACAAGATGAACTATGATTTCATTTTGTATTTCCATGCTTCAGTATAATTGGCAGAGAGCTTTTCAGGAACGCAATTCTGTTCAGCTTTGCAACAGGGATAAGATGATAAATGCTAAATTCCCTTCATCGGATGGAGTATGAACAAAAGAAACTGATGAGTCTTTCTCTGACATTTGTGGTTGTTAAATGGATCCTAAACTGACAGACTACTCCTTCTGTCTCCATATAATTGGTGAAAAAAAAAATAATTAAATATTCGTCTAGAACAGCTATCCAGCTTAAAAAGCACTGACCCAGCTGTACTCAATTAAAAGTATATCATCTAATGTTACATACAGCAAAAAGCTTTTTTTTTGTGTGTGTGAATTATAATAATTATTTCCTGTGTCGAGTCTGTAGATTTCAGTAATGAATCTTGATCTGAAAATAGTGTGAAATGCACAGCTTCACATTGTATCACGATTTAAAAACTGAACATCTCATCAGAAAGTAATAACTGTAAAACAAATCTTTGTGTGCACATCTACAGGATCAGGTGCTTTTCACTTTATATTATTAGAAGATGAAATAATTTGTGCTGCTGTCAGTAATTGCAGTAATTAATGGTAAACTAAGCTGAAAATTATGTAGGCGCTATTTGTTAATGACAGCCAAACCATGATCGACTGTCAGCACAGACTTTGTTCCCAAGCTTGAAACAATTTGTATACTTCAAGTATTGAGAGTGAACCTTAATTCATACTTTGAACCCAAGGTACTATATATTGTTACAGTAATAGCAGATTCTTTGAATCTCATCAGTGCATTCAAGGTTTCTGTAACTGCCTGCTTGTCTCAAGTCACTGCAGAGGATCCATGAAATGTGTTTTTGCTGCTTAGATCCAAGTCACATCCTTGAACTCTAACCAGCACTGGAAGGGGGGAAAAAATAAAAAAAAAATAATAATAATTAAAAAAAAAATTAAAATAAAATCTTTAGTATTTTATCAAAATTTTCTGGTGGAAAGATGAGAGGGATCAGGGAAAGTGACTTGTCTTGGTTTTACAAGTGAGATCAGCCTTGCCATGTTGATCCCATATCCAGATACCTCTGCCTACTTTAGAGAAGATTATCAAATTGGTCTCAAGGGAAAACTGTATTTTGAACAGAGGATGCTGTAAAAATAAATATGGCTACAAAAGCATATTTATGGTAATGTGGCTAGTTGTCTTAAAAACCTGTATTAGAAAAGAAAAAATAAAGTATTTCCTACTGCGTTCAACCCACGTGTGCAAGCATTCCCTGAATTAAATGCCATTCTCACAGGGCAACCAGTGGTCAGTAAATTCAGCTTTCTCAAGCTCAGTATTTCTCTAGGAAGGGTGAGTTAAAGGTTTTATATTTCATTCTCTAATCAGGAAATGTTCATGGTACCAATATATCTGTCAGAGCAAAAACTGGAGAAATATTGAATAAGCACCATTATTTCACCCCTTTCTTTCCTTACAGCAATATCAGACATTTTAGCCCTCAGGAGCATTACAAAGCTGTAATTGCTAACTTCTTTTTCTCAAATTTAGGAGAGCAGTTTTATTGTTCCCTTTCTACCCAACAGGCCTCATGCTCTAATGGCATACTTTCACAGAGAGTTTTTCAGGTGCTCTGATAGCCTAAACAGATACTTCTGGTCTCCTGTCCCTGCATCCCTTAAGTTGAGTTTGCTGCAAACCTGCTCTGTAATTTGTCAAGATCTCTTTGCAAGGCCTCTCCACCTTTGACAACATCAATAGTTTATTCCAATTCAGTATCATCAGCAAACTAGCTCAGAACACCTTCTAGTCCTACATGCAAGTCATTATTCACCATAGCAGCCAAAGTACCTCTATAAAAAAATGCGCTACCAAGAAGAGGGACATGAAGCCCAAAACCATCCCACCTGTCAGCCCCTGCTATCGTCCATGCTGGTGAACACACACCTGATCTGTGATTCAGATCCAGTTGTCTTGTTTTTTGTGCTGCTTTAGAGCTGGTAATCTTATGGCTAAAAAACATTCATGGTTAGTAAAAGGCAGGCATTGGGGAAGCTTGGCCAAAGACAAGGAGGAGAACAGAGTTACCTCTTTTGGTAGTAATGAGTCTTTTGATGAGCGTATTATAATCTTAAAAATGCACACTGCAATCCCCCACCTGGCTTTCTGCTGCTAATTAGGAAAACCTGCTACTTTATCCATAACGTGGCATATGGCAAAGGGTGGGATGAAACCCCAAATACCCTTTAGAAGAAAAATGCTGCTAATACAGAAACAAATAGAGTGAGAAGAAAAAAATAAAGGAAAAAAAAAAAAAAGAAACAAACAACAACAACAGAAACTAATAATAATAGTTCAGCTAACATTCTGTTAACAGTAACTTATGCTGTGTTCAACACTGTTAGTTGTGACCGTACTGTACCACAGAGGCAGCCAAGTTAGTAAGTGACCCTACCACAGAGGGAGACAGCTATATGATGTCTGCCTTCCTCTGTAATACCAATGTCTGGCAACTGGATCTGAGTACTGTTTGTTCTTGGGGGTGTGCTGAAAATGTGTGGAAACTTCTTGTATGAACAGGAAGACAGTGTGAATATGCAGCTTCAGAGAAGGCATATGCCTACTATGCATGGAAATGAGAGAGAAGACATTTAGAAAATAAAATCATAAGCAGTTAATCCTGTTCCCAAATGGCAGATTTCAAATCTCTCTCCTTTACTTCACTAATTTTCATCTTTTTAAAGCATAATTTGAATGTTCTTCACATGGAATGTTTGGACTTGGTGTACTGTGGCTTTTTGGAGGAGAACTGATCTGCTTGCTATATCTCTTAGACTGTCAGTAGATGATAAGCACAAAATCATTTTCTTTTCTTTTTTTTTTTTTTCTTTTTTTGCATTTAAGTTGGTAAAATAGTGGTGTTGTGTTTTAATATGGTTTTCAGCAAACTTGAATTCTCAACAATGCTTTAAAAGTAGCTTATTCTGAAAAATTAGGAATACAACCTTCTCTTTTGAAGTTAAATTTTAAGGTATTCTTGAGAATTCCCATGGTGCAATTAGGCCATTTTTCTTGTTTGTGCTTTCTGGGAAATCTATTTGAAATTAATTTGAAAAAAAAGGTAAAAAATGTTTAATAAACATCATTTGTAATGAGGCTTTCAGTTTATTTTCCTAGCTTCCTGTTTCTTTTCTCTTTGATTACATCTGGAGAGAATATGTCTTTAGGGATAATTATATGCAGGCAAAAACTCCATAATGGGGAAAACACTTAACTGCAAAACTGAATGGAAAAATAGGAATTGTTTTCATTTGCATGTTAAACAATTTTTATAAATTTTCTACAGACAAATCCAATTTAACAAGGTAGATTTTGAAGGCTGTGTTAAAGATTACAGAAGGATTAGCTTTAGTGTTATGCTAATTCAACGTTTTACCTGCTATATCTACTGTGTGATTGTTTTTAAACCTGCTCTTGCTGCCTTGCAGGTACACTAACATTTGCATTGTAGTCTCTCTTCCCCGTCATCTCCTGCAAGCAATGTAAACAACCTTTTTTTGAGCCAAGGACTGTAACTCTGTGTTCTGACAACAGATTCCTTTCATGCTGTTGTAAGTCATTGTTTTCCACTATAATGCTTGGTATTTCCACCCAAAAGAATGGGAAGAAAAAACACAAAACCAACAGTTGGAAGAGGGTTGTAGTTGTGTAAAATTGTGTCTAAATGGATATAAAGGCCAGAGCAAAATCCAGAAAAAATCCCTGAAATATTCAAAAGGCATTTTAGCATATTCTGAACTGTAGTGCATATCTGACTTTAGTCTCAGAGAACCTAGGTAAATCCTTTGGGTCCAAAAAAACAATGCAGAAGCAGAGTGAGCCCCAAGCAATGCTAGGCTGGAACAGCTGTAAAGAACTGGAGGCAGCAGTGTGCTGGCCCAATTTTAAAATTATATATGGTCCCTAATGGCATAGATAGCAGTAAGTAAAATTTGAAATAGAGACTGCAGGCTTGTTTAGGTAGTTACAATCAAAGTTATGAAAACCAGCCTGCTACCACCGTCACTTGGGTCAGCCACCAAGCTGCTGTCCCTCCTTCATTCAGTTTCCCCTAGGTGCCATTTTAACCTCCGTAGGATCATTCTTTAACCTCAGCAAGTTTTTTTGTGACACTAAGCTGAGAAAAGGAGGGAGGGCATCCAGAGGGACCTGGACATGCTTGAAAATCAGACAAACAATAATCTAATTAGATTTTACAGGGCCAAAGGATTGCAGTTGGGTTGAGGCAATTCTAGATACAGGTACAGGCTGGCAGAAGAACTCATTTAAAGTTCTGTGCAGAAAATGACTTGGAGGTGCCCCAGGGGGTCACCGTCCCACCCATCCAGGTGCGTGGGGGGTTGCTAAGTGTGGCTGCTGGGTAGGAGGCCTCAGGGCCAGGCCCTCCTTGCAATGACGTTCCCACTCTGGTGGCCCCAGGCTCCTTGTGGGGTGTTTCCTCTACTTCTCTCTACCAGTTTCTCCACACAGCACTCAGTGCCATCCCTTTTGGGCCCCAGGCATGGGTGAAGGTCCTACAAGCAGCTATATGGCCATGTACCACAGGAGTGCAGTGCGGGTGGGTCAGGAGGGACCTCTGAAGATGTAGAAGCATACAGGGACTGGGTTGGAAGGGGCTCTGTAGGTTGTAGGGTCGTGGAATCCTGAAATGGTTGAGTTGGGAGGGTCCTGGAGGACCAGAGAACCGTGGAATCACAGCATGGTTTGTTTGGGAGGGTCTTGGAAATCCATAGATGCACAGAATCCTGTCACAGTTGGGTTAGGATGTTCCTGGAAGTCCATAGAAGCACAGAATCACAGCACAGTTGGGTTGGGAGAGTATTGGAAAAGGCTGGGTCAGAAACACAAGACATTGTGGCCCCAAAGTATTTCTTTAGTCTAACTATAAAAATGAGGTAGTTGAATTCAAAGCAAACCAGCCAGCCAAACCACTATTTCTGTTCAGTGGAATGTAGCTAGCTTCATTGGAGTTTGTGAGGTTAAACTGTCATGAAACTTTGTCTTCAGCATCCTGAGGAGGAGTAGTTATGCATGGAGAGTAAAATCCAAAAATGTCAGTTTTGGCCATGGGTAGCCTAGTCCAATGCTGGGTCTTGCAGCTGCCAGCTCTGCCTGTGGCAGATGGGTTGGAGATTCATGATCCCTAGGGTTCGATCCAAGCCAGGCCATTCTATGGTTCTATGGTCCTGGTAGACAAGAAAGCTGATGTCAGCTAGCAGTATACTCTTGCAGCCCAGAAGGCCATCTGTATCCTGGGCTACATCAACAGAGGGGTAGAGCACATCTCCTACAAAGAAAGATTTATTGTATTGGACTTGTTTCTTGGAGAAGAACAGGTTCCAGGGAGACCTCACCATGGCCTTCAAGTACTTGAAGAGAACTTATAAGCAGGAGGGAGAGCAACTTTTTACACAGATAGATAGTGATTGGAAAAAGGCTTTAGACAAAAAAAAAAAAGACAAGATTTAGGTTAGATATTAGGAGAAAATTCTTTACTCAGAAGGTGATGAGGCCCTGGCCCTGCTGCCCAGAGAGCAGTGGTGCTCCATCCCTGGAGGTGCTCAGGGCCAGGTTGGATGGGCCCTGGGCAACCTGAGCTAGTGGGGGGGGCAACCAGCCAATGGCAGGGCTCAGCACAGGCTCTACTGATACCTGGGTTCTCTGTTGGTCCAGAAATATTGAAAGGTGATGCACTGACAGCCAGAATGTCAGGATTGATAGACTTAATCACAATAAAATGGCTGTGGGCTGGAAAAAAAGAGCTGCATAAGATCTGCAGGATAAGTACGTGAAAGCATGAGAATATAATGATACACAGAGCATAAGGGGACAACAATTTTCAGCTTGGTACTAAGTGGTTTCAAAGAATATTCTTACCTGGTGGCACTGTAAATCATCTTTATTCTATCTGACATAATCTGGGAAACACCTGAAAATACAACATATTTCTGTAAAGTAATGTCAAAAACAATAAGGAAGATACCTGAAAGTTTTAACCTGAGACCACTAGAGGGAAAGACCAGCTAATAATCAGCTTTGTAGGGATCTGGACCTCCTTCCCATTTGAGGTTATTACCAAATTGCTCATTACAAAGTGCATTCTGAAGCAATTTGGGAACATGGCTGAAAAAAGGAATAAATGATGGCAATGAATGTAGTCAGCTTTTAAGCATGTTATGAATATTAGTTAAAGTTTGATGAATCATACAGTACTTTAGACTGATATTTTTTATCCACAGAACAAAATGTAGTCAAATTTTATTCCTCTAACTCCTGATATGAGCTGTGACATGAGTCAGGAATAGCAATTGTTATAATTCACTCAAATGAATTGATATTTGAACCTACTCCTGTAACACAGAGGAGAGAGAAAAAAGATGACATATTCTGTGTCTGGGATTAGCAGTTTCTCAGGAATTGATCTGTGAGATGAAAAATAAAAATGGAAAGAAATAAAGCTCTGTAGAGGAAAATCAGTTCCTCCTTGTATCATTTAATTATTGTGAAACATTCTACTTTTCATTGTGTAATATAGTAATTTTTTGCTTATAATGAATAATAAAGAAATTTGCTGTCAATAATGAATATTAATCAAAAGCCATGGCTTGAACAAGCATATTAAAATCCCACAATTATGAGGTGTTATATCTCTCTTCTAGAAAGGCTAGAATTGCCAAATACAAGCTTGGGCAAAAGGGAAAAGGGAGATGTTCTCTGCTCCTCCTTTGTTTATAGTTAACCTTGTTTCAGTTTATTTATAGGGCAGTAGGTAAAGCTGTGGTAGCTGTCAAAACAAGTCAATCAGTTGTGATACGTCAATGTATTTTATAATATCCATGTTCTTTCCCTCTCTGTAAGTGGAATTAGATTAATTAGAGACCTGGGTTGAACTTTCTTGCTTCATGTTTGATGAATTTGTGAGAAGATTCATCCTTTTTCAAAGGAAGAGACAACTAAACATTGTCTAATTTGGCTCTGGAAGCTTAATTTCAACAGTAAAAGAATACTGAGTTCTAATTTCTGTAATCAAGTTCTGTATCGGTGGGTTGTCAGTGGAAAGGCAAGAGCTGCCTCCATTTGTGTTGCTCACTGCCTTTCTGGGTTGTTCACCAGAGTGTGGTATGTCCATGGTGTCCCACATCACTTCCAAGTGGTGCTCAGGAAGCTATTTGATGGGGCAAATTATTCAGGTACCTTATGGTCATGTGAGCTTTGGTTTGCTATTTTAAACAGTCTCACAAATTCTTGAGTTCATACAGTGTTCTGGAGCAGACCTGTTTGTTTCATACAGTTGTAGAAAATGTTTTCAAAAGCACAATGAGAAATCACTGGGAAGAGAGGGGATATGTATTCATGAGATTTCTAGAAAAGTTACCCACTTATTCATTATCTATTTCATTCACTTAACATTTATTTGCATCCTCACAAACTTGAAAATGAGTGTACAGAGGTTATCTGCCTCACTCTTGTGTGACAAAAGACGTGGAGCGTGGAACCCTTACAACACCTCTTGGCATTTTCTTGATTGATGACCATGAACTAATTTTTGGGCAGATGTTTTATACAGTCTAGGAGTCCATCAGTGTTATGGAGTGTTCACAATATTGTTTTATTTGGGCTCCCTAAGACATAGGAAAGATTATTGCTCACTGCCTGTTCTAATTCATGTTCTAATGCCTGTTCTAATGCATGTCTTCATTGATATTACCAGTTTTCCCAAGGACACAGCCAGATGCTGTATCCTTGTTTCCAACATCCTTCTGTTACAATACAGGGTCTTCTGACTACAATACATCTGTGCTGATTGCTTAGCATCCCAGACCTTGTAGGCTTGACAAAAATAACTCAAATCGCCCCTGTGGCGCAAGTGGTAGAAGTGCCTCTCTGCTACACAGGGGCTTGAATCCCGGGGGTTGGACTCTATGATCTCTAAAATCCCTTCCAACCCGCACGAGACTGTGATACTGTGATACTGTGAATGCTCTCAGTTCTTCTTGTGCTTTCATGAATGTTTTCTTCCATATTCTGTTAAATTCTAACCTATTGTTCCTATTACAAGTCCTGTGCATTGTGTGGCTTCACAAAGGTATACACTGTTGAGATGTGTTGGTTTGTGGTAAGAGATGCTGGAGTAAAACCAGGAATTGAACAATAAGGAATTGCCCGTTTTATGAGTATATGAATTGCCCATTTCTAGAGTACATTGTTTTGATGTGGTTATCAGTTACATTTTAAGATTATGATTTAAATTTTATTTCCTTTGGCTGCACCATTATTTGGAGCTTCTAAGCTAGGACTGCAGGACTCAGGCTGAATTTACCCTCCAAAGCCCTCTTTTCACTTTCTAACTTTAAAACAAAACAAACAAACAAAAAGCACCTTGAAAATGTGCACGCAATGTAAGCAAACACAGCATTTCATTTGGGTTACTAATGGGGCTTTCATTTAACTTCACATCTTTCTCTGATTTTATATAGCTCCAGTTTGTCTTCTAGGCTCACTTTCTGGTTACTGGAAAAATGATAGATCCCTTGTATCTTACAGAATAGTTTCATCATCATATAAAGGTTTCATTACCATATATCCAGTCCTGGAATAATCATAGGAGAAGTCTCCATACCTACTTTTTACAGGAAAAGTAGTTAGACATAGTTTTAGACTAGACATTAGTAAGAAATTCTTTTAATGCGGATGTGGTGAGACACTGGAATAGGTTTCTCAGAGAGGCTGTGAATAACCCCTCCCAGGAAGCATTCAGGGCCAGGCTGGATGAGGCTGTGAGCAGCCTGGTTTAGAGGTAGGTGACCCTGCCTATAGCAGGGGGTTGGAACTAGGTAATCTTAAAGGTCCCTTTGAACCCAAACCATTCCATAATTGAATTATTCTATGTGTTCTTATTAGCTTTTCGATGCATTTAGAGATAGAGCAAATAACGTAAAATAGATGTAAATAGTTATTAATTACATTTTTCTGAAATAGCTACAATTCAAGCCTTTAAATTGTCTTAGATACAACTTTTTCCTTCTTCTGATGACTTAATTTAGTTATTTCATTTTTATTTTTATTTTTTTCTAATTACCAAGGGGAAGAAAAAAAAAATAATGCATAAATATCTATAATCATTGTTAGCATCATCAATTTATCTGAAGTTCTTTCCCTTGCTCCTATCCTCTTTATGATAACAGCAATGCCTCATTGCACTGTTGAGTATTTTTAGTATCTTCACAACCAACTCCTATATTTGTGGATCCCAAAGGTAGATGAATTTTACAAATGCCTACTCACTGGAAATGGAAAGAGAGTTTGATTCATATTGCCTATTTTACACATCATATATGTTCCTACAGTGGCTTTAACTACAATGAAGCATGGCATGGATATACCATTATTAAACCTAATCATTTTTCTCCTCTTGGAGAAATCTTTTTCTCCATCTAATTGCAGGCATGAGGAAATTGGGCCCTCTATCCAAGCTTAGGGATTGCTGCAAAGCAGGTTGTGCGTGAAGTAGGAAGTGAGACAAAGGGCTATTCACAAAGAGACTCCTGATCTGTATTCTGATGGCAAAGTCTTCCTGACAACAGGGGTTAATAAGAAAAAGGATCCACAGTTAAATATGCTATTTTGTTTTGATTTTTTTCTACTCAGCAATGAAAAGGACTAAGATGAGAGAACAGATCTTGATCCCCATGTTCCCCTAAGTTTCAATGATTATCTGTGTTTAAAATAGAGTAATAAATAGAGTAAAAATCTCATATACTAATGTGATGCAGCCAATGAAAAAAGAGATCCACAAACCTTTTGCAGGTCTTAGAACTAAACAGAAACCTTTCATATAATTGGAAGTGAGAATGTAACTTTGGTTGTGAACCTGTTTGGTATTGATCTTCCCACCTATTTCTTCCCACACCCAGTCCCCAGCCTTTCAGGACCTGACTGTGATTCATCATGTCTCTTTCAGTTCTCCTTAGAGATCAGATGAATCATTCTCTAAAAGCCTTTAATGAATTCCCATTGTTTATAAAGGTAGCATAGATGATTGGCTTAAATGATGAGCATAGTTGATTGGTGATGAAATGTACCCCAAAATTTTATTTTAGTATATTTTTCTAATGTCCTAGCAATTAACAAAAATAATTTCAGTAAAATTAAGTGTTTCCAAGATTCCATTCCCCATTCTTCACAGAATCACAGAATGGCCTGGGTTGGAAGGGACCTCAAGGATCATGAGTCTGCAACTCTCCTGCCAGGCAGTGCCACCAACGTCCCCATTTACTAGACCAGGCTGCCCAGGGCCCCATCCAACCTGGCCTTGAACAACTCTAGGAACAGGACATCCACAACCTCTCTGGGTAGCCTGTTCCAGCACCTCAACACGCTCATCATAAAGAACTTCCCACTGACATCCAACCTAAATCTTCCCTCTTTCAACTTAAAGGCATTTCCCCTTGTCCTGCTGTTATCTACCCTCTCAAAGAGTTTACTCCCCTCCTGTTTATAGGCTCCCTTCAAGTACTGAAAGGCTGCAGTGAGGTCATCCCCCAGCTTTCTTTTCTCCAGGCTGAACAAGCTCAGCTCCCTCAGCTTGTCTTTGTACAGGAGGTGCTCCAGCCCCCTGATCATCATCATGGCTATCCTCTGGACCCTCTCCAAGAGCTCTCTGTCTTTCTTGTACATACCTGGACATAGTACTCCAGATGGGGCCTCACAAGAGCAGAGTAGGGATGGACAATCACTTTCCTGTCCCTTCTGGCCACCCCTCTCCTGATGGAGCCCTAGATACCATTTGCTTTCTGAGCTGCAAGGGCACACTGCTGGCTTATCTGTCAGGACCCCTAGGTCCTTCTCTGCAGGGCTGCTCTCAAGTACTACTCCCTGCTGTCTGTATTCACACAGCTGTGCCTTAGTTGAGCCGTGGAACTGAAGGAAGCTCTGCAGCTGCAGTCTAGCCTACTCATTGCCTCTCTCATAACTTCATTTTACTGGCAGAAATGTGCATTTTGTTGTTGTATTTTATTTTTTTATTTTTTTTTCAAAATGATGATAATTATGTCACCAAGTAACATTATTCAGTCACTGTTACTAGGCCATAACTAAGGTTTTAAGGGGAATTTAAGTTGATGGTGTTTTCTTAGAATGTTTTCTTGTTTCTTCAAAAGCGCTCAACAGGGTAATGAGCAAAGTCATCCATGCAGAAGAAAGCACAGCCTTTTTATCCTTGTAGCTGTCCCAGAAGTAGAACACACATAGTAACAGTCATCACCAGCATTAGCTGGAAGTTAAATAAAGCTTTATTTTAATTATCTCATATTTCTGAATTAACTTTATATGAATTGTTAATAGCCACCTTAATTAAGTAAGTGCTATTTCAATTTGAGATATAATTTCAGTGGTTTCTTTTTGTAATTTACTGTTATGATGGTATCCATTTAGAGACCATTATGTTATCTGACCTCACATCTCTTTTAAACTAAAAATGGCAATCATAAAAAAAAAATATATATATGAGAAAAAAACATAATGTACCAAAAAGATTTAATTGACTCAAAAAATCTTATCTCTGTATTCATACAGCTGCTGAAGAAACCTGTGTGTATTAAATAAACCCTCACTTAAATTTAGGGCACAAGCAGTCAGCTGGTGGGTTTGTGATAAAATGCCAGGTTCCACACAGTTCATTTTTTCCTATTGTATTTTCACTGCTCAGGCTGAAGCTATTACTAGTATGTTTGCTGTAAGAATGACTAAGCACTGTGTATTTCATAGATAAAATTAGTAATTATTCTCTATGTAGGTACTATTTTTCTGTGCAGCTAAAAGTGAAATATCTGGTTGAAGCAATAATCTAAGCAGGTTATTGTCAGTAGCAGCTTATTTGTTCAGGTAGAAGTTCCCATTAGATATATGATCTATAAAAAAATAATCTTGTGAAGTAGATTTTTTGTGGAAATAGAATACAGTGGTTTCTGCCTTTTCTATGATTGAGAGATAGAAACGTTATTATAAGTAAGAGCAATGATTTGTCTGTATATGTAGTGTGTCAGAAGATGGGAAAAGTATGAAAAGCTCTTACATTTATTGATGTTCTATTTACTTTTACTGACTCATACCAGCTTGTAGACATTCCTCCAAATTTTGGCTTTTGGAGTCTTCATCTAAGGAATTTCACAGATCACAGAGAGAAAATTATATGTACACAAATGATATCACTTACTTTTTTATATATCCACAAGATATATAAAGCCAAAGATAAGCCAAAGATATTTGTGTCCTAGGAAAACATGCTAAGCATAATTAAATTCAAATATGCACACCATTTATCTTTCATTTTCACTTTCAATGTGGCACTACAGAAACTTTTATCTGTAGTAAGCCTCTCAGTATTTTTCAGATTCTATGGACCAGGATACCTTTTGTTTTGTTGTGCCAATTTGCGATGTCTTTTATATTTATCAAAATCAAGTCCGAGCTTCAGATTTTACTGGCCACTACTAAACACTAGAGATAGCGGTAGAATCATTTTCAGTTTGATTTTTTTTATGTCTGCCATCCTATAATTGTACATTAAAAAATAATTTCAGAAATTCATTTGCATCCCTTCCCTCCCAGGAAAAGTGAAGATGTACCGATCCATCAAATACCTACTGTTTTATTTGTGTTTCTGTGAAATAAATATTGCAAACATACAGTAGATCAAATGTGCTACCCTAGAACTCTCTTTTGGTGTTATTTCTTGCTCTGCTAATACATTTTTATTTTTTTCCTGACTATCTTCTCTAGGTCTGGGTTTCAGTATTGCAGGAGGAGTGGGAAACCAACATATTCCTGGGGACAACAGCATTTATGTCACCAAGATTATTGAAGGAGGAGCTGCACAAAAAGATGGGAGGTTACAGGTTGGAGATAGGCTTCTTATGGTAAGTGTGACAAATTTAAATTGCATTTTGTATGGATGAAAGTTTTTTCATATAGGTACCATGACGGCTTCTCTAATAATTGTTATATTTCTGTTATCTTCATTTCTTCCCATTGTTTATATGTATTTCTGAGACTACAGTTAAAAAAACGAAACAAAAAAAAACAAAAACAAAATCACTGTCATATTGGAAAACCAACATTTTGTGAAGAAAAGGCAATAGATTTTATTATTGTGACTGTCATTTAACTAAGAAGAGAATAAATGCATTATACATGTCAGCAGCAAGTCTAAATTCACCACAAAGCTTCTACGGTTGGGGCTTCATTACAGCCCCACTCATTCTACCGATCCTTGTAAGAAAGTAGAAAGATGCAACAAAACACTTTTGCAGCCCCCATCAGTTGACTGTTACCTATATTTCAGTATATGTATGAATGCTTTATATAGATGATCCTTGTACGTTTTATAAAAGATGCTTTTCTTGAAGTGTTCTTATTTCCCTGATGGATCTCACTTGGGGAAATTGTTCTTAATTTTTGAAGAGCTTCTACATTGTTCTCTCTAGGTAAATATTTCCTGTCCTCAGAGTTTGTTTAATACTCTGTAAGAAAACACTGAGTGGTGAATCAGCAGAATTTCTCTGTGTCAGGTTGTATTAGTGTCAATACATTTGCAAATATTTCAGCAGGTACAGAAAAAGGCTTTAAATCATTGCTATGAAAAAAAAACTACGCTGCAGTAGCTCCATGTTACGACACAATGTCTAAGAAGTGAAAAATTGCTGTGACCTTTTTTCTGCCTATAAAACTATGTCTATGTTCTTTTCTATACTTTTTTATAAGAAAACTGCTTTTTTTTTTTTTTTTTTTTTTTTTATTGGCTAGGGACACTGTGTTCCAGTCAATGTGAAGATGGCCATTCATTATCTGTGTATTAAACAGAACATAAAAGGCATTTACTCAGTGACTGGATTGGTGACTTTAACCTTTTTTAATTAACCCACACAGGCAGATAAAACAACTAAAAGATCAAATGCTGTTATCAAACTCAAAGCAAAATGAAACTAGAACTTAACATTTCTTTGATATTTCTTCTGTGGAAGTTCTCAGCACACTGAAATTCAAGTCCTGGCTCTTTAATGATGTTTTGGCTGGTTTTTCTATAGAAATGTGTATTTGTATTTGCCAAAGTTACATTATATTTTGTTATTTTCCACTTTGTAGCAAATCTACTTGCATTCAGCTGTTTGTTTTTTTCTGTGATGAGAATTTCTTCACAATTTTTATGTTATTTGCAATTTTGTATTACCTTATTATAATTTTCTTCCCACTTACCTAAAGGAATAAATAGTATCTACAAAACACAGACACAAAAACTCTTCATTCTCTCTCTCGGCATCAATTAATTAGCTTGAATTTCAGTAGAAAAATAGTAATTACATTCATCACTACACATAATTTCATTCTTTCTCCTGAATCTGACCTCTGAAAATGACCAGAAGTCGTTGTCATTGTGTTTGATGTCACATCTTCACGCCACTTTTCTTTCGGTATTGACCAGTTCATTACTTACAATTATCTCCCTTTTTAATTTCTGTGTGAAATGAGGGGGGGAAAGATCATAATGTTGTTCTCCACTACATATATACTTCCAGATCAAGCTTTTTATTTTCTTAAGAAACTCCAAATAGCAACTTGTTCTTTGTATAATTCAACCCTTACATTTTCTAAAATTCATGGAGATGAAAAGCTATGTTTTGTGATTCTCTCCATCAGGGCACCCTGATTTCTATATAACTTGTGGATTTTCTGATTTTCCTGAATACTTTCAATATTTTCTCTCTTCTGCCCTAGGTAGTATCTGTCAGTTCATGCCATTTACTTCACGTACCTTTGTGAAAAGAAAGAATTCATTGCTTTCTTTCCTCAGCTTCGGTGCTTTTATCAATGTGGTGTTGCTATTATCACCTGTACAGTCTACAGCTGCTTCATTGATTCCTTGTTTATTATATATTTCAACATTTTATTGTTGTTGAGTTTTTTTTTTGTTTCGTTTTTTTCTTTTTCTCTCAGTAGTGCACACTTCCTCAATCTTCATTTTTTCCATCATTTCTCTAAAATCTGCTAGAATGTGTTACTCTTACAGAATTGCCAGCAGCTGCTGGATTGGTTGTTTCTTTTTCATGTCTTTGTTCTGATAAGTTTGGGTAAAATGCTTTCAAATTCCAAAGAACATGCAAATAAAATTCATTAAAATTTAAGATGTAATAAAAGAGATGCTGCAAAATCAAAACTAATATTGAAATGTAAAACAATGATATGCCATCTGAGCATTTCACAGTTTGATGTCCCTACAGTTATTAAATGCAGATTGCTAATACTGTGTTAAGCATTCACAAGATGTATTATGTAAGTATTAAACATTGTGATTATTTTGAAATCTATACAAGGGCATATCTGTGCGGTTATGTTTTTGTGTCACTGAGCCTGCACTTCTATCCTATTATTCTAAGCACTCCCACATAGAAATTTTCCAGTGTAGGATAATTCTGAGGTAACCAATGGGAAAATTGTTGAAGGAAGCTTAAGAGTGCTCCAGCCAAAAACTGAACTCAGTGGATTTGGTAGGTATATGTAAAATGAACAGACCAGAGCTCTTCTCTGGAGACTTGCAGCTGGTAGGAAACTGCTTCCTAACTGTAGACTGGTAGTCACATCTATAGTAAGGCCTACAATGAGAATATGGCTGTACTGAGTGTCTCTGCAAGTCAGCTTCTTTTGACACTGGACAGAAGCAAAGTGGAATCATCTATCATCATAGTCTAGCACAATAATTCAGGTTGAAAGAAGCTCAGGAGGCTACAGTCATGCAAGGTTGGTAAGAATTGAATCTTGAAAACATCCCATTTTTATGGGATGAATATTGAACAAGTTGCTATTTGGAATTTCTTAAGCAAGACTGAAAAGCTTGGTCTGGAAGTATATGTGTAGTGGAGAGCAATATTAGAATAGAATAGAATTTGTACAGCCTCTCAGGGCAGCTTTTTCCCTCTAACTGCTTGTTTATACATAAACCTCCCTGTTACCACATGTCACTCTGAAAATCTTAGCTCCATCTTGAGGACTGTAAACACTGGAGGTTGTTAGTTGTCCCCAAAGCTGTAATTGCTTTCTTCTGTCTGATGTTATCATTTCACCTCGGAACTGCTTGCCTATGGAATGAGATGTCACTACAGAACTGTTTTTTTACTAATACAAAACCTTGGTAGTTAGAAGTAAGGTATTTTTCATGGACACCTCTAAAGCAATAGAATTTAAGCTACTGCTCTAAGTGTTCTGTTAACTTTTCAAATCTACTACTCCCCAAATCCTTGGGGGATGTTTGGGCCATATTTGTTACCCTGTTGCTTTTTAGTGTGTACAGTCAGGGAGATCAGACTTTCTAGGGCTGTGTACATTTCTAAGAAGTGATGTTACTCACACACCACGAGATTTAACTTGATTCTGTTTCCTTCCTAAAACTGTAAGGAAAAAATGGGAGCTGCTTTCTTTTTCCAGATGTTCAGGTTTGCTTCCAAGACCATTCTGTGCTGAAAAAGTACCATTGTGTGGTTTCCCAGGTCTGTGGTGGGTTGCTATTTACAGCTGTCAAACTGCACCTCACAAGATTCCCTACCAGCATCAGTTTCTGTCAGATCACACATAGCTGCAGAATCATTTGTGTTGAAGTAGTCACAGTAGATCACTTAAATTTTAGATGCATCTACAATAGAAACTGTTTCAGAACAGAAATGATTTTTCAAGGTTATTTTCACTGTCTTGTGGGAGTGATCTTTGAGGAGACAAATCAAGTGTGATTTTTGTAAAAGAAACTGTACCAGCGGATGCTCTCCAAAAGCATTCCTAATTAGCGCTGCTTTACAGCTGCTAACAGATGTTCAGTCTGTAGAGCCCAACTACGTATAACCTAAAGTAACTCCCTTAAAACACATACAGAGTAGATGCCACTTGATCCACACCCCCTGTTATTGCAGATAAGTCCTGGTGCACACATTTTTCATTCAGGAAGGCTGATGAAATACAGAGATTACATAATTAAAACAAAGGTAAAGCAGTGTGAATAGATAGTACCTAATCCATTGTTCGTACTTGCTGGGTAGCAGAAAGGAAGTACATCAGAATAAATGTAATTGTATGAGATGGAGAATGAATTAGCACTGAGCCAGCTCTGGGGATTCAGAAGCTGCATCCATTCTGATTCCGCAGTGGGCTCTGAACCAACTTTACACTGTTGTTTACTTTAGACTTACAATATTTGGTCTAGAATTCAAAGGTAGATTTGCTATAATCAGTTTTAGGATGAAACGATAGCTGTTAAGCACCCTAGTTAATTCCTTCCCACAATACTCACTGTATGATCATTCCTACACAGTTATGTCACCATCATGTCATTTCACTTTCTTCAAAACATTCTTTTTATAAACAAAATCAATGTAAAAGTGATTGACAAATGATGATTTCAATATACGTAGGTTACTCTGAAAGGAATGCCTCCTAATTATTTCCGTATTATAACTACCACAGATAGAAAGACAACAATAACATTGTTTGACAGAGCAATTTTTCAGCTACAGAACTTTGATTTTCAACATTGTCACCACCATCAGCAGTGCATTTTTGTCAGCAATAAACAAGAGCCTGCAGGCTGCAGCCATAAAAATATGTACCTGTGAAGCTGATCCATTGTTTCACAGCAATTATGACTGCATCACTGCAGGAAAATGTCACCCACATAGTCCATCTTTCATCAGGAAGAGAAGGTGGAAGGCAGAAGATGCCAAATTTGGACTATGCAGTAGGCATGGTAGGACAGTTCAGCCACAATTTGCTCCATAGTCTTCAAAGTGGTATGGGCCCCTGGTGTTAACATGTTGCAAGGGAAAGGTTGTCTTCTTCTCTGACCTGACTCTGGAATATTGAGTCTTCTGCATAGTCAGCACCCACCTGGTGCAAACTTTGTGATATTCCAACACTGCAACCATTATTTCCAGCATATTGAAGCCTATATTCTGTTCCATACATCATTGCCTAGTTGTAATCCACTGATTCACAAAGATGATCAAGATGCTCTTCATTCTGTGGTGTGACAGCTGTGCATGCCAGTTGCTTTCTGTTCAGATTCCGGCAGTTAAACAGCTCTTTTAGGAGTCCTTTGAGTTATGGATAGTTAGTTAAGCCAAGCAGATTTACCTCCTTAGAGCAAATGATTGGGCTTCAGAATTGGTGCACTCACATATGCTGAGGAATCTGGCAGAGGTGATTACTGAACCACTTCTGGTGAATAGGTGACATGCCTGAAGACTGGGAAATAACCAATGTCATTCCAGTGACCCTTCAGTGTTTCTCCAAAAATCAACAAAAAACAACTGGTTGTGAGGTCTCTATGGAGATATTCAAGACCTTCTGAACGCCTACCTGTGTGACCTATTGTAGAGTACCTGCTTTAGCAGGTTGGATTGATCTCTTGCGGTCCCTTCCAACCCCCATCATTCTGTGACTGTGATTGAAAAACCATTCAGTTTTCACAGCTGTTTAAATCACAGTGTGTTTTTTAAAAGGTCATCAGTATTTCTAGATTTACAGCTGCCAAGCTGTGAGTGTTTGCTGGCCAACTTTCACTCAGGATTTGCTCTGGAAAACCCACTTTCTGAATCAGAAGTGGAATATTACACTAAAGTAAATATTACCACTGACAAGTTGAATATCACCTCATTGTCTCATTCGTTGAGTGAATTTGTCTTCTTATTCTAAATACATACATGTATGTACAATTTCCCTTTAAAAATAAGAAAATGAATTAAGACAGACTTATTCCTCCAGAGATCTTATTCAGCTATCAGCTTATGCTCTTGTGAATGAAATTATGTTTTAAAGTGTTTGTACAGCCTTGTGGGAAATTCTGAGCTTTTCACTTCAGCTGCTACTCACTGCCTTTATTTTCCAACATGAATCTAGGAAAACTTCCAAATAATTCTTGCTTGTGTTTACACTTCATTGCCTTGATTATGCTATTTAGGAGAAAATAAAATATAAATAAAAGCAAAGAAGAAAAAGCAGTCTTTTTATTTCTCTTTGGCAATATTTTGTACATATTTCCCTCATCACTTCTTTGATTGAACTTTGAAGTATTTTAATTTCCTTTATCCTGTATTATTTCTTTCTCTTATTACCTTCCTGTTATATCAACATGCCTTTTTATTATCATTCCTCCTGTTTTAGAAACTGCTTTCCAGATTTCTTTGTTCATGTAGGACTATGTTATTTTATGTAAGGTCCTTTTAGTTTTGCTTTGTTTTGTTTTGTGTTTTCTTTTCTCTAAGAACATCTCTTATTTAAATAGAAGTATAGTGGTAGTTTAACAAAAAGCTTGTCGATTTAGGATGAAACCCAACTGGATGCACAGAGAGTTTATAGAGTCTCCTTCTTGGATATCTTCCAAAGCCACCTGTGCACCCTTCTAAAACAGGGACTGGACCAGATGGACACAGAGGTCCTTTCCAACCTCATTCCGCCTGTTATTCTGTAGTAATATACAGACAGTGAGAGAAGGAGGGGTGGTAAAGAATAACTATATAGTTGTATTGGCAGAAGTGTGAATTTTCAGTATTAGAGATGGTTTTGAAAAGCAGCAGTAAGAAAGGCTAATTTTCAGTCACTTCTGCTTCCTACTAGTCTAGTACTTTAAAAGATATTTATTACAAGTACATATGTATGTTAATGCTGTTCCTGACATTTCAAAAAAAAAAAAAAAAAAAAGAGAGAGAAATTTATATAAGGTAGGGATCATACTTCTATTTTAAAAGACCTGCCAAAATACAGCATACAGTGTCAGCAGCTCTCCTGTGAGCATTTGATTGTATCATTGCTCTTCATATCAAGTTGTTATAATAAGCCTGTCACTGCCTGTTTCAATTAACCTTAAAAGAAAGTCTGAGAATTATGCAAGGATGAAAATTTAAACAGAATCCTTGCAGTTAGCAATAATATCTGAGAGCAGTCATTCTCTATTGTTGTTGATATCATCTGAGTATGAACAGTCCTCCAGTGCTTCATAAAAACTGGATGTCTTTCCAGTTACCAATTACCAGTTAATACCTTTGCCAGTAGCTTGGAGTAACAGCCAAGTGTCCTATAATTTACTGAAAATAAATTCCCTAGAAAGTATGCATTGCCTTACGTGATTTAGTGCTGTACTTTTTTACACTATAGTTGAGGAGCTTCTTCTGCCATCATGCATAAACTTTACAAGGAACCCTTGTAATAACTGTAAAAGTTGAAGGATGGTGCTTTAAATCACAGTCAAATGTTTCATGTATGACATTCACCTTGAAATGTAGCCTTTTCTTCTTCCTAACACCACACATCTGAAAGCTGTATCTACATTCTTTATCTCTTTCCTCTGTCCTGTGACTGCTTTATTCAGGCTGTATACCTTTTGGTGCAGGGATCATTTAGTATACTGTTCATAGGAGCACACCTATTGTTGACATTAGATGTAGTGGATTTACATGGGAATAATTTGTATACCCTTCTACAATAAACCACTTTTGACACTTTGCTTTGAATTTCCTTCTCCTGGCAGTAAGGCATAAATAGTCAAGACTTACTGCTTCCATCCCCATTTAATCTGTATTCCTGTCCTCTTATCATTGAGTATTATTCTTTTTGGACAGAGCACAGAACCAGTACTTCATCATCTTGTTTTTTCAGCATTTTTCTCCTGTGTTTCCAGAAAACTGATTAATTTTCACATTCTGAATCTTTTTTTTCTCCCATTTAGAACTGTTTTTTTGTTTGTTTGTTTATTTTGTTTTTTGTTGGTTTTTTTTTTTCATCTCCTACACCTCATAGACATCCCCTCATTCTTTATGTTACTTTATCTCTTATTATTTCAATTGCCAATGACAGACTGTGGCTGAAAAGATTATGAGGTCCAAAGCGTATCTGAGGTCTTTTGCATGTATTCTATGAGATGGTTTTGGGCAGATGAGCTTGGTTGGTCAAGTAATATAGGCAGTTTCTATAAATGATGTGATGTTATTAAACTATTTTAAAATATAGTTTTATGCTACTGATGATACTGGCAGCAGAATCACAAAGGATTTAGCTACTAACAAGACCATCTAAACCCATTACGTTTTTGTGGTATTATCAAAATACTACATCAGTATTTGAATGTATATGTGTATATACCTTTATTTTGTATTCTGCTGTAATATTATTTCTATAATCTTTGGTGCTCTTTGAGTTTTTCTAAACTGGGAAAACTGCAGGACAGTGCTGTTAATTTGTTCATTTCCACATCCTAACTCACTTGTCTGATTTCTCCTTTAAGGTAAACAATTATAGTTTAGAAGAAGTTACCCATGAAGAGGCAGTAGCAATACTGAAGAACACATCAGATGTAGTGTATCTAAAAGTTGGAAAGCCTACCACCATTTACATGACTGATCCTTATGGCCCACCAGACATTACTCACTGTAAGTGACTATTGCAATTCATTTTCTGTAAAAGATCAGTTTATCAGATGATTGTGGAGTTTTCATAGCTTGTCTAAACTATCCTATTAAAAGTTATGAAACAGCTTGGAAGACTACAAAAAATGGAATGTTTATTGCTACTTGAGTGTGCTATGTTTATGACGTATTTTAAATAGTGCAACTCAAATATTTTTGCAGCAAAAGTAGAAGTGTAGATAATGTATTATTGTGCTAACTCAAGCCATTGTCCAAGTGATCAGATTAATCTGTAACTCTTGTGATAGTTACATTGAGAAATACAGTGATTAGAATCTTCTGTCTCTGGATTTACTTACTTTTCTTTGTCTTCCAGTCTAAGTGTCCAATACTCCTATCCAGTCTTTATCTCTTGCTGTAATATCTAGATAACTCAGTTTTTTCTTTTAGTTTGCTTGTAGGCTGTCCTAGGAAGTTGCCCCTAGTTATTTTGGGTTTTGATAACCTGTTGCTGGACAAATATATACAGTCAACATATTCAGTTCTTTTAGGCCTCCTTCTGGCAGTTTTCTTGTTGTTCCCACACTGTGACATTCACATTTCCTTCTCATTCATAAATGTAATCTTAATGTTTCAGCTGCAACTCTCTATACTTACAGTGTCAGTCTATTTTGTTACTGAATTTCCCTTCCTTCATTTAATTGTTCACTCAAAACTGGTTGCCTTGGGTTCTACTAGCAACCAGCAAGAACAAGCTGCTCCAACTAACAACTGTGCGGTAGTTATATTTTTGAAAAGAGCTTTAGCAACTGATCTATACATGTCTTGATCTTCTGCCAGTAACACTAGAGGCACTTGTGACCAGGAAGCCAGCGGCTGGGAAAGGTAGATTTTCTCAATAAAAGCCAGATATTAATTTTCTCTGCTCATTTGCAGAGCATCGCTACTGTGAAATGAAGTAGTCAAGGGGAAAGATAATATCCATAATCCTCCTTATTCAAAATGCTCCATAAAAGTAAAAGGAAAGGTTTTGTAGCGTGCACATCAGGTGGTATATTCAACTGTGCTGAGGATAACTATTTACTTAGCAAATGTTACAACAGATGGCAATTATGGTTTTTCAGTAGTAGTCTGGTCTGAATCTTAGCAAAGCACAGCAAGAAAAACCACTAAATGTCTCCATCCAATCTCCTGCTCTATAATACTTTCTAAAATAATAATTTGGGTGTTCTAAAAGGGTGTGTTTATTATGTCAGATTATAAATCAGCAGGGTATGAAAAGACAGACACAATTTCAGAGAGGGAGTAAAGGTAGAAAAGATTTGCAATAGCCCATCCTTAGCTGTTGGTGCATAGAGATTCATTTATCCCTGGGGAACTTTTCATTATACCTACATGTTCAGAGTATTTCAGAATCAGTAATGGCCTTTCCCTGTAGAGATATTTTGCTTTGAAGCATTCTGTACCTGAATGTCTGAAAGAAAGACTTAAAGTAGGACCAGAAAGACTTCTTTCCATGAGAAAATTAGTTGTAGCTCATCTTTGTTTTACCTACTTGTCATTTCCTTTTCTAATTATATTATCTATATATTTGATTACAGCTAATGCTAGTAACTTGAGAACTGCAAAAAGCAAGCTAATAACAAAATCCAAGTATGCAAGATAGTTTCACACAGCACAATCCTGTAATTATCAAAATTTGTCATTAATTTGTTTGAGATTTTTATCGTATTTCTATTTTATATACAAATTTACCGTGTTGTAAATAATACCATCTGTATTGGTATTGAATTTCAATTATACTGGGAAATGCTGAACCTTTAGTAAAGCACAGACTTAGATCTCCACTATATGTAATTCTTGTCATCCATAAAATTCCTAATCTCATCCTGCAGTTAACTCTTACTGTTTTATTCCCACATCTATGTATGGGAGCCAAAGTGATATATGTTCTTAATCTTGTTCTTTCCCATCTGTTCTTCCAGTCTGTTCTGATTAAAGAAATTATATGTTTGCAGTCTCCCAATCTATTCTTTCTTATTCAGATCGCTCTGAAGAATCAATTCCTGCAAAATAAGCCCACATTATTGTTATTATTGTTATTATTATTTGCTATTATCAACTGTGGCTAACTAGAAATGCTTATTCTTACCAACAGCTTATTCTCCACCAATGGAAAATCATATACTCTCTTCTGGAAACAACGGCACTTTAGAGTACAAGGCGTCTTTGGCCCCTATCTCACCTGGAAGATACTCACCCATTCCAAAGCACATGCTTGTGGAGGATGACTACACCAGGTCAGATGCTTTTCTTTTTTTGTTGGCTTTCATGGCAGTTATAATGAACATAGATAAAACACTTAGTGCATCTCTGATAGCATATATCATATAGTTGTTTTCACCCAGGCTCAAGGGAAGCTGAATTAAAACTGTTATAGTTATAGAGAAACTCAAGGGAAGATATCATAAATGCATGACCTGAAGTTAATGTTTCCTTGGTGCAGTCCTGCACTGGTTCCTAAACAACATGGCAACATTAGAGCAGTGTTGGCACTGAGAGAAGCATTCTGTTTCGTGAGAATTAACTGTGATAGTTCCTCACTGGTGCAGCTGGGAGATCTCAGGATTGGTGACTCATCTGGCTCACTGCAGGTATGGGTGGAGTGATGATACATGTGTGTGTACCCGTCTGTGAGTACTTTCTGAACAGCCCACTTGTTTAGTTCTCTGAAAGCAAGCTGAAATAGTCTATAATTGCTCTGCACATACTGAAAGATAAATGCCATGGAGAGTAAACAGTATGAGAAAAGAAAAAAAAAAAAAGTAAATTTTTTGTCTGTAAATAGCTGTGAATAAATTTAGGTGTGAAACTGAAAAAAGTCTTCTGACCACTAGAGATTCACATTATGAAACAACTTTCTGTAGAAGTATAGAGGTTAAAAGGAAACTCTATGAAGTGGCACTTACTGTGAAAGGAGTTAAGGAGTTCTTATGATTATCAGCAAAATGATCACTGGAAATTGCTCCTAATTCTCTCCTCTCCTCTCCTCTCCTCTCCTCTCCTCTCCTCTCCTCTCCTCTCCTCTCCTCTTCTCTCCTCTCCTCTCCTCTCCTCTCCTCTCCTCTCCTCTCCTCTCCTCTCCTCTCCTCTCCTCTCCTCTCCTCTCCTCTCCTCTCCTCTCCTCTCCTCTCCTCTCCTCTCCTCTCCTCTCCTCTCCTCTCCTCTCCTCTCCTCTCCTCTCCTCTCCTCTCCTCTCCTCTCCTCTCCTCTCCTCTCCTCTCCTCCTCTCTTTTTTTAACAAGGTAGCAGAACTTTATACACTTAATTAATTTCCATCTAGAAAAGACACAGAGGAAAATGCTGGAAGAGTTCTTTGAAGACTTGTGTTGTGGGGTCACTAATAAGACATCACAGCACTACCATTCACTTAAGACAACAGTCATTAAGTTTGTGAAATGATCCTTCATCATAATGTCAAGTACCAAAGGAAATGGCAAAATTAATTTTTTTCTGCACTTCACTATTTACAGATTTATTGTGTTTAAAGCTAAAAGAAGCTAAAAGGTGTGCTGTTTCTGGTGATCAAACCAGGCCTGTGTAGACCATAGAATCTCAGCCTCTTATGCATTCGCTTCATAATTTGCTAATTTGCCTTTCTTATTTCTTGTTGCATACGATTAAGATCTCAAGCTGCTTAACTTGTTGGATCAGACAGATTCAGAGTAACTAAATCATGATAGAGTTTTTAATCAGGTCATAAAATTATGGAAACCACATCTTGCTTCTCTGTCTCAGGTAAAAGAATTTCTGCTTTGTTTTTATTGAGGACACAAAAACAACATTGCTTTCATTTAATTTATGAGACATTATTTTCCTCCAATGTATTCCAAGAAGTTACATTTTCCAATTAAGGGTTAAAACTGTAATTTAATTAAATTGTCCATCAAGGCCTTACCTGAGATGAGTACTGACCTCATAATTTCTAAAATATAGGAAGAATACTAATATAGCATCTGGGTTACTACGATGAAGGCTTACTTGCATAACAAGACATCAGCACTGCTAAGACTGACTGTTCATAAAGTTTAAAAGTAGCAAGAAAAATGCAATCTTGAAAGAAGATAATAGTTTAAAAGAAAAAAAGAAAAACAAAAAGAAAAAAAGAAAAAATCACAGACAATAGAGGAAGTAAATCTAAAAGAGAAGAAAAGCTGTCCTCAAAATGAAAAGTTCATTTAAATGGCTAGAAAAACTGTAAGGTGATGGATAATTATCATTAGAAATCCTTTGTTTCTGTTCCTTGTGGCTGATTTTTACTGTTTAATTGCTTCTAATAAAAAGAAAAAGGGAGGGAGGAAAAAGGAGATACAGTATAAGAAAAGACAATGATAGTCCATTAGTTAGATAGGTATCCAGCAGAGAGCAGACCTTCTCTAAGAAGCATGTAAGATATATATTGAAATTAATTAGTGTGCCTTTTTGGTCTACTTTGCAAGACAGATGTCTTCTTATTCCATTTATTTTTTCTTATACATGTTAACTTTTTAGTTTTAAGTCATGATAGTAAGACAATTTTCACTAGGGTATTCACTCCAGCCACCTTCATTTTGTGGGTTTGGGGAAGAAGAAAAAAGAATGCATAGCAAAACAGGACACATTCTGAATATTCCACCCCAATATTCTTCCATCTGGAATTCCAGACTGGAGGAGCTGGCTGCACATGTATCACCTCTGTGGCAGGCAGGTGAGACTGGTAGAAATAAAGATATTGAATAATACAAACAGACTCTAAATGCAACAGAACAAATTAAATAGGATCTCATAGTTGTAAACAAGTCCTTATTTCAGCCTACAGAGGAGACTATAATGAACTTAAATGTATAAGTGAGAATACTGTATATGCTACACTGATATCCAGGATACAAAAGCACAAAGACAAAATGAATACAATGATATATTTTAAGAAAAATTTCACTTCTTGCTGCTAGATTTCCTCACTGAACACAAATCATGTGCAGTGAAAGATACCTGAACAAGAGCCAGGAGACCAGTTTTTTTCTCTGACTTTTATAACCAAGAAGCTGTGACCTTCAAAATGAAATAACTTGAACCTAGAGTGAGGATGAGGCAATCATTTTTTTTAATAATGTCTGTGTAGCTGATTATTGCCTATTGATTTAAGTGTAATTATTGAAAATGCCACTTATTACTCATGGCAATTTTCATAGCTATAACAGGGGACAGTGATTGCACTCTCCATATGCAATACCTTAGGATTTGCTGATGAATCTGCCTTTAAAACAGGAAGATATTTGGAAAGTCTTTGTTGCTGACCAGTTTAAGAGAGACTTAAAATCTTTTGGGAAGTTAATTATCACATTGTTAATTCTACTGAACCCTATAGATCCCTTGATTGCAACATTTATAATTAGGTTTCTTCTCATAATTTTTTATAATTACGATGATTGCCAACTACTGCAGTTCTATCTATTAAAACTACCTGGTTCTCGCTATAATAGGTTCTCAGGGGTAATTTACACGGTGATCACACAAGGAAATTTATTATCCATGCAATCATAGTATGGCAACACTTCTGGCAGATTTTCATTTGTGCCAGCTAAAAATATTTGGAACAGTAATTTCAATATAAGAGATATTTACAATTTCATTGTACATATGATAAAGCTGATGGCAAGATTTCACTAAACTTATTTGATGTAATGAATCTACTTTTAAAGATGAAATGGTTGAATATTTACTATAATTTGTCCACTCTCTTACTTTTCCCTCCCTTTTTTTTTTTTTTTTCCTGAATACTTGTTGGGGGCTTTTTAGTCCAAAAAAAATATGTTTCTGGTGATAAAAATTATATTCTTTTGGTCTGATATTACATTTGCATCTGAAAAATTTCATCATATCCTTTACTTACTTGAACTACAGGATAAAAAAAAAAAAAAAGCTTAATCTGAGTGCAAAGGACAGAAAAGTACCAAATCATCTTCAGCCATAAGTTTTAATGAAGCTGGATGTTATTTTTAAATTACTAGGCTTTTGTAAGTTATGTGCAAATTAGCCCAGAATGCTGTCAGAGAAGGGCAGAATTTACTTCTTTTTTGTTGTTCTTGGATTCATTTTAAATTCACTGGGGAATGGAAGCATCGCATTTCCACTATTTTTTTAAAAGACTGATACATTTTGAACTTGAAATAAAATAGCAACATTTCAGGTTAATAGAGTGTGGTATTTATCTGTTAAGTATAAAATTATACTAGTTTCTGGTAATACTGAAGAGCTGTGCAGGCGGTCCAGGACATTCCTTGATTGTGTTTGCTGACAATTTCCTAATGATCCTTAATGTAATAAAGAAGCACAATTCTCTGCTTGACTTGCTTCCCATGAAAAGGGGAGAAATGGTGCAAAATGTGATAGTAGATGGAATCATAGGTTGGTTGAGTTTGTGATGTGAAGTCTGGAAATGAAGTCAGCAAGTTATGACTGTTGTCTTCAGAAGAGCTGTCTTCAGCCTTCTTGGAAGGCTGCTAAGCAATACTGCTTGGGATCCTGCCACAGAAATATACTGTCCATGAAAAATGGATGATTTCTAAATAAAACTTACTGAGAACTCAGGAAGAAACCATCCTGTTTGACCAGAAGACAAGGAATTCAGCATAAGGCTTTCTAGGCTAAGAAAAAGTTTCTGAAATATAGGCAAGCTTTCCTTGCCTGCGTAGTGATGAAATCAGGAAGCTGATGAGTTTGAGCTAAGTTTTACAATGGTCATAAGGAACAACAGAAAGTAATTCTGCAGGTGTGCTCATTTCAAAAATGAAGGTAAAATTTGATGGAGGGCAAAACTGACTGGGGAAAGAATGTAATGGCAGACAGTATAGACGAAGTTTGAGTACATCATCATCATCTTTGTCAGGCACTGAAGGGAACAGGAAGGAATTTACTGACAGCAAATCATGTTCTTGATCAGCCTGATTGCCTTTCTTGATTAAGTGATGAGCTGTATGGGTGAGGATTGCTGTGTGCAATGACTGTCCTGTACCAACCATGGCCACAGTGGATGGGGCTCCCTTAAGCAAGAATGGCTCTTTGCTGGGTGAAAATACAGCTAGCTCAAAAGGCCCCTGCCACAAGTGATACAGTGTGTATCAAATCTACTGTGAGGTGCATGGCAATTCTTCTGCACCATTAGCTGCATTGGGGAATGACTAAAAAGGCATTCCAAGCCATGACAGTTCTATTCTATGGGCAGATCAGAAGCTGCAAAATACGGGGAACATACTTTAAAACTCCTCCAGCAGCCTTTCCTCCAAATATGAGGAAATGATGAGTAAATGAGTCTAATCTGAAGCTTGTATGATTGGAAAGCTTTAGAATCCTTCTTGGTAGCTTTTTGAATGTCTCCTGGATTATGTGCTGCCAGTTTGCTCATTAGCCTTCTCTCAGCATAGTTATGAACTCTTGAACGCAACAGCAAACTTCAGTAAGACTTCTGACACAGTCTTCCACAGAACTCTCATTTGAAAGCTGCTCTAATAGATGGGATTGGGCTGGGAACTGACTGAGTCAGTAGACTCAAAGGGTAGTGATCGTCTGTTGGGCAGGAAGTGATGAGCAGAGCACTCAGACTACATTGGGCGTCTGTTGAGTATCTTCGTCAGTGACCTAGATTCTGATGCAGAGTGCACCATTGGCAAATTTGTGGATGATAAATTAAGGTGGAGTGGTTAACATGATGAATGACAGAGTTGTATTCCACAGACACTGTGATAAAGCTTGAGGACTGGTCCATACTGACCTCATGAAGTTCAGTAAGAAGTCTGAAGTTCTGCAGCTGGTATGGAACAGAAGTGCACACTAATATGTACTGTGCAGCAAATATCTGAATTGAAGCTGCCCTGAAAATGACCTGGAGGTTACAGCAGGTGCCAGGCTAGACATGGACCAGAAGTGGACTCTCCTTTCCATGCATAGTGAGCTACATTAGGAGAGAAATGGCCAGCAGGGAAAAACAAGTTATGTTCTTGAAGACTGTCAAGTTCCTGCTTTTCTAATTGAAGAGGGACGTGGATAAACAGCAAAGAGTTCAACAGATTCTCAGAATCCTAAATCACATGGAAGTTACAGAGATGTTGAGAGAGATGGGGCTTATTTAATGCTGTGAAGAAGAGAGAAACAGTCAGTCTAAAAATGCATTACAACTACTGAGTGGCAAAGATGATGAAAACATCATGTAACATGCTCAGAAGTGTCAAGTAATGCAAAAAAAAAAAAAAAACACCAAAGGCCATAAGTGATGGTTTTGCATGTTTCAGTTTCAGTTTGAGAAGAAAAAAGAAAGACAACAGGTGGGTGGGGTAGTGCTGGAGCTCATTGCTCAGAGTTGTGAAATATCATTCCTTTGAGATTAAGATTTGACTAGGTAGTGCTATAGTTGATCTACTGTTGACAATAATCCTGCTTTAAGTGTAAGACTGGATGAGATGACCTATGGAGATCCTTTCTAACCAGCTTTTCTGTGACACTGGGAAGAAAGAAGTGATTAGTCTTTTCATTGTTACTGTAGAGTATTCACTACTAATAGAGAAGATTTACTTGTCAAGAAATAAATGAAATTATAGTCTAAAAATCCCATAGCTTTAGATAGAGATTCCTTCTGGCTTTGACAAACAACATGGGCAAAAGATGCATAAAATAAAGAACTACTATAGCTTTACTTTCTTTTTTAACTTCTGAAAATAGTAGGATCAAACTGTTCTACTTCAATGGATTAAAAAAAAAATAAAAAAAAAATCACTTTTACATATTACTCTGGGTAGACCTTAAAAATCCCAGGATGGAAAAAGTGTCTGAGTTATCTGTTTTGCTCTGGAAGGCGTATTTGATTTCTTTTGTATGGATCTTTGCAAAATAACATTTTCTGGATGAGGAAGAGGTGCTGGGTGTTAGGAGGGAGTAAATGAAGAACCACTAGGTTTAAGTCTCATGGGAAATTTTCCCTATATTGAAAGTATTTTTCCTCCCCTGTTTCTTGGTATCTTTCATAAACCATGCTGATTGAATTGAGGATATTTTATAGAAACACCTTTAAAGATCTATTTAAGCACATATTTGACTGTTCAGTATTAAAACATTACTAATAATAATAATAATAAGCTTTTTGTGTTATAAAACAATTAAAAATTTTTAACAATGGTTTTGGCTTTTAATAAGTACAGAAGTAGGGAAAAAGAACTGCAGATTTTAGTAGTATTCCTTTGGGATATCAAATGCAATTGCTTAGATTATCCATTGACATAACACTGCATTTTTGGAAAGGATATACGTGCCCAAAGGAGTTAGCTGTATTTCTTGATAGTTTTTTTGAGGGAACAGAATTGAAGTTCACGTCTTCCAGATGAAAAAGAGCATTGACGTAGGTAGGGCTTTCAAATCATGAATTTTACACCACGTTTTTGACTAATGTTATTATATGAGTGATGAATAAAAGTTATGTAGAAATATGCTGGTGCAGTTATATGAACATGACATGTATTACTAGCTCTGAACAACTGAATTGCTGTACCTAACCTAAACGCAGCTTGTCATTTGCCTTAAAGAGGATGGATTGTGGATAGTAACATGGGGAGACTGATAATTTTATTTATTCTTCCTATTAAAACATTTGTAACTTTGGTAGATTAGTTGTTTCAGTTAGTATTTTAATTTTAATTTTTAATTTTTTTTTTTTTCATTCTTTCCTGAGGCTGGATTTGTTTATCTAGGGATAGCAAAGGTGGTGTATTTATTTTGTTTTAAAATCTAATATAAATTGCAGCTGTTATTTTTAAAGAAAATTTAATTGACCTCTAGTGTTATCAAACATAATTTAAATCATAACTGCTTCATTATTTAAGGACAGAAGGAAGAATTACATGGATTAGTTGATGTTAAAAATGATGATGTATTATGAGTACTGTAATAGCCCATATGTAGCATGAGGCTGCTGAAATCTGGGAGATGATAAAGTTCAATTCATGCAGTATTTCTACTGCGTTTGTGAAAATCTGTTTAAATGTCAATATATTTAAGGAAAAAAAAATGCAATTATATAGTAAAACTATTTCAGATTCTGTCCTCATACTGTAGCATAGCAAACCTTTGCTGTTCTGACTAGACTGTTTAAAAAAGTCAGCATGACTGAGCACATCTTTATACGGCCAAAGCTTTGTCTTTATTTATTTCATCAAGCTTTCCCACTGCATGCTCTGAATGCCCAGTCCTGTCAGATGTGAACTTTGAGAAGACGGAAGGGATGGAAAGGGTGTTTTTGGAAAGCAATTACAGTGAGATTGGGTGTGAAAATGCAGAGAGGACATATTTGTTGAGCAACCAAATTTAAGCTTTTGTGAAAAGCAAGTCAGCATTCTATTTTTTAGTTTTATATTGTATACACATCAACTACTTTACATTCATGTATTCAGTACAAAGACTTTACCTTAAAATAATTGTTAAGTTTTAGAAGTGAGTCACAATTTTCTGCTTAAAATTTTATCTCACTACCCCAAAATTATTTTAAATAATACCTTCCTCTTGTAGTTTTATAAATAATTAATGTTAAAGCTAATTTATTGCCAAGTCAGAAGACAATCCATCATGTCTTGAGTAATCTGCACTTATTCATTCAGCCTGTCACAGATTTCCAAGGAACAGGATTTGACTGTTTAGTAGATTTCACTGCCACTACAATTAATCCTTAACTCTTAAAAATAAACAAACAAACAAATGAATAAATCAGAGCTTGACTTATAGAATCATAGAATCACTGAATCACCAAGGTTGAGAAAGACCTCCAAGATCATCCAGTTCGATTCACCTATGACCAACATTTCCCACTAAACCATGTCCCTTAGTACATCATCTAAACATTTATTGAACACTTCCATGGTCAATGACTTTTACGTATGATTTTACATATTTAATAGTGCACAAAGAAGCTAAGTACAGAGCACATGTATTCACGGACATAAACTCTTAAAGCAGGTATTACCACTTAAGAAAGGCACACAGGGTAAGTATAATTACTTCTGTGACAGTGTCATCTCAAAACTCAAGAACAGTCAATAACAACAAAGGCAGTTAGTATAGGAAAGGAAGCAGGTAGTAAGCATGGTGTGTTTCTGTATTAATCTGTAATGCATCCAATTCTTGAATACTATATGGATTCAACTGGGTGCACCTCCAGACAAAAATGACAGAGAAATAAGCAGTTCCAGTATAGGAGGAAAGATGTCAAGGAGAACTACAACAGAGATCTGTAAAAGTACCTATAACATGGAATAAGTAGCAGACACTGACTTCTAACTCAGTTAGAAGTTAAGACAGGGAGTTTGCAGCACATTATCAAGTAAGCTTAAAACAGAGAAAAAATAAATGTTTTTGAAATGTTCCCATGTGTTACCAGTGTGTAACAGACTTATTAACCTTTAATTACCTCTGTATTAACACAGAGGTAGCAATTTTTGGTAAGTCTCTTTGCCATATGATGTTTCTGTGTTTAGGAAACTAGCTGTGTTTAAATACAGTTAAGTGCACAAATTCACAGTAGATAGGCCAACTAAATGCGGCTTGCTTGGCTTTTGTTTCTGGTCCCTAACTGGTTAATCTTCAGCATCTGAGCAGGGAAGAGTTATTCTTTACAGTCCCTGTTTCCTAAATATCCCTGCAAAAGACTAACTACTGGTGCAGACGGGCTGCAGTCTGGCATCTCACCATTCCTATGTGAAGCATCCTTCCTTTCCATTACTGCAACAGAAAATCATTACTGAGTTTTTATCGAATTAAGCAGTCATTTTGCTTCCTACGTCCTACTGTGTAAGTCTAATGAGAGTAGGAGTAGAATATTAAAAGATCTAAATTATAGTGTCATACCTTGTTGTAGGCCATTCCACTCAAAAACATGATTAAAATGATTAAATTGTATTACAAAGAATACCAAAGCATCCTTACTTTTCATTGCAGTGGTAAAATATTGGTATGATGTCATTAGGGCGATGTATGTTATCTACCTGGACTTTTGCAAAGCCTTTGGCATGGTCTGTCATCACATCCTTCTCTCTAAATTGGAGCAGTATGGATTTGAAGGACAGTCCAACCAATGGATTAGGAATTAGCTGGCTGGATGCAGCCAAAGGGTTGTGATTAATAGTTCTGTGTGAGGGTGGAGGCTGGTCATGAGCAGTGTCCCTCAGGGGTCAGTCTTGAGACCGGTGCTCTTCAATGTCTTCATCAATGACATAGACGATGGCATCAAGTGCACCCTCAGCAGGTTTGCAGATGATACCAAGCTGAGTGGTGCCATTGATAAACTGGAAGGAAGGGAAGCCATCCAGAGGGACCTGGACAGGCTGGAGAAGCAAGCCTCTGTAAATCTAATGTGGTTCAATAAGGCCAAGTGCAGGGTGCTGCACTTGGGTTGGGGCAACCCCAGGTATTTATACAAACTTGGGAAAGATCTCCTTGAGATCAGCCCTGCAGAGAGGGACCTGTGGGTCCTGCTGGACGAGAAGCTGGATATGAGCCAGCAGCATGCTCTTGCAGCCCGGAAGGGAGAGGAAGGTGATCGTGCCCCTCTACTCAACACTTGTGAGACCCCATCTGCAGTACTGCATCCAGACCTGGGGCCCCCAGTACAGGAAGGACTTGGAGCTCTTGGAGTGGGTCCAGGGGAGGGCCACTAAGATGATCAGAGGGCTCAAGCAGCTCTCTGATGAGGAAAGGTTGAGGGAACTAGGCTTGTTTAGCTTGGAGAAGAGAAGGCTCCAGGGAGACCTCATTGTGGTCTTCCAGTACTTGAAGAGAGAATTTAAACAGGAGGGTGAATGCCTGTTTATGAGGGTGGGTAGTGATAGGACAGGAAGCAATGGTTTTAAACTAAGACAGAAGTGGTTTAGGTTAGAGATTAGGGGGAAGTTTTTCGCACAGAGAGCAGTGACCCCCTGGGACAGGTTGCCCAGGAAGGCCATTAATGCTGGAGGCATTCAAGGCCAGACTGGATGTGGCTCTGGGCAGCCTGATCTGGTGGTTGGCAGCTCTGCATATTGTGATGGGGTTGAAACTAGATGATCATTCTGGTCCTTTTCAACCCAGGCTATTCTATGATTCTATGATATGATATTAAGCACTTGTTTCACAATTGTAAAAAAATTGCAAACTTTAAGTTTCATGAACATAGCAGTTATTAATGAACAAGGTGAGAAACTGTTGATTGTGATCAGGCAGGGTTGATTCAGGAAGTGGTTGTTCATCGAGAGGTTGGTTGAGTACTGGAAGAAGAGTTCAAGGAGCATCTGGGCTCTCAGTAGTCTGATTTCAGAGTGGTCCTGTGTGGAGCCAGGAGTTGTCCCTAGTGATCCTTGTGGGTCCATTCCAACTAAGAATATTCTATCATTCCATGATTCTATGATTTTCCGATTATAGAATTACTCCCAGAATTAACTGGAGTAACATCCTTCAGGTATTTTCTTCCAGCTCTTCACATACGTTGTCTGTCAGTTGAAATACACATGTTATGTGAGAGTTTTCATCTTATTTAAATTGCTAGGGTGTAAACAGTGGGGAAAAAACACCTCAACTTTTGGATTTAAATAAACTATTCTGAACAAGAAGGTGTATGGTTCTCGTAGAAGGTCATATGAATGAGAAACTTAAGAAACCAAAAGACACGTATATATGAGTCACCGCTCTGGAAGGCTTCATTTCTATTAAATTGCCATTGATTTTTGTTTTATTGGTGATGTACTTTTAAAGACATTTCTTTTCACATTCTTAACACAAGAATGTGTTAGCAATAGTAATATATTACTTGTTGTTACTGATCTTGAGTACAATTAAGTATTGCTCCTGAGGAAAAAAAAGATATTATTATTGAAGACTTATAGCACTGTGAAATTTATTTCCTCTTGCATTCAATTGGGCATTTCCTGACTATAGTTCTGCTGACATAATATGATAGGACAGCTTAGCTGGTTGCCTTCCATATCATAAAAGGTTTTAAAATCCCAAAAATGAAACTGTTCACATTTAATGTTCTTTGTGTTAGCAACTGAATCCTACCAAACAGTATTCTGCAGTAAAGAAAAAAAAAGTTAAAATTCAGTTGAGCCTTATGGATGTTGCTGAGCACAGTTTTAGTAAGGACATTTTCTTTTAAAGTCTGTTGTGCAGTAAAGCCAGCCTGAAATAATAACGCAGTGATGTTACAAACAAGGGGGAAAAAAAGACTGCAAACAACTAGGAAGATTTTCTCTCCTTAAGCAATCTTTTATGAAATAAATATATAAATCTGTTATCAGATCAATCTGCTACCTCTCTCTGTTGCTGTTTGCTGTTCTGCCAATTAGTCAAACCTTTCAGCAGAGATCTTGCCTCACTGTGGCTAAAGTCCATACTGATTAACTGTCCCAGCTTTCATACTTTTAGGAGCTGAAAAGCAATTTATTACTACTGCTGCTCAAACTACCATTTAAAAGCTTACCTTGTGGCATGAAGTAGCTCAGTTCTCCAGACAGTGAATTATCTGCTGAGGCTCAAGAAAAACTGTGCTTCTGCTAATGTTTTTTGATGCTTTTCCTCTGTAGTTTTACACCTGATTCTCATACTAACTTAATTATTTCTGTCTGTGTAGAGCCAGTAGCTGTTGCTTTCAGTAATTGCATGTTAAAAAATAGCAACATTTGTTTAGTATTCATTTCAAACCTCTGAAGCTGTATCTGCTGTATCTAGAAGTGATGAAATTGCAAATAAACTGCAGCGATTCAGTCCTTAAAGAATACATAGTCATCTTTTAGGTGTTTGTTATGGCATGGTAAATGACCTGCTGCATGTCTTTAAAACTCACTTGAGGAATGATAAAATCAGACTTCAATATTTAAGTTCAGCTTGGCTTTTCAATACTCTGCAAGAAAACTGGAGATGGTCTTGCATATATATATTTTTTCAGAATGGCACATTAGAAACACTTTATAAAGAGTAGACTTTTATGTTTTCCTTAACCCATGCTCAGAGAGGAGAATCTGTCTCTGTCATAGCTCTGGAAAAGAAGAAATGTTAGACAGGATTTACCAGGTGGGCTGATTCTATTGGACAGAAGTTCTTTCTACTCCTACCAGCAAGTAGAAATAGAAATGACATGAGGAAATGCTGCTTTAGGAGAATCATTTAATGAAGCTGAGAGGTCTTCTTACTATTTATTTTTGGGGTGGGAATTGTTGTCTTGCTCTGGCAGGTGCTCTGGAAGGTAAGTACTAGTTTGCATAGAGAAGAAAGTGAAGTGTCAGGAGGAGATTTTAAGATACTCTGCTGCAGCAAGTATTACTTTGAAGGATTAATAGCCTAAATAAAATGAAGTTGGTGTGACTAGGACAGTCATCTATCCTGTACAGTTTAATAATTTTCTGCTTTTCTGCCATTTATCTCAACTTTGAGTTATTTTTACTCTACTTAATTCACATTTCCAATTCAAATTGAGAGCAAAAATAAGTTTATGCTGATCTGACCCTTGATGTTGTGTACTGATTATTTTTCAACCACTTGCTTTTCCTTTTCCAATACAATGTTTATCCAGAGTCCAACTATACAATTGGCAGAATTAGCATTCAGCAACCTATCTATCTGGATGAAGTTATCTAAGGAACATGTTCTATCCATGGTTTTAACAACAACAAAGAATGACATCTGATGGAAAGTAGATGGTTATGACGATCTCTGTACAGTTATAGGCCTTTAATATAAGGGTACTCTTGTTTTAACTGATGCCTGGAATCCTGTTCCAACCAAAGATTAAATGGATAAGTTCAAATTCCTGTCCTTAACCACAAGAATTCTCTCCAGCTCATTACAGATGGTCTGTTGTTAGCTATGTCACAGTGTCATTTGTGTTATAGCAACAAGGACTAGCAATGTCAGCATAGTCACTTTTGAAAGAATTGTTCCAATTCTTTGTTATCCTTCCATTCAGCAAGACTGAAAGGGGTGCAAAGAACTAAATACTAAGTATTTTAAAATTTGCTGGGTTCCAAGATGATATTTGTTAGTGACGTGCATTTATGTTTAAAGGAGGAGTTTGATTTCAGTATCTAGAGTGATGTGGAATGTTTCTCTTCATTTTGCTTCTGGAAGCAGTTTGTAACTGCTCATTAATGTAGCAATTTCTTATATCTATTACTATAGCACTATTACATGATTTGTATCTAAGCACAAGCTTGGATGGTCACTCACTGTTGACTCAATTGCAGCTTGAGCACTCACACTATATTAAAAGGGCAGCAACGCTCATGTCATCTGCCACTCAAAGATGAGTAACTTGTCTTTAATAAGTAAGCAAGTTGATTGTGGACTGGTTAGTGTCTTAAGCCTCAGAGAAATTTACAGGTTGTATTCTTCATTCTGCACCGGGGCAATACTTCTTCAGTTTTCACAGTAGGTATCATTTATATTTGATATTTGTGTTTATTCTTTAATACATTGTGTAAAAACAAAAGTGTTTTTTGAGGGCATAGAAGGAAGTACCAGTCTAAAACAAAATAAATAATAGAAGTATGGTCTTTTTTTTTCCTGTGGATTTTTGGTGCTGAAAACAGCAATTGATTTAGTAAATAAATTATTAAATTCACCCCCCTGAGGCAAGTGTAAAATATACTGAGAAAAAATAATTGCTGCTGTAAGTATATTTTTAAAAGGATTGTACTGTATGATTGACAAAATGCTTTATAACCAAATGAGTTACAACTGTGCTATTTTGATAGTTGGTAGCCTTGAATTGCCAATCTTTTAACTGTAAAGTTTTCCCTGGGAAAGTCAGGCACGGAGAATTCTCAAAACGTATGTCAGGTTGCTATGAATAATTTTATTAGCATTAAGCGAGACCAGTTTTTCAGTGAAGCAGCTACTCCTTTTCCCCCAAAGGATGAAACTAGAAACTAACAACAAAGGAAAATTTGTTCTCTGTATCTGCCAGTGCATCCACAACCATAATAAATGCTGGTACTTGTGAAAGTCACATCCAAACCACACCCATGTGATGCACAGTAGAGCCAGAAGAACCAAAAGAGTTTCATTAACTGCTTGGCCTCTATGCATTTTCAGGGTTGTGATTTTCATCTGGCTGATGCTGTATTGCTGTGATCAGAGACGGTGCCATATGCTGGATCTTCTGGCAGAAGCTAAGATATGACAGCAATTTCATCTTGGCACTCTTTAGAGCAGAAACTTAGGAAATTCTGAGTCAGGTTTCACTCTGCCAATAGGCCCAGAGGTATCTGCCAGGGCCCACACAACAAGTGAAGAAGTTGCATGGCAGAAAATGTATTACATGGTGCATTTTCTTCTGAAAACTGCTGGTGGTCTCTTGTGGATCCCAGGCTGGTACTGCATTCCCTTCTTCCCCTTTACCCCATGGGCTCCCTGGGAAAATCATGGTAAGTATTGCCTCTGTCAAGCTGCTGACCTCTAGACAGCAGAAGAGAAATACCAAGTGATCTCTCAGTTATCAGTTTTAGGACATTAAACCTTGTGTCTGACCTCACAGTCAGCTATCTGTGGTTTGGAGCAGCAGTGTGAGATAGCTGTAGCTTTGTCAATGAGGTTACCTGTTTGGAAAGTGGTGTGCATAATCACACGTTGAAGTCTGAATCTGTAAAGAGAGCAAATGAAATTTGCTTTAAATGAATTGACTGCCAGTGAAATGAATGGCTTACTTGCTTTGTTAACATCTCTACAGTGTTCTAGGACTTGGCTCATTTTGACCACTCCTCTTCTGGTAAAGCTTCAAGAAGCTGGGACAGGAGAATGGTGTTTTAACAATTAATATGTACTTCATCTTAAATTACTGGTGAAAAAATACCTAAAAATAAAAGGTAATATTAAAATAATAATAATAATAAAAGGAAATAATCATCTTCTAAGTGATAACATAAATATTATACAAAGTTAATAAGATCATGAAAAGCTGTTAGATTAAAAAAAAAAAAAAAGGAAAGAAAAGAAAAGAAAAGAAAAGAAAAGAAAAGAAAAGGAAAGAAAAGAAAAGGAAAGGAAAGGAAAGGAAAGGAAAGGAAAGGAAAGGAAAGGAAAGGAAAGGAAAGGAAAGGAAAGGAAAGGAAAGGAAAGGAAAGGAAAGGAAAGGAAAGGAAAGGAAAGGAAAGGAAAGGAAAGGAAAGGAAAGGAAAGGAAAGGAAAGGAAAGGAAAGGAAAGGAAAGGAAAGGAAAGGAAAGAAAAGAAAAGAAAAGAAAAGAAAAGAAAAGAAAAGAAAAGAAAAGAAAAGAAAAGAAAAGAAAAGAAAAGAAAAGAAAAGGAAAAAAAAATGGAAAGAGAAAGCAGAGCATTTAGGAAAAATTGTCACTGAAATTCAGAGATAAAGTATTCCCCCCCCATCAGTACCAGATTTCCCATAAACCAATTTTATGCCATGCTTATGTTGGATCTGTATAAGCAGTTGCTCATATGCTGTAAAAATGTGTTTCAAATTCTGATGTTTCCTTTAACAGCACACTTTACTTGTCAGAAAAACCCTACTGAAAGGACCTTGACAGATTTGCTGTGCATGCTTTTAAACTTATTGCTGTTTTTTCTTTATGTTCTCAGCCACTAATATGCACCTGATCTTTTGTCTCTGTATCACCAGGCCTCCTGAACCTGTTTACAGCACTGTGAACAAACTGTGTGATAAACCACCTTCTCCTAGGCACTATTCCCCTGTCGAGTGTGACAAAAACTTCCTTCTTACAGCTCCCTATCCCCACTACCACATAGGCCTGCTCCCTGACTCTGAGATCACCAGGTACTGCATGCGCTTCTTCCTCACCTCCTTTGTTAGAGTGCATGAACATCGCTAGGTTTATCTCATAGTTTGCACCTTCACCATAGATCTTTTTCTATAGCTTGTGCTTATTTTTAACCATGCTTTCACATTTGCACCACTGGAAGATATATGCTACTTTGGTATATAATTTTGGTCATCCAAAATCCAGTGATGATTACAGGCAATGTTTTAATCCATTGGAATGGTGCTCTAAAATAGGCTATGTCATATCTATCACATTTTACAACTTAATTCAGTATACATTTCTCTGTAATTATATAAAATGACTAAGACTTCACTGAAAGCTGTAGTAATTTAGTTGCAATTCAATCATTCTATTTCTGTGTTGTGCATAGTTGCTTTTTTTTTTAAACTGACTATCTTTGGGTTTACTGAATAGCTGCATAAGCCATTGAAAGAAAATGAGCAAAAAAACCCATAACCACCTACCTTACCAAGTAATAGCTGAAAGCATATTTAAAATTTAGCAATCCATAGGCTAGCTGGGCTCTTAGAAGACAATGAATAAAACGTACAATAATTGACATTTCCATAGTTGAAGAAATGGAAGACATAGCTATATAGCTATAAAATAGTCAGTGATTACCTCCAAGAAAAAGGTTAAGAAATAAGTTAAGGAATATATTACACTGTTCAAAACTGTAACCTAGTATAATTTAGCCAGGTATTCTTCTGTAGCTTATTAGTGTAGTAACAGACTATTTACAATCAGGATCTAAGAGACCAGAGTTAGGCACAAGTTTTCAAGTAGGTATTGTGTGCTACCTTTGTCAGGATAATAAATGGAAAAAAACAACCATCTTGTATATTCTACAGCAGAAGAAAAAACAATTGTATTTGAAACTTTGATCATAGACCTTTACCACAAAAGCAAACAAACAAACAAACCACTTTTCAAAGAAAAGGAACCACAGGAAGAAGAGACTGTAAGTTTGTAAGAGGAAAGTAAAATGATAAATTAATGCACGATACAATAACAGGAAAGAAACCCTGGAGATTAGAGGAACATCTGTGAAAGGCATTGCAGTACTACAAAATAGAGAGAAAAATTAAAAAACCTTATAAGTCTTGCAAGTGAAGAATGCAGCAGATGTGGTAGGACTATACAGAAGCTGTTGGTTTCTTATGATGAAAACTGTGTGGCTTCTAGAATTCATAACAAGATGCTTAATCACGGCACTAAGTGATTAGTTCAGCTGTTGAGACCGGTGCAAATGTAGTTGAAAAACACTGATTAGGAAAACATTTTATAAAGGTGCTAAGCACTGTTAGATATGTCCACAATACCTGAATGTAGGTACTGTCTTGAAGGAAGTAACTAGTCAAAAAGTAGTAAAATGACTTGGGGTCTTTAGGAAAACAAATAATTTGCCTGTAATATTATAATGCTTCTATGCGTTTAGAGACAGACAACAGAAGAGATCATTACAGAAGTATTCCTTAATCAACAGTGGTCATTTTAAAGAGAAAAAAAAAAACTACCTGAACTCAAAAATGGAACTAGTGGCTTCTAGGGGAATTTGTTGCCATGTAAATGGAGCTTCTTAACCATAGACAGGTGCAATCCATTGCTCAGTAAGTTATCTCTACAGTTAGGACTATTGGGTCTATGGGGTTAGCGTGGGGAAAACAGCTGAATTTCTTAAAAGGTACCAACCACCTACTCAGATGCCAATAATCAGTGGAGACTTTGAGAGCTCTTAGAACTGGGCCATTTGTGCTGCCAGGAATTCTCAGCATCCTTTTATTTTGTTCTGTGATTGAGCACTCATTTGGTCATCAGATATTTGATGATCTGACATAATGACTTAAAAAACAGGGGTTTGTTCAAATGTCAGCTAACAGTTCTCTTTAATAACAAGGTTTTATTTCTCATCATCCAGTTTAACATAAAACTAAGCCCTGTTCCCTGTACATTTAACCAGTTTCAGAGTTCCAACAAAAACTGCAGAGAGATAACAAAAAGATGAGAAAAGACACAACGCATGGTTTAATGCTCTGCAATATGCTTTGCTGCATGCTGTGACAGAGGCGACTGATTGCTATCATTTATTCTTCCTTCCCACTGTGCAATTACATTTAGATGGAAAATATGACCATTTCTGATATTCGCAAACGCTGTCATCTTTTCTCCTGGACTCTTTGAATAATTGACCATGGAGGAAGCCATTTGAAATATTTTTCACCAAGATGCCTCTAGTGAGGAATCAGACAGCATTATGACATACACCCTAATCCAGTCTCCAAAACAGACTCAGTATTTACATTTGGGCACTGTATAGTAGGGAAGTATTAAGCTCATTTTAAACCTAATAGAAGTGGCTATTTTTCATTGTGTTCATTGTTAACAGCCCTAAATCAGAAAAGTACTGTTGTCTAAGGGATGTGTTGTGTTGAATACTTGGAAAAACCAATCTATACAAAGACATTCTTCTAAATCTGCAGCTGTGCTACTACTATGACTATTAAAACTGTGGTACAAAAAAAAGTCTCCAAATATTGCCCAAATATCTTGATAAGTCTCCATTTTTCTGCCTGAATTCCTCCATGTTTCTCCAGTTTATTTGCTTCCTTGTTCTCCAGTCAGACATGAAGAGTTCTTGGTCTTCTTACAGGCTTCCTTGAAATAGTTTTTCATTAGAATTTGTCAGCCCTAGGCTTATGGAGGAAGTTGCAGGGACTGTTTGCTTGTTTTGGTAACTGCAGTCATTGTCATATCTCTGTGTTCCAGTACTGAGAATCTGCTGGTGAACTTCAAATCATTTGGTTTGACAAATAACTCTTCCAGAGAAAGAGGAACATGATGTCTTGTTCTCCCACCTGAAATGCTTGTAAGCCAGCCAACTCCTTTCAAATTACTGCTCCAGATAATTTGTCAGCCACTCCTCAGATGATCACTTTGTCAAGGCTCATTAACTTAATAGGCAAAGAGAATTCATAGGCCAAAGCTTTATTTGTCTATAATAAATTTGAGTTTATAACCTTTGCTTTTATGGTGATCTGTCTGGGTCTCCGTGTAACTTAGCAGTCTAGAAAAATATACTCCAATTTTAGGATGAAAGTAGTTTGGTTTTGATCAGTTAATGTGAACTGACATCAACAGTGCTATGTTGATGTACAACTGAAAATATGTCCCATTGAAGGCAGAAGTAGAGAGAGAATTTTGGAGCAGTAAATTTTCCTCTGACAGAAGCAAGTGTGAATGGAGGAGGAAATTCATATTCTGTCCTCTGTCATTATTATCATTACTGGTGGACAGTCAGCTGAATATGAGCCAGCAGTGTGCCCAGGTGGCCAAGAAGGCCAATGGCATCCTGGCTTTTATCAGGAATGGTGTGGTGAGCAGCACCAGGGAAGTCATCCTGCCTCTGTACTCGGCATTGGTGAGGCCTCACCTTGGGTACTGTGTTCAGTTTGGGGCACCTTAGTATAGAAGGGACATAGAGGTACTGGAGCAGATCCAAAGAAGGGCAATGAGGCTTGTGAAGGGCTTGGAGAATATGCTCTATGGGGAGAGACTGAAGGAGCTGGGGCTGTTTAGTCTAGGGAAAAGGAGGCTGAGGCTGACTTTATTGCTCTCTTCCAATATCTGAAAGGTGCTTAGAGTGTGAGCTGGGTTGGTCTCTTCTCACTGGTGACAGGATAAAGGGAAATGGCCCCAAGTTGCATCAGGGTAAGTTAAGGTTGGATAACTTCTTTACAGGAAGGGTTGCTAAGCACTGGAATAGGCTACCCAGGGGGGTGGTTGGGTCACCATCCCTGGATGTGTTTAAAAAACGTTTGGATGTGGTGCTCAGGGACAAGATTTAGTGGAGGGTTGTTATTTAGGGTACTATGTTCAGGTTGTGGTTGGTCTCAGTGATCTCCAAGGTCTTTTCTAACCTGAGTGATTCTATGATTCTATGACAGTTGTGTGTATAATTTGGTTACTGTTAGACAAAATAAAAAATGCAGCTCAGAGGCTAACAGCATTTCTACAGACATTGTTTCTACACTGTGTAAAACAAAATGCTGCATTAGTTAAGAAAAAGTGCTGAGAACCGCATTGCATTCACAAGACAAACTTCAATTCTGTCCAGAATTGACTTCCCTGTCTTCAGCGATATCCTCTTGGCACTCAAGTTACCAGCACAGTTTTTGCTAAAAGCCAGCTCCAATATTGATTTGTGTTTGTTTTGTTGTTGTTGTTGTTGTTGTTTTTTTCCCATAGATATTTACTTTTCTCTTAGGCTTTTGATCGTGAAATGGTGTGATGGAATCAATATTTTTTTTAATGCATGTAATGGAAGGACCCATGCTTTCTAGTCATGGGAGAAATCTAGACAACATCCCCGGAAAATAAAAATGTGGGAAAATTTTATTCATCTTAAGTATGCCTTTTTTGGATGTTCAGATCCTATCCATGGGGCTTGGGTGACTGGATTGAAAATATTTGGCTTACTTTTAGAACCACGATTAGTTTCTTGAAGCCAGGATCAGTTCTGACTGACACTGATTTGCAGAATCTAAATAGTGATCACACAGAGCTTCTCTGAAAACTAATGCTATCTATGACAGTTATTCTCTTATTAACAGCGGTTTGTGTTACTACATAATAGCACAGTGAATGATTTTAAGGTATCTGATGAATTCATGCCATCACTTCTTGGAAATCCACTACTTTTTCACCATTGAGAACTAGGGAAAGAGAATAATATTGGTATCTGGAGCCTGCCCAGAACGAGGGAATAGAATATAACAAACGTGAAGCTCATGGGTTGAGTTCACTCACCAATTACTGCCATGGGCAAAACAGACGTAGCATAGGGACGCTTAGAATAGGGATATTAATGTATTTTATTGCTTCTTGGTAGCAGACTGGAACAATGGGAAATGCAGGGGGACAGGCTGCTCCACAGTGGGCCTCTCCTGGGCCACATAGAACTGCTGCTGTGTGCCTAGAGCACCTCCCGCCCTCTTTTGGCACTGACATGCAGCAGGTCCCTTTTGGAGCCTCAGCCCCCCTCTACCAAAACCTTGCCATGTAAGCCCAACACAGCAGCCCACTGCAAATAAGCTTACTGTCAAAATGATGCATATAGCTGCACTTGTGAGTGCCTACCTTCCAGGGAGGCTCTTGTCATCATTACTGAAACTCATATCATAGAGGAGTACTCATCATCCCGTTTTCAATCCCATGTGTTTAATATGGGAATTATATCTCCCCAAGCACATCTAGCCATATTCCGAGCTTTCTGAAATGCCTGACAACCTGAAGATGAAATCTATCAAGGAGGCAGTAAAAAGGATAGAGATTAAGAAATCCAGTCTTCAGCTTGCTCCTCATAAACACGACCAAGTTCTTAAATTTAAAATTTTTCTTGTTTTAGTCAGATTCATCTACTTGTTAGAAAAATTCAATTACAAATTTGAAAGTGAGTCTCTTTGGGCAAATGATTTTAAATATTTAATATAAGAATTTTAGCAGATTGGTATTTTTTCCTATTAATATCATGCAATCAACATCTAGATGGATCTGCCTCTTACACAGTCAGTGGAAGCAAAGTCATCCTGTAGTCACGAAGGAGAAATAGGGTTAGAAAATGAAATGTAAATGTGTAAGATAAGCCTCTCGGTGAAACCACGAAGTGGCTAATATGACTTTAAGACTCCTGTTTAGATATTCAGAGGTACAGAGCATATATCAGCCCCAAAGCAATTTAAGATATTAAAATGGGCACCCCAGTGCCTGGCTTGGGTACTGCTCTTCGCACCGATGGGCACTAAAGCATCCTGTTGTTGCTGATTTAGTGAGAGTTAGTTATTTTAGTGCTATGGTCTTAACTCCTCAAACAACATCCTTACAAATTCAGTACCTCCTGAACTCTGGAACACCTAGACATTTCCAAAAATAAGATCTTGATTCACATATGTTGCAGTGGTTGACAAGGTGCACAAAGCTACATGTGTGTTAGGCTTGCCTGGGCTGGGCTGCTTCGGAATGCAACTCCAGAATTTCAGTATTGTATAGTTTTTTGCAATAAGGCAAAACAAAATCAGCATACACTGTTTTGATCAACCATCTAAAACCAGCATGAAATATCTTGTTGTAGGTTGTCCCTGCAGGGGAATCAAACTCCTGAGACACATAAATTATTTAGGATCTTTTGTAAATAGTAAAAATGTATTGTGATTATCCCCTATTACATTTATTTAACAATTTTAAAACACTCCATAGTAACAATTGCTTACTTTTTTTTTTTTTTTTTAAATCCTGAATCAAGTGTTTTTTTAAATAAATGATCCACTCATAACTGTTGTTGCTTATGAAAGAAAAATGATGAAGCCTCAGCCTCAGTTTTCAAGTTATTTTGCATGGATGAATCTCTGACCTTAATAAGCACTAACACTCCTATAGACTCTCTTATGCCCTTTCCTTTTAATTTAATGAGGAGATTTCTATTTTGGACACTATTAATTAAAACGATTAGGAAGATGCACCTTTAGAAATCTGAGAGAGATGATTACAGGAGAAACTTAATCTGTAGAGGCACAAAATCACTACAGTTCAAGTGTTTAATTATGTAAAGTTACAGGAGCTTTTCAGGTTAAGATGGAATGCTTCAGGTTAGAGCTGCTGGGGTTTATTTCCAGTTGTGCTGATGACTAAATATGTTTACTTGAGCAAATCACTTATTTCTATTTGCCCTACTTTAACTATCAGTAATCTTCTTACTCAGTTATATTGAGAAGGATAACTAATATCAATACACAGAAGTAACTAATATCAATACACAGAAGTTTGGGGTTTTTGTTTTGGTTTGGTTTTGTTTTTGTTTGTTTGTTTGTTTGTTTGTTTAAAGGAAAAATAAGTTTTTTTCTCTTCTCTCATTTGGGAAATATTCTGTACAGTGGAAATAGCCTAAGTCTAACGATATTCTTGGCTGTATTAGCCAAAGTATCACCAGCAGGTCAAGAGAGTTGATCTAAGTCACCAGTATTAAAATTTTCTTGCTGTCATGTTTACAGACATACTCACAAAGAGACATTTGGGAACTAAGGAGGAAGATGTCTCCTTCCTTTTCAGTCCTATAAGAAAGCTCTGAAATTCAGTCTCTGAAAAAGACAAAGCAAAAAATCCTGAACTTTGGAGTACCTATCCTATGCCATATTTAGATTAATGATAAAGGCTGGAATCAGAAAGTTTACAGAGATATCAAGTCACTTTTGGCTGGTTCTTGCTTGAGTTTTGGCCAATGCAGTCAGTCACTCAGTGTGGGGAGGCTGAGGTAAACTATGACCCTTGCAATTGAAATTTTTCCTGATGTCTGTTTCACCTGACACTGGTTACCAGTTTCTCTTTATCACACTCATGGAATAGCTTGGGTTGGAAGGGGTCTTAAAGATCATTTAGTTCCAACCCCCCTGCAGTTGGCAGCATTGCCCAGGGCCTCATCCAGCCTGGTCTTGAACACAATCCAGGGATAGTCTGATGATGCTTCAGATCATCTCACAAAAATCCAAGCAGTCCATTTATAACTAAGTCTACCACACAATTATGTTGCTTAAAACATGTTCTGGTCTATGAATGTATTCTAAAGTCCCTTTGAAACAGTTCTTCCATCAAGATAGAGCACCCGAGGTCCGCACATGATGTTCACTGAGATGCATCAGAATATCAGGAGAAATTTAAACCCACATTTTTAATATTGGTTCCATTATCAGGTTTGGGTATATTCAGAACAGATGGCAAGTATATGACAGTGTCCCACAGCACGAGGGTGCTACAAAAGCAAGTTGGAGCCATTCAAAATTCAAATCTTGTCCAGAGTGCTGAAACTTAATAGCAATTATTACCTTATTACCTGGCAACTGTCTAAAGGCCAGTGTGAGAAATGAGTTTGGAGATTTCAGTTTCATTCCTGTGGACAAGTTTCTGCATCATAAAAATCATCACTCCGTATGTCATAGCAAGTCCTAGACTCCCAGCTCATCAGAGAAGCCAGGAATAGATTTAACCTGGAGAACAAATTACTCTTTTTACCCCAAGAGAGATTTCTTCAAGCTTAGAAATGAAATATGACTGTGGAGAAAGGGTAAATAATGCTACCCCGTGGCTGCCTATGCAGTACTTGCTGGAGTAAGAACAATTTCCAAGGTTACATCTACACAAAAAAAAAAGAGTAAGAAAGCTTGCTGATTAGAGCAGAGAGCTGAAAACAAAAATTTATCTGCACTTCTGGCAGGTCACATGACCCTTGGCAACTATCACCTTTCCTTCAAATTTGTCCAGTTGTGAAATACATGGCACACATCCACAGAACCCAGCAACCATCAGTTAAAATGTATTTCCAGCAGGTGCAGGTAGTCATGATTTTTTATACTGCATAAACAAGTATGATCATTAGTACCAAATGTAGTGATAGGAAGCATGGTTCAAAGCAGGTGGGACCTCTAATTACATTGGTGTAATTTGTCATGAAAATGTGACAGAATTATAACAGCAGTAATGACCCTTCCTTCAGCCCTATGCTAGTCTTGTTTTACACTGCAGTTATCCCACTGGAGTAGTGTATTGCTGAATCAGGTTTTCAAATTATTTTCTATCTAATTGTCACTATTATTATTGTTTACTTATAGTGTGCATGTAGATTTTTGCAAATATGTCCATTACTGTTGGTTTTCCGAGTTAAATAAGTTCTGAATTGGAGTGGAGGGATGTCTAAAATGCGCTTATGAAACAGAAATTAGGAGGTAGCAGTCCTTGCTGATTCTGTGCATGGCCAATACTAGAAGTCCATTCTTGGCCCCTGTTCTGAAGATGTAATAAAACAGAATAAGCTGTTTAAGCTCAATCCTCATCTCTTGTAGTCAGTGATTCCACAGTGCTTTACCTTTTCCTACCCAGAATCATATAATACTAGTTAATGGAATAGTCAGAAACACAGAAATGCAGACTATAAAAACTCTTGACATGAAGGGATCCATCACCTTGTTCTAGTGTAAAATTTCTACATGTTTTCCCACTATCTGAATGTAATTGTACCTTTATGAGAACAAAATTTACTTGCTGTGCTTAAGGGGAAAATCTCAGTAGTTAAGGGCTAAAACAGTGAGAACAGGTTCTTCTGACATTTAATTATTTTTAAATGGATATAAATCACCATTAGAAAAAAAAAAAGTAATCAAGTGTTTATATGTTTCTCAGACTTGCGCAGAAATATTTACTGTGCATTTCCTGTTTCCAAAAAGCATTTGTTGTTATTTGAAAATATTGCCTGTATAATTGAAACCATTTGTTTGCAGACACTTCAGTGCGATATAAGTAATGACAACAATAACCATAAAAATTTTAAGATGCTTATTTAAATTTTAGCTGGACTGAAACTCTCAAAAGCACCTTGGGGGATGTTGCACATTGTTCCCTTATTCATCTGGTAACATTATTAGTATAGGGAGGCTTACGGCAATTGGGAATATAGCAGAGAGAAACACCAAAATTGTAGGAGACTAAACTTTCACTTACCCACACAGAGCATTAATGTACATGCATTAAAATTAGCCAGTTGTTTTTAAAGACCAACTAGATTATAATAAACACTTCCGTTATTTAAAGTTAAGCTTTCCTTTTGATGTAGAGACAAGTGCTATTTTTTTTTTCGTATTGATTTAAACTCATTTTCACCTAAATATATCTCTAAATGTTTGTAGTAGTTAAGAGACATGGAAGATGCTGAACAAAGTTTTAAAAATCACTCAGCGAATCAATATCCTGGTGAGAAAATTGCCAGTTGTAAAATGCTAGATGAGCTTTCAGATGCTCTCATGAGTCAAAGTGCAACTGATTTTCCGTAAAATACAGATTTGGAAGTACCTAAATTACATTTGAAAGTGAAATGTGAGCTACTAAGTGAATACAGGATGGGTTTACACAGGACAAAATCTCTATTTAAACTCCATAAGGTTGTCATAGAATCACAGAATCATCAAGGTTGGAAAAGCCCTTCAAGATCATCCAGTACAACTGTCCACCAACAACCGACATTTCCTATTAAACCATGTCCCTTAGTATAACATCTAAACATTTATTGAATGCCTCCAGGGACAGCGAATCCACCACCTGGGCAGCCTGTTTCAGTGCCTGACCACTCTTTCAGAGAAGTTTCTCCTAATGTCCAATCTGAATCTCCCCTGGCACAACTTGAGGCCATTCCCTCTAGTCCTATCTTGTAGTTTCGTAGCAGAAGAAGCCAACCCCCAACTTGCCACAATCTCAGGTAGTTGTAGAGAGTAATAAGGTTTCCCCTGAGACTCCTCCAGAATAAATAATCCGTTCCCTCAGCCATTCCTCTTAAGACTTGTGCTTCAGACCCCTCACAGCTTTGATGCCCTTCTCTGAACACACTGCAGAGCCTTGATGTCTTTCTTGCAGAGAGGGGCCCAAAGGGAACACTGCACGCAAGGAGCGTCCTCAATAGTGCTAAGTATAGAGGGATGATCACTTCCTTAATCCTTCTAGCAACACAATTTCTCATTCAAGCCAGGATGCCATTATGTTTGGCCGTTCATTGACCTACACTCCCAGTTCCTTTTCCTCTGCCCAGTCTTCCAGCTGCTCTGCCCCAAACCTGTAGAATTGCCTAAGGTTGTTGTGGCCAAAGTGTAGGACCTGGCACTTGATCATGTTGAATTTCATCCCATTGGCCATCCCATTGACCTCAGCCCAACTATCTATCCTGTAGTGATCCCTGTGTAGGGCCTTCCTACCCCCAGGCCATACCTGCCAACTTGGTGTCATGGCACTTCTGCTCCATTTCCCCTTTTGTATATTGAATTTTCCTTCTCTTCACCTCTCAAATGGAAAGTAGATTGAGTATGCACCTGGTGGAAAACTTTGCCAGGCCATTTTTAATTCCAGTTAAAGTAATTTACTCCAGCTGACTTGTGTCTGTTTTTTCTCACTGCACTACATGGTGTGAGGAAGAGTGCCACAGCCCTTCAGGAAGAATATTTTAAAGCTACTTTAAAGCTATTTTAAAGTTATTTCTTGGGTTATGGGACTTACTACATGTTAGGCCAACAAAATAATCTGGTGATTACTTGAAAATGTTTGGTTTTTTTTTAATTCTGTTCTTAGCTTCTAATGATGTACCCATGCAGTGTTTAAATATGACTTCAGAGCTTTAATATTTGTGCTATAAATTCAGGTTCAGAATCACAGAATCATAGAATTGCAGAGGGTGGAAGGGACCTCAAGAGATTATTAAATCCAACCTTCCCTACATTAGGATTAAAATTAATTAAGAAGTCACTGGAAAACACTCAAGAATTTTTTCTTGGTTTATTTTTTTCTGAGTTCTCTAAGGAAGCAAAGGAAAAAATGTACATTGCTTACAAGCAAGGGTTACAAGCTCTACACATCCTTGAATTTTGTGGCAGTTTAGTTATGCAATTGACCTTTTTGGACTGGACCTAAATTTAGCTAAATTGTCATTGTAAATATGCATGTAAAATTTACTAATGTTTTAAGATCTTAATGAGTTTATTCTTCAGAAGGATTTTTAAAGAATAGCACTAAAGGCAAACAGCTTAACTAAATTTCTTCTCGCAATGCATGGAATTATTACTGCCTAAAAAGCAAACTGAATGGAAATGACAATATATTAAAATACATTTTTAAGTAAGAAAGGGAAGGAGTGAAAAATCTCATCTGAATTAAAAATTAAAATTTCTATATTGTTAAGGATATACTAGACTAGATACATCACAGTCCCAAGGAAGATGCCAAGAGAATTTATTTTTCCACATTCCACAAGGAAAGTGGTTAATTGCACCGATAATTTGAGTTGATTGCAGTATCTTTTGAGGATCATTATATACTTGCTTTTATGGTGTTGAAATCACTGAAGAGGTAAAGTGGGGAGCCAGAAAAAGAAGATAACTCTACAGACTGAGATTACATTATTATATATGGCCCCAAAGACCACAAATTACTTTCCATTTGATTTCAATGATTTCTAGCAAATCTGGATTCTGAATAGCAGAAACTTTGTCCTAAAGATAAACTTTCCTTAAAGCAGCCTGAAAACAACATAGGATCATAGAACCATAGAACCATAGAACCATAGAACCATAGAACCATAGAACCATAGAACCATAGAATCATAGAATCATAGAATGGCCTGGGTTGAAAAAGACGATAATGATCATCTAGTTTCAACCCTCCTGCCATATGCAGGGCCACTAACCACTAGACCAGGCTGCCCAGAGCCATATCCAGCCTGGCCATGAATGCCTCCAGGGCTGGGGCATCCACGACCTCCCTGGGCAACCTGTTCCAGTGAAAATCGTGTGTTACACTGTGGAAAAAGGATGTATCAGAATGCACACTTGAAATGCACTGATACTTCCTTAGGGGACTACACAGTACTGAAAGCACCACTTGTTGTTACCTGCTAGCAGAGGATGCATCTTCACGGTTTGATGCAGGACTGCAGATAAGCCTGAGCTGTCTCCAGATGAATTAGCTTGGATGATTTATCAAACCAGCCTGTTTGCAATAAATGCACAAACTGACAGTTGACTTGGCTATAGTCAGCAATATGTGTTCTGTTCAGTTCAGTTGCTGAGCTGATGAACATTGCACAAACTGTAATCAAGAATCAGCCTGTTCAGGATCCAATGATTCAGGATCCAAAATGTTGCAAGCAGGAGGACTTAGTATTTGCAACTGTGTGGCTATACAGGCTTGGCTGGAAGATGTCACACAGGTTCGGCTAGTATAAAAACTCATTTAGTACTGTCACTGCACCTTAGAGAAGAGAATCACTTTTCATTTTTTGACTCAGCAGCATTAGTAAAGGTTGGTAATTTTCCATATCAAAGCTTTACAATCATTTTGTAGATTCTACTACTTCAATTACAGCATAAAATGTCCAATTTTACAAAGATATCCAAAACTTTTGTTTTGTCTTGTTTTGTTTTTTATTTCCCCCATTTGCAAATTCATGATTGTCTTTGAAATCTGAGGTGTTATATAGAATCTTGAGGCTGAAGTGGATGGTTGGTATGCACAGCAATTAGAATGGAAAGTGTGCAAAGAGGGCAATTTACTCCTGTCAGATCTAAATTCTAGTATATTCTTCCTAATGGATTTATCTGGTTTCCCAGATGCTGCTTGTAGTCATCATTCAATGAGCATTTCCATATGTATTCTATGGTTTAGCAGATGGTGTTTTGTGTACTGGAGGATTGTTCTTTGGAAGCAAAAATTCAGGACTCAAGCTACCACTGGAGTTTTTCAGCATGTTTCTTTTCTTCATCTTTTATATATATATGTGTGTATATATATATATATATATATATGTATGTATGTATACAATTTTGCATAATGCAACAAGGGTAGAGTTTCCTATTTTGACAAAGGCAAGGTTAGGCAGCAGAGTTCCACAAAGGAAGGAAAATTACATTGATTTTGTTGGAGTTTGGATAACTTAAGTGCAAACATGTCAACATTTAACCATGAGTAGGTTCACACTTCCATGTCATAGTGTGTCAAGGAAATTTCATTCCCAATCACATGACATTTCAGTGGTTGCTTTGGTTACTTCTCAAAAAGTCGCAATCTATTTAAATGTATTGCTAGGTAACTTTCCTGAAGAACAGCAACTCACAGAAAAAAATAATTCTTAAATCATTGCAGTGGTCAAATTTTTGCTGTTGACTTAAATAAGTCAAGCATTATGAACCATTGCTGAGTAGCAAAACTTAAAACACAAGTTCTAGTTATTAGTAATCATCACTGTGAGGAATATTTTTAATAGTTGATGTAGAATTGCTTTTTAGTATCTTTTCACACCAGATTGATTTAATTTTGTCCAAGTGAAACCTTTGTGTTTTCAGGTTTAAGTCTGCCAGTTCTGCTACCCCTGTATTACCATTTTATACTGGGAAGAAAAAAAACTTAAAAAAAAAAACTTAATTAATGTCAAGTAACAGCAATGTAGCATTGATGCAAGTTATAAAATGACAGATTTTCTTTGGCTTGCCCACAGAAATAGTGAAGAGTACAAATTAGTTCTAGTCCAGCCTACCTAAATGTACTTATATTGCTTCTGTCATGGTAAGAGTCTGGGCATCTAATTTATCATTGTTTATTTAGGGACAGAGAGTTGACAAATAGAATAAATGGCTTTATTAGGTCTCAAAGGAAATTTGCGGTGAAGTTGGGAAGTCTCAGACTCACTTGCCAAAAGCAGTAATGTCAGAATTCTACATAAATGGAGTCTGCATCAACAGTAACTATAGCTTATAACAGTAAGTATAGCTGTAATAGTAAAATACAACTTTAAATGAATTTAGATGCCTCAAGTCTGTAGAATGACTCCAGTTCTATCCTTGATCCAGGAGGAAAAAAAAAAAAAAAAGAAGTAATAAAATTATTCCACTTAACTTGGGTGGAAAAAAAGAGCACTGTATACCCAGATATAACAGGTTAGTGAAAGAACTCTTTGATGTCTGTTAGTCCAATTATAATAACATAATGAAATAATGAAAAAAAATATTCAAACATGTTATTTATAATAGCAGACATCTTTGATAATTTCGAAGAGAGGCATAGCATGGAATAAAATAATAATAATTTGTGAATTCTAAACACAAGAGCCTATTGCCATGGAATTTCCTGTCAATCTTGCATATGCAAGATTTGAAAATGTGGATGACCTTTCAATGCATGGGCTTATCCTCACACTGCCATTTGTATCATCTGAGTAATCTATGCTCTATAGGTGAAGAATTTCATTGATTGAAGGGTATCCATGAGCTCTCTTTAGAAATGTTTCAACCACAAAAAGTATACACAGAGAATTGAAGCAAAAAGCTGCAATGTTAGCTTAGTTCATGTGCACATGATAAAAGCAGACACAAGATGCCCATCTCCAAAAATAGCTTCCTTGCAATGCAATTTTTTTTTTTATTTTTTAGTGTTAAATGGTGATGGAATTCTTTCCTAAATCATTGCTAAGAAAGGATGAGTTGGTGATATAGATCCAGCTGTGATCATCTTAACTGGCAGTCTCTGATTTGAGGGACTTGATGCTTCCTTGTTCCCCACTGTCTGTCTGCTATTCATACACTGTCCCTTAGCAATGTTTTTTCTCTCTCTGCACCCAGCACATTTTGTTCTTACCCATAATATTTGGGAACCAAAGCAAAAAGTTTCTTGCAGAGATAAATGATTGGTTAAAAGCAACAAAACAAGATTATATTCTAGAGAAAACTATTTATCTAATGAATGAAATCTGGGAGTGACAGAAGTAAGGCAGCATCTTTACCCTTCAAGTTAAAGTGAGATTAAAATAAGCCAAGAACCATTGATTTTCTGTCTGATTGAGGAGAAGTTTTTAATTATAAGTGATCCCTTCTGTAGAAGAAATGCTTGAAAAGCTTAGTAAAGGAAACTCAGGCTGTTGTCCAGGACTTATGTTATTAAGTGTATTAGCGTACTGATGACATTAAATCAGTTCCCAGAAGTGTCCACAAATTGACTGTTTATCTTCTCAGTCACATATGTATGCTTGATAGTTCTGAAAATCTTTTGAGAAGACTTTATAGTGTTTTACTCAACTGATTTACCTGTTATGTTTGTAACTAAATGGATCACCTTAATGACTACCACAGCCTTAAAGTTCTTCATAAAATCTTTTCACAGTTCTTTCCTAAATAGCCAAATGTCTCTTTAAAGATTGGTTTTAATGGGCATGTTTAAATAAATAGTGCCTTATTGGTTAACATAGGGACATAAGGATTAGGCTAATAGAATATAAAAATTATCTATTCCATTGCTCATCTAATACAATCTATGTCCTATCGTCAAAAAACAGGCAAAATTAATGACTGTTGGGTTTGAAAAAAGTTGTACTGTTGTGTTGTGCTATGGGAGATGCTGATGTCTGATGCTCCCACTGTAAGGAACCTCAGAAGGAGAAAAAGAAAGTAGTTTTTTAGATATTTTTGATCTGGTTCTGGTGTATAATTCATTCTCAGACCTTACAGTGCAAAACGCTGCTTCCAGTGAAATGTTGAGTACCTCTAACTTCTATCTAATCCAGAAAATGGATGAATCATAGTAAATGTAGACTAGGAGCAGAACAGTTTAAGCAGTTGAATTTATCTTTCATTTGAAGATATATTCTATAAATTTCTGCATTTTCAAGTTACCATTCATTGTCTTGTTGTGTTGGTTTTTTGTTGTTTTTTTGTTTGTTTGTTTGTTTGTTTGTGGTTGTTTCTTTCTATATATATTCTGTTGAGATGTCACTTACATGCACTGCGTTATTTCTGCTTTAGTTTTTCTTTTTACTTATTTCTGTGGCCTTTCCAGTATTCCTGTTTGGAATAACTGCACACGCAAACATGCATGCTGGGCTGACTGCAATGACAAAAAATGAGATTAAACAGCAGCTTATGTAGAATTGCATCCTCACCTCTGGTCTGCTTATAAAATGAGATATCCAACCCACATTCCCAGTTTGCATAGAGATAATGTATATCCACATACTAGGGATAACATTATCTGAAGGTATCACACAGGTGCAGTAAACATTGTGTCAGAGGTAATTGCAAAATAAAGTGTGCTTTTCTGATTTTCAATTGTAATCATGATTTAATGTTCTTTCTCTTATAATTATTTTTGTTTTAATGAATATCTGTACAAGAAGCTTGGAGAATCATACATTGATAGAATAATTAATGTTGGAAAAAACCTCCAGGATCATCCAGTCCAACCATTCACCTACTACCAATGTTGCTCACTAAACCATGTCCCTCAGTACATCTAAACATTTCCTGAACACCTCGAGTGACTCAACCATTTCCCTGAGCAGCCCATTCCAGCCCCTGACCACTATTTGAAGAAGTTTTTCTTAATGTCCAACCTGAACCTGCCCTGGCTCACCTTCAGGCCAATCCGTTTCATCCCATCGCTGTTACCTGAGAGAAGAGGTCAACTGCCACCTCACCATAATCTCCTTTCAAATATTTGCAGAGAGTGGTAAGTTCTCCCCCAAGCCTCCTCCAGGATAAATAATCCCATTTCCCTCCGCCACTCCCCTTAGGACATCTATTTCCCTCACTATCTTCATTGCCCTTCTCTGAATATGCTGCAGGGCCTCAATGTTGTTTTTGAAGAGAGGGGCCCAAAACGGAACACAGCACTTGAGGTGCAGACTCACCAGAACTGAGTACAACTCCCTGCTCCTGCTGGCTGCACTATTGCTTATACAAGCCAGGATGCCATTGGCCTTCTTGGCCACCTGGGCACTCTGTTGGCTCATGTTCAGCCAATCATTGACCAACACCCCCAAGGTCCTTTTCCTCTGCATAGTCTTCCAGCCATTCTGCCCCAGGTTTGTAGCATTGTTGTGGCCAAAATGTAGGACCTGGTACTTGGTCTTGTTGAATTTAATCCCATTTGCCTCAGCCCAGCAAACCAGCCTGTCCAAATCCTTCTGAAGGGCCTTCCTACCCTCAGGCTGATCAACACTTCCTGCACTCATTTTCTGGCTGTTTGACCTGAACAATTAGTGTAATTAGTTGCAGTACACACATAGGAGTTAATAATCACAAAGAAAATAAATTTGGTCTTACACAAAAACAAAATTAATATCCACATTTTTTAGGAAATGTTCTTCTTGTGCAAATATAATGATATGGAATCCTATGGGATATAAAAACTTTTGTTAATGGCACACTATGATTTGGTTTCAGACAGTTTTTCATTGCCATTTTAAATGACTAATTAATTGTCATCACCCATATGCTTTCCCTTGAATGAGAAAAATTCAGTGCAATGACTCTGCCATGAAAAGAATCTTGTACTTATTTTACTTTGAATGGAGATGGATAGAAACTTTGCAAATTAGTTTAATGGGTTGCAGTTACTTGAACTCTATCATTAGGGTTATTTATCTATTATTTCCTACTCTTTAAAAAGAAGTTGATGCAGTATAAATGTCCTACAAAATATATTTGAATTGCCATCTTCTGTACAAAGAAAGTCAGCCCTCCCTTGAGGAGAGAAAGATAAGCGAGCTTACTAGGCTTTAATAACAGTGTGGAAAAAAGTCAGTATAACTGTTAAGATATAATTCGTTCATTTTGTGAAGATTGATCCAGCGTAGTTCTGTGTTGAAATCTTCTAATACTTCCCTTTTTTGGAGCCTGAATTGGAATTAGGTATCTAATTCTTAAAGGGAAAGAAGCTCTCAAAATTTGTATAAAAGGTATTCGTAACTTAGAAACATCTATGGGCTATTGCAGAAAAGTGCCTAGAAATATGAGATCTTTCCAGATTTTTCTGTTGTCTGAGTGATTAACCATTTGTTTTCTTGTCTTCCTAATTATCTCCTGTAAAACTAAACTGTGACCAAAATTACTCAGTTAATTTAAAAATTCTGGTATTAGTTTTTACTAGCTGTAAGCATCAATATGATGCTATAAGTCAGATGAGCTCTTTCAATGTGAAGTTTGGGAGTTTTGCCCTATTTTAAGTTTTTTTCATTATAGGTTTCTTAAAACCAGTTTTTCAAACCCTTGCTAATGCCTTTTGACACTTGTTTCTTTAAACTGGATAAGGATTTTGGCGCAGACCCTTGGTTCATTAGTGGCGCAGAAACCTAATAAGCTTTGTGTGAAGTAAATATATTTTATTATGGAAGCAATATAAAACTTTACAAACATATCAACAATGGTTTTCTGAGGCACTCAGTGCTGTATACTGATATTGCCACAGAACAGATACTGATGGAGACTGCACTCCATGCTCCCTGGGTACCCACTGACCATACACCCTGCAGCAGAGGCTCAGCTGTGGTGGCACTGGGCCATCGCCTGCATCTCTTGGTGCTGAGGGCAAATGCATTTACACCAGCTGTGTGCAGTGAGAAGGAGAGCAGGCCAGCAGAAGGGCAGAAAGTCAGGGAATCTGTGTTTCTGCTGGAAAATGTACATTTTCTATTCTTATGCATAAAAATCAAAGAACCACATCATATATATTTATATGGCTGCATACATTATTGCTCTACATTTTTAATAGTAAAAATGCTGTCATGAATTTGAACAGGGTAGATAATGATGAGTGAAAAATGAGCGAGAAGCTGAAAGACTCCATCCAGTTATGCAATGCCACAAGCTCTTTTTCTCTACCCATGAATTGTTACATCATTCTAATTATTCTGATTATTTAGCCTCTCCAGACATTCTTAATACAAGTCTTATTCTAAAGCAAATCTTTCTTTCTATAATATTGCAGAGAATCTGAGTGATTAAGATATATTTATGTATGGAAGAGTATTTTCCTTTCTTGAAACTGATTCCTTCTTAGTAACAGTGCTTGCAGTTGTGTCATAGAGAAATCAAACAATCAGCAATTCTCTGAAGCCCTGTGCAATTCACAGGAGTGTTAATGCTTGGAAAGCACTAATGCTGGAAGAGAGTTAAAAGTGATAGCCAACAGTAAAAGAGGTAGAGCATTCAAGTGCAGCAGCAAGGCAAAAAAGAAACTGATGTTGGATTGCAAAAGCATCATATAAAAGGCTGGGGAGGAGGATGGCAAGAAGGATGACAGGCAGTTTCCTCACAAGGAATTGGAAACTAGCATCAGCAAGGCACTGGTATCAGGATATCAAAGAGTAAAGGTAATTGGGAGCCCATGCCGAGCACATCAGGAAGCTTTCAGTCATTCCAAAACAAATATTCCATATTTAAATTCATGAAAGCAGCACTGCATCATCTTCCTCAGCTGTAATTAGAGCCAAACTCAGTTATTGTGTTCATGTACTATTTCTAACTGATGCCGCTTAAACAAGCAGGAAGATGAGATTTTCTGTACTCTTCCATTCCCCCCCCCCCCTTTTTTTTTTCCTGTGTACATATTTCACTTGTTACAAACCTTTTCAGATGAAAACCTCAATCCTTCACTGGTAAAATTATCAAACTAATTTCATCAAGGTGTATTTCAGCTCGCAGATGGATCTTAATAATTCTTCACATCCATCACAGTAACTGTAAAAACAATAACAATAAATAGTAATAATAATAACAACAATTAAGTAAACTGAGAGTCTAGTCATCTCTTCTCTTTTAGTTTAAAGCCATTCCCCTTGTTCTATGACTATCAGAAAATCTAAAATAATCAGTCCCCCTCTTCTCCAAGCTAAACAAGCCCAGTTCCCTCAACTTTTCTTCATAGGAGCGGTACTCCAGCCCTCTGATCATTTTAGTGGCTCTCGTCTGATTGGTATGAAAAGGGTAATTCTAAGCAAAATTAAAAATGTTTCACATGTGAGTCATGGATACGTAGCAGCGAAGTCTGCAAAAGAATAACTTCTGAGAAGAATGAGGTACCATGCTGAGTCATTCAGCCAAGTCTCATGTCTTAAAACGTCTGTTCTCCTTAATTCTATGTAGGTTTGTCGCTGTATGTTTTTTGTACAGTCTTCTGTCAGGATGCTTAGTTTACACAGTGCTGTTTCCTTCATAGTCCTGTGGAAGTTTGTATTTACCCTTTGTATAAATATTTCACTACATGTGAAACTTCACCAGCAGTAAAACCTCTCCACTCTTTTAAATAGCACTCCTGAATCTTTCAGTCCCCTGCAAATCATCCCAAATTTCTTCAGCTGTTTTAAACATTATGTTCACTGTAAAATAGCAATTCCTTCTCAGATAAGCATATTTTCTATATTTTAAAGCTTATCATTATCTCCTGCAATTACCTCAGCCACTAGGAAGCAGAATTGAAGTCAGTGGATGTTTCACCACTTTGAAGGCAGGTGCTGACTTAGACGCACTGTAAAAAAAAGCTGTATAATTAGCTTCGTTCCAGAAGCTGCTGCAGTTCTGAAGTACTCCTCTGAGTCACAGTTTCACCTTGCATTCTTCCTTATTTGTGTGTGATGCTGAGTGCTGCAATAACTCAGATACTTTAAGTTGTTAAATGTGGCTTACCACTTTTCTTTGGTTACTGTGTGGGGAAGGAAGGAGAGAAGGATGAGGTCAGCAATCGTGTTGACTTCATTGTGCAAGAGAAATCACTCCAGAGGACCAGAACATAGATCATAGAATCACAGAACTGAGTTGAAAGAGACCTTTAAAGGTCATTGAGCCCAACTTCTCTGCAATGAATAGAGAAAATGTAGCATGCTCCTTTTTCAATATATTTGTAGGCAGTGACTGCCTAATCTTTTGTTGTTTGGTGTTTTTTACTTTTTTCTACTGTGTAAGTATTTAGCCCAGCAATACTATTTGTATAATGTCTGTAGAGAAACCCTTTTTGAACAGGAGTTATGGCTGCTGAGTCACTCCCCAAATCCTCTCTGTATGTGCCTGTATATGTAAAGTGTTATAGCTCACGTGTGGCTATATTGCCTAAGGATGATCTGAAAGTTGCAGGGTTGCAGGGTTGAATGTCCTTTTCTCTGAGGCTTCCTATCTAGCTTGATAGGAGACTATCATCTGGTTAGTTTGATACTTCTATTATGAGTCAGTAACTGTCAAAAATGGATATCATCAAGTTGTTTGTAACTGAGATAAAATCAATAACAGAAAAATAAAAAGGGAAAAAGAAAAAAGAATATATATATATATATATATATATATATATATATATATATATAAACATTCTCTGGTCTTCTAATTAATCCCAGAGGAAAGCAAAACCTCATTTAAGTTAAAAGTTTAGCTGTCGGCAGCTAAGAAATGTTGATTTCACTCCACAGAGCTGAATTTAGATTCTGCATTAATGGAATTAAAGGATGTTGCCTTTTTTAAACTTACATCCATCAAAGCAAAGGTTTGCAAACTGTAAACAACTGCACTGCTATGTCTAGTCCTAGACATGCTGACAGTGCATCATAAAACCTATTAAAGTGGGTTTTCTAGTATTCTGTGTGTGAAAAGAAAACGTGTCTTTATATGAGTAAAAGACATCAGGAAACATTCCAGATTGTAGCAGCCTTCTTTCTTCCACTCTCAATGCGTAAACAGGCTTTGGGATTCCCTCTGATTTTGGTGACATGTGGACTGATATCTTAGTATTGGTCTGTCCTTTTCAGTTGCCAAATTGCATTATAGAAGTTTAAAGTACAATGAATGTTTCCCTGATGTGATTCTTTCACTCCAGGTAGGTGTTTCACTGGAATGTTGTGTATTGGTGAAAGTGTCACACTGTGAATGGAAAGCAGTTGTTCCAGGGGTCCCTTGGAAAGAATCATAGAATCATAGAATTACCCAAGTTGGAAAAGACCTTGAAGATCATCAAGTCCAACCAGACTAACCATTGTACCCTAACTCTAACAACCCTCTGCTAAATCATATCCCTGAGTACCACAGAAAAGAAAAAGAAAAGAAGCATGTATGAGGACCGACATAGCAGAAATGTAATTAAGGCTTCCTTGGGCTAGAATAGAATCAGAACTAAGGAGACTGGCTACTTCTATCCTTATTTATATTGCTATTCTCATAATAAAGATTTCAAAATTATGTTGACACTAAGTTGCTCTGGTTTTAGTCTTTAGAAAGACATGAAATGGCAGACTGTGCCAAAAAAATGAATCTCAACAAAAAAAAACAGCAAAAATATGACTAAATACATTGAAAACAGATTAATTTCTACTCTCCCTATTTAGAACCTTATTGTTGTTTAGAACTCATTCTTTGTTTCCTCCCTCATAGGAATTTTCTCACAAGAGTATTACATACTCATTGTCTCAAAGAACTACAATTAAATGGAATTAAATTCAAAGTGGTATTTTTCAGGGATGAGTCTGTGAGATTCATTTCTTCAGGGAAACCCCATCTTTTATGGATGGAGTACTGAGTGATATATAGAAATGTTATTACTTATGTTACTGAACATCATTCTGTATCATTTCAGAAAATAAAATAGAGCACTTTATAAGCCTAAATGTCAAACTCTGACAGTGTAGATCTGTGAGTGGAAAAATATGCTATTTACCTTCATGCCTCAATTCTCTTGTATGTGTCTGTGTCTAGGCATTTATCATAGAAATGCTGTTGGCTGTAACTCATTAGAAGTTCTGTTTTGTGCTATAAAATGTGTGGTACATGATCTTTGGCACACGTAAAAGTGTACTGAGCACTTCATGGAAATCTTTCAGCTCATTCTACCAGTCTAGCAGAAGCTAGGAACTTCGTCTTTTAAGTCATTCAGTAAAGAATTATACAAAACTATTATTTTTGTCTAGGCTACATAGCTATTTGTGTCAAATATTGGGAATATGTGTTTTTAATTTGTAGATCTAATTGTATTCATGACCATTCCTTGGCATAAATTTGTGCTGAGCATCACATTTTATAAATGACACATAAAAATAAGTTTTCACCAGTTAAGATGTATTTTCATCAAAAGAGGCTGGGATTTGATTTGATTTTTTCACAAATACCTAGGATTGGAAAGTGATGGCTAATGAGTGGAATATTGCTAATACCTTGACCCTCCTGCTTGGAAGGGGTGAGTTATGAGGTTCCTCATGCAGATCTGCAAAGCTACGTAGTCATTCCAACAGAACACGGAATTGAAACTACAGCTTTGATTCATACTTGTTGTGGAATTACCTTACTGAAATAATATTTGAAATAATAGAAAATAATATTACTGTCCATCTAGTTATTTTCTTTTCACTCCATGCTTGATGCGTGGTGAGGATTTTATATTCTCAGGAATTTGCTTTTCCTTCTGAATATTTTATTTTTTTTGCCAGCCTGTAATTCTTATGTTGATTTGCTGCCACTTGCCCCAGTCATAACAGCTGTGTGCAGGGGTAAGCCCCAAGCAGAGGTGGTGGCACAGCCGAAATTCTGAAGTGGCTTAGGAGAATGATGAGTGAGTTCAGGGTACCTTGCCCTGCTCCTGAGCTCTTACATATCTGATATTCTGAAAGGGATGAATTGGCAAAGCAGGGCTCTGGAATTGGTTTACAATGGACGCCACAAAAGGAAGAAATTCTGGAAAGGTTGTTTGCAACTATTTTCCTTATTAAGTTTGTAATTAGGATTTTTAATAACCCATCTAAGTAGTGATCATATGTTTTAAGCAAAAATATTCACAATTATAGATGGAGAAGTATGTGAATGTGGAAATCTGAGAATAACTTGATAAAAGCACAAATGATACCGACTTTAGCTCTGGGTATGCCTACATTTAGAAAAGTAATTCTTTCCAAATCAGGTAAGATTGAACCATGTCAAACAGCAGATCATTTAGAAAGATTGGGAGTGGGAGTTTCTGTCAATTCTGTAAAGGCTATTTTGAACAGTGTATTGACAAAACTCTTATTTTTTATTGGACCGTTATATAAAATGATTGGAAATAGTGATTTGACAGATAGGTTGTAACCTACAGGTTTTGCACTAAGTAGCCTAGGTTAAGTAGGCAGTTGTATTCATCAGTCAAATTCAGTACTGCTGTTCAAGTGGGGACTGAGAATCTATCACAGCAATTTGGTTGGCCCCTTTCTTTAGTTTGACTCATTGACTGTAGAAGCAATAATTCACCATTCCTCAAATTATTTTAGTGAATAAAATCCATTATTTTATTTGCAACATCCGAGCACAGTCATATCGCACAGTTTTACTATTCCATAATTTTTAATGACTATGGATTATTAATTATATAAAAGGACAATTATTTGCTTTTAGTACTTTGCAGCTGAAAATTCTGCCTTTAATGCTCTCATAGTTTTGTTGATTTTGAAGCTGGTCAGTTTCACAAGTATATCCACTGATAGCAAAGTCTTTTTTAGGAGGAGAAGTAAAGTTTTCACAGGTCAAGACAGTTCACCTTGATGTGGCTAGATGTAAATATTTCAGCTATCCTCATAACAGCACAGCTCTACTAAGGAAAACTGCTTTATTAACACTTAGCTTAGCATCTCTTTCCTATGACATTACTGCCCTGTAGAATAGAAGAATGTTACCTAAGAGTGAGAGGGTCAGTTCAGATAAATGTTGTGTTATATTCAAATACGTCTGAACTATTTACTCACGTTTTTGCAGGAAGCCTTAAGATGCTACCTTGCCATACCTTGTTAATGGACTTTCACTTTCATCAAAATATATAGCACCTGTTGCATGTATTGGAGCTCCTTTCTTAAATTATCCATTGTGGGTTTGACGTTGGCTATGTAGGTCAGGCTTGGCTTTTCCATCTTTCCTTTAGACACATGCCATGTGACTTAGATTGCTACCACCTGTGAGCAGGTGGGTGCTCAACTTTGCCTGGTGGAACAGTTAAAGGAGGCTTCCTGGGGAACTGGTGGAGTTGCCATCCCTGGAGGTTTCAAGAAATGTGTGGATGTGGCACTGAGTGAAATGGTTTATTGGGCATGATGGTGATGGGACAGTGGTTATATTAGATGGTCTTAGTTGTCTTTTCCAACAGTAGTGATTCTAGGACTGCCCGCATCGTCATGCCTCCAATCAGTGGGATTCTTTCTTTAACAGCCATACCTCTCGCTGCAACATAAGGGAGTACCATTTCTGAATGTCAAATGCACAGGGAAAAATGGAGATGTTATGGCTCTGCTGTGCTACTTTGTCTAACATGTATGGGAGAAAGTTTATGGGGAGGCTGTTCACTTCCTTGGTCATTTAGCTGGGGAGAGTTTACAGAGGAACATAAGGATATGTGTTCCCTTTCAGTTCTGTAGTAGAAGATGGATAGAAGATAAGTCATCCTAATTTTAAAACTTATATGAATGTGTAAAGAAAACAGTTTAATGCACTTCTTAAGCATAGACAAGATGCTAATATAATGTGAGATTTTAACTATCATTCCTAACATATTATTCTACTGTGTTTTCTGACTCAACAATTCGATTCATACTGTGATGTCAGACTCCTGATACTCCCATGTATACTGCACTTTGTAGCAGACAGAAGTAGATAAGCTGATAAAACTCGATAGTTCTTCTTATAAGGGGAATATACTTTCCCACAAAGCTTTTGAAATACTCAGAACAAGTCTGAGAACAGCAGTTTACTGACACAAAACATGAGCACAAGGGCCTCAAATGAAAGAATAAGCAAGTAGCAGATCATTTGTTTGTCCTGCTGCATGACACCACTTGTCACAAATCTATGAGAAAAATCCAATCTTTTCTGCAACACAGACAATTGTGTCTGTGTTACAAGGTAAGAAGCATGTAAAATGGCTTCATTATTTGTTTATTCTGAATGACATAGCTCTTACTGAGAGTAAGATCTGCTTCCTTTGAGCACCTTGAGTGGTATACAAAGCTTTTAAGCAAAACAAAACCTGCAGTTAGTGGAATAAATTATATAAAACTAGGAAAGTTTTTTTTAATCTGTAATTTTAATTATTAATATTTAGCCTCTCTATGTGATGTAGCCATTTAAACTAATTATAGAATACATCCAAACACTTCTGTTTTGGTTTTTTTTTTTCCTTGCTTTTTTTTCTTTGGAGGCTCTTTTGTTTGTTTTAAAACACGCTGTCTTGGCTAAGAAATACAATTTGTTGAAGCTATCTGATTTGTTTTTATCCATTTATATTTTCATAAATATTAATGTTATTTGCAATAGCACAATACTGAAGTTAATATTTTCTGTATAATTCATTAGGCTTGTAGAAGCTATCTTTGAGATTCCAAACACAGCATAGGAAAGCAGCCATTAGTCATTAGGACTGTCAATCAAAATAATTTCTTATTTCACAGATCCTGCATTTTCCAAAGAAAACACTTTTTTTTTTTTTTTTTTAATTCATTATATCGTGTCTTAGATTGATAAAATTTCATATGGTAAAACTTAAGCTACTTAAAATCTGATGGAAATAGTGAATGTTGATTGAAACTGGTTAAATTCGATGTTAAATTACAATGCAAGGAGAAGTAGTGCATGTCTTTTTTCACCAAGCATTCTGGTTGAGAAACACTAAGAATTAAACTGATAACTTTATGCTTTACTGTTTTACCTTCTGCTCTCAAATTAACAAGTGTTTATGGTTAATATATTCTGCAGAACATTTACCTTCTGAGTTAAGTCCCTGAATTGTGTGCATGTATTAATCTTTTTTAAAAAAATGAATTAAAAGGACAAGAGGGAATTAATTTCTTCCTTGTAATTTCTTGATGAGGAGTGAAATCTGATATTAAAGGAGATCAGCCAAGTCTTTTTAAAAAAAAAAAAGTCTCAAAATGTCATAGATATGCGTAAAACAATCTGATTGTCTGTTTTCTGTTTTGGTGTTAGCTAAACTGTTAGAGACAATATGAGCAAAAGAAACATGTATTTTGCTAACAAAAGCTTTTCTTTATTCTCCCTTGGCCATACAGTCATTCCCAGCACAGCACCGCAACGCGTCCCCCCACAGTGAGCTTGCAGCGGACCATTTCTGTGGAAGGGTAAGATGATTCTCTGTTGGAGCTGCCTGTAGAGCATTCATATATCACTGTGCCAGACATTGAGCTCCTCACATACACACAGGATTTCACTGCTTGTGTGGCTACATGCCACAATATTTAAGTCAGTGATATGCAGAAATAAATGCTATCAAATAAATAAGAATCCTTTTTAGATATTTATATTGAAAAGTTTAGTTCTCATGGAGGTATCTGTAAAGAATCTCTGTCATATATCTCAATCTCTTTGTTTCACCTCACTTGACTGGTGTCAGTATTCATGTGTATTAGCTGTAAAATGGCTACCACTAATCATGGGAATTCCCCATGAAGTCTTCCCGTTTTTTTAACTATTTGCATGAATTCATTTTGGAAAGGCAGTGTTGTAGTCTAAGGCTGAAGAATACTGATAGAAAACAGTAAACCCTTGCTAGTGTGTGTGTGTGTATTAATATGTTAGTTGTAGAGGCATAGCTCTGCATACTTATCTGACTTCATTTTAACAGAAATAATTGGGTAAAATATGAATAATTCATAACTACAGTTAATGTATTTGCATATTTATGTTTTTAGAAAAGCTGGTATTTAACTCTGAATTATTTAGATTTTGGTTGCTCTTACTGGTATAATTTCCAGTAAATATTGCATTTATTTCTCTGTTCCCATAGAAGTGTGGAACTGTCTGAAGTATTTTGTAGGCAGGGGCAATATTTTGCCATGGGCTACTCCTAGATCATATTTCAAAGCATTTCTCCATCACAGTAAAAGCAGGAATCCAAACTTTCCACACAGGAATGGCATCATCTTGCTTGTATTTTGCTTTGTGTTACAACCCAACTGCTCTGCAGTGAGAAAACAGTAGATAAAGGAAGCAATCCACTCCTCAGTGGATCCCAGCATGTTTTTGCTACAAGTCTCAACATAAAATCTTAAGCAACAGAAACAAACAAACCAACCTGATTTTATATTTTTATATATATATATATATATAATGTATTATGATTGCTGTATTAATTTTCCACTGAAAACAAGACTAATTAAAGTTGCTATAGGAAAGACCCATATGGATTAAGGGCTTTTCTCCAAAAGGTAATTTTATAAATGAAGTCCCGATCAGCCATCCTTCTTGCACAAAGCAGGACTAATTTCCAATTTAGATCCCAATTCTTGAAGCTTTCTCTAAGGAGGCTGGGATTGTCATCAAATGCCCAGAGAGGTTCTGGATGCCCATCTTGGAGACACTCCAGGTCAGGCTGGATGAGGCTCTGAGATCCTGATTAGTTTTGAGTGTCTGTGTTGGCTGCAAAGGAGCTGAACTAGATGACCTTTAAGAGTCCCTTTCAGTTCAAACAACTCTATGATATCCCTCTGTGAATTCACAAGCTTTGGGTAACATGTCTCAGTGCTCAAACATCCTCACATTAGATTTTGTTTTTACCCTTCTCTCTCTAAGCGTTCCCCTTCCCTTTCCTCAAATCAATTCTTGAAGAGATTGATGCTATGAATAGATAGATAGATAGATAGATAGATAGATAGATAGATAGATAGATAGATAGATAGATAGATAGACTGATTGATTGATTGATTGATTTTAAAAAGAAAGGAAGAAGGATTGACTGAATTGAGATTTAAGGAAAGAAATTCTATTATGATGTCTCTGGCCTGATCTATTGGACACCATAATAAGGAGGCACCCTGCAGACTTAAATTCCCATTGAAATTTGATAATCAGTTTGTCTGCATGAATTTTTAGATAAATCTGCACTGGCCATGCAGACAGCTTGCATCTATTGTGTATGAATCATTAGAGCAGTGGGAATGTACAATTGATATTACAGGTCTCCTGCTATTCAGGAGGTAGAAGAGTATCTGGCTTGTAATTATTACTAATCAAGTTAGGCTGAGTCATATTTCATTTCATGTAGGAAAGTGGGACTGTTAGCCTGTTACACCACTGAGCAAATAGAAGCAATCGGCTCAGCTCTAAATACTTCATTATAATAAAGCTCAGTTTAGCCTAATGTTTTTGTGAAGTCCTTACTGCTAAATATGTTTATAGCTAATTCAATTTGATGTCAAAACAAAGTTATTTTTCTCTTTTAGGAACCCAGCTTCCATCTGTAGAGTCCTGTATTTAGATGACTGATTATATTGCTTTTGAGTTGCATTTCATAAATGGCTACTTTACCTGCAAGGCATCCCTATCACACACTGAGACTTCAGGCCAGCATGCTGGCTCTGTCTGACCAACTGTGTAGTCACTGCGGTAATACAATTAGTGCATTCTCTGAAGGAGAAATGAAATATTGGAGGGACAAAGAAATGCAGGTGGAATCACATTCAGCAGCATTTATTCCTTTCCACCTTATTGAATATATGGTAATTGAGTGGGCTAGCACAGATGTTTTGAAAACTTCAATAGGTTTTTCACTTAGGTATTGGATTTGTATCTAAGAGAAAGCATTTTTATGGCCTGCTTTTGTAGACTTCATGTTTTGCAAAACAGAAAAACAAACAAAAAAAAATCCTTATTTTTTCTCTATTTTCAAGCAATATATTCTTCAGAATTTAATAGCCGTACATGAGATCAACAGATCTGTGCTTGTGCTTCTGTGCTGTGTACAAAAGCATGAACTTCACAGGTGCCGGATGTCATTGTCAGTGCAAACTCATTAGTAATATTCCTAATCTGTGTGGGTTACAGACAAGAAGACTCTAATGTTTGGATTTGAAAATATTGTTAATCTGAGAGGTTTTCTAATTTTAATGAACAGTTTTAACTGTGAATATTCAAAATAGGAAAAACGTTTGTTGAAAACTAAAAGCTGTTACCTGGAAATCCTACTGAACTGTCTCACAAGGATTCATCAGTAGGTTATGATAACTATTTTTTCTACAGTTGACATTCAGACTAAATTGTATTTCACATGATAACAGTCATCTCTTCTGCTGAGATGCTTAGAAACTGGGATTTCAATTTCTTTCATCAAGGGTGTTTTGAATATCTCATCTATAAATATTAGCATTCAAGTAAACAGCATTTGAATGATGACTAATTTTTATTCTGAACAGGGAAGACATTACAGGTAGATTTGTGTTTCAAAAGTATCTCATACAAAGTGATTCTGGATTCTTGCTTCCAATGGACTCTGTAATGATATTTCATACACGGCTTAGCGGCATTGCTACTTTTAAGTATTCTCTTAACCTTTGAATACCTCCTGTCTCCCAGCAGTGTAGTGAGGTTGCCTGTCACCATTTCCATCTCACCTAGCTTCATTTACAAACTGGAAAGGTGGAGCAGTCATCATTTATAGTCTTTAAAAGCAGAATGGAAAGCAGCCTTTTTAGTTTATGCCTATGCTGGGGAGTAGCAGGTGGAACAGAGATGCAGATTTCCAGAATTATTTTGATTATTAGCATGTAAATAATACACCTCCTAGATCAGAGAAGAGAGAGAAATGATCGTGTGAAACAAAGTATAAATAAATAAGTGTACTGGGATAACCATCTTCCTTTCAAAGCTACAGAGCGTATTACTTGTCCAACAATGTTGCTCTTGAATTCAGTGTAATTCCTCAAATCCAGGAGACATGCATCTGTGCCTTTGAGGTAAATGTCATGCACTGGTGTAAAAATATGGGCCAGTTTTATTTCTCAAGTAAGAAATTATTCCTTCATACCAATTGTGTCTTGCTAGCTGTAAGCATAAAACACTGCCTGGTGTGCAGGCTTTAATTTCTCTACAAAGGACAAAATGAAAGACTATTTAAGTCCAGAGGGGTTCCTACAAAGCAAATAAAATAGCCCATATATAAGCCAGTGCACTCACGCATGCAACAGTCAGGTTGAAGCCTGGCTCCCAGTAGGTTCCCTTGTATTAAATATACTTCAAAGTTTGTGACAAGTTAGACAGGAGGTTTGGAAAATAAATGCATTAAAAAGTGTATTCATTATTAAACTTAGGATAAAGTACTGCTTCTACAGCTAATGCCAATATTCAAACAACAAGAAATGACAAAGAAACCACAGTCAAGCAGATAAAATAGTTTTTCAAGAAGAACAGTTAAATATAGTAAGCAAATACTGTGAGATATTCTAGTGAACATCTCATACCATACTGGAGTTTTAGTTGTTTGTACATCAACACTTTGTAAAATGAGAGGAAAAGTCAGCAATCATTTGCACATTTTAATGAATACGAAGACTCCAAATGTGAACAAAATGCTGTCTGAGCATAATAAGGCAAAGTTACCCTTCTGGACCCTGATGCTCATCGTGACAGTGATGGATAACAGGAATTTTTTGAAACATGAGGAGAAAACTTGAAGTATTGTATTGCAAAAGAAATAGCTTGATTAACTAACTGACTATAAGCTGGCACAGCTCTGTGCTCATAGAGTGAAGCCAGGCACCCTGATACTTTGATCCTGTTATCTCATATTTTCCCCAGTGACTAATTCTTGAACTTGACCAACTGAAGTAATTTCTCTCTACAGCTTATTTCCTGTTGTTTGCTACTGGGAAATAGTGTGAACACTTTGTGTTGCATTATCATAGAATCACATAATCATTTAGGTTGGAGAAAACCTAGAGATTTCCAAGTACAACCATCAACTTGATCTACCAATACCAATGACTAATCTGTGTCCCTTAACGCCATGCCTACACATCTGAAATACCACCAGGAATGGCAGCTCCACCACTGCCCAGGGCAGCCTCTTCCAATGCCTGAACACCCTCTGAGAAAAAGTTCCTCCTGACATTCAGTCTAAACCTCCCCTGGAACAACTTGGGTCTGTTTCCTCATGTCCTGTCTCTTCTTGTCACTGTTTGCATAGTGGCTTGCACAGAGGGTGGCCTTAACTGGAGGCTGGGTGTTGCCCTAATGATAGCAGCAAAATAAATAAGTATCCTGCTGGGCTTTCTATGATGTGTGCTACTGTAACACCAGCCCAGCACATGCATGAGTGGATGCACGATGTCAATAGAAGTTAAATAAATAAAGAAACAAACAGAAAAACAAAACAGAAAACTCCAGAAAAACTGGAAGCCATATTACTCTGCTGATTTGGGATACCTTACTGATTATAGATAATTGCAAAATTCTCTAGGGTCTGATATTTGGAAGTACCCAGTGCATTTAATTTTTTTCTTGATGATCCAAAAAGCACCAAATCTTTTCAACACCTTAATTTCATAGATGGTTCAAAATAAAGAGAAAAGCAGAGATGTGAGTGTGAGATGAATACTAAAATGGACTGCATTCCTTAATGTAGCCAGCAGCACAAAATAAGCAAATTGAAAATGGATTTTCTTTCAGTAAGTTATTATAAGAATTGTTTTCAGAAGGCTCTTCCCTTTCATTTATCAGTGCAATTTTTAATCTCCTAAATTAAAACCTATAATTGCTATGGATTTACAATCCATAGCAGAATGATAGGGATACGCAATTTCTTTTTCACCCTTTTCTTACATTAGAAGAGTAAAACTGATTAAAACAAAATATTCATTGCAAAGGTAGGAGGTGCAAAACCCTTAGCTGTTTTCACACCATGACCAAGTAAAACAGATACGAACCCAAAAGAAATGTTAAGGAGAAAAAGTGTCTCGGTGGTTCGCTATTCCTTAATTGCATTTTCATGACAGAAGAAATTTCATTAAGTGTTGAAGTTTTACTCCTTCTGATTTGTTGCTCCTTATTGGTTTCAAGTATTAATTTAATAATGCTTTGCTCTTACATCAAGCCTGCATTTTATAATCTGTTATACAGAATGAGATCTGATGTATTCCCTGAAGCAAGTAACCAAGTCCATCCAAATTGATTCTCTCATTGATTTCCAAGCTTGTAAATTTGTGTGGATTGCAGCACTTTGTTTGCTTCTCTGCTTCTACTTACAATTTCTGGTTCTGTTATAGTGAATTTTCTTTCTTCCTCTACATATATTTTTTTATTATTATCATTATTTTTAATTCCTTTCATGTTCTTCTTCCAGATGCATTCTTTTTCTTCCTGCTTTCTTTCTTCCTTCTGCTGCCTTCTGAGTGTTATCATCTCACACTTCCTTCTAATTTATGCTTGATTTCCCCTGCTGATCTCTGTTAGCGTTTGGTACAAAACTGCAGGAGGGCAGAAAACATGCACACACAGAATTAAAATGGCATAGTACGCTTTGTTAGCACCTAGAAACTTGGCTTCAGCATTATTTATCCCAGGAGAAATGTGGTAAGTAGTTAAAGCTGGAGGCCAAAGCACACGTTTCAGAAACACAGATAGCGTTAAACTTTGTCTTTTTAGTAGCAATAGAGTGCCATCTGTTGTCCAAAAACAGAACAACGTGCCTTTTAAGTGGAAAACCTTACAATTACCTTTGCCTCAGTTGCTTTTGTCTCTAGGGAGCAAAATATTTTTACCAAGCAAGAAAATCTCATTCACATTTGAGTAACTTTTGTTTCATTTTTTACTCTCTTGTGAATAATTATGTTCATAGAATCATAGAGCTGTAGAATCACTGAATCCATGTCGTCTTTAAATCTTCCATTTCATTATTTCATTTACAGCATTTATCTGTATTGGCTCTGGAATTTCTTCATGCATATTAGAATTACATGCATCAAGAATTTCAACAGAAGTGAAGGATTTCCCTAATGTTGAATCCCAGACATTCAAGAAAAACTGGGGCAGCTCTTCATAGATTTCCTTAATAATTACATTGAGTTGATTATAAACATCTATGCCAGAAGTAAATAGATAATATCCTTAGCTTCATCATAAATCCAGTTCTGGGGATGGGACATACACAATTTCTCTGGGCAGCCTGTGCCAGCACCTCACTGCCCCTCAGTGAAAAACATCCCCTTGGCATCTAATCTAAATCTAACCCCTCTTCTAGTTTGAAATTGTTCCTCCTTCCCCTATCATTAACTACCCAAGTCAAAAGTTGATTTTCCTCCTATTTATAAGCTCCCTTCAAGTACTGGAATACTGCAGTGAGGTATCCCTGTAGCTTTCTCTTCTCCTGCCTGAAGAAGCCCAGCTCCCTCAGCTTTTATATACAGGAAAGGTGTTCCAGCACACTGATCATCTTTGTGGCCCTTCTCTAGACCTGCTCCAAAAAATTTAACATCTTTCTTGTTCTGGGGGCTGCAGAACTGGATGCAGTACTTCAGCTGGGACCTCAAAGGGCACAGTAGAGGGGGACAATCACCTCCCTTGCCCTACTAGCCACCCCTCTTTTGATGCAGCACAAGACACTGTTGATGTTTTGGGCTGCAAGTGCACAGTACTGGCTCATGTTAAGTTTTTCACCCATCAGAACCCCCAGATCCTCCTCCACAGTGCTGAGCTCCCAGTCTTTTGGATTGCCCCAACCTAATTGCAAGACCTTCCACTTGGCCTTGTTGAACCTCGCTAGGTTCACACAGGCCCACCTTTCATCTTGTTCAAGTCACTTTGGATGGCATCTCTTCTTTCTATCATATCAACTGCTCTGCCTAGCTTGGTGTCATCTGTACACTTGATGAGGGTACACTCAATCCCATAGTCTGCCTTTTAAAGGAATCAGTACCAAGATGGACCTTTTGAGGGCACCACTTGTCACCAGCCTCCGCCTGTGCATAGATTCATTGTCCACAGCTCTCCAGTTTGGTCATCCAACCAATTCTTTATCCATCAAATTCTCCACCCTTCAAAGCCATATCTCCTTAGAGATATGTGTGAGGTGGGGAACCATGCCAAAGGCTTTGCAGAAGTCCAAGTAGATTATGTGAGTTGCCATTCCTTGGTCACCACTGCTATCACATAGGAGACCACCAGATTTGTCAGGCATGATCTGCATTTGGTGATCACCTTTTTGTCTCGTATGTGCCTTAATGTGTCCTAACAGAGGTGAGGCTCACTGGCCTGTAATTCATCAGGACTTCTTCCTTTCTTAAAAATGGGAGTGATGTTTCCTGTTTTCTAGTCACTGGAGACTTCATCTGACAGCCCCAACTTTTGAAACATGATGGAGAACAGCTTGGCAAACACATTAACCAGCTTCTTTAGGACCCTGGGATGCATATACATATTTAAATGATTTATATATATGACAAATATATATGTGAATTTTATATATATAATAATTTATATCAAGTCTTAGTTATTTATTATACTATGGTGATTTGGTATACAACTTCTATCTTGAAATATAGTCATGGCAAAAGATTATTCCTATTATCATTGTTTTTCTGACTGCACCTGTGCATTCTTGAATCCACTTTTCAGATTCCACACAATAGTCTAATGTGAAAGACATGAAGGCATCTTATGGCTGATAGTCTCTATACAACCAAATTTGAGTTATGACCAAAGCAACCTCTTTTGACTAAGGACCAAGAGCCAAAACCTTAGTGTTCTAATCACAGATTCTGACATTTCCCTATTACTGTCTGAGCTTCTTATGAGCATAATCATCCAAGAGCACAAAGTGAATTTTGCTGTCAAAAGGCCAAAATTACAAAACAGCACTGACAGCATTTTAGGCATAAATCTGCTGACTTGATCAGAGGCAGGGATTAATAACTGGGCCAACTTTTTGTTGACTTGCACAGCTTAACATTCAGTAGATACCCAGTTGTATTGACCTAGTTTTGCCATAGCACTGGCTTTCAACTTTGTAATGCAAGCTGCCTCTCACACATGGAAATACTCAGTTTCATTCTGAACAAAGCTCTAATTTCTCACCAGTGGGGAATGCAAATATATTTGTTTGGCTTTACTGCCTCTTTGTCCTCAATACCCAGGTAAATAATACTGTCAGTAGCTCAACTCTCTCAAAGTATTTTCGATCTGTAGGACTCAATACGACAAGTGTCACCATTTCATTATGTGGATGAGGAAACTGAATCTAATAGAACAAATGACTTGCCAAGATAATTTGGAAATCATGGACTAAGTGGGGAAGGTCTCTACATTTCCAGCTAACTGTCCTAGTTCTATTCCAACCCCCAGGCCACCCTTTTTAATTAAAAATCTATTCATACTTCTTAGATTTGGATTACATTCTAATCTGTGCATAGTTAAGGAGGTAATAAAAGTGATGCTACAAGGCACATCAACAGCAACGATCCAAAAGAGGAGAAATCCCCCTTTTCTTTCTAGTTGGTAGAAAATATTTGAAGAATATGCAAAGTCAAGAAACTATGTCATTTTCTCACATCTGTATCTTTTTCTACTTGTTATCTCACTGTATAATGTTAAGAACACGTAAAATGAAGGCCCGTGTGAATTTGGATGAACACTTGCAATTTCCTTTTAAAAATATTATAAAAAATTTGCTTTTGTCTTTTCTGTCAAAAATATTAAGCCTAGAGAACAGGAAGTTGAGATATTATTTAAAGATTATTTAAAGATTATCACAATCAAAATGGAGATACTGTTTGAGCATTAGCATTAGGCAAAACTGAAGGAACTCCTACTGTATTTGGAATCTTCTTGTAAAGATAAAGTTGTTGTATGCATACAGAAGCTATAAAACTTAACTAACATCAAGCACTCCTCAGTGCATTTTTGTCTCTCTTTCCTTTTTTCTCTTATTTTTAAACAATATAGAAATGAAAAAGCAACTGATATTCTATCAAAACACTGTACAGCACACAGGAAGTATTGGACAATTGACAGGAAGCATTCCAGAGCATGGCTCTTCTGGTGTTGTATGTGCGAGGGTTCATAACTGTCACTTTGCTGCTACATTTTATTTGTAATAAGAAAAAGAAAAAAAATAGAAGAATATTCTTTTTCTCTGTGAGGAACCACAGATGTAAATTCATTAGAGTGTTTGCAGGACTGAGCTAAGATTCATGCATATAACTTTTTTTCTGAGGAGTAAATTGTTACAGGGTTTAAAAATTGATTAAGTATGAATAAACATTGTATCTATATACATGTACAAATATACCAGTGTGCTTGGGTGTCCATACAAGGATAGGTATTTTTCTGGTGACATCCTTCACTTGAGCTCCAGCTACAGGGCCTGGTCCCCCAGTCATGGAGTGTGGGAGATGGGATATATAGGGCACTTTTTCACAAGTACACTGCATTGAATGCTTAAGAAAGTTATTTCCCTCCTCTGGAACTGAAATTTACTGACAACAAAATGCATATTATTATATTAACATCTTTTTTTTTATCATAGTTTCAATTCACAAATAGGGAATGTTGAATAAGATGTTGCTATTACTTACACATTTCCATTCTAATTAACAACTTGTTAAACCAGTAACAGAAAATCAGATATCCTTTAGTCTGGTTCAGTTATACAAATCCTGTGAGATTTTATGATTGCAAGTTCCTGATAATATCACACCAGAGTTGTTTTGTTGTTTGTTTTTTTTTGTGAGATTCACTTCTATTGGTAATTTTATTTGCTCCGAATCCGCCAACTTTTAAACAACTTTGCTACTTTGTTTAGATTTTTTATTTCTTCTCTACATTCATTTAGAACTTTAAAGGAAAAAATAAAAATAGGTACCCTGTGAAGTTTGATTGATACGTAGCATTTCTAGAAATTAGACTGCAAAATATCTTCAGTGTTTTGGTTTTACTTTTAATGAATCCCTCATTTAACTTAATAGGGATGACTCCAGTTCGATGGAATTAGTAAAGAAGTTTGGATTCAACAGTGAGGAGAAAAAAGAAAAGGTTGCTGCTTAGTTGTCATTCTCCAATTAACAGATTTATGAAATTTAATAAAGGGTTTCTTTAGGTATTAACAGGCCATTGTTTTTTTAGCAGAATGTAGTATGGTGAAGATGCCCTAAGAGTTGCGTATGCAGTATCTTTGAATGGATAAACATTACCATTTTGTTTCCCTACAGAGAGCCTCGAAAAATCATCCTCCACAAGGGGTCCACCGGACTTGGCTTTAACATTGTGGGAGGAGAAGATGGGGAAGGCATTTTCGTGTCTTTCATCTTAGCAGGCGGGCCTGCTGATCTCAGTGGAGAACTGCAGAGAGGAGATCAGATTTTGTCTGTAAGTATTTGTTTCAGGTTTTCCTGACTGATTGCCTAGTCTTGTTTTTTACTGTTTTAGCATTTCTATGATCAGTAGTTGCATGAAATCACCCAAACAGGAGGTGCCATCTAGTGTGCAATGAACTACTTAGCAACTACCGGTGCTAAGAGATTAATTAGCTCATAATCATCTCTCTGCTTCTTATGAATCTGATGATCGCTCTGAAATTTATTTTCAAATTTTATAGGATAAAAGGCTTTGTAGCCTTAGGTTATATTTTGCATATTTAGTCCCGAGAACATACTTTCAATTTTTCCTTCAAGTATTTGTTAATTTCATGCAGTTCAAAAACAGAGAATTTATGTATCAGGCTTTGTCAAATAATTGAACATCTGAGTGAAACAACTGAACATTAAGGATTTTGAATGGCAATAAAATCCTTTGGAATATATTTAAGTAAAACACCCATTCACATTATATTGCCTTCCACAAAGGGAAAAAGAAAACAAACAAACAAAAAAAAAATCTATACTAAATTGATGAAATTAGAGCTGTTTCATTTGAAGTACATGAATAGCCTTAAGGAAAAGAACTGAAACCCTGGAATTATTCATCCCAGAGGAGAGATTGATCCACCAGGCTGCAGTGTCACGCTCATGCCCAGTGCTGTACTTTCTGTCCCTGTACATCTTGCATCCTTGGTTGCACTTGGGTTAGTGGCAGGGAAAGAAGATGGCTGTAGGCTGGATGGGTTGTGACATAATTAAGTGGCAGTTTCCTGGTCAGTTCATGAAGCAATCAGAACTGACTTTCCTACATTTCTTGGGCATGTCTTAACCTTTGGCCCATTCTATGAATAGTGAAATTTAACTTCTACTTAAAGTTCTAGTGTGAAAAAGTGTCTGGTGCCACTTCTCAATATTAGATACTGAGATATATATAAGATATAAGCCTGATAAGTTAACAACAAAGGGGTACAGTAATCTAAAACTGTGAGGATCAAAATTGTATATTTTATCTGGACTTGTTCTTTGAAAATTTAGAAAGAGCAAGTAGAAGTTGTACAGTGCCTTAAAGAGATCCTAAAGTAGAAGATTCATAACTGCAAGAAAAATAAGATGTTCTTATAAAATTACCATTGTAAAGGAAGACAAATGACTGTGCTGACAAGAACACACACACGGAACTCAAGGAACAGAAAGGGAAATTTCTTCAGGACATTCATACAATTTATTTTTTTTCTTTAGCCAGGTGCAGCACAAGAAGGCTGAATAAAAAGTACTTTGAGATCAGAGCCTTTCACAATAAATTCAGAAATCCAGCAGCTCGTATAAAATTTAGAAAATCATTTTCCTTTATTTTTCTGCAGGCATATATTTAGCACTGGGGGATACTGCCCACAGTTGAATTTTAAATTCCAATTTTGGTCTGTTTTGCAGTAGTGTTTTTCCTAAGTTCTAATTAAACTTACCAGTGTTGCCACAGCATTTACTTGTCATGCAAGAGTAGTTTATTTGTTCATTGAGCAGAGAGGGATGGAAATTATTACTAAATTAGAGTGCATGCATATCCCCAGGCAATCACCAACTCAGGCACTGCTGACTTATTTAGTCACAAATAACTATTATGAATCCATTTTTTCCATGCTCAAACAAAACAAATTGCATGCACAGGCCAATCTTAAAGTGATTAAACGTAGGCCACTGTCTGGTGAAGGGTGCCAGATCCCTTAATTTTACAGTGGATGCACAGAATAGGTCTGATTCTCCCTGTTTATTCCTGCTGGTCTTATTCTTCAGAAACATTTATTTCCCTGCTGAAGTAGTTTACCCATTTGTTTCTCAAAAAACAACAAATCCAATTTACCACGGACCAATAGTACTTGCCAAGCTAATATTTTGAATTAACTCTGGGTTGGTTAAATTTCTTTCAGACAGGAAGCAGAATAAATGATATAAACTTTGGAGACCTAGACTTAATTCCTGGTTCTGTTTGTGTCATTATTTGTGGCCTTGGGAAGGTGCTTTTGTTTTGTATGTGATGTAAAAGAGGAGAATCACAGCATCTTCCTACTTCATTCCTTTGCTGTGAGTATGGCAAAATGGTTGAGAAATGTCACTACTCAGCTTTGGGAGGGTGCCTATAAATATATGTTAAGTAGAATGCATATCCGTGAGTTAGACCCCACAAAGCAGCAAATATACATTGTCTTTGGGTGACCCTCTGAGTGCATTCATAAGTCCCAGAGTCAGGATACAAGGTCCAGACAAATTCCATGACCTCTCTTCCTCACTTTCTACCTTCTCACTGTTACGTTTATGTTGTGCAGCAACCTCCAAGAGCCACTATGAAAGATTAGGGTGAGGTTTTTACCCCCTGGAAACGCAGAAAATTTTTCCCAAATGCCACAGTTTTCCCAGTGCCACCAGGTGGCGTCACAGGATGAGTAATGGTGGAGATCTACTCAAGGAAACGCTAAAACCTCAGGAAGAGAAGAGTAGGATTTTTATATATAATTCATTATCCTCTTGTGAATTATCTCCAAATTAAACATTATCCTTTTCACTTCTGAATGCCTCTGAAACATAGTAATGCACACATCAGCAATGTATGTTCATCAGTATAACACAGTGTTATACTGTGATGTTATATATATCTGTTATATATATTATATATATATTATATATATATTATACTGTGATATAACTCTGATGTTACTCTGCTATTAAGCGTAAAATAAACATAATTGAGTAAGATTCTGAATACCCACTGACATCAAGGCTTTATTTGCTAGGATGCTGTGTACACATATTAACTTTTCAATCAGATGTGTATAAACCCCAGAAAACGTCTAAATAACGGTGGAACTTTTAACTCCATTTTATGGTAGTGGATATGAGCCATTATTATGTTAATTGATTTGTTTAAAGTCAGAAAAGGAGTCTGGACCAAGATTAGATTTAGGGGATGCTTGAACTCTGAACTAATCCCAAGTTCTTCATCTGTTAGGAAAATATGGTTTCTTCTGCAAATAAAATGGAATGCTCCTTGACATCATTCTTGCAATTTGAAATTCTGCCTCCAATACTAAAGGATATGTTACCTATTAAAACAGCAATGGGAAACCAGTGCTGTTTAGTGAAAGTCAACTGCATGAGCACAGATAATTTCCAAGAAGCACAGCAAATCATACACCCATTGTACATAGGCCTGGCTGACAGAAAGCAGTACAAATCTCAGAAATCAGGTGTATAGTGAATACACAGTTTGCATACACAAGTTTAGCAGCAGAATTTTGAGGCTTGATTCACAGTTTACACAGAATAAATTATAGCACATTGCTCTAGGAATTGCTATTCTGGCATTGTTTTTCTGTTTAATGATTTCCTACCAGATGTATCAAGTTAAAATTTTGTATAAGGAAAAAATGAGGTGAAGTAAGAGCTGTGGAATGGTAATACCAAGTATTAGCACTTGAATCTTAACTTTTGAGTTGTCTGAATTTTGTGCCACTGGACAAGACTATGTCTCAAATTTAAGATCCCTGTTTAGAAGTCTATATTCTTTCTGAATGTCCACTTCCCATTAAAATCAGTAAAAGCAAGAGACTGATTCAGATGGCCAGCTGTGAAGTGTCTAGAGCAAGCTGAATTGGTTTGAGGCCTTATTGTCTGTATTGATTAGTTACCCACTGACTTCAACCTTTAACTCTTACCACATCTGTGATGTATTTAGCTGTCTTATACCAAATCTCACGTTTCATGTGTGTTTGCCCTTGAAAAAGATGTTTCTTTTTTCACCTAACTTTGTGTTTGGTCCAGTTCAAAGAACAGTAATATAAAAACATGGATCTTAAAAAAAAAAAAAAAAAAAAAAAAAAGTATTAGTTGATTTCATTCTCTTCTAGAAATGCTTTAGTACCTTGTCATTCACAGCAGCAGGACTGAGTGTGGCCAGTATCCTGAAAACAGGCAACAAAATAAAAGGTACAGCTTGCAAAGGAGCAACACATCTTACTGCTTTAAGGAAATAAAATGTGTTTCTTGTAGAACAGTCACTTAATAAGAAGAGGAAAAAAAAAAAAAAAAGAAAAAAAAAAAAGAAAAAGAACCAGTTTTACTGTGAAAATGCAGGCAGTATGCTTGTAACACTAAACATTTTTGTTACTGCCTCACCTGAACCACGGAAATGAAGTCAATCAAGTTCTATATGATTTTCCCCTTGGTACAGCATAGCATTTGTCATAAATAATTAATATATGGGGAAGGATGATATCTTTTATCCCCTGCAACTTCCTGTGTTAGCTACATACTAGGAAAAGGGCTATCAAGAGATATACCACAGGGTTTTCTATCACCATATCATCTAGTTGATGATATTATGTATCATTATTATTTTATACCAGGTTTTCCCTTGTAGAAAGAAGGTGATCTCTTATGCCGATCCAGTTCTATCTTGTGCCTGTGCATTGTCCTGCTTTCATTTTCTGTGAGATTTTCTTCTGTGAGTTTTCTTTCCCTACGAGCAGATCAGTCACTTCTCTTTCTACTTTGTTGCTCCCACCCAGCTCTTACCCACTTGCTCACTCACGTCTGTAGCAAAAATAAAATATGGATTTGAAAAAAATAATGTTCAGCATTTTCTACTCCAAAATATGTGCATATAGAGCAGGGAGGAGTGTAAGCACTCTGTGCCTATTTATAACAATATTTATGCTTCATTTTGCTGCAGTTGGAACTGACCTTCAGATTGTCTTCACTTACTTTGGTGCAGAGAATCTTTCAGTTTTCTAATTTAAAACAGGTTTTTGCTCATGATAAAAGTAGTAGAACTAGTTGGGGAAAAGAGTGCATTTTTTACCTAGCTACAAACTAAATAAAAACAATAAATACCATTCGGTTTTCCAAAATGTTACTGGCTTGGGAAATGTTTGAATTATCACCACTCAGCACACCCCTAAAACAGGATTTATGGGGATAATCCATGTGGAGCATGGAATCCTTTCTCCATGCAGAATAAATTTATCACTCTTCTGTAATAGAGTTAGGATTATAAAAGGTGTTCCCCTCACCTTATAAGACTGACTTGCAGAGGCAATGACCTTATCCTTAGGATGCTTAATTCCCTGTGGTGTTGTGGGTGATATATAAAATGTTTTGAGAAGGTCCAAAAATGAGTTAGCTATGGCAGTAGATCCCTAAGAGTCATCCACCTATTTATGTTCATATAGTCATTTGGGTGCATAGCACTCTGGCCTTCCAAATGAAGGAACTGTACAATGCATGTTTTATCTTCAGATAATATATCCAGTATTTGCTTTCATCCTGATTAATTAAAAACATTTCAGATGGCAAAACTAAACTACGTGTACAACATTCCTGTACAATTTCATAGAATCATAAATTGTCTAAGATTGAAAGGGACCTTTCACTCTTCATCCAGTTCCAACCTCCTGCCATGGGATGGTTGTCTCCTACCAGCTTAGGCTGCCCAGGGCCCATCCAGCCCGCCACAGCTTCTCTGGGCAGCAGTGCCAGGGCCTTACTGCCTTTAGAAGGTATAGAAGGTAACTGGACACCTAAATAATGGAAGCTGGGTGTATTTTGGACTTTATACGCCAAGTCAGTAAAACTGTAGCATTCTCCTTGACCATAAAAAATCACTTTTATGTTATGTTTTGTCTATGTAAACATCATACACAAATACTTACCCTTGGAGAACAGAGCTGGTAGCAAAGTCTTTCTCAGTGCTGTTGATAAACAAATAAGATCTGATGACTCAAATTTGAAACTAGGCATATTCAACCTCGAAACAAGATGCATTTGTTTTATAGCCAGGGTAAGTGGGCTGTATTGCCATAGAAGCTCTTAGATTCACCATTTTACCACCTGTGTGTGCTAGAATACTATGTGCATTAGGTGACTGTAGATATTGCTTTTATATTTTATTATTCTAGGAATCTGTCTTCCTTCTGGATTTCTCCTTCCCCCTACTTCTCCTTTTTCCTCCCTTCCTTTACCTTTCTGTGATATTCAGATTGTATTGCAGTTACCTCAATGCAGCTACTAACTGTTTGCTTTCTTAACTCTTTGATGTAGCCAAGCCATACAATCAGAACCTAACAATGTACTAACAATTCTTTTGAATAAGATATGTCTCTTTTCGCCAATTAGTTAGCTATCAAAGCTGTCAGTGGTGTCATGTAAAGTTAGTAAATTGGCCTAGACAAGAGCCTGTGTATTTTTGTAATGATGAAATCATCAGTTGCCTCTAAAACATTCATTTTGTAATTGCCTCAATGAGTAGAAATGATCTGATGCCAGACTGCTTGCTATTCAGCTCCTAATAATTTAAGGAGGAGTTCACATTCAGTTCAAACATTCATAACTAGAAGAATTTGTTTTAAAACTGTCAAACAGAATTATGTCACATCTGATGTACTGAGGATTTGGGGTGAGAATTACAGCCTTTGGTGTACCCTTGCTGTAAGCCTCACAATGAAGGGAAACTAAAACGAGAAATTTGAAAGCCAAAACTGCTACTGCTGGATGAAATAGCTACGTCCCTGAGCACTATTCATTCAGAGATTTGCCCCAGGCTGGACATCTGTCTTGTGCTTAAACAGACTAGACTTCGGGCATCATTCTGCTCTGTTGCACAGAACGTTTGGGGTTCTTGAGCGATTTAAAAAATCAACATATAAAATGCAATGCATAATAATAGAAATTGGACATCCATTAGGTAGGATATTTGATGGATATCTGCAGTAATTCACTTGAGCTCTTCTTGGGAAAAAAAGAAAAAAGAAAAACGGAAGAGAGAGAGAGAGAGAGAGATGGAAATATGCCCTTTTCCTGAACAAACAAGCCATCGGGAAACTGACACAAACTGGAAAGACATGTACAGAGAGCAAAGGCTACTTCTTTTCCATTAGTTTAAAAAACATGATTTATTTGAGACAATAGTTGATCATCTGCTCAAAACGTCTGAGTCACACAGATGTAATCTGCAGAATCAGAAATTAATATGAATGTTCTAATTCAAGTATTTTTAATTAAAAATTAGAATAAACTTAACATTGAACATTCCTGAGTGTACCAGTTGGACAAGCTACCACTAAATATTGTAGTCATAAATTGCCTTGTGGTCACTGGCTTGAATTCAGTATAGATTTGTTGTGACACAAGACAATTTGTCTCACATCTCACTGGGCATATTACTGTATTCTATGGAAATGGAAAGCCTGTCAAATCAGAGAAGTCACCAAGACAGACTGCCTAAGCAGACTTTATTATTTGCTTACACTTTATGTCTGTACCTGAGTAATTTTTGCATATACGTTTCGGCTGGTGTGATTGTTATAACCTTTGTGTCATAAAAAAATTTGTTAAAACAGAAGATCTTACATCATTTCAGAAACAGGAGAATTACAATAATTAGTTCTGCTTATACTATAGTTTGATGTGAAACAAGAACATTGTAGCATTATAAGTAAGATTAATCAATGGCAGTTTAGCTATATCCATATTCTGAAAGGAATCTTTCCTTTTAAGACTATCTGGAAACAAAGGTAGGCATAATACCTGCTACCATTAGGGGAGTTCCTAAATGACCCAGGATGAGAGCAGGATACAGGAAAATCTGTGTGCTAAAAATGCAGTTAGGCAATAAGAAGACTGATTCCAAGAGGCAGGAAAATAAATGAAATTAGCAGTCATGCATAAACTTAAAGCTGTAGAAGGGAAGAGGGAAGATTTGATATTTTATCGGTATGGAGCAGAAAGATAGTAGAAGCTGTAAAGATGAGTGAATGTATGAAGGCAGACCTTAAGTTAGGAGATGACACTATTGAGATCCATGAGACTAGCTGGTGGCAGAAATATAAGGGTGTTTGAGTGACCAAGTGGGAGGATGGAAGGTAAAATAAGTAGCAGTTAGGTTTAAAGTTACAATCTAATTATGTGGATTTTAGTTTAAATGAATATTCTTACTTATTAAGACTAAAGAATGTTTTGTGTATTAAAATAAATAAATAAATAAAAATAAAAATAAAAGTATATTAATTTATTAAAATGAAAAGTTAATAAATTGCAACCTGTGCTTTTCGCCAGTGTGATATTCATATATAACATTTTTTATTCAGAATAGAATTTGTATGAATATTAAAAGACTGTATGTCACTGTCTAGACTGTACCATTTAGCAGTGAGATAAAATGCCGCAGATCACCTCAAAAACTGTGTGATTGCATCAGTCCCAGCTGGTAATAGAAGTAGGTGGTAGCAATGTATTGAAATAAGTTTATGTCCATTCAGGATCCAATGACCCTGTGTGTTATTTTCCAATGCCATCATTTATTTCTAATAATACAGTTTAAAGAAGTTTTAAGGAATTCTGACGGAATGGAGAGGAAATGGCTCTTACACTATCACTGCAGTAATTGTTTTCAGTGAAACTCTTTTAGTCTCACAGTTTGCCAGTCTGACATCATTCACAAAAACAGCTTTTCTAAAAGGAAAACTTCTGTATAGTTTGGGTTAAAGTGTAAATCTTTGACTCAGGCCATAGGCTTAGCAAGTACCATTTGGAATGAATCAGGCAGCCTGGTGAGTCATGAAGCTTGCTGGTGACTGCTGTAAACAGCAGTGTGTAAGACACCACTTCAGCACCACAATATTTATTCCTGCTTCAAAGATGCAGTGCTTTGATACCACTCTCAGCTGGTTTAGCTGGCAGGAAAAGGCATACTTAAATGATATAGCTTGTATCCCCACAGTGTTTCTTGCTTTACAGGCAGAGAAGAATTTGCCTTTGGAATGCCCAGCTCATCAGAGCATAAAGACCAACTTACTTGAGGCAAAACTTGTAATTCTAAGGTAGCAAGACAAGGAAAATTGAAAAGGTCATTGAAAGTGCTGGCCCATAAAAAGAGTGAAGGAGAACACAATATTAGACTTTCATTGGAGTTCGTAGGCATGGGAAAGGTTAGAAATGAGAGAAGTGGGAGAAAAGCAAAAGAAAGAGCCTGACAGAGTGGAAGAAGGTAAGCTGGGAAGTGAGAAAGCTGCCAAGTCAGCAATTTTTGCTCAGCGGCGCCGCTTCCAGCCCCCCTCCTCTGTCCGGAGCTGTCCGCGGTGCTGGGCGCTGAACGCATTGCTGCCCAGTAACTGCAATCATAGGATTAGGATTACCCAGGTTGGAAAAGATCTTGAAGATCATCAAGTCCAACCGCAGCCTAACCAGTACCCTATAACCATAGTACCCTATAACCAGAACCCTAACTCTAACAACCCTCCACTAAATTATATCCCTGAGCACCACATCCAAACGGCTCTTAAACACATCCAGGGATGGTGATTCAACCACCTCACTGGGGAACTGCAAGATTGGATGGACTGCAAGATGATGGACTGCAAGATGTCCTTCAAGGCACAGCACACCGCTGTGCTGCAAGTTAGCTGCTTCAGCTGCTTCAGCTGCACTCTTTGCTTTCAGAGGTCTAAAAACACCCGTGCCTGCTGAAGCCCACAGGCACACATGAACTCCCACAGAGCCACAGCAATCCTGCTGCAATACTTAAGTCCATGTACAAAATTAAGACAGAAGAATATGGTTCTTTGTATCTTCTCTTGATGAAATCCAGTAGAATGAGTTGTCCTTATTCAGTTTGCTTCTGTTTGCTTTTTCAAAAGTCAGAAGTTCTCATTTCAACAAATTCAACTGTAATTTGAAAAAGATCTGCTATATTGTTCTATGCTAAAGAAGTACCTTTCTTTACCATTTAATTTACACTGTAAAAGCACTGTGCAATGTCACTGACAGTCAAAAAAAAAGAAAAAAAAAAGAACTCCTTTATATTTTTCTCACCAGAGGAGGGGTATGGTTTCTTTTCCTTTAAAACTAAACAAAAGATTACAAGTGTTCATTTAATTACTGTACAAACATGAAGTAAGTTTAAGTAAACAAATAGCTAAATAAAATAGGTATTCCACTAGCCTTTACTGTATTTGAATGACCTACATGAGAATCATGCTCTAGTTATTGTAACTGAAGACAGACAGACTGTTTCAAGTCTTTAAATGACACTGTTTAGAATTTTACCAATTTATGTTAATATAGGACATGAAATTCAGATGTTTTAAATGGAGTATAACTCTTCCAATTTTACAAGAGTATAACCTATCTAAAATATTAATATTATCTTTCATTTAGATTGTGATTTAGAATTTAATGAAGTCAGCAGTGCTTTAGATTGAGTCAATGAATGCAAGGACAATAACTATAATTCCTATAGTTGCATAATTTTATTCAGATCAGTTTAAACTATAATTTTTCATTGCAGCACTTCTTTCATAAGCTTTTTTTCTACAGCATGCAAGAGAGACAGACATCAGTATAAGCTGGAGGCTCTTCTTATTTCCATTATGTCAAATTCATTTTGGAGTTAGGCTTTGGAAATTGTGCACTCAAAATCATTCTAGGCTAGGGCATCAGGATGTGGTCAAGCTCAGAACAGCAGTGCTGCTTTGCTTATTGTATAATGCTTCTTAAAGCACCATAGCCCATAGCCTTTTAATATGTATTAAAATTTCCTACTCACACTTGCAACTTTTCCTGGTATTTTATTTCATTTACTGATTATTCTTAACCTAAACAACATCAGATTATTTGAAAGCAGTAATTTAATGAGGTTTTTAAAATTGCCATTAAATTAGGTCTGGCAAATATATCAATATACACAGTTGTTAAAATTAAGATACTGTTTCAGAGGAAAAGGCAATATAGACTATTAGCTTTACCCCTCCAAAAGCTCTTTTTCATTTTGGCCTGAGGGTAAGAATTTGATTTAAATGTGTAAGTTAATTGTGTCTTTCATGAAGAAATAATGCCCTTAAATGAATATGCTCTTTTTCAACTTGAAGTCTGGGGACATGATTATGTTTGCTTTTAAATATTGGGAAACAATACATGTCAGGGCAAACATTTAGTTAGTATCTACTCCTCTTGTAGCAACATGGAGATCCATACATATCTATTGTCACAAATTTTTATGTTCTGGGACAAATGTTTGCTTTCAATGTTTATTTAGGTATGGTGGTCTTCCAGCCTTTATATTAGCTTGTAACGGCTACTCCAGTATTACTTAAATTGTCTTATCCCTGTATATATTCTATCAGCCATCCTCTGTCCTGCCTGCTGAGAATCCATCCCTTTGGTATTATGCTGCTTCCTTTACCATTCCTCTGCTGCCCCAAAGGGTCTAAGATACATGCATGGTATTATCAGCATGATATTGGCATTCATACCCTCTACTTTGAAATTCACATACAGGCACAGTAACTCAAAAATTCATCTATTTTTCTGTGAGGCAAATTATAATACATTTCCTCTTCCACATCATTATTGTCATTATACAATATGCACAAAGATATGTGATAGTTATACAGGTTTAACAAGCAAATCTTTAGGTCTTATGGAATCCTTTTTTCAGAAATATGAAAGCTTGTCCAAACAATTACATATCTGCATTCAGTCAGCACTGCTATAACATAATGCAGTCTTCTTGAATTCTACTGGTTTTAGATAGCTATCACACATCAGATTGTTTAAGACTAATATTTGAAATAGTCTTCACGTATCAGTACAGTACTAATTTTTTTCATGTAAATAATAGTTAAATATGTTTTCATAAAAATAATCAGATTCTCTAAGATTTAGTGAGAGACAGTAAGATAAAACAGGCCAGTTTGAAAACATGCTTGATAAAAAAAAAAAAAAGAATTTATAACAGCATTATGAACAGCTGTAATTTGTAAAGTTCTACGTAATAAAATTTGAAAGAATTAAAAAGTTGTCAAAATCTAAACAAAATTAACTTCATATTTTCAATAAATGCTTAGCCATTTTGTTTCAGTATTTGGTAAAAATAATACAAAAAAAAAATACAAAAAAAAAAAAAAAAGTTTGCCATTGTGCCACCATGGTCTGTTTGCCACAAAATCTATGACACTGCTCTCTTTCTTCCCCTTTACTACATTTCCTTTCTCACCTTTCTTTTCTTGAGCAGTTGGAAATGGATTTCTGTCCTGCTGATGTTATTTGAATGCCAAGTGTTTCTTGTTATTCACTGAAACGTTACGGTAATCTTTGAAGAAAATGAGGAGGAAAGTCAAATAATTAAATAAATAAAGCAAATGCATTAAATAATCACAAATACTTCACCACAGCCAAACAGTAACAGCCATGTCGGAAAGCAAGATTCACATTACTTGAGCAGTTAATAATCTTATACATCAAATCTGTCTCTTCTTTGGGATGCTGCTGACAAAGCATTTAACTCCACATCTACAAATCAAAACAGCTTTGAAACAATCCCATGTTTTTGGAATGGATTCCGTACTTTGAGTATTCTGTTAAGCTTCCACTGCTCATGCAGCACAATATAGGTGATCATTAGATAATCCTCCCCTGCAAGGACAAGCTGTGAAAGTTGGGGCTGTTCAGCCTGGAGAAGAGAAGGCTCTGGGGAGACTTGAGAGTTGACTTCCAGTATCTAAAGGGGGGCTGTAAGAAAGAAGGGGACCGACTGTGTAGCAGGGTTTGTTGCAATAAGACAGCGAGAAATGGTTTCAGAGTAAGAGAGGGGAAATTTAAATAGGATGTAAAGAAGGAGTTTTTTACAGTAAGGGTAGTGAGACGCTGGAACAGTTTTCCCTGTAGGTGGATGCCCCGTACCTTGGGATATCCAGTGTGTAACATTGGACTGGGCTCTGAGCATCTGATAGAGCTGTTGGTGTCCCTGTTCATTGCAGGGTAGTTGGATCACACAACTTTTAAGGGGCCCTTCCAATTGAATTGATTCTATGGAATAAGAGGGGCCCCATGGAAATAGCTAGCAATGTTGGTCTGCAAGAGGCAGCAAAGCTGTCCCCGCTCGCAGCTCCATTTCCATCACATGCAAGATAGAGTTATATTTCTAGGCAACAGGAGAAGAATTACATAAGCAAAAATGGTAGCTGAATTTTCAGTTCTCTGAGTCCTCTGTTCAGTGTTTTTTGGTTGGAGTTGCTTCATGTATTTCCAGGTTTCCCTGAAGCTACAGAATGGGCTTTCAAGTTCTGGCTGAAGGAGCTGTTTCTTTGCCTGAAATTTTCTCCAACACAGCAGAAAATGTAATTTACTGTAAATTTTATATTAAAAAACAAACAAACAAACAAACAAACAACAACAACAAAAAGCAATTCATTACGAGACCACCGAAAATCAAGTCAGTAGAGAAGAAAACCCCCAAAAGATGTTGTCTGATGATAGGAATGATAAGAGTAGGAACACCAGTGTCTGCCATGTTAGTGCAGATCTTCATGTGTAGTCATAGGTAGCATTCTCTCTGCCTTTCTGAGTTTGTACCTTCACTTTTGCATAGGAGCAAGCATCAGGTATTTAAATAAAAACCTTGGTCTTCCTGTCTAGTTTTAAACTACTCAGATCTGTTGTTTGCATTCCTTCTGTAGGTGAATGGCATCGATCTTCGAGGTGCTACCCACGAGCAGGCTGCAGCTGCACTCAAAGGAGCAGGGCAGACGGTAACAATCATAGCACAATACCAGCCGGAGGGTAAGCAAAATAATAAACTTAAAGACATATGGTAAAAGATAAGTGCATAAATCCACATGTTTAAAAGGATAAGGCTGGTGTAGACAGTGCTTTTCCCAGCTATCATTAGAAATCACCTGGACTGAAAATTCAAGAGGCAATTCTAGTAGCAAGAAGTGACTCTATTATTCTCACAGACTTTGCTTTTAAAAATATTGTATGCAACTATAAGAACAATCTTTAAATGTGCATGTAGTAAGTATTCAACACTTAGCTATCAGTTTATTTTTGTTACTGCTTATTCTACATTCTTTTCTATTTTGCTTCTGGAGAAAGTGCAAAAGATAAGCATGAGCACAAATGCCAGGAAGATCTGAGTCTGCTTCAGTCAACCAGGTTGGAATTAATCAAAGATTAACTGTTCCTACCAATTGTAGAGTCTCTCTCTAGTACTACATTACTGTGTCCTTCTGCTTCCAGGACAATTAGTCCTAGATCATTAGTATTTATGAGAGAAAATGACTGGTATTTAAACAAAAGAGTCAATAAGAAAAGGCAAAATGTAAGAGAATTGTGGGCGTGATTTACCTCATCCATATTTTGATGTCAAAAAATTAGCTTTCTAGAGCTTAACCTAGTTTCACTGGGTTTGACTGATTTTGTGAGTCCAGAGTTAAGTGAGAGAACTCTCTACTATTGTCCATGAGCTGTGCTTTTTCCTGATTCAAGTATTCAAGACTGTGGAGGATTTTATGAAAGAATTATTACTTTCTGATAGGAGCAAAATATGTTTTTTCTCCACAGTAGTTATCTCTGTGAAACATTGCTTGGCTGAACTCTAGATGTACAGCTGTCTCTGAAGACATGCTTGCACCATTGTATCAGTTTTCAGCAGATCATTCTAGCTAAATTCAGAAGTCCCACTACAGCCTGAAAACACAAGTGGTTAATTCTGCCTAATTGTGCCATGCCTAGGGAACATTAAGGTCTCAGGTGAAGCAGTACAGTTCTAATAGCAGGTTCAGCTTGGCAGATTTTTCAGAGGTACAGGGGAGGTGAATTACTGCTGCTGAAGTTTATGCAACAGGATACTTTATTTTCTTTCTCTGAGTCCTGATAATAGCAGACAAAAACAGCTGGTATTTATCAAACTTGCAGTTGTGCAAGAGATCGGGTATCATGCATCTGTTTATTGCTTATCTGCACTTGAGTCACCAAGCAGAATAAATTAGGCCATGCTAAGAAATGTGCAGAGACAGCAAATGGAATCTCAAACATCTATCCTTAGTTAAATAAACAGAATGTGTTTGTATATAAATGCATAATCAATAATCAAAGCTATTTTAGAGGAAAAGCACTGAAAAGCATTTCCACGACAGACAGCTATCCACACTGGGTTCTGAATAAAGCCATGTTCCCATTAGCTGTGTCAGTTGTGTTTGCTGTCGAGTGATATTAAACTGCAATTATCACCATGGTGTCAGACTGCTTGTAGCAATCACTGGCATTTCAGAGTTGTTCTAAGTCATTGTTAATACACAAAGCATGTATTACTTGGCAGATTTTTCCTATTATATATGAACTTCTAGTTGACGTGCTGCTCCCCTACGTTCTACCAGATTTGCACTATGTCAAATTCAGTTTTGGTGAACATGCAGTTCAAATGATGCTGATGAAATCCACTAAGTATTATATTACATATTTATTCATTTTTTTCCTACAAAGCTACTCCATTCCTCAAAACCCCCTTGAGGGCAGACTAGTCCCAACCACATGAGCTGCCAGCAAAGTACAGCCAGTATTTGTTTCACCCAAAACATCCAAGATACACTGAAGAGATCAGAACTGTAAGAACAGGGCCCAAAGTCAGCCTTTTTGTAGGAAATGATTGATTTTTTTCAGGTAAACAGAGCAGTCTGTAATTGTCCAGCATATTGTATCTGACTGCTGAAGTACTGCATTTTAATTTAGCTTTGCATCTGCAGACGTGAGATGAAGTTTCTCTCTCTTAAGAAAGATGAAACATTTTAAAGTGCTGTTTAAACAGCCTACACGGAAAATTACTTAATGTTTTATGGATCATACAGAAAGACAGGCATTCTATATCAGCATAAATATTTGTTTTATTTTAAAGACCCAACACAATTTATTTCTCCTTTCTTTGTAATTTACAGCATTTATATTATTTACCTTTCTTGAAGTGTTTTTTGAAACACAGCCTTAAAAGACCTTAAAACTGTACAATTGTGCTTCTTTCAGGGGCTCCTCATTTTAAAATGCTTTCAAAATGGGCAAAGAGCCTAAGTAGTTTGATTTTGCATTTTCATGTGGGAAGTGCTGAGTTCTTTTTACTATGGATTTGGTGTTTTTTTGGAGAGCGAGGAATAGCCACAGAAATATGAACCAATATCTTCTTTATCTTTCCCAGCCTATTATGCCGTTAGATCTAGCTGCAAACAAAAGCAATCGAAATCTTTAGCTATTGATATTTCAGGTACTAATTGGTAATTATTTAAGTAGCATGCAGTGGCATAAGACAGCTGGTGGTGGCATAAGACAGCTGATGATTAGGAATTAAATGGAAAACTTACAGTCCAATAGTTTAGTTTTACCGTGGTTAAGAAAATTGTACAGCATATTTATCTTGGCAATATTACAACACATCCAAAATGAAATTATATACTTAGTTGTGGGAATAATATGAAGTTAATACTGTAGAAATACATTTCAACTTTTACATTTTCTTTTCCTTGTTTCAAACAGTTAAATGTTTATCTAAGCCTCAAAAGAACTTCCTTCACAGTTATGTGTATACACTTGGCAGTCAACCTCATGAGAACTGCAACTCCTGCAACAATCCAGTGCTTGTCATCAACTTGAGTAGCTTTTCTTCTTGATATTATGGCATTTTGGTTTCTTCTTCTATCTGGGATAAACTAATGCAGAGACTAACACATAAAATGTAATATGGTTGGTGTTTATCTGAAACATGCTGCCAGTTCATCAGACAAGATTGCTTGGAAGCAAGAGAAAGTTCTGTAAAAATGTACATTCATAGTAAACAAAGGAAGGATGGAAAATGCAAGCAGTGATTTGCATGATGAGGAGATGAATGGAACTACTAGGACTATTATGCTCCTTAATTCCTGTTCTTCTCATGTAAGTTCACTGTCTGTATTTCCCAAACCCCTCCAAAAAATAGAAGAGACAAAAGAGAAAGTCCATACAAATGCAAATTACGTGAAATTATTTATGGCACTTTTATTAGAAGCAAGATTAAAAAATCAGAGCTCAGCAGTGAAAGTATGTGGTTATATCAGTATGAACAATGGCCAGAAAGTGGGGTTTTTGAGTCACTTCTTACTTGTATTTTAAAAACTGAAAATAATACATATACTTTATCTTATGTATAGAGTAAATTGTGGTCTACCAGTGCTGAGCACCCTAACCTCTAATTATTATTGTGAGTGTAGTTTATAGGGAGGCTTATGTGTTTTGATTTTAGGTGAGAGCAGCAGATTACAGCCCAGTATAGAAGGAGTTAAGAAAAACTGCATTTTATCAGTGAAACTAAAATACTAAAGATGAACTAAAAGATGAATTTGAGGTAAAATAGAGATGAATTGTCCTGTAAGACACAGTCTGAGAGTTGGGCAAACAGGGTAGTGAACTCTCCCTGAACCTGCTAAAAAGCTTTAGTGCACATCTTAGCCTCAAATGTCCACATTCTTTCCTGTTGCCTCATTCCTTCCCATTAGAGCACTGTAAAAGGGATAGAGTTCAGCCCTAAGACTTTTGCCAAATACTCAGTATCAGTGGTCTGCATGCTGCCTTTGATGCACTGCAGTCTCTCTGCAGTTATTGCTTCACTGCCCTCCCCGGAACCATTGTAAATGAGTTAGAGGTTATAGGCGATCTCAGTCTTTCAAGCAATCCAGTGAATTTGCCTCCTTAACAACTTGCATATAGGGAAAACACTCATCGGTTACACAGTGATTTGACCTGGATGCCAAAGGGTAGTTACAAAGAGTGAATTTCTGCTTTATCACCTTTTGAGTGAGCTGCTGGCTGCTTGCTCAGTGTCAATGAGATTTGGTTGGAAGGGCAGTAACAGAGAGACACTGCGATGGGCAGTGTCTTTGCAAACATCAGCTGTGGAAATCACTGGAGAGCTGCATCCCATGGCTGCGATGGTAATAAATTCACCTTTCTGTCCTTTTGTTCCTGAGCCTTTGAGGCACACGCAGTGTGTTTTAACTTCAATAACTGCACATTACAAAGCATGCTCCTTCCCTTACGTCTTCCTCAGAATTACTGATGCATGAAGCCTGTGCTTTTTAAAATATGAGAGTAAAAATCCAGGGTTCAGTCCTGCAGATCTCTTCCCGAGCACTTAGGGATATTTTTTAGCTCTTACCTCTGTTTCATTCTTTCTTTCTACCTGAAAAAATATAAGTGTTTATCTCCTGCTTTGTTACAGCTGTCACATTTAGTTTTGTTCCAGATGCTGCAGAAATAAGGTAGTCACAAAATGTGTGGGTAGAATAAATATTTGTATTTATTTGTTTTCTATAGATTTCCTCTCTACTTTGAAATGTGAACACTCATGTTAAAGGCCCCTTTTCTCGGCTGTTGAAAACTAATATGTGGATAAAAGTGCATTACAGCAGTTGGCTTTCACCTAGAATCCCTGTGTCTAATTACCAAAGAATGCGAGACGTTAAGATTCTATTCCATGCACACGTACTAAAAAGTATAACATAAGCTAGGAAAGACCATGCAGGATCCGACCAAAAGCCCATTTGCTGAGGATCGTGTTTCCAACAGTGAGCATCAGCTTAAGGAAACAGGAAAGAAGAGGACAAGGACTTTTGTGGTAGTGACCAGAGGGGCTTGAGAAATTCTCTCCTCATCTCGGCTGGAGTACATCCCTGATGTAAAGATCATAGATTAATAAAAGCAGAGGCTTAGATGTACGTTTCTTTGGTTATCTTGCTGAAGTACAGTGAGAGAATACTGCTGTGCATTTTTTAAGATAGGAGAATTTAGAAGGAAGAAATAATACAAGTGGATAAGAAGCTGGGCACAAGGGCTGTATATACAGGACACGTTGCAACTCTTGTCTTAGAGGTTGGTGCTTTGTTTTGTTTTGTTTTTGCAATTGGTTGGTTTTTAACTTAATAACATCAGAGATGTCAGTTGCACTCTCGAGTTGTATTTTCAGATCCCAACTTACAGATAATAGTTGACAAGGGACCGGAATCTCCTTTGCCTTTCATTCAGGCAGCAATGTCAAAGGCTGCTTTTTACAGTAGTGTCACAAGCTTTCCAGCTTTCCCTATTAACTGATACAGGTTTGTTTCTTAACCAAGATGCAGAATTGTAGGCTGTTTCCTCTAGCTGTTAAATGTCAGCCCTCTGCCTCCTGACTCTCCATGAACTGCCTAGTGATGAGAGCCCGGCCAGTCTGCAGATGAATCCACAAAATTAGTTTTCCTAATACTTTCTAACACATGATTCTTTGAAAGGAGTGCAGAAGTTCACTGAGCCACAAACTGCTTCTTAGATGCAGAGATTTCTATATAATTTAATCTATCTTGCAGTATCACGTGGCTGCAAGAACTTCAGATAGTATATCATATGAGAGGAAATGTTATTTGTAATCTCAAAACTAAAATTGGCACTTACACTAATCCTTGAGTGCTCAAGGTTATGTCAGCAGTTAATGGGCACATTTGGATGCTGTGATTGGTGTTTGCTTCTTTTGTTACTTCTGATGTTGTAAATGCAGCTGTGGTGAATTCATGACAAATAAGTGTCTTTTCTGAGACAGTCCCACAATTCTCTTTTCTGGTTGTGTAAGATAGGTAGACTAGATAAAGATTTTGCATCTAATAGCATATGTTACTGAGAATATGCTCAGAGAATGGTGAGGCCCTGATACAGGCTCCCCAGAAAAGCTGTGGGTTCCCCAACCCTGAAGGTGCTCAAGGCCAGGTTGGATGTGGACAGGTCAACCAGCCAGGGTTGGGACTGGGTGGTCTTCAAGGTCCCATCCTACCCAATGCATTCTGTGGTTCTATATGATTAGCTGTAGTCCCTGTGTGACTCTGCCTGTGAGTGCTGCAAAGAGCAAGGTGGTGCTGGGGCTCCTCAGAGGCTCTTTTAAAATCAAGTCTTTATAAGATGCTCCTGGGACATGTGTAACTTCATATTTTAATTACTCTGCAAATCTAAAACAGCACAGTAATGGAGTGCACCTCATCCAGCATTGAATAACATGCTTTCTAAAAATTTTCACTCCATTTTTTTAATGATTTTTTGCTTTGAGTAGAATAACCAACACCTACAAAATCAAGTTATGGATTTGATTTATTTTCTTAATGTTTTCCTGCAGATCCATTAACACTGTCAGTATTAGATGAAGATCTAAGCTTTTGCCATCTCAATGCTATAATTTGGGGTATGTGGGAAATGTGACCATCCCAGTCTGCTAGAATGCAGTTGCTGCTTCCATATAGGCTCCTAGGCTTGCTCCATGCCCATGTTCATAAATGTTTCATTTTAAGTACTTGTTTCATAATTATTCATATTTAGCTTGTTTCTATCAAGAAGCTTTATGTTTCCTTAAATAGTATATTCTTTAAAGTTGTCTGTGTCAGCAGTAAGATGTGCATGAAAAATGAGACTTGTCTTTTCTTGTTTTCATTTTACATGTGAAAGCTTGAAGTCTTGATGGCTTTTTTTTCTGTACTTTAATTTGAACTTTACTTACTGCAGTCTGCTTAGTTTCTTATTGTTCATATGTAGCTTTGTCTGCTTAATTTTATACAGAAAAACGGTATATCTGTTAAAACCTCATACTGAAGATTATAAATTGTTTTGTTAGCAGTTTATTAAGTTCAGTAATATCCCCTTCTTACTGTTTTAGTAAGATAATCATGAAGTCATACATTAATTTCATTGGGAATACAAATAGTATCAATTCTATTTTGTAACAGCTGTTACATTTGCAGCTGCTAATTTTACTGTGACATATGGATTGTAGTTTCTTCTAATATCTTTCCCTGTTTTAGAGTTCACTGGGCTGGAAGCCTTGTTTTTCATCTTACACAGAGAAATAGAACTTGTAGCAGTGAACGAGAGATATATGGAGATGCATACTGGCTTTGGAATAATTCCTTGTTCTCTCATTCCCTTTCTTCTTCTAGTCCCTACCTGCTCTTCATTTAGAACAAATGTATTCTATCTAAAAAGCATATGTTTTGTGTTTGTTTTCTTATTTACTTTTTAAGCAATAAATTCTACCAGTGCTTTTGCTGTGTTAGATCTTTCACAGCAACATCCTTTCATACACTTTATGATGTCAAGGGCTCATATTTATTTCCAACTTTTTACTCTAACAGTGTTGCCTTCTTTTTCTGACTGATTTTTGAATTTTGCAAATACATGCCTAGGCTTGATGCTTTGCTTTTTAGTTACCTTCAGCATCACTTGTTTATCATCCTTAATTGTCATTAAAGTCTGTCTTATGATTTTCCTGCTCCTTGTGATACCTTCCACAGATTAACATTTAGAAGCTATTACTGAAAATAGTGTGGTTCAGCTATAAAGATACTGAAAACTCTGCAAAAGAAACATTTATTTTACCCAAACAATTGAGCATGTATCATTTTTAATAGAGTTGAGAAGCTCACTGCCAGCAGCTGGTGTTCTCTGCCTACAGGTGAATTACTTTCTGTAGAAACATGGCTGAAAACACTGAATAGCTTATAAAATGGATGAGATTTCTCACTGTTAACTCTTGCTTATATGCTTAAGCTGAGCCTCAAATATTAGCACTTGAAGGGGACAGACTGTTTAGCAGGGCTTGCTGTGACAGGACAGGGGGGGGGGAAAGTGGGTGATGAAATACTGGCACAACCACTGCTTCATTGCATCTGGATATCTTTACTACCTGAGCCACCTCCACAATAAATACTTCTTTTTCTATCATCTTGATCAATGTCATTCTTTCTTACAGTATTTTCTTTGACATGGCTGCTAACCTGGCAGCTGACAAGAGAAATATGAAGCAGATTTAGGCTGCATTGTCAATCTTCAATACTTTCTTAACTGAAGAACCATTGAAAAAACATCATCTGTCATGACAACTTCAAAAAATCCCTCTGTATAATATATATTTTGAGTAAGAAAAATCTGTGTGATCAGTGCAGTGATGATGCAGAGAATCCTTAATTTTATCCCACCTCACTTCTATGGGCGACCATACACTAAATTAGATGCTAAAGTAAAAGCAGAATTAAATGCACTATTCAAATACAGACATACAAGTATATATAAAAAACAGAATTCAATATGAATAAGCCCTTGAAGATGCAACATCATATATCTATGAACAAAATATACATATAATTTGACTTGAAAATCTATTTTCTTTTAAAAGTACTTATTCAATGTAAGCATTTTGTTTATTCCTCTGGTTTCATGGTGGAAAGATCTTACAATTAATATGTTCCAAGAGAAGTTTTCATTGTTAAACTCTGAGACAGAAATACCCTGATCTTCTGTAGTTCCGAATTATGTGAATGATCACTTCTTTTAGAATTTCAGATTAATTGTATAGGTTAAATGTGGACTTTGAAAATACTTTCTGGTGACTCTAAATCAAAATTTCCAGAACAAGCAACTGGTCCCAGATTTATAATTCTGTAACTTACAAAGAAAATTTGTGAGACTAACCCAAGTAATAATAATTATTTTTACCACTTTATGCATATTTGGATTAAAATATGCAGATCAGCTCAGAATTGCACGAGAAATTCAGACTTGACCAACATTTGTAAATGTTGAATTTAAGTGCTGCTTCTTGATGCAACAAGTAAGCAAAGAAGTGTGTAACACTGTGTTAAGAGTTAAGTGGGTTATTTTACCTTGCATGTAATGCATATTTCTTGGCGAGAATCAACAAAGGTTTTTTTGATGTTGATCTTCTTTTCACTAAATCTCGATCCTTATATGGAAGGAATCGAGCCCCTTTGTTGAGGAAAACAACTCAGTGTTAGATAGCCTCTTAGGATGCTAGCAATCCTTCCCAGCTGTTTGCAAGCCTATTTCAATTCTTACTTCCAGAAGAAAGTTCACATTCTTATTGTTCTTGGGTCAGATTCAGAAAAAAAAAAAAAAAAAAAAAAAAAGTAAAATTATGCAGTCTGTGTTTACAAAAAATCAAAATCAAAGTGAAATGAACAGATGATGGCACTTGGAAGGAGAACGGGTGGATTCTGTTGGTCTCTGGGCAGACTCTGGATTTGACCTCACGTAGCTCTCTTCTGATTATTTTGTTGACCAGCATAGCTACAATTAATGATCATGAAAGCCTACTGTGGGATTAGCCAGTTACTGTGTTGTAGAAGTATAGAGAGAGGCATGCCAGTTATTGCACAGAAACTGTGAAGAGTTTCAGTGTTAGCAATCAACCTGCACTAGAATAAAGAATTTGTAAATTAATGTCATTAGTCATCAAGTTTATATGATAATAAGAAATATATAATAAGCTAAATAATAATAAGAAATACATAATAAGCTGAATAGGGAAGGACCTGCAGTGTGATTGAGGGAAATGCTGCAAAGAAAAATGCTGAGGACTGTGAGTACACCAACTGCTTTATTCTGTCTTGTATGTGCATTCCCCATAAGGATTTCGTTTCAGCCAAATTACATAAAATTACATCAACTGAAATACAAGTAATTATATGGATTGACTGTAAAGTACCTAGGAATGAGCAAAGAGAAACTGGGTATATAGACTGCTGTAGCCAAGGGCTTTACCTCCAGCTGTTTTCAAACCAATTAGATGTGAGCAATTAGAACTGTTTTCTCGTAAATCCTTTCTTAATGTAAATGTACGGACTTTACTAAATGGACTTCCACACAAACCCAGCTACTTTCCATGGAAGTTTTCATCACCCAAATGAAATATCTTACTTTACAATTATAGGAATTCAGAAGTAGTCCAATTAATCTCCGTTGAAAAGTGCTTTATGGTGTCTTTTGATTGGTATTGTTTGGGTACCTCATCAGCACACATTCTGTTCCTGAGATGGTTGTCCCTTCTCCCGGGATGTCCCATAAACGTCCTCATAAGATTTCTCATTCCCTGGCCTTGAGTAGATTTGTAGGAGCACAGCAGGACTGTTTTCCAAATGAGAATATTTTGGATTGAAGGCCTAAACATTTTAGGAGTATGGGAATATAAAACAGTTCTGGTAAACTATCCCTTTTGAAAAAGGGGTGCAGATTATGACTGTTATGAAACAATTTGAGTTTATACTCTTTCGTATACATTTCATTTACTGCTACACTCCTGTTTGTGATTTTTCTGAGCTGTTTCAAAAGTGTATGGGTGTTTAGAGGGGTGGAAACGTAGGGCTGTGTAAACAATATCAAAGGTGTTAGACGACATAAGGATTAAAAAAATAAATAAATCATAAAATAAAAAAATAATAATATTTGTATCTGTATATACTCCCTTCCTTGTAAGCAAGAGGAAATAAAGCTAGTGGCTTTCTTGATATTGCTAAGTCCTTATTGTAATGAAAACTGCTTCTAGGACTTTTTTTCATTGAATGTCATACAACATTCACTTTCTAAGATGCTACACTAATAGCCCAGATCCAGATTGTTTAAAGTCAGTGTGCATACTAGGGTTATGCATGATGCTATCTCTTCAAAGATGGAAAATTGAGACACGGGAAAGCTTTGAGTTGTCCAAGCGTGAGCCTAAAGGTAGTAACAGAATGGTTGATATTTTGCTCCTGTGTGAATATAGGTCTAGATATAATACCATGTTGTGTCTTGAGTCTTGTGGTAATACAGTAATAAGAAAAAATCTACCAGAAAAGACAGTACTTACCACTGAGATAATTGCACTGGCTCTTACAAGAGGGTTTAGACTGCTGTGGAAAAAAAAGGAATCCCATATTGTCCCGTAGGGAGATTACCTGATATACTCAACCATAAATCCCTTGTCTTTTCCTTAGGAGAGCTTCTGTCCTTGAAATCTGTCTGTATGTTTCTAGCTTAGCCAAGAGTGACTGAAACTTAAAAGCAAAGAAACATGTTGCCCTCCTACCACATCCATAGAAGGATGCATTGTCTCTTATAGCTCTTTCTAGATCTGAGGAGTAATGAGGTGAAATGGGTAGCTGATATCAGGATCATAACAGCAAACACTGAAACTGTTGGTCCTTTATAGTCACAAGTGGTACCTGAAGTTGTCCTAATATGTTTCAAAAATTAGACGTTAATTCTAATGCAACTGAAAACAATGACTGCTGATTGCTGTTTCTGTGTATACCTCTCTCCTAAGTCTCTCTATGTTGTTTCTAAGTTTGAAAATTCAGTCATATTTAAATTGCTTGTATCAGTTAGTAAATAAAAAGGCAATTACTGAGCCCTCTGCTTTCTAGCACAGTGATTTATGGCTTCAGTAGGCAAGGTATTTAAACCCTGTTTGTGGAATTAAAAATATAATGGCTGGAAAACCTAGCATGAGCTCAAAAGAAGCTATAAAACTTCCAAATTATTAATGGGTAGCATCAAGAAAATGGTGGTTAATAGTTTGAAAAACAGGATATAGTAAAAGGATTTAGCTTAATATTGTGGATTCTGAAGTATGCATAGGAAAGAATACAGTGTTCAGTATTCTGTACATGTTTCTAGGGAAAATAGTAAAAGAACCATTTGTAAATGTAGCCATAGCTAAACATTCACACACAAATTATGTTTTGTAAACAAGATGGAGTTACAGCATGGAAAGAGGAAGCTGCAGGTTGAGCGGTAGATGAGGGTGATAAGACAACCCCTCTGCCTCTTTTATTTGTGTCAGAGCTTTGAAAAAAACAGGTTGATTGGGGCCCTGGGCAGCCTGATCTAAGGGGTGGCAATCCTGTCCATGGCAGGGGTTTGGAGCTGGATAATCTTTAAGGCCTCTTCTACCAAACCCAAGAAGGGATCAGGGTGTTCCTCACTTCTCTTAGATTCTCCCTTTTATCTCCAGCCTAACTCTGCCCCTTTTGTCCTTTTTGATTTCTTTCCAGAAGTCACCCAGCCTTTTATTCCTGGGGTGGAGAAGATCCCTTTTACCTTCTTTTCAAAAGTCCTGATCTGGCTTTGTTCGTTTATAAGGCACTGGTCCCCAGTCTTGCCAATTGGTTATCAGAAAGAAGAGTTCTGTGAGGTTTTTATTTCCAAGGCCAAATAAGTGCTTTCTCATATTTTCCTTGTTTCCCCACAGATTTTCACTCTCAGTTCATGGTCTGTTGTGGCAATGACAGCAGAAGAGGGCTTCTTGACCTCGAGGTTAAAGCATAAGATTGACAACCAGGCATCGTGGGTTCTTCTTAACTCCACCATTTACATTGGCATTGCTTATCAATTTTTTTTTGTGTGTGTGCTTTTTTTTTTTTTTTTTCTCTAGGTTCTACTGGTATGGTATTACAGACTATTTTGGTCCTTTATATGGTGTTGTTTGTAAAATGAGGTGTGATGTAGCAAGGAGTAATGGAGCATGATAATAAGAACGTTGTGAAATTCCATGAGAGCTGTGTTCAGTACTTCCCATTTACCAAAGCATCCCTGCTGAGTTCACTGGGTCTCGAAGCCAGACAGAGTTTTAATGAGTAAATGCGTGAAAACAGACTTTTTGACTATCGCTTAATTTTGAGGTATATTTTGTGGCTTCAGTGGAAGCTGTGCATGTCCAACAATTGCCATGTCAGTCCATTTTCATCTGTAAAGCACTTTGAGATATGCTGTGCTGGGGAACTAGACTATTCTATAAGCTTCAGTATGCACTGCCATGAGTAAGCTGATTTTGTGTTTGCATTTAACTAATGATTGTGAGCACCATGGTTAGCAATGTATTTTTGGAACAGAGATCCTGGGCTAAGTGTAATTCAGCATTTTAAAATTTTCAATTATTTTCACACATTTAGTTAATTACTTGGAATTTTGAAGAAGCCCTGCATGACTTTAGGAAGATACAGGAGCCTTAAGTCTTTTTAGCTGATCTGACTTGGGGTCCTAAGTACTTTAATTTATGTGATAGTATAGTCCATGTACTTTCCAGGTAAAAATTGGTGAAGTTTGAAAGTATAACTAATGGTTCTATAGTGAGTTGAGTTTTAATGCCAAAAATGGGGATTTCATATATGAAGACTGGAATGTATTATTGAACTTACTCTTTTTAATAATTTACAGGAAAACAAACTTATAAACAACTTTATTAACAGGCCTCTTAAATTACACAATACTTGAAGTCAGATATTTGGAGTGCCTTCTTTAATAGAGGTTGATATATAATATTTTCCTTCAAAGAGTTCCACAAATAATTTTCTTTTTTAGAAACTGGATGCAATGGTTTCAATAGATCTTATGCTGAAGGCATGTTTCCTCTTTTTCCATAGTGGCCATCAACTCTCACTGTTTGGAGGCATTTTTTTTCACATTTCCAACTCTTGAACAGCCTTGGTTTTCTTTTCAGTATAACCAGATCTATAAACTTCCTAGGTTTGTAAATCTTACTTGAGGCTAAATATATATCCCTGTAATGTGTTTTACCTTAAATTATTGATATGTATGTTCAATTGTAACTATCTCAATGAAGTTTTTGTCTGAGAATTATTGAATGGTATTCAAGAAATGCTAAAATGCCTTTTGTGTAAGAAATTTAGATATTAAATAGTGAGATGAATTTCTAGAGTATTCTTTGTATTCTTACTTGCTGGGGAGATTTGCTTCTTGTCTCTGATGAAGGTTGTTGGGGTGTAGCTCTCATCAATGGGGCAGTGTTTCACTGCATTTAGCATGTTGTATTTATTCTGTGATAGTCCTTAGAAGGCTGTTACAAAAGCCATAGAATCACAGAATGGCTTGGATTGGAAGGGACAGACCTCAGAGACCAGTCCAATCCATTTCCCTGCCATGATCAGGGATTTCAACCACTAGATAACACTGCACAGGATCCCATGCAATCTGGGATTGTAAGGCACTGTAAAACCACTGAATAAAAAGAGTCTGAGTATTTCTAGGAGTTCGTAACAGCTGTAAGTTGATAAGGACAGCAAAGATCCAAAGGCAGCATTGAGGTAACACTGGCCAAAGTGACACAGTGGGAGCCCAGCTACATCAGGTATTCCTGTTTGTAGAATAGTGGAATATATAACGATTAGAATAACAGTGAAAATAACATAGAGCTCTTTCTCAGTTATTCCTTCTAAGTGTTAGGAGATCCCTGAAAGAAAGTGTGGGAGCACGTTTGACATGTTTGACCGGTTGATGTCAGGCACCCAGGATCATGTGTCAACCTGAGGTAGAGGAGTACTCTAGATCCAGGTGACTGTCTAGAGCTCTAAATGCAGTTATTATTAATGCTGAGATTGAGATCTTCCTAAGGAGAGGGGTGTGGGAGGGGAAGCTCAGTTTGACCACCCCCATGTGGATGTTTTTTGCAGGTAGTGTTCAAGAGGGACACGATTGTGTTTGTTGAGACAATAGAGTGACAGAAAATTTCAAGGCCACAAGAATGTCACACAGTCAAAATTTGTGACATGCTGAAAATGTGTTTGGAAACTAATTCCATGTCAATTTCTTCAAGTCTTCCCCAGTGCCCACTGGGCATGCTGGAAGTGTTATGTGACTGAATGTGAGAGGCATACACACACGAAGATCTTTCTCAGTTTTGATCCCATTTATTTGTCTGTTTTTTACTGGCTTTTTCCTATAAACTCTTTGATGCAATTTCTTTTTTAATACTATGAAAACGTTGGGCCTTTCAAATTGTAAAGGCTTTCATTGCAGCACATAAACATTTTACAGTCATGGCTCATATTTGAGTTTGATAACAACACTGAAGGGAACAAATCTAAAATGAGTCATCAAATGTGAACACGAGTTACATTAACCTGACATAACCCTATTCCAGTATCACTACTGGCACTGACTCCAACCTTAGGTTTTGTCCTTGTAGAGAGCTGACATACAGATCACTTCTTGGAGATAATGCTGTGAAACTTTGACAGTACTGCTCTGATTCATTGCTTGTCATGTTTTTGGTCACAGAAAGGTACTTTAAAACATGAATCTATCTGCAGCATGTTCTGAGCAATAAATAAATAATATAGACACATAATTATTGTTTAGGCTTTTAATAAGCGAAATTAAATCTAGCTTTTCCTAATAAATAATGTAAAATTATTTATAATATGCAAAATTCACTTTCACTGATTTCTCTCTTGCATGTCAAATTTTACTGCATAGAAATCAGTACTGAGTGCAGTTCAAAACTGGTATTTCAACACACTGCATTATGGAATTGCAAGGCCTACAGTGTTAGCAATCAACAGGAGCCAGATAAGAAAAATACAAAGCTATTACTTCACATATCTCAAAGTTTTTAAACAAGAGATGTAGGAAATTGCTTTATCTGTTATTTGCACTATATTTCAATTAATTTGTCTAAATAATTAAAATGTAGCTTTTCACAATAGGATGGTAATGAAAAGCAAATGGAAAAAAAAATGCAATATGTTCATGAGTACAAGGAAAAGAAAAATATAGAGATAAGGATTACTTCATTTAGGTTTTGACTGAAAACAAAAAGTAAATGATTTTATTCTGATTCCTTCAGGTTTACCAGCAGGCTCATTTCCCTTGTGGGTTTTCTTGTTTTTGCTGTTCAAAAGCTCAAAGATTTTCATCTTGAGCATGATTCATATTGTACCCTTTCATATTTCTCCCTTCGGATTTTTATCCTGTATAACCAAGACATTAAAACTGAGATAAAAACTCAGAAGAGATGGACAGAAATGTTCAGCAACTCCAGAGAAAAGGATTTAAAAGCTTAGTAAAAGGAAAACCTTTCATACAGGTTGTTTTGACAACTGAAAACGCTACTGAAAAGATATAATGACACACCGTGAGATTCATCCACTGTATAACTTCATCTAGAATGATGGGCATATGTGTCAACCAAAGTATGTTTGTTCTTAAAATTATTCAAATTTCTGAACGGGCTTCTCCAAAACAGTCTGATTTGGCTTTTGTGATTCAATTAACTCTACTGCATTGGTTAATGCAAAAAAAAGGCCACCTTACTGTACATTCAGTGTCTGTCACGTGTGTTGCTCTATGCTGTAGGAATAAGTTAAGCAGGAAGGAAAAACAACCATCTCTCAAATCTGTGTTGAAGAAAAAAAATAACACCAAATCTTCTGGGCCTTACAAGAAACCTTTTGTTAAAGAAATGGTTTATTGCTTTGTCCTTAGATGATTCGACTTTGCAACACTGTAGCAGAATCTTTTAACCAGAAGGAATTGGTTTCATTTTATCTTTTGCGCAAATGTCGCCAGTACTTGGCAGACTGTACAGGAGGGCTGTGACAGTGGCCTCTAAAAAGCCACCTGTACCTTGTGTCTCTGAATGGCCTCTTGAATATGACAAGTGTCACACTGATCTATAAAGAAGACCTTCAGAGAAATGTAACTGGCTTTTAAATTATTTATTTATTTATTTATTTTGACAATGAATGGAATCTACAGCTGTGGCTTTCTTTTCTCTTTCAGAGCTTCCAGTGGCTCTATGTGTGTATGTACACGTTAAGTGTACTCCATAGTATGTTCTTGTGTGTCTGCATACAAACCTACATGATCAACTCAAAAGCAATTTATTCTGAAATCAGCATTAATTATGACAAAGTAGAGACAGAACAAGACAAACACATATGCCATTTTATCAATTAATGAAAATTGAGTTAAATTAGAATAATCTTTTTTTACTATTTTCCACACTCCAGAAAGGAGTATTTTTTTTCAGTGTAATTAATCTGTCTCTTAGGGAACACAGCATAAATAGAGTAGCTTTTGTTAGACACAGAACTCTGCTTAATTATGTCAACAGCTGCTTATAGATCCCTTCCCAGAACTACATTTCTTTAGCAGAACTTTCACCCTTTGATGAACAAAGGCATTTCTTAGAAGGAGCAGAGTCCAAGTTCCGTATCTAAGAGCTCATATGCCAGCAGGCTCTCAAATCCCTGCAGGATTGAGCTCTGTGTGACCATGATTCATGGTAGGAGCTACTATGTTTGGTTATCTTTACATGTTAATGGACTTCATACAGTTTTGACAAGTTAAGTACTTTCTTGTGGTGCTGTAGTAAGACATCACTCTAAATCTGAGGATGAAATCTATCATAAAGAGCCAATTTCTCATAAGCATAACAATGTAACATTCTCTGTGACAGTTCTCAGAATATTTAGATAGATTTTAAACATTGTTTTGGCACTAATATCATAATTCTGTATCAGTACAGTCCTAACTACATCTGTACCAGTATGCAGTGTTTTAGTAAGTCTTAATTGTCATTATGACTCTTGATGCTCTTTTTCTCTTTGGGCAGTGGCCATAGTTTAGATAACAGCTCAAACCTTGTGCCATTGCCATTCAGAACTTTAAGCAAAGACAACATTTTTAAGAATTATGGACATGCTTCAGGTGGTCTAGAAGTCATAAAATAGTTCCTGTCCCAGTATCTAGGATAGACATAGCTACAGGGTCCTTTCCTACAGACAATGGTTTGCATGAGCCATTTTCAGTGGCGGCAGTTGGACTGTTTAGTTAGATTTGAATGCTTTTTTATGGCTATAATCTTCTCCTAATAACAGAATAGCAACATTGTTTATGACTCCAGTTCTGAATTTGAGGTTTAAATCAATATTTATCTCATGGAGAGAGGAAAAGAAGAAAACAAGCAGGCTCGGCCAGAAAGCTTCCTTCTGTGTTTTTGTGCTTTTTGTAGTTGGGCTGTTAGTTTTTTGTTTCAATATCACATCCATTTATTTTGGTTGTTGTTCTCATTATTTCCCCTTCTGCTGTTATTTTTTTTTTAGATTTCTGTTCAATCACTGATGTTTTGTTCTTTTAAAACAACTGCTTGTCGGAAAGCCTCACATTTAAGAAACAACCAGAAAATCTTGACCTGGAAAGTAACTTTTATTCTTAAGAACATTTTGATCTGTTTCGAAGCATGGTTCTTTACAGAATCCAATTAATTTTCCCAGTGTGATTCCTTTTAGACAAAGTAAGTGAAGAGAACAGAATAATCTTTTTACTTATTGACCAGAAGCTGACTGTTTCTTATCCTTTTACTAACATTTGCTAATGTTTTGGATTGTGAATGCTACAGCGGATGTTTATTTGCTTGTGAGTATGTCTAACAGACTTAGTTTCATCATTCTGTAAAACAGTTTAAATGTCAGAGGGTACTTGAATTGATATTCTATATATGAACTCAATTTTTACTATCCATATTACCTTGCAGATTACTTTGATAAGAAAAGTATTGCTGCTTATCAAGACCAGCATCATGTTGTCTTTCTAGATACTGTGTATCTCGTCTTACCTATACTTTCTTCCTCTTCTTTCTCCAGTTTTAATTTCCTTTGCCTTTATACTATATCATAGTTTATAATGACTTGCAAAAGGATGGATTTAAAGTGTGTCCCTAGCACAGTATCTATTGTATTGGTTAAGCCTTGCTATCTTTTATTATTTGAATCTGAACAGCTTTTTCCTCAGGAATAAATAATTTGAGCTCCTTAATGGACCTTTTATAAATACTACAGCTCTTCCATGACTGTCTTTGAGATAAAGCAGCTGTTAATTCAGTGGTTTTATAGTAGGCTTGATTATTCTGTGTTTAATTAAAAGTGGATTCCAAAGGAAAGGGGAAAAAAAAAAAAAAAAAGAAAAAAGAAAAAAAAAAAAAAAAAGCAAAAATTATCTGCAGTCCAAGTTTGTGCAGAGCCAGATGTGAGATACACCAGAGAAATGCAATGGCCTTTTGAGATCTTGCTCAGGTATAGCTTATGCCCTGGGTATCCAAACTTTGTCTTGACACTAAATTCATTTGCTTGTTCTCTGGCTTGTACTGCTGCCTTTTGTCTCCTTTACTGTAGTTCTGCTCAGATTCCATTTTATACTTCCTGGCATTCCTTCTAAAATATTCTTTATAAATTCTGTTTGTGTTGAGACTCATTGCAACTGTTTAAACCCATTAAGCAATTACGGAAGGTGATTTATCCATGCATACACAGTTCTGCTACTTCATTTGTAATCATGCCCTTTGTTCCATGCCATAGTCTAAGCAAGAACTAGTTTCTCTCTAGTGATCCTTTACAGATGTTTGTTTTTTTGTGTGTGTAAATGTGCAATCTTATGCTTTCAGATATCTTGATGTATTACTTCTGTTTATTGTTTCTATCCTTATGTCAAACTAGTTCAGATTCTCTATTACTCTTCATTTATTTGTTTTCCCCACAATCTTCTATGAGTGCTCTGTTTTGCCTTTTTATTACTTCTAATGAGAAAGCAGAAGCTGGTTGATAACTTTTCAGCAGATATGTCTTTATTAGAAAATGTCAATTGCACAGAATTGGTTTTCTGAAAACTGTGTGAAGGCAACTGGAAATTAGGAATAATGCTGTCGCATATGGGAGTCAGAGTTTAGGACTCTGAATTCCCTTATTCCCAGACTCTCTCTGCTCAGTGCAATCTGTTCCTGCCGACCATGCAATTCAAGTGGCATCAGCAGTTTCAGGACAAGCCTAACAGTAGGAAAAGCAGAGGGTTTCATTTTTGTAGTTTAGTTTCATCTCCAATTTGAGATAATTTTGCATTCAAACTCTTCAGTTTTTCTTATGATGGATGTTTCTGACTCTGCAAAGTTTTCTAACCAGATATAATATACAATTACACATGGACTGAGTGGAGTTAAGCAGTTTCTCATCTCCAATTCAGTGAGAAAGACCATGTGCTACACTAGCTGCTGATAGAGAGCCCTTCTAACCAAGGCACTGGGATTTATATCGTATGTTACTTCTGAACATCTACTCACAGGGAATGCTTCTGGTGTGCATAACCTCTGTGCCTCAGCCACACATTTGTATCGCCTCTGTTCTGCACTGTTCCCACTGACTCCTGTGCAGAAATCTCTGTTTCATTTTCTTTTCCTTCTTTCCCATATGTTTGTGATTCACTATCTTACACCTCAGCTTCTTTCCCCTGGTCTGTTTGTTGGTTCTTCCCCTAAGGTGTATCGCAACAGACCATGTCTGCTTCCAAAGGGCTTCCTAATGCCATACAAACTTGAATCTCTTCTGTGCACATCAGCTTGAGAGTCTGTCACCCCAAACAGAGCTGCCTTGGCTGAATGATGACAGGCTGAACTGCTGCTCCAGCGCTCCTGTTTGTGCCCAGTATCTCTGGCCCGAGCATGCAATTGGCTTTTCTCCTTATCATAATGAATTATATTAGTTTACTTCCTAAACATAACACCAAAGATGTACTAAAGTCTATTACTATTTACTCTGAGCTGAATTTAAGTTTAACAGACACTGTCGCTAATTCTCACCATTTCCTCTGTCTGGATCTTCCCTCTCTTTTAATGAATTACCACCCCATTACAGATAGTTTTCTAAGTGCTTTCCCTGCATACCACTAGGACTGTTCTGTTGCATGGTTTAAAGGCTATATTGCCTGTTGAACCAAATTTTGGCTCAGTGTAGTATAAACAATTAATCTAGGGCCATATCAGCCCCTGCCATCCCACAGCATCATGTCTAGGTTTGCTGCCCATGATGAAAGAAGGAAGAGCAAAGCCAGGCAACATGCAGCAGCATGGGCTGACAGTAATGAGTTACAGGTTGTTGCACCTGCAGTGCACCAAAAGAAAAAGAGAAAAAAAGAAAAAAAAAAAAAAGCCTCTTAAAATAAACATTAGTTCATTTTGGCCTTTGTTCAGACAGCACAATGACTGAGTGTTCACCCAGAGTTCAGACTGTCAGGTCCACATGTTATGTGCCTGGGAACAGATTGACTCCTGGGTGTTCAGCAGGTGCCAGCAACACAAACTGATCTCTGTCAAAAGATGCCATTGTCTTCAGCCCCTCTTCCAGAATATTTCTGATCTGGAATGTGTAGCTGAGGCTCAGCTGGAATTCCACTGACTGGCACCTGTCACTTGTGTTGACCCAATATATCTCTTAAAAGGCCCTGGTTTTCTAGCCTCTCTGGGGGTTGCAAGTCTGCCTTCAACACAGCGGATCTCTGCTGCCTATTTTTGTCTTCACAGCTTAGAGAACAGGTCCAAAAGAGAGGGTAGAAAGTGAGTGAGAGTTTAAATCAAGTTTCATCATGGTTCTAAATGCCTGTAGTGTCTGCTTCTTCTAGACCTAGTTCTCTCTCGCCATTGCCACAGTGCTCATTGCACAGCTTCAGCTGATGTTTATTTCCTACTTCTGAAGCTCTTGCAAACACAGATTATTTTAGAGAGGAGATGGGTGATTTGATAGGACAAGAATAAGTGGCTTAAATTAAAAAGAGGAAGATCTAGATTGGATGTCAAAGGGAAAATTTTCACTGAGAGAATGATGAGGCCCTGACACTGTTGCCCAGAGAGCTGTGGTGCCCCAACCCTAGTTCTCAAGGCCAGGTTGGATGGGCCCTGGGCAGCCTGACATGGTGGACTGCAACTCTTACCATGACAGAGGGTTGGAGCTCAATGATCTCTTCCTTGAGACCTTCCTTTGCCTTGGAAGGTCCCTTCCAAGGCATTCTGATTATCTTCAGGGAGGAGTAAGATTTTTTTCTTCAACAACAAGGTCTGCATCTCTGGTCAATTATATAAATCCTCTGAATTTTCTTCTGATTTTTCTTTTCTATGGTTTAACTTCAGGTGGGCAGCACTCTCCTTGCAAGGCACAATGGCATAATCAAATCAATTTGCAGAGCAGTAACTGCATGATGAAAACATTTGTCTTTTTAGTCATGGTGTGGCTGAGGGATGGAGAGAGTAGAGATCACATAGAATAACAGAATTGTTTGTGCTGGGAGGGACATTCACAGGTCATCTCGTCCAACTCTGCTGCAATGACCAGTGTCATCTATAGTGAGACTTGGATTCTCAGAGCCCGTGCAGCCTGACCTTGAGAACTTGAGTATCTCCAGGGACAGGGCATCCACCACATCACTGGGCAACTTATGCTGGTACTTCACAACCCTTATCATAAAAAAGAAAAAAAAAAAAAAAAGTTTGTTATTTCCAGTCTAAATCTTCCCTTTCCTAATCACAGAATCACAGAATCACAGAATCACAGAATTACCCGGGTTGGAAGGGACCTCAAGGATCATGTAGTTCCAACCCCCCTGCCTAGCAGGGCCACCAAACATACACATTTACTAGATCAGGTTGCCCAGGGCCCCGTCCAACCTGGTCTTGAACACCTCCAAGGACGGGGCATCCACAACCTCACTGGGCAGCCTGTTCCAGGACCTAACCACCCTTCTAGTAAAGAACTTACCCCTAACATCCAACCTAAATCTTCCCTCCTTCAACTTAAAACCATTTCCCCTAGTCCTGCTATTATCAGCCCTTTCGAAGAGTTTACTCCCCTCCTGGATGTAAGTTCCCTTCAGGTACTGAAAGGCTGCAATGAGGTCACCCCGCAACCTTCTCTTCTCCAGGCTGAACAAACCCAACTCCCTCAGCCTGTCCTCATAGGGGAGGTGCTCCAGCCCCCTGATCATCTTTGTGGCCCTCCTCTGGACCCTTTCCAAAATTTCCATATCTTTTTTGTACTGAGGGCTCCACACCTGGACACAGTACTCCAGATGGGGCCTCACAAGAGCAGAGTAGAGAGGGACGATCACCTCCCTATCCCTGCTGACCACCCCTCTCCTGATGGAGCCCAGGATCCCATTTGCTTTCTGGGCTGCCAGAGCGCACTGCTGGCTCATGTTAAGTTTCTCATCTATCAGGACCCCTAGGTCTTTTTCAGCTGAGCTGCTCTCAAGGACAACTCCTCCCAGCCTGTACAGGTGCCTGGGGTTCTTCCGGCCCAAGTGCAAAACCTTGCACTTTGCCGTGTTGAACCTCATTAGGTTCACCCGAGCCCAGCTTTCCAGCCTGTCAAGGTCCCTCTGAATGGCATCTGTTCCCTCCACCGTATCAACTGCACCACTCAGCTTGGTGTCATCAGCAAACTTGCTGAGGGTGCACTCCATTCCCTCATCGATGTCATTAATAAAGATGTTAAAGAGCACCGGTCCCAAGACAGACCCTTGAGGGACGCCGCTCGTTACCGGCCTCCACCTGGACATAGAGCCATTGACCACCACCCTCTGTCTGCGGCCTTTCAACCAATTGCTTATCCATCTAGTTGTCCACCCATCAAATCCACCTCCCTCCAATTTGGAGATGAGGATGTGATGGGGGACCATGTCAAAGGCCTTGCTCAGGTCCAGGTAAATGACATCGGTCGCCTTCCCTTCATCCACCAACGCCGTCACTCCATCATAGAAGGCCACAAGATTAGTTAAGCATGACCTTCCCCTGGTGAAGCCGTGCTGGCTGTCTCGGATCACATGCTTGTTCTTTATGTGATCAAGCATGTTGTCCAGGAGGATCTGTTCCATAATCTTCCCAGGCACAGAGGTGAGACTCACCGGCCTGTAGTTACCCGGGTCGTCCCTGCTCCCCTTCTTGTAAATGGGAGTGACGTGACCCTTCCTCCAATCATCTGGGACCTCACCTGACAGCCACGACTTCTCAAATATGATGGAGAGCGGCTCAGCAACCACCTCAGCCAGCTCCTTCAGGACCCTGGGATGCACGCCATCTGGCCCCATAGACTTATACTCATTCAGTCTAAGAAGGCACTCTTGGACTTGCTCTACCCTTACAGTGGGGAGGGATTTACCTCCTTGGTCCCCACATGGAGGGATGGGGGTGCAAGACTTAGGGACGTGAAAAAGACTAGAATCCTGGCCACCAGTGAAGACCGAGGTGAAGAACTCATTCAGCACCTCAGCTTTCTCTTCATCTGTTGAAGCCATTTCTCCTTTTGAATTTACCAGAGTAGGTACGCCCATTTTGGCCTGTCTCTTCTGGCCAATGTACCTGTAGAAGGTTTTCTTATTGTTTTTCACATCCCTCGCCAAGTTCAGTTCTGCCTGTGCCTTGGCTTTCCTGATCCCCCATCTGCAAGTTCGGACGGCATCCCTGTATTCTTCCCGGGTGACACAGCCTTGTTTCCAGAGCTTGTACACCCCTTTCTTCACCCTCAGTTCTCTTAGCAGGTCCTTGCTGAGCCATGCCGGTTTTCTACCTCTCCTGCCCACTTTCTTAATCAGGGGAATGGAGACCTCTTGTGCTGCCAGGAGGGCATCCTTGAACAGTAGCCAGCTCTCCTCAACGTCCTTATCTTTGAGGGCAGCGCGCCAGGGGATCTTGGCCAGCATTCCATTGAGTAGCTTGAAGTCTGCTCTTCTAAAGTTGAGCATCCTGGTCCTGCTCTTTGCCAGGCCCACATCGCTTGAGATCACAAACTCAACCAGGGCATGATCGCTGGAGCCCAGGCAGCCTCCAACCTTGACGCCTTTGATGATCTCCTCAGCGTTGGTGAGCAGCAGGTCCAGCAATGCTTGACCTCTGGTCGGTCTGTCCAATACCTGAACCAGAAAGCTATCATCAATGGATTCCAATCCATTCTAATCTGCAACCATTTCCTCTTGTCTTATCACAACAGACCCTGGTATACAGCCTGTCCCCTTCATTCTCACAGTTCCCCTTTAGATACTGTAAGGTCACTCTCATGTCACCCCACAGCCTTCTCTTCCTAAAGCTGAGCAGCCCCAAGTCTCTCAGCCTGTCCTCATAGGAGAGATGTCTGCCCTCCTGCCAAGTGCTATCCCTCCACATCACCAGAAACATGGTACACTCTTTCCCTCCACAACAGAGTCAGTTCACTCTTACTTATCCGAGATCTGATTTTCAAGCATTCTCCAGCCCCAACAAGCCAGCACAGCAGTAACTTCCAGAAATGAGGTAAATCACATCATTTGTGAACTGATTCTTCTGGGAAATAAGTAATTCTCAGCTGGATTGTGCTGGCTGCCTATATAGATGGTTTGTTAAGCTGTTATTTTCAGATGTGTTTGTTTATCAGGAAGGAACAAGGAAACATGTATGAGCAAAAAGGTTTTTTTATTCTGCAATAAAGAAATTTTATTGCATGAAAATCAATTTATTTTTTTAATAAATTCTGAAGGTTAACATAATTTTTATTCAGCTTTTAAAAATCTACATGTGATTCATATGATCATCTTTAAATTCATGCAATTGAACTATAAGAGTGCTCATCTTATATTTACTGAGGGAAGTTCCCACACTCCATAGGGAGCAGCTGAGTAGTCTAAGTCCAAAAGACAGCTCACCCAGGGCAAACAGTGGGTGCCCCACAGCAGCAGTAACAGTATGGAGGCACCTCTGTGTTGGCAGCCACAGCACTTTTCAGGGCAGACAAGCATTTAGAAGGGGGTGTTGCACTGACTCAACAGTCTCCATGACACTGCAGAAACAGAGGCAAGAGATGATGGTGGGAGGGAGGTGGGCTTGTTAACTCTACTGTCAAGATTGATAACAATACTTTTAAGTCAGCAGAAGCAATTTAGAAACAAAAGGCATTAGATTTCACTGCTATCTCCCCAATGACTCCAGCTCCCAATACAACTGTCTCTTCCAAAACTTTCAGAGCCTTTGGAAGAGCAGTGATAACTGGTAAACAATGCAAGATGCTTTCAGGAAGCTCCCATGTTTTCCTGTAGACTCAAAAGATTTTCATTGCTGCCTTGTACTGGGGCCTTCCAGAACCTAATGACACTCAGCTCTATACTTTCTGTATAGAAATGGCTACCAGGATTTACAGGAAACCTTTTTAGATGAAATATATAGTTGGTTCATGTTATGGATGGGGCCCTCAGCAGCCTCATCTAGTGACTGATTTAATGTTCAGCGGCCCTGCCTGTGAGAGGGTTGGAACTATATGAGCTTTGAGGATTCCTTCCATACTAAGTTGTTCTATGATTTTCGTGTGGTAGCTCTGTTAAAAGTAGGAACTGAGGAATTACAGGAAGAGTGTGCTGTGGTTTGAATAAATGAGTGACTTTTAGTCAAAGTCAGTATATGACAGATCAATATGCTGCAAGTACTGTTATCCATACTGACATTAAAACCACAGCAACACTGAATTCTTAGTTGCAATACAAGGAATTTCTATTGTTTGTAAAAGAGAAATAATGAACAGCCTGACAAAGGCTTAAATAAATGTTAGGTGATGGATAATGAAAGTAATTCGTAATATTGATATATTTTAACAAGAAGAGTGAAAGGAAAAATACTGCAAACAAAGCAAAGCATGAAAGAAAAATCGTAGGAAGGTTGTATTAGGTCATGTCTGGCAGATGTTATGTCACCTTGTTCTGTGCTTGTGTGCATACTCCCTTGTTTAGTTGAATGCCTTATTTAGTTGAATGGAATAAAAATTCTTCTTGACAGAAAAGAACCCTGGAGGATCCAGGATCCTCTGTGCCAGTCAAGACAAGGAGCCAAGAAACTGTAGAGGACTTTAGGGGAAATCTGTGTATTTTCCTTTGCTGCTTGTAAAATACAGGAAGCAGTTGTCAGCATAGGGAGCATCAGAAGTTATTTGCATGAGTGGTGGCTGACTTACATTTGTGTTTAAATTTAGGAATGAGACTTGGACCCATCTCTCTCCACTTCTGCCACATCTGTGTACAGAATCTCTAGGTTTGTAGTTCTTGTCTTCAGTGTGGGGCCGATAATAGAGAGCAACACGGGGACCTGTGATATAGGTTATATCAGGCTGTGTCTGCATACTTGCTCGGTGCCATTTTGGCTTTTTGGTTTGTGTGCAGAAGCCTATGAATTATTTTTCTGCTAAAATTTTCTCCATCCTCCTTTCAAGATAGTGCTCTCCACTGTATGTGTGCACAGCTGTGTGACATGCTGTAAAATAAAAAGGGAATCGCAGAATCACAGAATTATCAAGGATGAAAAAGACCTAGAAGATCATCTAGTCCAACCATTACCAATACTTCCCAGCTAAATCATATTCATCAACACAACATCCAAATGTTTCTTGAACACTCCGATGGTCGGTGACTCCACCACCTCCCTGGGCAGTGCATTCCAAAGCCTGACTACCCTTCCGAGAATAAAACTGTGATGACACTGTGGAAGTTTCCATACAAATTATGCTAGAGTTCAGAAGATATGACAGAAGAGAAGTTTAAGACCAGACAATTGCAGTCTTTTTTTTTTTTTTTTTTTTTTAATTTTTCCATTTCAGTAAGGAAAAAATAATGGTCCAGCAGCCATTTTCTGTACACAAACAATGTTCCGTTTACTTTAAAACTAAACAGCCTGACAAAACTTTTGCTGAGCTTCATGAAGGTATTTTAAAGCCTTTTTAATAAAGGTTTCCATTAGACTTAATGATTTATCATTTAGCTAATTGTACAAAAAGCTCTCTTGACAAATCACTTCAAAACCTAATCTTAGCAATAATATGTTATTTTTACATCAGTTCCTAGAGTACAAAAGCTTTTTTCTTGCTAATGTTTCAGTCCACGTGAAGTCAGAAACTAATCTAGGCAACGAAGGCATTTGGTGGTACTCTGATCTGTCTCAAGAAATGCATTGATTTTCTTCTCTATCACTGCACATTTCTTTGCCCTTTTTTCATGTGCCAAATGAACTGAAAAAATTAAAATTATGAAATACGAGATCAGAAATGGGCTTGTATAATTCCATCAATGATTTAAAGTAAATGCTCTGCCATAAATAGTTCCAAATTTTCTTGCCACTTTGCAACTTAAAATAGGTGATATATTTCCAAGTAGAAATTCAAACATCTTGCTGTAGCTAGGTTTTTCAAAACAACATTTTCTATAAAATGTTCTATTTGTGTGCTGTGTTTTCCCAGTTTATTTTGTTGGGGCACTATGACTCTATTAGCTTATACTTGCTTGCTTTGTCTTCAGTTGGTTTTGCTCCTTGTTCCCATTCTCTGGCAAATCAGTCTGACAACAGTGCTGTACAAGTGTGCGGCCAAAATCCTTGCATAGATGAATACTTTTGTAGATGTACAAGCTTGTAGGGTTTTTGTTTTGTTTTGTTCTGTTTGTTTCTTAATCCTGCTGATTGTATTTAGCCTCTCATCTACTCTGAATGCAAGTATAAGTTGTGAATGCTCCTGAAATTTTGGGTGGCAACTCAAAATAGGAGTATGAGAGGCAATTTCTTACATTCCCAAATATTGTTTAGTACAAGTGTTCCACAGTAGATGTTTTAAGGAGAAAACTAATCCTCCTAAATCTATTGAAGTAAGTCTTAGTGTGTTTTGGCATCATATGCATGTAGATGAAAACAAAAAGCATTGTAAGCTTGTAAATCCTGGAGAAAAGAAGACTGAGAAGGGATCATACCATAGCTTATGGGTGTCTAATGGGCAAGTGCCAAGTGGATGGGACCAGGCTCTTTTCAGTGGTAGCCGGGGACAGGACAAGGGACAATGGGCACTAATTGGAACACAGGAAGTTCCTTGCAAAAACTTCTTTCCTTTGAGGCTGACAGAGCACTGGGACAGGCTGCCAAGAGAGGCTGTGGAATCTCCTTCTCTGGAGATATTCCAAACCTACCTGTCCAATGTATTTTAGGGAGCCTGCTTTAGCACATGCTGAACTCAGTGATCTCCAGAGGTCTTTTCCAACCTCTATGATTTTGTGAAGTGTAGCCTATCTCCAGTGTGCACTGAAATCCTGAAGGAAGTTCTCACATTTGAGAATGCATTTAGGAGGCACATTTCCAAAGACAACAATAGTAGCAAAGAGGATATTAGCCTCGTATCCCTTTGTGGTCTAATATGCACTCTGAGTCATAATTCTGTTTCTGCAGAACACATTCACTATTAAGGGAAGAGGAATCCATCAAGAAAAAGTATTTAAATAACATTTAGTAAAAAGAAGCTGAAATCTCACAACAGGTATTTCAAAATCCAATATTTCAAAAAAAGTTAAGTAGAGTTAGAGTGAAACTCTAATAAATAGTTGTTTCGTGACTAAATGAGTACTCCAGAATTATGCAACTTTATGTAACTCATTTACGGCAGAGATACATCATTTTGCCTTCTAAGAAAGAATAAAGAGCTAAATGAAACTGAACTACTTGGAAAAAGGGCAGATAGAAACTGATCTGGGAAACATGACAGAATTGATTTATCATGGTAAATAGAAATTTGAAAGGAAAGTTGGTTTAAAATTAAAATTGTGAAAGCAAGCAATTAGAAAAGCTTCTAGAGATGGTAGTGACATTTTGTGAGGAAAGCACCAACACTTTTTTTCTATAATACCTCATGAAAAGAATGAATAGTGGAACCCACAGTTCATTTTTCATGGGTGAAAGAAGGAAATTAGCATCCGAGGAGAATCAATAAGAAAGAAGACTGATAAAGTTTATTCATCTCCAAAACTAAACGAACATTCTCCATGCAAATCTAAGAAATGAGACCAATTAGATATATTTTGAAAATGTGAAAGAAACCTCTTGAAAAGATGAGGAGATATGATTGCTACAGGTAAGGTGATAGATCCAAGTTGTTTGGAAATATAAAATCGTGGGGATAATAAATGAGAAAAGGAAAGAGAGACACTCAAGTGTTACAAAGGGTAAAGTAAAATGCTGACCAGAGATTACGTTTTATTTAATTAAAGTAATTATTCACAAACTGGAGATTAAGCTGAATGGAATAACTTTGTTTTAGTAGTAGCAGGATGACTGGATGATGGCACTGGGAATATGGTGATCTCTGGATTGTGTACAAATTCAAGATGTTATTTATATGTGTAGAGGAAAGGATGAAGGACCTGAATGTGAGAACAAGAAGAAAGTAAATATTAAGAATTTTTTTGGTTTTAGGGTACTCAACAAAGTAAAATATTTGGTACATTACGGAAAATCTTTGATAACAGAGAAAGGCATTTGCAAGAATGGCAGACATACAGAAAACACTGAAAGAAAAAGTGACGTGAGATTTATATAATCCTTTATATATTTGTTTGATTTAATTTCAAGTGTGGAAAAATAAAAGAGGGGGGTTTCTAATTCCAAGCCACAGCTTCACATAAAAAGTGCAACAGACGTTACCATTCTGGATGGGACCTGCATTCCCACCAGTAAGTATCAGTGTGGTGTGTGTTAGGAAGATACAAACTTCTTTAAAGTAGTTTCTTTCAACTGAATAACTGTTCACTAAGGTAATTATTTACAATAACCCATTATGAACCCAACAATAGGTTTTACTAGCAGCTAATTTACAAACTGTGGACATTTATATTCTTTTGTTTTGTTTTATTTTGTTTTGTTTTGTTTGTTTTGTTTTGTTTTGTTTTGTTTTGTTTGCAGTTCAATGGGCTTTACGATGGAATTAGGTCAGTTACTGAATGTGGAAAGACCATGGGCTTTCTATAGAGAATACTTTAAAGACAGCAAAGGCATAAAAGCAAGAATAAATAAATAAATAAATAGATATTACGTTTAAAAACAAACAAACAAACAAAAAATCTCCTCAGGCTAATTTTAAAGTGAGTGAATTATAAACCATTGCCAAAGATGCTTTAATACTTTTAAATGAGAATGAGGTGTTTTAGATTCTGAGACTGCAGCACTGACCATAACAGAGAAAAAGACAGGTCTTTCCAAATCAGTATCTCGTCTTCAGTTGGGTCTACATGTACAAGAGGGAAAAAGAAGAGCTATTTCTTTTATTTTTAGTAACGAGAAGATGTAATTGACCTAGCTGAGTTACAGGTGTTTGTGTTCTGCTGAATCTTCTGTACCCCCTACTGGGATATCTTATTAAGCTATCTTAATATAATAGTATATTTTGTTGTCAAAAGTACAAAGCAGATTAAATGTAGCAAGTCTGCAAATGATGTATCCCATCCAGCTGGCTAGAGTTCCTGCTTCTAGTCTGTCTGTATCCAGCTGTTGTTTCCTTCTCTTGCTGCAAGCCCAGAATTGTCTTTTTTTTTTTCATGGTCACAGAACAGCTCACACCGTCTGGTCATATTTCATAACACAACAGAACAACCCCCATAATACTAATACTTGGTTTAGGTAATGCAAATAGTGGTTTAGGTAATTCAAATACTGCATTAAATGGTCTGTCCATGACTCATTCCGTTTGTAGGACTGTACTGTATCATTTTGCTATCTCACCTTCTCTTCTGTTGCTCTCTGGAACAGATACTCTAAATAACAGAATAGTTCTAGGGTCCTCCAACTTCTCACCACAACAAATTCTGACTGAATAGGAACTGTAAGTTCTGAAACTGAAAAGAACCAACTGTACTTCTATATATCAACAAATGCCTTTATTCCTGAGTTGGCTGAAATATTGAGGTAGCTGAAATGCAGACAGAAATATCTCACAGCCCAGGGGCTGTCTCAGTCCCACTCAGCATTTCATCTGGCGGTGCCTGCAGCCTCACTTATGCCATCTGCGTGATCAGGCTGCTCACAAACAAAATGAATGCATCCTGTTAATCAGTTTTACTCTGAGGAGGATACACTTCAAAGAGAAAATGTGATTTCATGATGTGTATTTAAGAGCTGTTACACGTGGCAGTGTTTCTGATGGTAAAACAAATTCAGATTTTCCCAGCCACACTTTATGCTTCTTTCCATCACATACACCATTTATTACCCCTTCAGATTACTGATTCATCAGATAAATGAAAAGATAGCAAAGAGGAAAGGTAAGGGGGAAGGAAAAGGGAAAAAGGGGATGGACAGGAGAAAAGCTATATAACCCAGAAGATTTTCTAAAAACATGAATTTAATGCAAAAACAGTTGAGTAAGCATCACTGAAGGAGCAGTAGTGAGAGGGGAATGAAGAACAGGAAGGCAGGAAGCTCCTGTGCTCAGTAAGGAAGTTCAGGGCTAGGACTGGGTTGCAGTCTGCAACATTGCCAGGGGAATGGGCTCAAGGAGAAAGGAGGGCTTTGCTGTTTCTTTGCAGCCTTAGAATTCTCTTCTGAGATATTGTGACGGAGTCTCAGCAACTGGAGAAGCTCAGAGGCTTGGATAACAGAAAGGGCATTTCATGTAACTCATTCTCCAGCCACTGAAAAATTGTTCTTTAATGATGTATTTATTTGCTATGTATTTCTACTCTGGACTTCGCCATGTCATAACACAGGGTGTCCATTTAGTTCCTTTTGGAAATTTTATATTGTGAAAGATCTTTCAATAGGATTTGCCTTATTTTATTTAGTTATATTATTTAGTCAAGTTTTGTCCTCTGTTGTTTTCCATTTTCAAATCAAGCCACGCTGGATTGTTACGCATACAGACAGGCTGCACTATATAAAATCTGAATTTTTTTTATAAAATAAAATGAACTCTTTTAAATCATTCTCGCTCATGTTACCAATCTCCTGTACCTCTGATAATGTAACGTCTTTGTGCCCCAGAATGAACTGTATTTCTCATCTTTCTTCCAGAGCAAAGCTGGAAATTAAATACTGTTTTTGAATAAGCTCTTCATAAAAACAGGTGTTTAGTTTAAAATGCTGAAAATCTATGCTTTTTGTACTGAGCAACTGATTTTGATGTGACCTTTGTATTTGATTATTTACATTTCTGTTTTTGTGCCCATAATAGTAGCAGCGATGCAGAAAGCATCCGGTGTCCCTTCCATATTCACAGAGGCAGAGAGGGCCTTGAGTGCAATCATGGTGGTTAACTTCGGTCAAACCTATCTTTCCTGGAGGATTAGGAAGATGGTTGCAAAAAAGCCCTTATAGGAACTCTCTAAATGTTATGCTATCTGGAATACTTTTTGTTGTTTATGTTGATTTGAAAAACACAGCATCATAAACAAGGGTGTAGCACTGACCAGTTGCATGGCTGTCTTATGGTGGTTGCTTGCAGAGCTGAACAGAGTCACCAAGATATCCTCAGATCAATTTGTAATCATCAAGTTCAGCTTTAAAAAAGCCAATCAGAAAGCTATTGTAGCCATACAGTAAAGCAGGAAAACCAGACCAGAATGAAGCTACTGGTTGTATGAGAGAACATCTCTTACAGGCTGTGCCCTAGAGCAGATCTCTTTGTCTTCACCATTCATTCATGGGGATAGGCAATCAAGGTACGCTGAAGTGACAAACAGTTGTCAAATTTGGGCCTCTGTAAACCAAAATTACATTCTCTGACTGGAGATCCTTTTCTGGAATTGCCTGGCCTCCAGCCTTCACAAATCAACACTAAAGAGAGTTAAATGTCATTACAAATTATAGCTTGCATCAACAATTTTCCCTGTATACTATATCCCATATGTAGATGTTATTTCCTTCCATATGGGCAGGGAAAACCTGACTCAGCTGCAGTAAGCAGAGACCTTAACTAAAACATCAGATGAAGGAGGAGCCTCCAGCTGGTAGGAACTGAATCTGTATGCTCCAGCTATTCATGGGACAGGAGAAATCTGTTCATAGCCATGGAATCAAACAATAATTTACAAAAAAAAAAAAAAAAAAAAAGGCTTTTGTTAACTGGAAGCCAATCATAAAGGATTCAAAATGTGAGAACCAGACTTTAGACTGGGGACAAGATAATTCAATTGTCAGCTGTCAAGTCAGACATCAGAAAACAATAAATAGTGTGCTCCTGAAAATCAGTAAAGTTGATTCGTCCTCCTGGGGCCTTTGCTTCAGAATGTCCCTTTGGCTACATTTTGTCTCTTCAAGCCACCTTTCCATGTAGATGTGCTCTGAGGTCACTGCTACTTCAGGGAATCTAAAACCTTCCTTACTTTAGAACAGTAACCACATGGTTGGAAAACAGGAGAGGAGAGAGCAGAAAAGCATCCATAAGTATTTTCTGGCATTTGGGGGGAAATAATCTCTGCTCATATGAAAAAATAATAGTATGATACTCAATTTCTCTAATTTTCTCTGCTTTTTTAGAGCTGTCATAGGACTATATTGACTGTTCTTAACAGTATGATTTCTTGGAATTTAAACATAACTGGTATAACTATTCAGGACTGTAAAATGCAGTTATTGAAGTTCTAGTTGCCATTTTTAGGCGTAGAAATAACACATAAATATTTATGTATTCCATAATATTAAACAAAAAAACCAAACAAACACCTGATAGTACTAGACCTAGCAAATAATAGGCTTTATCTGGCAGTCTTATTGTACCCTGTGACAACTGAAAATGTGCCAGCAAAGAGTAAACTGGCATACTTCTGCATAAGACATAAAAAATATAAGCATAATGACATTTATTTTTTCAGAAAATAATAGCCTTCCTTGAGCTATGGCAGTTAGAAATATTGTAGCCTGTGCAAGTGGAACTGAATAGAAATCAGATTATAGATTATTGTGGTCTAAATCATTTAAGCAATCCCCTTTCCCTCCTCCTTTCCTCAGTCATACTGTGCTTCTCTTTCCTGAGTAAAGGTTATTCATTGGATAAATACTAGTTTTTCATTTTGAAAAGCTTTTCGCTGTGTTTCTTCACTACCACTTATTTCCTTTTGCTTGTGACTTAGTGTTGGATATAAGTAAGACAGTATTTGAAGGCAAAATATTCCAATTGTACTATTAGGTGCTATTAAACTGATGTCTTCATTTAAAGCTATAATCAGGATCAAGCAAAGAAGGAAGCTAATCACATTTATTCATTCATTTTTATTTATTCTGCTATCAAAAAATACCAGCTCTACTTAGCAGGCTGCACTGGGCCTCTGTAATGGATGCTCAGATGCTAGAATTTTCAGACAACAGCTATATAATAAGCTGTCTGAAATAAAATATGAAACTATTAACAGCAAATTCTTTCTGTTTAAACAGTTATAGATATAAGAAACCTACAGTCCTTCCAGCAGTGAAAGTGCTATAGAAACACTAAGCAGGACAAGCATTTGTGAGGAAATGCTGAGTTTTACTTCTTGGATTTAAAACTAATTCTTCCCACCATATGCAAATCTATTTAGGAAACTGATCCCTAAATTAAATATTAGAGAAAACCTCATAGGATAAGTATGTATTTTCACCCTGATATCCTTTTGGGTAGGCTTTAGCTTTAGTATCAAAACTGATAAACATCATATCTCAGCAAACCTTCATGAACCTTTGATAAATGTCATTTTTAAAGGTGTACTTTGAAAAACATGAAATAATGTTGAAAAAAGTATTCGGAGGCAAGTTGGGAGTCATATTATTTACTTCACTGTGGCTGCATCAGATATTACAAATGTGGTTGTGTGGGAAATGTTGGTGATAGGACTCGATGATCTTAGAGGTCTCTTCCAACCTTGGTGATTCTGTGATTAATTGTAGTCCTCATTTTTTTCAGTCACCTGAATGTGTCTCCTTAAGCAGTGAAACAATCAATTTTATTTGTTCAAAAATATTTCCATATCTGTATCATATTTCATTGCTTATTATGGAGCCCAAATTTTTCATTGGCAAAGATGAGCCAGCTGGAGTTTCTAATCTGCTGAATTCTAATGTAAGGGGAATTGTTGTTTCTCACCACAGAAATGGAGCCTTCAGACCATCTACAGGCAGGTTATGGCCAACCCCATTTGGCGTTTTACTCACTGCCTGTGCTCAGGGAGAACCCTCTGACTTAGAGAGGCACCTGGACTCAGTTTCTGATGCTCTCCTGGCACCCGTCAGATTGTCCTGATGAGAAGTATTGCACTGCGAAATTCAGGCTTAGTCTGGCGGTACTGAAGACAATGCAGTTGTATAAATTGATTCAACCTATTATCTGTCTTTCCCATAAATGTATAATACCAGCTATTGGGAAGCATTAGTACTCTGCTGCTGTGAGAGGTGGGACACCCACGAGCCCTGTGTGGAGCGACATATTTGCACACTGTTGCTCATGAGCCATTTCTTGAAAAAGGGAAGATGAGAATGCACTAAAAATTGGATCATTTATTTATTTATTTATTTATTTATTTTGCTTGTTTTAACCAGTACATGTAATAATCTTTGATGTAGGGGCTGGAAGACAGCTGGAGCTTTCCCAGATTATATCATAGTGAAAGCTACGATCATTTTCAGTGGATCTCATAAAAATAATTTAAAATTCCTATGGCATACACATTTTATTTGATTATTTGATAAAAGACAGTAACTACTGTGAATACTTGGATTATGGGTACATCACAAACTGCTGCCTCCAGCATTTAATCACCCCATTAATCCTACCCTGGCTATGCACCCTCTGGAAATACTCCCATGAAAAACAGAAGTGGATGTTGTAGAAAGTAAGTTTGCTGGTTCACAATTTGAGAAAGTTTCTCCTAAATCATTCATTACCACTGTAAGGCCTGAGTAAGGAGAGCAGCAAAGACTTTTGTTGTCTCTTCTTTTGAAATTTAATGAATAAAATTGAAAACGTTATTCTATTATTGAAAACGTTATTCTATTCTAATATCAGTTTCAGTAACTGGAAATAACTTTCAGTGATATTTATCACATTTCAGCATTTCTATGAAGCTTTAAAAATCATGAATATTAAAGTAGAATCTTATCACTTAAATGCAGTAGTTTCAACAAAAATAGCTGCCGTTTACTGCCTAAATAGTTCATTAATATTCAAAATCAGCTGCATTGCAAAGAGAGAAGACAGTTATTTAGTGTGATCAGAAGTATAAAAATATCTACTTATCACCCCCTTGGAAGTCTGCATCTCCTTAACTCTTCCAGAGAAACTTCAGTGCACTTTTCACTTCAAAAACTGCTTTGGTAAACCTTTTTACTCATGGACACATTGCCAAATTATAGAAAAGAGCCACACTAGAAAGCATAGCTCAGTCCTACTTTGTCTAGTAAGAAACATCATCTGGGCTGTATTCTGCTCTTGTTACTGAGAGAGTTGGTGGAGTCACTGTCCCTGGAGTTATTTGAGAAACATGGAGATGTGGTACCTAGAGATGTGGTTAGTTTACATGGTTTTGGTGAATTGATGGTTGAACTAAATGGTCTCAGAGGTCTTTTCCAAACTTTATGATTCTATGTGAAATAGAGCTTTGCACCCACCTGCACCCAGCAAGTTCCTGCCATGAAATGCTTTTCCCCACTCATGTCTCAAAAGCCTGTTCAGGGATGAGTCCAAGGATGCAAGACTGCAATGCCAGCCCAATGGTTTGGGGGCCAGCTTTTAAGTCTTGCAAAAACAAAAGTCATGCTTAATTCCCTATTCTCAGTAGAAGCAACTACGGTAGGAATTACCCTTCCATTGTGTAACTTATTAATAACTGAGATGATCTTCAAGTCATGTGATGAATGTTTCTGTTTGCGAAATGTCTTCATTAAGCTGGAAATCTTTTCAGTGTACTTAATACCAGATTACCTATTTTGTAATTTTTTTGTTGACAAATACCCTTGGACAGTAAGTGAGAAGCAGGTAACCAGAATGTTAGCATTTAAGAAAAAAATAAATTGCTGTGTTCAGGGATACTAGTATTTATTCTAGCATAGTTACAGTTAGAAACAATGTAATGTAACTTTTGTTTTCCTCTATTTCATTAACTCTTAATACACCTACCAGAAAACTTGAATTACAGATAAGAAGATGACCTGTTGTTATTTGGTGTGAAAGGCAGTTGTTTTAAAAAGGGAAAGCATGGAAGAATTTCATTTGAACTCTCTTTTTCTGTTTTCCCTTCCTTTGCACAGGGATGAAATATCAAGTGAAGGCAGAAATGAGGCTTGCTTATCAAGTATTGTGCAGTTTGTTTTCTCTTAGTTTTTGTTCAAGGAGGCTTACCCAGAAGGACTTTTATATACGATAAACGTTAGGCTGCAGATTAAATCTGTGCACTGCTCCCATGCAACAACAGGCAAGTTGGAAAGGACATAAAGAAAAAAGTAAGTCAGGAAGGAGCCTTTGTAGAGAATTTTGAAAAACAGGCAATAAGTCTTTCTATGAATTAGTGTCTGGATGTTTTAGCACCAAAAGTTTTTGGAAAATGAGCAGAATGAGTAATAATGGTTTTGTTCCCGTTTCATGCTGACTACAGCAACCCCTTTTTCAGTTTTCACAAGCATTGAATTCTGATGAAATACATTGCTGGTTTCTCGTTCTTCTTATAGCAAGCAGAAAAGTGTTGATCAATATTACAAATGCAGGAAAAAAAGCAGAAAGCAGTATTCTGCTGACCCACAGAATATGCTGTCCTCACAAAAAAATCCAGTGGTAATACTCACTGCTATGGGAAGAAGTTTTTCAGTCAGTTTCTTTTTTTCAATTAATTTTATCTCAGAATCAGTGCTGGATTTGGAGATTTTCTCTTGATGCCCAACACAACACAAGCTCACTTGCAGAAATGTAGAAGTCATCAAGTAGCAGTTGTTTCTCCACAGCAGAAGAGTTGAAGCAGCAAAGCTCCAACACCCATGAAATGCTCTGTGTTGTTTTCCTGTTCTATTTTTTCTCCCGTACCTTGAGAAATACTATTAAATTCAATGGAATTCAATTGCTGCAAAGTCATCATTCATATGGTTGGACTAGATGATTTTGGAGGTCTTTTCCAACCTATGATTCCATGGTCTGCAGCAAACATGGTGGAGAGTAGTCTGCCTAGAACGTTACTTTTTCAGGACTTAACCATATCCCAAGGAGAGAATCTGAGGAACTGCTAGGAAAAAAAAAAAAAAGAAAAAAAAAAGACAGTTTTAGATAATTGGG